>NC_092351.1:32500-733614 GCF_963676685.1 Mytilus edulis
GCTACCGCGGGTCTCTCGACCATCGAGGCCGGCAAACTATACCCTCGGTAAAAAAATTTTTACGAGGGTGAAATTTTCATCGAGGTGTCGCACGTTAGACGCGGACGGGCTACCGCGGGTCTCTCGACCATCGAGGCCGGCAAACTATACCCTCGGTAAAAAAATTTTTACGAGGGTGAAATTTTCATCGAGGTGTCGCACGTTAGACGCGGACGGGCTACCGCGGGTCTCTCGACCATCGAGGCCGGCAAACTATACCCTCGGTAAAAAAATTTTTACGAGGGTGAAATTTTCATCGAGGTGTCGCACGTTAGACGCGGACGGGCTACCGCGGGTCTCTCGACCATCGAGGCCGGCAAACTATACCCTCGGTAAAAAAATTTTTACGAGGGTGAAATTTTCATCGAGGTGTCGCACGTTAGACGCGGACGGGCTACCGCGGGTCTCTCGACCATCGAGGCCGGCAAACTATACCCTCGGTAAAAAAATTTTTACGAGGGTGAAATTTTCATCGAGGTGTCGCACGTTGGACGCGGACGGGCTACCGCGGGTCTCTCGACCATCGAGGCCGGCAAACTATACCCTCGGTAAAAAAATTTTTACGAGGGTGAAATTTTCATCGAGGTGTCGCACGTTGGACGCGGACGGGCTACCGCGGGTCTCTCGACCATCGAGGCCGGCAAACTATACCCTCGGTAAAAAAATTTTTACGAGGGTGAAATTTTCATCGAGGTGTCGCACGTTGGACGCGGACGGGCTACCGCGGGTCTCTCGACCATCGAGGCCGGCAAACTATACCCTCGGTAAAAATTTTTTACGAGGGTGAAATTTTCATCGAGGTGTCGCACGTTAGACGCGGACGGGCTACCGCGGGTCTCTCGACCATCGAGGCCGGCAAACTATACCCTCGGTAAAAAAATTTTTACGAGGGTGAAATTTTCATCGAGGTGTCGCACGTTAGACGCGGACGGGCTACCGCGGGTCTCTCGACCATCGAGGCCGGCAAACTATACCCTCGGTAAAAAAATTTTTACGAGGGTGAAATTTTCATCGAGGTGTCGCACGTTAGACGCGGACGGGCTACCGCGGGTCTCTCGACCATCGAGGCCGGCAAACTATACCCTCGGTAAAAAAATTTTTACGAGGGTGAAATTTTCATCGAGGTGTCGCACGTTAGACGCGGACGGGCTACCGCGGGTCTCTCGACCATCGAGGCCGGCAAACTATACCCTCGGTAAAAATTTTTTACGAGGGTGAAATTTTCATCGAGGTGTCGCACGTTAGACGCGGACGGGCTACCGCGGGTCTCTCGACCATCGAGGCCGGCAAACTATACCCTCGGTAAAAAAATTTTTACGAGGGTGAAATTTTCATCGAGGTGTCGCACGTTAGACGCGGACGGGCTACCGCGGGTCTCTCGACCATCGAGGCCGGCAAACTATACCCTCGGTAAAAAAATTTTTACGAGGGTGAAATTTTCATCGAGGTGTCGCACGTTGGACGCGGACGGGCTACCGCGGGTCTCTCGACCATCGAGGCCGGCAAACTATACCCTCGGTAAAAAAATTTTTACGAGGGTGAAATTTTCATCGAGGTGTCGCACGTTGGACGCGGACGGGCTACCGCGGGTCTCTCGACCATCGAGGCCGGCAAACTATACCCTCGGTAAAAAAATTTTTACGAGGGTGAAATTTTCATCGAGGTGTCGCACGTTGGACGCGGACGGGCTACCGCGGGTCTCTCGACCATCGAGGCCGGCAAACTATACCCTCGGTAAAAAAATTTTTACGAGGGTGAAATTTTCATCGAGGTGTCGCACGTTGGACGCGGACGGGCTACCGCGGGTCTCTCGACCATCGAGGCCGGCAAACTATACCCTCGGTAAAAAAATTTTTACGAGGGTGAAATTTTCATCGAGGTGTCGCACGTTGGACGCGGACGGGCTACCGCGGGTCTCTCGACCATCGAGGCCGGCAAACTATACCCTCGGTAAAAATTTTTTACGAGGGTGAAATTTTCATCGAGGTGTCGCACGTTAGACGCGGACGGGCTACCGCGGGTCTCTCGACCATCGAGGCCGGCAAACTATACCCTCGGTAAAAAATTTTTTACGAGGGTGAAATTTTCATCGAGGTGTCGCACGTTAGACGCGGACGAGCTACCGCGGGTCTCTCGACCATCGAGGCCGGCAAACTATACCCTCGGTAAAAAATTTTTACGAGGGTGAAATTTTCATCGAGGTGTCGCACGTTAGACGCGGACGGGCTACCGCGGGTCTCTCGACCATCGAGGCCGGCAAACTATACCCTCGGTAAAAAATTTTTACGAGGGTGAAATTTTCATCGAGGTGTCGCACGTTAGACGCGGACGAGCTACCGCGGGTCTCTCGACCATCGAGGCCGGCAAACTATACCCTCGGTAAAATTTTTTTACGAGGGTGAAATTTTCATCGAGGTGTCGCACGTTAGACGCGGACGGGCTACCGCGGGTCTCTCGACCATCGAGGCCGGCAAACTATACCCTCGGTAAAAATTTTTTACGAGGGTGAAATTTTCATCGAGGTGTCGCACGTTAGATGCGGGCGGACTACCGCGGGTCTCTCGGCCCACTTTATCGTCGGTAAAAAATGTTGACCCTGGGGAATTTTTTCATCGGGAAGCCGAACGTAAGTGTCTCGACCATCGAAGGCCGGCCAACTATACCCCAGTCAAAAAGTATGTCTTAACAATTTTTTGTCATCGGGAAGCCGCACGTAAGAATATTACAGCAGGTCGCTCCATGATACGATAAAATTTCAGGTAACGAAGGCAGGCATCGTACACCCTCTTGATCGGCCGTGTGCTTGCGTCCGACACCTTCGCGAAGGTTTGAACTAGGGTTGTCTCAGGACATAAGCTAGGGTTACAGTGGGTGCTAAGCCTAGCCCTTTCGTGTCAGGACATAAGGATGACTTGTAATTTTTTTCCCCAATGCCTAACCATAACCCTAACCCTAACCCTTACCCTAACCCTAACCCTAAACCCTAATCTTAACCCACGGGGTTGCCTTGGACGTACCGCGGTCGAGACCCGATGGACACCCGGTGTAGCATTCGACGGGACGACCTCGTGGTACGTACCGCGGTTATGACCCGCGGTTGCCCACGATGGGCCGGCCACGTGCAAATTGAAAATGTTATATTTAATAAATATATTGCAGAATGGCAAACGAAAATGTTGTCACAGAGAAATGGTAACAAGCTTCGTACTTATAAGCTATATCAATCACAATAATGTACAAAGTTATATTTAAAACAAAATATGTCTATCAAATTTAGAAGTGCTTATGCAAAATTTAGATGTGGCGTTGTGCCACTCAAAATAGAAACAGGACGATATGAGAATAAACCAGTAAATGAAAGAGCTTGTTTTATATGTAAAAATGAAATTGAAGACTAGAAACATGTATTTACTGTATGTCCTTTATATGCAGAACTTCGAAATATATTGTATAATGAAGCAGTAAAACATAACGATCATTTTTATAACTTGTCTACTGACGAAACGTTTATACTTTTATTCAGTTAAATCCTCGCTAGCCAAGGGCTACGATCCACTCCCGTTATCTTGACCCTTGGCAGATTAAGCCAACATTGATGAAAACAATTTCCTGTTTACAAAACTTTGAATTTTGAAAAAAAAAAAGAATGATTTTCTTATCCCAGGAATAGATTACATAAGCCGTATTTGGCACACTTTCTTGTGAAGCCTCAATGCTGTTCAACTTTGTACTTGTTTATATAAGTGTCACTGATGATACTTATGTAGACGAAACGCGCGTCTGGCGTACTGAATTATAATCCTGGTACCTTTGATAACTATTTAAGCTAATGATATTTTACTGTTAGTTTTAATATACAATATGTTTTGTATAGGTTATCCAATATTTCATGTTATACGCAATGTTTTATACATGTATATTGGAATGTATAATGTTATACAAGTGGTGAGACATTAATAAAATACTGAATCTACAATTTCTTCAAAATTTTCAATAAAAAAAGAGAATGTTGACACACATCAAATGCTATGATAGTTCAAAGACGATTCATAAAGATAAAATAAAAATTAAGTGAGCGTTCCGAGAAGGATAAAAAGTACTTTCAAGCTCAACATGATGAGTTAAGGCTGTCGATTCTTCTAAGATTGCTACTTTAGCAGATAAGATTAAACTTTATCACTAGGATTGTGCCAAAAGTAACTTATGACAGACTGAGTGCTTCGTATTTATATACCATGTTTCACTTGACATTTGCACAAAAGATTAAATTGAACGTTTACAGCACAAAGACAAAATTTAAGTACAGATATGAAAAATGCTTTCCAAGACGTCAGAGTAGAGAGGAGAAACACAACAACGCCAGTGGATGAATACCATGAACAAAAAAGTGAAAAAATGACCTAAGCCTTAAACTGAATTGTTGTCATAAAATGAAATTCTCAAATATAAATCTTGTTTATTGTAAATTAAATAAAAATAATCAAACTTTATATGTACGTGTAATTTCCATTATAAATGGTGACTTTTGTCATGTGGATTCATGTCCGTTATTCTATGTTTCCAACTAGACAAAAGACTATGAGAGACAATTATATTTTTCTAATCTATTTGTTCCTATGAATTGGGGCGCTTCTTCCTTTTAACAGTCATATGATAAAAGAGGGTCTAGAAAAAGAGAGAGATGGGTGTTCTTGACTTCTAAATATTATTTACGTCATATTTTCTCTATTCTGTATCAAATATTTATATTCTAGAAGCCCACTATTATTCTCTATTTTATAAACTGCATACATACACTCATAGAAGATGTCATTCTTGTTATCTACGTCTTACCGTATTTGACTAAATTATTAGGTCTTTCCACTTTTCTGTGGAAAGACTTATCGTTTTTGTTCTGATTATTAATATTTTTTAATTTTTTTTTTCCGCCAAATTTTGTTCTTGCGATAAATATTTGTTTCGCAATATGTCGCTTAGATATTTTTTATTAAATATCGTACAATGTATGCGCTTTTGAATTTCACCCTGCTTAGACGAACAATTTTCTTTGTAAGAGTTATCTGCCTATTCACTGTTTATCATCTGAGTGCATTTCCTTCGTAACAAAAAAAGATATCGACAAATTTCTTTTTACAAATTGTTCGTTATATCCTCAGAAATTTTTGGCTTATTTGGATCGAAGCGATTCCATGAAATTTTATAGGAGTTATCTACCTTTACAGAATAAATTTGTCGGTATGTTTTTTTTTTTAACTCATAAACTATAAAGTGTATAACCCTGGAATGTTTTTATTTGAGTCCCCTAGGTTCTAACTTTGAAAATGAGGTCAAGGTCAAAGGTCAAGGTCAAGTTCTCAATTGTGACTTTTGCTTGTTTTTGCATTTTCTATGACACTATGAAAGATACATATAAAAGAACAAGTCCAAAATGTCTGCTGTATTGTAATGAAGATATGCTACATTAAGTCTGATACAATTTAATGGCATCTTATAGGAGTTAGTGCCCCTGGAATGTCTTGATATGAGGTTATTTGATTATAACCTCAACTAAGTTCATTATAAAGTCATTTGACCTTATACAAAAGGTTAGGTGACAAATGACCTTGAAAATGCTACCGGAAGTGACCTTGAGAACACATGAAGTAGCCTTTTTTGCAATTTTTTCATATAAAAGTACTCAGAATCTATATATTTTGTCCTATAGATACATAAACTGATAACTGAAGACTAAAAATGACTTCCAACAAACCGGAAGTGGCAAATTATCTCCCATTCTACATACAAAAGTATATAGAAACTATATATTTTTGGAATCAGTGTGAAAGAAGGAAAGACTTTCAATTGTTCTCTAAACAATTGGGTTTTTTTTTTTTTTTTTTTTTTTTTTACTTCCGCCTAATTTTGTTCTTGCGATAAATATTTGTTTCGCAATATGTCACTTAGATATTTGGTATATTGTATCGAACAGTTTATGCGCTTTTGAAATTTATACTGCATAACCGAAATATTTTTCTTTGTAGGAGTTATCTCCCCAAACACTGTTTTCCTTTTGTCCACTACTCCTCTACAACCGTAAAAGATTACGACAAATTTATTTTACAAAATTGCTCGTTATATCCTTCGCATGGTTTGGCCCGTTTTGACCGAAGCGATATGAACACTCCATATGAGAGTTACTTCCCCTTATGCATTTGACATATTAAGTGATATGCATTTCTATCTTGTAAACCATACGTGATAAAGACCTAGGATCCTTTGATTTGAGGTCCTTGGTAAAAAAAAAATGAAAATGAGGTCAAGGTCAAAGGTCAAGGTCATGTTCAAAATTTTTGATTTTGGCTTGTTATCTCTCATTTTCAGAAATCTTAAAAGATATCGACAAAATATTTTCACACAATTGTTAGTTGCGACATTTCGTTACACATAAATTTTAGTCGAAAGGGTAGGTAAACATTTGATGCGAGTTTTTCCTTCTTTTATATCTAATATCAGTCGTGCCAATATAAAGTAGAGACCTAGAGTCTTTTGATTTGAGGTCCTTGGTTTATGACCTTGAAATTGAGCTCAAGGTCATATGTTAAATAAACTTTCTGGATTTTGACCTTTGCTTTTACCTCATATGTATTCATGTTAAAGCTATAAGACTTTTTGCATTAGGTTGCAAGCAATATCACGTTATAAAAGCTAACCGGAAGTAGCTAATTTGTGTAATAAATTATTGTTAAAGTATGTAAAACCATATATTTTTGGAATCAGCGTCAAGTAAACTATAAGACAAAATGGGAAGTAACATATTTTGAACCGGAAGTAGAAAATTATCTCCCTTATTTATATCTTTTTGTATAAAAACCTTATATTTTTGGAATCAGCGTACAATAAGCTGTCATTTGACGCTGAAATTAATATTTTAAAACCAAATTTTAATATTTTCATATCAAGATAGATCCTTACTGGTTGAAAGACCTTCAATTGTTTTAATTATGATTGTATTCTTTTTTAGTGGTGTTTTTTTTTCTTCTAACCTAGGTGTGTAAATTTATTTATTGATATAATTCAACATGATAATATGTTTTTAACTTTGTCAGATGATGAAAAATTTATATTTTTGTGCAAAAATGAAAATGTTTGTAGTTTTGTTACCAAAACCTGCCATAATATATTATTGCGACGAAATAGTATCTTAAACTGTTAAAACAATCATTGTGTTTTATGTACATGTATCAGGTTTTATCTTTTAATTAATGTGGATGGTGATATTGCACTTTTATGTTTTTATGTTAATAACAAAACTATGACCTTCTGCTGTTGTCTGCTCTATGGTCGGGTTGTTGTCTCTTTGGCACATTCCCTATTTCCATTCTCAATTTTATTTAATTCTGTTGTTTTATAATTCTACATACCAGTCTCTCATAGTTCTTTTAAGAATGGCACATGCATTCTAAATTTTTATATTGTGTACTTGATATTATATTGTGTTTATACTTGTATGTATGTGGTGAGACTTTAATAAAATATTGAATCTGAATTTGTATAAGTACCCTTCCATGTCCGCACTGTTTTTGTTAGATGTTTTCATCTGATGCGATAACCTTTATTAACTGATTTCTACAGTTTATTATTGTGTTGTTCGCACCGTTAATGTCCAAGGTTAGGGGAGAATTGGCGCTTTTAAACAAGTTTAATCATGTAGCCTGTAATTAAATTTGTTGCTATGTAACATATTTGTTTTTCTCTCATTATTTTGTACATAAATAAGGTCGTTTGTTTTCTCGTTTGAATTATTTTACATATGTAATTTCGGGGCCTTTTAATGTTGACTATGCGGTATGGGATTTGCTAATTGTTTAATATAGGTGTACATTTTAGTATCATTTGGTGTCTTGTGGAGAGTTAACAACCATACCACATCCTCTTATTTTCTATATAATAGTATATGTGTAACAGGGAATTTGTAAAATCACTGGACTAATTAGTGATGTTGTAAAGTCACTAACAGTTTCAGTGGGTTTGAAAAAATGACTAGGGATTTTGTAAAATCCCAGATTAAAAAGTTTAACTTGCTTTTAAAAATGTGTTTTCTTATTATAAAAATAGGCTAATGATCATTAATGATTTTGGAGTGTATTAGTTTAATTAACACTATGAGCTAAAACTATTGTATAATGATAATGACTTAAAGGCATATAAACAGATATTTAGACCACAATTTACTTATCTTTGTCTGACAAGTTTGGGTGAAATCTAATGTTGCCATTTTTTTTTACAGGCATACCTAGTATTTTTCTACATATCTATACTTTACAGAACATCCACATTTTAAAGATCATTGTCCATGACAGAAGGAAAACAGGTTAACAGCTGTTGTTTTTTTATTATTATTATCATCTATCAAATTTCATGTCACAATATGATGCTCTTGCCCTGATATGCTTGTAATATTTGCCACTGGTTTCATATAACCAAACCCATATAATTTCTCGTTCTATACATATGGGTTTTTCTTCTCTTGACAGCAATAAACTTAATGTTCCGTTTTATATTTGATTAGATAAATTTGATATCATCGGTTTTATTTTTTACAATAATTACTGAAAAACTGTAAAAAGTAATTTACTTTGAAATTCGTTCAAGAGCTTATTTTGTCTTTTTTCTTTGACAATAAGTTCCAAAATTTCATAATATTTTCCCGGTTCCATGTGTTGCATTTTAATTTCCCCTCAATTATTTAAAGTAACTTCTGTTTGTTATTTTGCTCTTCATTCAGAGACATCTGTACTTGAGCTCTACAGTATGTCAGATGTTTAGTGCATGGAACTGCTCAAACGTTACGCACGGTATTTGTGCCACTCAGCGTTACACCACGTTCCTAATAAAACGACAATTTTGACGTTGTTCCACGGAAAGTTTCAAACGTTGACCTTATATTCTACTCATGTGAAAATGTCTCTTAAAGTACAGAGATTTTCGAAGTTGCTTCTTATAATGGTTTAATTTTTTCAAGCCATAATTCCATTGAATTAAAACAAAATTTTAAATACATGAACAATTTTTTATTTTTGCGAAGAATTGTCTGCAACAATAACACAAAATAACAAGTTGATGTCTTGTAAAATGATTTAAATATATGAAAAGAAGAGGTGGTATGATTGCAAATAAGACAATTCTCCACAAGAGACCAAAATGACACATAAATTAACAACTATAGGTGACTGTACGGCCTTCAACAATGAGCAAAGTCCATACCGCATAGTCTGCTACAAAGGGGCCCGAAATTATCGACAATGTAAAAAATTCAGACGAGAAAATTAACTGCCTAATCTATCTTCAAAATGTTTTAAAACTTTTAAACTTAGTCTGATACTATGAGTGAAACAAATACACGACAAATCTGAGTCTAACCTCTCTACTCTTAGGACGGCCGTGCTTACAATATATCACATTGGCTGTCTTTGCTTATAACCTTCGATGTCTTATTTTCCTCTCTGTTTTACTATCTGTGTATTACCAGTTTCTTCTATTTCTTAAAATTAAGCAATGTTCTATCTGCCAGAAGACGTCTCCTATCTTTGCTAGTAAGATTGTAAATATTTCGTTTCTTGTTTCTGTCTCTTTCCCCCAATTACACGTTTATATATGTTTGTTGTAATTTGGTAATTTCGCTCCCTCAATTTGCATTAATGTTCAAATGCTTCTTGATTTGTCTTTGATTATGTGAAAGATGTAGGTAGCATATCGCCAGTTTTTTCCTAATCTTTTTTTATCAACATTTTAATCTTGGGACTATTATACTAAATATAATAGCCCCAGAATTTGGTTTTATTTAATTATTCTTAAACATTGACTTATACTTACATTATAATTCGTGTATTATTTATTTTAAGGTATAAGTAAGTCCACAATCTTCACATCAATCCCGATTTTAAGGAAAATGTTAAAAATAGCATATTTTCAAAAATCTCTAACAAAAAAACTTTATAAAATGTGCATCAAGTTTGAAAAAGAAATACGTGATCTTATGCTGCCGTTGTAAGCTTTCAATGTTTTAAAGTTGTTCGGGGTCTAAATTATTTTTTTTAAAAGAAAATGTTTTCATTGATTACAATTTTTAAATCTGGATTGTTATTAAGAAAATTCAGGTTATGTAGGAATTTACACATTTTGTACATGAATCAGGCCGTTACTTTTCTCGTTTGAATTGTTTAACATTTGTCATTTCGGGGCTTTTTATAGCTGACTATAAGTTATTTTGCTCATTGTTGTTTGCATATAGAAATTATTAATTGGTCTTATACGGCCGCATTTTCTACTTTATTATGAAAATGAGAACGGCGATTATGGATTGTTTCGGAAACATATTTTACGAGCTATGACCCTTTCATCTGATATTTTTTTTCACAAACTCAAGCTTCAAAAAGGGTCGGCGATCAATACCTTTTTATAATGTTTGTATGGAAAACTCTTAGACAGACCAATACCTACCTCACAGATTACCAGCAGGTCGAAATGCAATTTTGAATTATACATTTATTTTCATTTGACTATTTGCGTATTTTTAATTAACTGCTATATATGCATGTTCACATGGATCAGCGTTTTACTCAAGCGAACAACTATGGACCAGGGGTGGTGTTCTCGAAGCTATCCTAAGATTCGTCCTAAGTCATAGATAAGACTAAGTTTAGGATGGACTTAAGATCGACTTATGACACTCTTAAGTTGTGTCTTGAAGCTATCTCAGACACATCTTATGTTAGGACGTCCTAAACATATCCTAAGTGTGAAATATAAAAATATAAAATAATTTTGTTTGAAAAAAAATATTTAATGACGAAACCAATTAATAAAATAGTTTACGGATTTTATAATTACATGTATAGTTTTAAATGCAAGATTTCAAATGCAAATAAAATATTAAATCGGAATCTTAATCTATAAAATTATATCAAAAAGGATTGTAATTAAACTTGAAAACAATTTGTTTTGACATGAGAATTGAATTCGTAGTGTCATCTTGTCGTGAAACACTAAGTTCAAAGTTTAAAACCATGCACAATTTCTTCATATATATACGAGTTTATAACCGATGGTGCGATTCATTTGATGTTCATATTCACATACCAGAATGAGCAAAAAACGAAACCCAAACTTTACAGAGGCAGAGCTAAACATTCCTTCAGATCAAGTGGAGAGCCAGAAGGGCATTTTATTCAGCAAACAGAGCACTGTAACCACAAACGCCGCTAAAAAAAGAGCATGGGAGTCCATTTGCACTAAGGTAAATGCTTGTAACTTGAACCATAAAAGAACAGCCGAAGAAATAAAAAAGAAATGGTCGACCTTCACTAGTACCGTGAAGAAACACGCATCATTTGTAAGACGAGAGGCAAAAAAGACTGGTGGGGCCCTCCTCCAGATAGTTTGACACCACTGCAAAACAAGGTTGTGGGAATCATCGGAGATACACAAATTGATGGCATTGCTGGTGGAATCGACACCTGCCAGGCAGCTGGAAGCCCTATGGATCAGAGCACAGATGAGATTGAATCAATGTCCGAAACAGGTCAGTTTACATATTCTATATTCTCGTACATGAATTCATAACTAATATAATTGAAAGATTAGCGAGCCACAATTTGTTTTGTGTCTCAAATATGTCCCAGAGGCGAATTAAGGTGGTACCCAGGATGCCCACCCCCCTTTTCTATGAAAAATTTGATTGACTACATAGTGAATCACTGAAGCATGACCGGAACGGGCGCCCCCTCCCACACACGCAGCAATTTATGAAAAATTCTAGATGTATCACTGCGTTTGTTAAAGTTTTGGTTACGTGTTTGTGTATAATTCATAGGTTCATTTCTAATGTACTAGACATGCCGGTTGATATGACAACGATACCTCAGTAAATATAATAGATTGAGCGATTTGGTAAAGTTCGATACGGTTCTAGAATCAATATGTAACATTTAGTCTTCTATTGGGACTTTACTAGATAGCTGCTAAATTTTAATCAACCATGTTCCTCTTTGAAAAAAGAGAGGAATTTATGAAAATTTCAACGAGATGCAGGTAAAGTAGTGTATTAGAACAACATGAACAAGTGCACACTGGCTAAATAATAATATGGGGTTTAGCATTATTTACAAACCGTTTTCAAAAATATCATCTGTCCATTGAAATCTTTATTCAATCACATTGATATAGGAAGATGTGGTGTGAGTGCCAATGAGACAACTATCCATCCAAATAACAATTTAAAAAAAGTAAACCATAATAGGTCAATGTACGGCCTTCAACACGCAGCCTTGACTCACCCCGAACAACAAGCTATAAAGGGCCCCAAAATTACTAGTGTAAAACCATTCAAACGGGAAAACCAACGGTCTAATCTATATAAAAAAACGAGAAACAAGAAACACGTATATATTACATAAACAAACGACAACATGTATTTTTATTTTTCAGTCTTACCTTCTACTAGTGGCATTAGTTCAGCGAAAGACGATGTCAGTATTTTCACGAGAACACCATCATCACCGCACACAGAAGAATCAGAAGAATCACTTGTAGAGATAGAAAGGGAAAGATTGGGAGTAGAAAAAGACCGGTTAAAAATTGAACAAGAAAGACTAGCAACCGAGAAACAGAGGCTGGAGATAGAAAGAAAATCACTTCTAATCAAAGAACAAAAATACCAATTATATTTGACAAAGTTGAACTTAAGCTTGCAGCAAATGGGTATTTCCGTCAATAGCTTAAATGTACCAACTTCTTCTGACACTTCGTCCACACAATAAATTATTTTTCCCCATGATATGTACATTCTTTTTTGTTGGTATAAACATTTCTAAATGCAAATATCATTTTTTATACAACTACACGTAAATAATAGTGAGTATAAAAAAGAAAATGTGGTGTGATTGCCAATGACACAGAAATTAACAGTATGATCTATACTACGGTTTGTTTATCTCTTTGACTCATTCAAATTGGTATAAGGACGGGTTCTTTTAGGGAAAAAGAGCAATTACAGCCGATTTCAATGAGTATGCAGCTTAAGGTAATATATTTTTTTAGGACTACCAATTTCCGGTGCCAACTCTACATACTTCATTAATAATCAACCAATCAATACAGACAAACTACATATAATTCATTTTATATCAGATGACTTTATTATTAATTCACTCAAAACCTTCCATTAATCAGTCTTTCACGAACAATTGCCCCGTCGTTCAAAGGACCATTATAGGCTGGTCCGGCTATGTGTCCATGGTCAGGAAAATCATTTATGTCAGGTGGTAAAGGCATTCTGTTATCTATACACAAATTGTGTAGGACAGCAACAGCAACAACAATGCGACAACACATTAAAGCTGAATACAACAAAGTTCCAGCGCTGGTATCTATACAGCGAAAACGTGCTTTTAACACACCAAAACTCCGTTCAACAACATTTCTTGTTCTCATATGTGCCCCGTTGTAACTTTGTTGCTTTCTGGTAGTGGGGTTCAGAACGGGTGTCAATAACCAAGGTCTTACAGGGTATCCGCTATCACCAAGTAACCATCCGTCTGAAATTGTTCGATTCTCGAATAATTCCCATACAGTTGAATTAGACCAAATGAAAGCATCGTGGGTTGCTCCTGGCCACTGTGAGACTATGTTCAAAAATTTCAAATTAGAGTCACAAACTCCTTGTACATTAATTGAATGGAAATTTTTGCGATTAACAAAAATGTGCTCATCTACTGGTGGAGATTTTATCCGAATATGAGTTCCATCAACGGCGCCTACTACATTAGGAAAGTCTGAAATCTCATAGAAACCACGCTTTATAATTTCTAAGCTAGCTGCATCTGTAGGCATGATAATGTGTTGATTGCATACATTGACCAAACACTGGGTTACATCTCGTACACACCTTGAAACACTGGAACGAGATATGTTATGCACATCAGCATTTACAAGCTGAAAACTCCCTGTGGCAAAAAAAAAAAAGAAGTGCTGCCATTATCTGCAAAGAAACAGGCAATGCACGGGACCTCATTGTTGGTCTGTGTAAGTCATTGTCAAATCTTCTGCACAAATCAATAATCATTGGACGCGACAATCTGTACCTACGTATGATATCAAAGTCATCTAAATAGTCCAGAGGGTTGTCTTAGTCTCTAAGTAGTCTATTTCTACGAATATTCTGGTGCCTTCTTCTCATGTACACATAAGCCGCAGCCATATTTGTTTACAAATCATTGTCTGAGACGTGTCCTAAAGTTAGGATAAAGATAGAATGATCTTAGGTCCTAAATGACGAAAAATACGGTATATCCTAAGTTAAGAGAGCTTCATGAACACGACTTAGGACAAAGACTTGTCATAAGTTGGTCTTAGGACACGTCCTAGTCCTAAGATAGCTTCGAGAACACCACCCCAGGAATGCATTTCAGGCACTTTTTATACTATACATTATTTTTGGTTCAGCTCTTCTATTTTCAACATATAAATCTTACACTAAATCTTCTTTGACATTTTTTTTAAAAACCATCCCCAAACTGATTATTTTTAGGTTTTCGGTTTCAATCTTTTTGGTTTCGATTTTACATTGTTTAACAAGTATACTGATTATTTTTAGGTTTTCGGTTTCAATCTTTTTAGTTTCGTTTTTACATTGTTTAACAAGTACAAAAAAATGTATAATCGAAGTACTGAAGTACTTAACATCGGATGAACACAAGTTCTTGTGGATGGTTACAAGCACTTGTCTCAGGAAAAAAAATCACATTTCTATACCTGAAACTGAGGTTTATGTACAGAGATATATTTTTTCTGAGACAAGGTCGTGCGTGGATGATGAATAAATGACAGGGAATTCAACCTCAATGCTTTAATATCTATTATGTTGTGATACAAATCAGTATACTCTGGTTTGTTGTTATATCTTATATTAATATTTGTTTATAGCAGTTACATGTATGTATAATGTTCATCCAATTGTATATCATTCTTTTCTACGAATCTAATAAAAGTGCATGGTGGACACTCTTCTATATCAATTCCATTTTTCCAATAGATTGGATTTGAGTAGACATTTATATTTTCCCACAAAACTTTCTTGTGATATTCTTCCGCAGGCGTCAACGCAATTTTTCTGTGCGTGTGCAGAGATTTTAATGCATATAAAAATTTCTAACGTCAAAATATTTTTGTATTATTAATTTCTGAAGAAATGAATTTATAACAAGCGATAAGAAATTTTATTTTGCTCTCGATGATATCCACGTATCTATACGATCGGTTACCAGTCAAAAACGAAAGTCAAATCTCTATGTCAACAATACATCGGAATGCACTGACGGTCAATTTATATTTTGTGGCGTTCTGCGAAAATAAAAAACATAAGTGATCATGAAGGTACTTACATAACAGTCAGAAGCGGGTTCAGTAACTCAAAGAGTTTCAAACGTACAATATGGGATTATAAAAGGGGGAATTATAATTTAATGAAACAGATGGTTTAAGAGGTCGAATGGAATAAATTACTTGATAATGATATTAGCATCCATGAATCTTGCAATATATTTACGCACGAATTTTTAAAAGTGACTGAATCTTGCATTCCGAAAAAAAGTAATTATTCGATCTAACTATAAAATTTGGTTTAATTCAAATCTCCGTAAAGAAATAAGAAAACGAGACAGGTTTCGTAAAATATTTAAAAATAAAATAAAAGCATGACAATCGAAAAGAAATTTAAAACCAAAGGAATCGAGTAAATAATTCAAAGAAACAAATTAAACAAAACTTTTATGAAAATATTAATGAAAACTTAAATGAACTAAAGCAAACGAATAGTAGAGTATAATTGGAAAATAATTAACTCCTTAGATCTTCAATTGATATTCCACCGATGCAAAACCCTAGTAACAGTTTTGAATTTTCTGATGATGCAAAAGAAAAAGTTGATATTCTAAATACATATTTTTGTTCAATAGCTAGTCTAGATGCTAACAATACAAAGGTGACCGACTTCGATGATAGAGGTATTAACGTTTTATCGGAAATTACTGTGACTTTAGAAGACGTTAAAGATATCATTTCTACTTTAGATCCAAATAAAGCTGTTGGTCCTGACAAAATTAGTAATAGAATGCTTATAACAGTAAAAAATGAAATTGCACTTCCCTTATGTATTCTTTTTAATAAATCACTCTCTCAAGATATATTTCTTAAGATTGGAAATTGGCATATGTTATTCCTTTATTTAAAAATGGAGATAAGTCAATGCCGTGTAATTATAGACCAGTATTAATTCTTTCTTGCGTGAGCAAGGTACTAGAAAAAATAATATATAAACATATATTCAATCATTTAGTTTTTAACAAACTTCTGTATAAATTTCAGTCTGGTTTCCTACCCGGCTGCTCTACTTTTCATCAACTAATTGAGATGTATCATTCTATCGTGCATGCTTTTGACAATAAATTCTATACAAGTTTAACTTTTGCCGATGTAAGCAAGGCATTCGATCGAGTATGGATAAGGGGTCTACTTCTTAAGTTAGAAAAATATGGTATAAAAGGCAATCTATTAATATGGCTTGAAAGTTACTTAACAAATAGAACTCAGAGGGTAGTATTAAAAGAGGCGACTTCAGAATTGGGTAATCTTAAAGCTGGTGTTCCACAGGGTTCGGTACTGGGTCCTCTTTTATTTCTGATATTCATTTCTGATATTATATGATTGGATTAAGTAGAATGTTTGCAGATGATACATCTATTGGACATACTGCTCCAGATGAAACTACTCTCCAATCTATGATAAATATCGATCTACAAAATATTAATTCCTGGGCAAATGATTGGCTAGTTAAATTCAATGCAAATAAAACTAATATCATGTTATTTAGTAACAAAAATTCAAAAAAATAACTTAGGCATATTTTTTTAGCAGTGACTGTAAGTGAACAAAGCATGCTTATTCTTTATTAGAAAAGGTATCAAAACAATTAAATGTTCTTAGACGTTTGAAATTCCGACTAAAAAGGGTATATTTAGAAAAAATATATTTTATAACGCCTGTTCTAGAATATTCTTCTGAAGTTTGGGATAATTGCGGACAGTTGAATTCTGAAAGATTAGAAAAATTACAACTGGAAGCAGCACGTATTGTCACTGGTCTAACAAGCTATGCTAGCACTCATTCACTTTATTTAGAGACGGGATGGGAAAAATTAAAGATTAGACGGGAAGTTAAGAAATAAACTTTATTTTACAAAATTATGAAAGAGGACGCCCCAGATTACTTATTAGATTTAATACCCCTTACAGTTGCAGAAACAAACAATTACAATATACGAAGCAGTCAAAATATATACCAAACCGCTAGCAGACTGTCTCTTTATCAGAAATCATTTATTCCATCTAGTATCAAACTGTTTTTAAGTATTAGAAATGAACTTTCTTTAAATATATTTAAATTAAACATTAAACAGAAATATTATAAAAACCAATCACCCCCTACATATTTCAATATTGGCGATAGATATTTAAATGTTTTACACGCAAGATTAAGAAACAAATGCATGGATCTGTAACACGCAAATATTAAACCTAACGCAATGTGTCAATGTGGTTATTTATACAACATCATTTCCTCTCGTGTAAAAATTATACAGTTCAAAGGAATAACTAATTTTTTTGAACTTAGAAAAGAAAATATACCTACCGACTTTGAAAATTTAATGTACGGCAATGCAATGTTTAATATGAACTTAAACACGCTAATTTTTACAAAAGTGCAGAATTATATTAAAGAGACCAATTGCTTTTCATAGTTTATAGACATTATGGTCAGTAATAATGTAAATACTTTTTGTTGACTTCGAAGGAAATTGTTCATTTTTTCCAAAGACATGGATCATCTATTTGAATTTATTACAAAATCCTATAAGTTGACAACAGCAATTTAATTTAATTGTTTAAAAAACAATAATAACTTACTATTTGAGTGAATATTTATTCCAAGTTTAAAACAACCTATTAGGTAGGTCTATCATAAAACATTTACGTTCAATTCGACTTTAAGGAATCGATGAACCATGTCGTTTAAATTCTTGTTAATTTCATGTCTCCATATTAATATTGTTTATGATGTTATTATTATGCATTTTATTTTTGTTCGGTTATTTATTATTTGTATGTAATGGAGAAGACGTTCTAGGTTGCAAAACTTGTGTCTAATCCTATTGTCAATTTGTTTGGACAATAAAATATGTTTAAACTAAATAAAAAACGTCTACTTTACACAAAATAAATTAATCTGCACACAGCAGATTGATTGGTTGATTTTTTTCTCTCGAATAGTTGGGAGTGTCTGTAAATTAATACCTTGGATCTACCTGCTACATGTTTGTGTGCCATCCATTATGTATGTCGGACAAATGCTCTTTTTCTCTCTTTCGTTCTTTCTCAAATTATGGTAAAAGAAAAGTTTCAATTTCTATATACTAGTTTCATAACATGCCTATGTACCTGCCAATTCTGTTGGAGATGCGAGAAGATAAACTTCATTCTGCCAGACTACTTCTAAATGTAATAACCTTATTTTTCATACACATATTGCTATGTAAGTGACTAGGGGTTGTTCTACTCACAGTAGATAAAAAAAAATATCGTTAGCTATACTGAAATGTTTATGACATACGAGTATTTCTCTGATAAAACATTTTGTTAAATAAGTCGATGAGACAAAAAAAATAATTGCACGCTTTACTGAAATGTTCACGACGAACGGAATACTTTTTTTCATAAGATTTTGGTGAGAATTTTTGTTCATGTGTATATCTTCGAATCTTTTAATAGCAACGCTAGGAATTACAGATACTATCTGACTGAGGAGGATAATTAAGATCTCACTTTTGATCGTATTTTCTTTTTCAATGTATCTTGCTTTTATAAAGTTGGAGTGTGGTCATTAGTAAGTTATCTCTTTATTATAGCTCCGGAGCCTTGTGAACTTATTATTTAAATAAAGGCTAGATTAACCTCAAATGTTTAAAGTGT
Source organism: Mytilus edulis (assembly GCF_963676685.1). Taxonomy (NCBI): domain Eukaryota; kingdom Metazoa; phylum Mollusca; class Bivalvia; order Mytilida; family Mytilidae; genus Mytilus; species Mytilus edulis. Next base: position 51,601 of record NC_092351.1, read on the forward strand.
TACTGATGTAGGCTTTTTGTTGAGCTTTCAACTTAAGACATAAAAGCGAGACATTCCGTCAGCGTCCACAAATATTCACTCTGTGGTTTAAGTTTTTGAAATTTTGATAACTTTCTTAATCTATACTGGATGTCTACCAAACTTGGACAGAAGCTTGTTTGTGATCATAAGATAGTATCAGGAGTAAATTGTTTAAACATAATATGTATATTTTCCGTATTTTACTTATAAATGAACTCAGTTTTTTTCTGCCGGGAAACATTGCATTTACTCTGCAGTTAAATTTTTCATTTTTTTTTTATAACTCTCTTATATTGGGTTTGTTTGGACAGAAGCCTGTTTATGACCAAAAGATGGGATTCAGAAGTAAATTTTGTAAAAGAAAACCCATTTTTTCCCGTATTTTACTTGTACATGGACTTATATTTTCTGCCTGGAAACAACACATTCATTCTTTGATCAAAATATAGTATCTAGAAGGAAATTTTGTCGTAATTTTGTACCTTTGTATCTGTATTTTACTTATAAATGGACTTCTTTTTCTTCCAGTTAACATTACACACAGTCTGTAGTTAAAGTTTTTTTAAACATTCATTAGATTCATAAACTATCAAGGAGTTTTACCTAAATTGGACAGAAGCTTCTTACAATCAAAATATAGCATCAAAGGACTATTTGTTTGATTTACAGCAGAATTAGGCGAAGCACTGGAATCTGCAAAACCCTTACGAATTAGCAAAAAATTATATTTGTTTTATATTATACAAATTCCCTAAATGTAATCAGTGAATCTGTGAAATAGATCTTTAATTATTTCGTAGATTTTGTAAAATCACTAGTCAAAATCAAGGATTTTATAAAATCACTAATCAGTTCAGTGATTTTACCAATTCCCTAAAATATCAGTGATTTTACAAATTTCCTGTAACATATAAATTGAAACACATATATGTCATCTTCCTTGTTTTTATATATATATATATATATATATATATATATATATATATATATATATATATATATGTATATTGCTTCAAAGTTGACCGATAAATCTAGAATTTGACAGAAAACGTGTGATGTTACGGAATAAAGTAATTTGGTAAAAAGTGATATTGAGGTACAATTTCAATTGATTGATAGATGCTTGCTCAACGTCCGATGGCAAATATTTCAGCCATTGACAGGACGATACAGTCCAAGTTGGATTGTTTTGTCTAACACACATATTTGTTGCAGCAGTAAAGAAAGGTTAAACATTCTGCTAGTAGTGAAAATTAAAAAGAAAATCAACATCCTGATACAATACACAATCTAAATACAGTACACTCTGTACGAGTATCTGAAAATTCTGAGAAAATCGATTGACTGGCTTAAAAAAGCAGCCAATAAAAAATCACGACATATTGGAGGAAACATTCATGGTCAAAAGAAATAAGACATAGAAACAATAGTGCATCTATATATATAGCAAACGTTTTACAACGTTTAATTTTCCAAATTTGATAAAATACCAATTGATTCGTTCAGGATGTACATGTACGACAAGTATATCGATAATAATGAAGTTTAGAGGGATTCAACAATTTACAAGGTTGTCTTGGGGTTTCTTTTCAGAAAATTTGAATGTTATATCCAGATGTTTTTTTTATGAAAATAGTGAAATAAGTTATGTCAATCTGGCATCCGCACAAATTGTCAATTAACTAGGACAAACAACTAATATGTTAAAATAAGTTCAGCAAAGTTGAAATACACCATTTCGAAGTTCTAAAGAGTTTCCTTTTAGTAAAATATAATCTAAAAAAAAAGATCTCACACGCCGTTTTTCTTTTGTAATTTTCTCTATTTACATGACATATGATGCAGGAATTTATCATCCATGTTATTGCTATGTTATACTTTAAATTAATACTTATTTAGTGAGGTTTTTTTTCAATTAGCTAATCTAATCAAAATGATGACAAATGCCCGATACCTGAAATATTAATGACCTTAGAACTGAAATATTTTATAGACATGATAAATGAAGTTATATGGTTTTACATAGCGAAAATGTTTTTAAGATTTGATAAATATATTTAATTTCTGTAGTCTCTCATAATTCTTTATAAAATGGCACTTGTATTTTAATTTATAAAGTTAAGTGTTATTTAATGTATATATATTATGATGATTTATTAAATGATATGAGCAAATAAGCCCTAATACGGATAAATCAGCATGTGCAATACTAAAAACGTTCCACTGTCGATATAAATCAAGATTTAATATTGCTCTTCGAACAGGGCCAATACGGAAAAAAACCAGGGCCAATACAGAAAAAAGCGGGAAAAAAGCCGTATTAGCCCTAATACAGGACGTTTACTTCCGGTTTTCAATTTTCTTACGCCATTACTTAACTCTGGAAGTATCGTTATGCATAAAAACATTGGTATAATATTTTTTAAATTAAAGTCATAAAATAAACAGGTTAAATGATGTGCAATGTTTTGTAATGTCTTAAAGTTTTGAAACGGAAAAAACAGGGCCAATACAGAAAAAAGCGGGAAAAAAACTGTATTGGCCCATGGGCTAATACGGGACGTTCACTTCCGGTTTTTAATTCTCTTATAATCATTTAATAAAAGTGTTATGAACTGGCTGTTTCTGTATTGGCACTGGTATAGATTCTCGGTCAGCTGTATTGGCCCTCGACCCTACGGGTCTCGAGGCCAATACAGCAAACCTTGAATCTATACCAGTGCCAATACAGAAACAGCCAGTTAATAACACTATAGTATTACAAGTGGTGAGACTCCAACAAAATATTGAATTTGAATCTAAGTCTGTAACTTTGTAATTTGTAGTCATATTCCGAAACGGCATATTCAAGAAGTGGTGTTAATCAGATGTGGTGGATACTGAAAAATTCAAAATAGTTATTAGTGAATTTACAATCTCAATCATTAAAACATTGTACCAACATTAAAACCTTTGATTTTTCAACTCTTTATACCACTATACCACATACTAAACTTAAAGATCGACTGAAAGAACTCGTCAGCTTATGTTTCTTTAACAAAAAGGGCACTAGACGTTTTAAATATCTAGTTTTGGGCTAGAATTCAGGTTACTTCTGTGAAAAATCATATAGAGTCAAGGAAAAAATATACCAACGAGGATATCACTGCCTTGCTGGACTTTTTAATTGACAATATATTTGTTTATTTTGGAGGTTTGGTCTTCCAACAGACTATTGGAATCCACATGGGCACCAATTGCGCTCCGCTACTTGCAGAATTGTTTTTATATTCCTATGGAGCAGAATTTATCCAAGGGCTTGTACAGAAAGGAGAAAAGAAATTAACCCAGTCTTTTAATTTCACCTTTCGGTATATTGATGATGTACTGTCTCTTAATAATTATAATAGATTCAGTGATCACTTACATTTAATATATCTAAGTGAACTTGAAAAAAAATCAATATTTCAAAGTCACCAATATGTGTTAAGATTAAAACTTCATGAGACTTGGTATTTATGGTTTCTCTTATCAGCTTTTATGACAGTTCATACTAAAATGAGGGGTCAATACATAAGGTCAAAAACACAATGGGTAGAAGAAGGAGAGAAACCATCAAAATATTTCATAAATTTAGAGACAAAAATTTATGTAAATAAAACAATTCCTAAATTAATTGATAAATCAGGAAATATAATTTAAAACCAAAAACGAATTCTAAATTCTAAACGAAGCCAATTTTTTTTACAACAATCTATATTCCAAAAACGAGACAATAAAATCTATTAATTTGACCCATAAAGATATATCAAAATTATCTGAAAATATGAAAGTGTCCTTAGAAGGGGAAATATCATTTTTAGAGTTGACTGATGTTATTAGAAGAATGAAAAATGAGGAAAGCCCTGGATCGGATGGATATACAAATAAATTTCTAAAAATATTTTGGATTGATATAGGTAAATTCATACATAAATAAATTAAATATGGTTATAACCAAGAGGAAATGTCTATTACCCAAATGATTATAACCAAGAGGAAATGTCTATTACCCCAAAACAAGGTATTATAACTTGCATACCAAAAGGTGGCAAACCAAAACAATACAATCAGTCTTTAAAATAATATTTATAAATTAGCATCAAGTTGCATTGCAGAAAGGATGAAGTCAGTTTTAACAATCTAAATTAATAATGACCAGACAGGATTTATACCTGGTAGATTTATTGGTGAAAACACCAGATTGATATACGATTTTCTACACTCCTCCTCATTGACTTTGAAAAAGCTTTTTATACAATATCCTGCATTTTCATAGAACAAGTTCTTGATTTTTTCAAATTTGGAAATTCCATAAAACACTGGGTTAAAACTTTTTTTAACAAATACCAAATCAGCAATAACGCAGAATAATTTTCTATCAGATTTTTTTTAAATTGAAAGAGGTTGCAGACAGGGGGATCGTTTATCCCCTTACATTTTCTTGTTATGTGCAGAAATTGTAGGAGTATTATTTAGAAAAAACGAAAATATAAAAGGTATTACTATTGAAGACTCAGAATTTTTGATATCACAATATGCTGATGACACCACACTTATTTTACCAACCGAATTAGACCATTTATCGGATTTGTTATCACATAAGCAACACGACGGGTGCCACATGTGGAGCAAGATCTGCCTACTCTTCCGGAGCACCTGAGATCACCCTAGTTTTTGGTGGGGTTCGTGTTGTTTATTCTTTAGTTTTCTATGTTGTGATATGTGTACTATTGTTTGTCTGTTTGTCTTTTTCATTTTCAGCCATGGCGTTGTCAGTTTATCTTAGATTTATTATTTTGACTGTCCCTTTGGTATCTTTCGTCTCTCTTTTATTTTAGAGGGTTCACAAGAATCCTTAGATGCATCTCTTTGTGTTTTAGAACTATATGTTGAATGGTATAGTCTCAAGATGAAATTAAAGAAAACAAAGGTAGTCTGGATTGGGAAAAAGAAATATAGCCAAGATACTATGTGTGTAAAGTGGGGATTGGAATAGGGTTCCAACAGATTTACGCTCTTGGGTATTAAATATTCAGTAGACTTACAAGAAATGGAAACACTAAATTTTGAACTCAAATTTAAAGAGATAGAAAGAACAATGAAAAGTTGGTCAACCAAATACTTATCCCCAATTGGAAAAAAATACTATAATTAAAGTCTTATAACTTCAAAGCTCAATCACCTATTTCTAACTTTACCAAATCTTAATAATGGATTACTAAATCAATTCATAAAAAAAATATTTGATTTTATTTGGGATGGTAAACCAGACAAAATTAAAAGAGAAACAATTGCTCAAATATATGAACTGGGTTTATGTATATATATATCTTTATTCTCACAAACCAAATTACAAAGGTATAGAGATAATTATACATATTTCAAAATTACATAAATAAATAATGTACGAAAGTAGATAGAGGCATTCACAATTGTTCACCCAGAAAAATTCAATTTGTTATTGATCTCCTTAATAAGTTTACATAGTTCGTTCAGTTCTGAACATTTTTTTGAATTCATTAAGTCATAAAACTTCAATGTATTTGGACTATTTCTATAGTAAAATGCAATACATTGTTTTCTACAGTTATCAAAAGCTGAACAATTAAAAATGTAATGGTATTCATCACCAATGGCATCTGAATTACATAATACACATTTTCTGTTTTCTCTTTCTATTTTTTGCCATCTTCCAGTTTCTATTGGAAATTTCATGTTCAAAGTTCGAAATTTAAAAAATAAGGATATTTGCCTATCATCCAAAATATTAAAATATTTTTCAAACTCCAAAGTATCTTTAAATAAACGATAATTTAATGCTTTTGGTGATTCCTGTAGGCTTGCTAGCCATTTTTGTTTGAATTGATCTATTAAATTCTGTTTGATGGTTACATGTAGCCATGTTTTATTTACAAAAAAGATATTGTCCCATACATATGACAAGCCACACGTGTCTAAAATTGACTTGACTTGTTTTAACCATAAAATATTTGTGCCATATTTGGCATTTGCTAAGTTATACAAAATAAAAGGCAATTTGTCAGGTTTTCCGGTTACCAACTTGAACCAATAATTTATCATTCGTAACTTAATTGAAATATCAAATGGATATCTTCCCAATTCACCATAAATCATAAAATCAGGAGTAGACTTTTTTACTCGAAGTAATATTTTACAAAATTTAATATGAACCCTCTCGATTATTGAATTATTTCCAAAACCCCAAACTTCGCACCCATACAGAAGTATTGGTTTAAAAATTTTATCAAATAAATCAAGTTGGCATTCAATTGACAGATTATGTACTCTACCTTTTCGAATAATATCGTACATAGCATGTGTTGCTTTTTCACATTGCTTTTTTTTAGCTCTTGAAAAATTTCCTGATCTAGACAGTAATACACCAAGATAAGTAAATTCACTCACAATATCTAGTATTATATTATTATACTTAAAAACAATATTCTGCGGTAGTCTACCTTGTGAAAAAATTACAATCTTACTTTTTTCCACATTTACTCTTAGTTTCCATAACTCACAATATTCATATAAGGAGTCCAGTTGTCTCTGTAAATCTATCTGAGATTCTGCCATTAAGACAGTATCGTCAGCATATAAAATGACAAACAATTTTAAATAAACATTTAACTCTATTTCTAACTCATCAGAGATAGTACACAAACCTTCTATATTATTATTCTGTAAAAACAATTCCAGATCGTTAAGATAAATAGAAAAAAGCAAAGGAGAGAGATTCTCTCCCTGTCTAACACCAATGGAACAAGGGAAAAATTCAGAAAAATCTGATCCAAAATGAATACGTGATTTGATATTATTGTACATGTTGACAATAACGTTATACATTTTCCCGTTAATCGAATGTTTAATAAGTTTTGACCAAAGACCAGACCGCCAAACAGTATCGAAAGCTTTTGCAAAGTCAACGAAAGCACAATATAATTTCTTCTTTTTCCTCTTTAGCAACTCAAATAAGATGTGAATAGCAAATATATTGTCTACTGTGGAATAACCTTTTCTGAAGCCAGCCTGGTTTTCATTTAATAATAAATAATCCTCTAAGAAAGAACTCAATCTAAGATTTAAAACAGATGTGAAAAGTTTTCCCAGGCAGCTGAGTATAGTAATTGGTCTATAATTTTGGGGATCAGATTGGTCACCCTTGTTTTTATAAAAAGGTATAATATTTCCCATAAGCCATATTTCAGGCAAAGTACCAGAATCAAAAATCATATTAAAAAGTTTCACATAAACGGGTATAAAAATGTGTGATGTGCTTTTAATAAATTCGTTGATTAATAAATCATCGCCACTAGCCTTTCCGTTTTTCAAGTCTCGTATACACTTAATAATCTCATCTGCGGTAATTTCTGAATTGGACTTAACATGTTAAATCTATAACAAAACATCAAAGGATTAAAACTCTATAACAAAACATCAAAGGATTAAAACTAACTTGGATAAGAAGAATAATTAAACAAACTAATAACTATTGTAAGTTACTAACTTGTAATGAAAAATTTAAATTTAATGAATTATTCTTGGTAGTTCCAAGAACACAAGTCAGAAATCGTTTTTGGCAGGAGGTTTTTAATGCTTGGACTGAACTCCAAACCAAAGTAGCTATTAAGAATGAATATGATTTTATCACGTCTAATCTTTGGAACAATAAAAAAAAAAAAAAATGATAATCAAATCCCTCTGTATAAAAAATGGACTGAAAAGGGAGTCTGGCTAATAAATGATTTAATTGATAATGATGGACATTTAATGAATTGGCAGGAATTTGAAAAAAAACATATAATATTGATACCAATTTTCTTATATTTCAAGGAGTAATGTCAGCTGTTTATTCCTATATGAAAAGTCTTAATATTAAATGTTATCAGCTTATAAAGCCTTATGGACCAGTTATACCAACTACTATTTCTATATTTATGGAATCTACAAAAGGATCAAAGCAATGTTTTAAATGAGAAAATAACAAATATCACATCACAGGAAAAGTGTCCTTAATCCTAAATAGACATACAGTGGAGATCACTTCTAACCTCTCATTAAATCTGTCAGGAGAACTGTTCTAGAAAAGTACGTAGAACTGTCAGCCTGACACCTTTTAGTCAGTTCTAGGTTAGAACTGTTCTAGCTAGAACTCATTTGGTCAGTTCTACCTAGAACTGATTTGGACAGTTCTACCTAGAACTGATCCTGACAGTTCTACCCTAGAACTGACCCTGACAGTTCTAGCTAGAACTGACCAGATATTTGGTCAGTTCTACTTCTAGAACAGTTCTACGGTTAGAATTGATTTCTAATTCTACGGCTAGAATTGATTTTTAATAAATTCTACGGCCAGAATTGATTTATAAATTCTACGGCTAAAATTGATTTATAAATTCTGCGGCTAAAATTGATTTATTATAAATTCTACGGCTAGAGTTGATTTATCAGTTTTAAGAACACTTGCCTTAATATAAAGGGTTGGAGAAAAAAAGTTTGTTTCCAGTTTTTGGTGAAAAAACTAATTTGTTTTGGACCCTGAGAAAAAAAAATTGTTTGTTTCATCCTCAGCTGCCACTATATGTAATGCTAAAATTGAAAGAAAAATATTGTTTTCGGTTTGTCGCTAAACAAATAGATTGTTCTTCGCCGAAGTCGAAAAAAAAGTTTGTACAGAAAAAAAACCCATAGCCCCCCCCCCCCCCCCCCCCCCGAAAATCAAATGGTTGCTGCCTTAGAGAACATGTTTAACCTGTTAACCCCACCATATTATGCATGGATGTCCCTGTTCCAAGTCAGGAGCATGTAATTCAGTGATTTTCTTTTGTTGATGTGTTACATAAATTTTTGTTTTTCTCTCAATTTTTGTACATAAATTAGGCCGTTAGTATTAGGGGGGAGGGCATTATTATTTGAATTGTTTTACATTTGTTATTCCGGGACTCAGGATTGCTCATTATCACATAACAAAATTATCGGACCTCAATAACCAATATAATATCTGTTTACGAGTAGTTTTCATACCTCGGACGACCTGTTTAACAAAAATCTTTTGACCGCATCAATCTAAACTGCCTTTATTTGCTTTTTCTTTCTGCAAATCTATATAGGTGCACAGTACTTCTGTTTTAATTTTATGTCTAGAGGCACTGTAATATACAAGTAATAGCAATTTTGGGGAAAAAAATGTAAATGTTCACATCAATTTATAGTGCCAGCATGCAGGGGCAGCTAGATCCAGGCTGGGGGTCTAACTATATGCTCCCATTCATATGCATTGATGTTAAAAAAAAAGTGGGGTTCCAACCCCTGGACCCCCTCCCCTTGATCCTCCAATGAGCATGTCCTTGTTTTATTCAAAATATTGAATCATAAACAAATATCAGTAGTTTTTATACTTCAGACTGAGTCGTGTAATAAAATCTTTTGACTGCATCAACCAAAACTTACCATATTTGCTTTTTATTATGTAAATCTATATAGCTGCACAGCAATTCAGTTATAATTTTAGTTCGAGAGGGACTGTAGTATATTAATAACTGCAATATTGGAAATCAATGACCACAAATTTTTTGCCAGCATTTCCTATTTTTATTCAAAATATCGCATCAGAAACAAATATCAGTAGTTTTCATACCTCAGACTGACTCATGTTACAAAATTATTTGTCTGTATCAATCAAAACTGACCATATTTGACAGCATCAACCAAAACTGACCATATTTGACCACATCAACCAAAACTGACCATATTTGCTCTTTTTTATACAACTCTTATAGTCGCATAGTAAATCTGTAATATTTTTATGTAAGGATGGAGTGTATAATCATTATAATACAAATGATCTATATTATAGGGTTATTGCATGAATTTTGGGAAATATTGTTCCGAGTAGAATTTTATACTGCGCGTGCTTATATTTTTATATCAGGATGGATTGTTCAATATAAACATGATAAAGGAAAGCAACATTGGAAAACAAAATTATGTTCACATCAGTTTAAAGTGCCAGCATGTCCTCTTTCATTGTCTTTTTAATAAAAATTTTGAATCGTAAATTAATTTCAGTAGTTTTGATATCTCAGACTGACTCATGGATATAACAAAATTATGTGTCCGCATCAACCAAAACCATGAAAACTGACCATATTTGACCGCATCAACCAAAACTGACCATATGTGACAGCATCAACCAAAACTGACCATATTTACACTTTATAATGTAAATCTTAATATATATATATATATATCTATCAGATTTATGGATAGATGGAATAATATTCTCCACAGTAGTTCCGTGAAATTGATGGATCTATTACACGCTGAGGCGTCTCATAAACTTTTAAATTTACAAACTAGTTATAACTATCTTTACAATAAATCATGCCAAGAACTTTCCGGTCCTGAATTGCTCACCATCAACGAGCGCCTCCATGACATCTTGCGCATTGAATCCCGGAAATTACACAAAAAACAAGTTAATAAATTTAAACGAGACAGCGTACTTTTTGACACTGTTGTTAGAGAGCAGACCACCTTAACTCTCAATCGTACCATCATAACCGGGAAAAAATCCCGGAATCGCCGATTCAGGAGAAAAAAACAAGGCTGCATGAACTCTACAAACACTGTAGTCAATTTGTCATCATTAGCTTTGTCGGAGATCGAAACTAAGGTACTGTCAAAAGGTCTTATTTTTTGTCCCACGCCGGGCAAAATAGATTCTATACTTTTGGAAGATGACCTAGACAAGTTAGCAAGATCCCTCAGAATCAAGGAATATTTTTCTAAGGACACCACAAAAAGTTCCACTGATAGTGACATAAGTGATCTCGACTCAGATGACGACCAAGATGATGTCGATATTCCCAGATTCAGGAAAAAAAGTTCATGGATTCCTAAACCCAGTAAATGTGCTACTTTAGAACATATTATTGACAAAATTAAATCCGACGTAACACATCTGTCCACTGCTACTTCCCAAACATTCAACAATTTATCTTCTGAAGAAAACGAAGCTGTGCGGTTACTTAAAAACAGAGACGACATTATAATTTAACTAGCAGATAAAGGTATCGCTGTTGTCGTCATGGACAGATGTGACTACATTCAAGAGGCGGAACATCAACTCTCTGATGAGAGATTCTATAAGAAATTAGACTCTGACCCCACCCCTCAATTTAACAAAGAGATCACCACAAACCTGAAAAGCATGTGTGAACAGGGACATATTGATGAAACCACATTTAAATACCTAAAACCGGAAAAATCAAAGCCGGGGCGTTACTATCTGCTGCCAAAAATACATAAAGTCAATAATCCAGGTAGACCAATTGTTTCCGCCAATGACCACCCTACAGAGAAAATATCAGAATTTATTGACTTTCATCTCCGACCACACGTAGAAAATTTACCATCATATATACAAGACACAACACATTATCTTAAAAAAATGGAATCTTTGAACCCTCTCCCACCTGAAACGATCCTTGTCTCGCTTGATGTTACCTCCCTCTATACCAATATCCCCCATGACGATGGTATTGAAGCCTGTAGGGAAGTCTGGAACTCTCGTAACACCTTACATCCACCAACTGAATGTCTCATCCAGCTTCTAACTTTGGTATTAAAATGCAATAACTTCACATTCAATGGTGAACACTTTCTCCAAGTTAATGGAACAGCAATGGGAACAAAGATGGCCCCGTCTTATGCCAATATTTTTATGGGGAAATGAGAACAGAGAATTCTCAATTCTTTTCTTCATCAACCCCTCTCTTGGTTCCGATTTATTGACGATATTGACATGAAGTGGGACAATACTGAACAATAACTAGATTTGTTTATTCAACACGCCAACGATGCCCATCCCTCAATAAAATTCACATATGAAATCTCTGACTCTAAGATCACATTTCTTGACACTACAACGCAAGTGAGGAATGGAAACATATTTACAGATCTGTATTGCAAGCCCACAGACAAACATCAATATCTGTCTCCTTCAAGTTGTCACCCTAAACATTGCACCAAGAGCATTCCCTACAGCCAGGCCATACGAATAAAAAGGATTTGCTCCACCAACGAAGTTGCCAAAAAACGACTACAAGAACTTCGCGGTCACCTAAAACATCGAAGCTACAAAAGGAAATACATTAATAAAGGTTTTTCTCGTGCTAGCAACATCAGCCGAGATGAACTTTTACAATATAAAGTCAAAAAGGTCAACAGGAGGGTGCCTTTTGTGTTGACTTACCATCCAAAATTTGACAACTTAATTGTCTGACCTTATCCGCGAAAGTTAGAAAGATATCGAAAAACATCCTAAACTATCCAAAATCTTTCCCGAGCCACCTGTACTGGCTTTCCGCAGGCCCAAAAGCCTTAAAGACTTGCTGGTGAGAGCTGAGTTATCCTCTCAAGCAGGCTCTTCGTCAGTGGGCTCTTGTAAGGGTTGTGGAAACAAACGATGTCTGACTTGCAAACAAATACTGGATACCCAGACTTTTAACAGTCACTCCACTGGTACAGAATACACCATATTTTGCAATGTTAATTGCAAGACTACAAATGTTGTGTATCTCCTACAGTGTAAATGTGGAAAACAGTATGTAGGCGAGTCAGAACAGCCGTTTCACAAACGAATGAACGGTCATCGTAGCGACTACCAATGCAAGCCAGACCTCCCGCTTAGTCGACATTTGAGATCCCCTAGCCATACTAAGGCAGATCTCAATCGACTGACCATTACTATCATTGACCACAACTCTGCTTGGTCTAGGGAGGATAGACTTACTCGGGAAAGATTTTGGATAAGAAAATTAACAACTTTGGCACCAAATGGGATAAATGAAAAGATGTAGTTCGACACCATGCAGTGCTTCACATCTGGGTTATATTACTTATTATTACAGTCTCCGTTTCTATTTCTTTACCTTATTCATCTCTAAAATAAATCTGTTGAATATAACAATTTAAATTGCTTAATTTTTTGCGGGATGTATAAGTACCAAGCCACGTCCAACTATTTTACTTTAGTCAAAATTTGTTATTATATTTTAACGGCCGTTTGTTTTAAACATCGCAGACTCTAATGTAACTACACTACAGTTGTCAAATCTGAAATATTTAGAAATTTAGACCGTTCAGTGCTGTTTATTTGGATTTCTTATTGACGCAATCTTTCTTGTAACATCATAATTTCGACACCGTTAAAGCTTTAAAATTGTGCTAGTTCACATCGCACATTATTATTTTTATTTAAAGCATATATTTGAACTCTCTGATGTAATTAGTCATATAACCTATGTCATATTCAACAAATTTTTAGAATGGTGCAAGCGTCTTAACTAATGTTCGGTTTGCCTTTTTTATTGTATAAATTTCAAGATTTAGTAAAAGTTTAATCTAAGAAGACTTAAAGATGATTCATTTAACATCAGAATCTGACTGACGAAGGATATCTGTTATCCGAAATATTTATAAATAATTACATTTATAGTTCCTTTTTATATCATTGGTGTTGTTATGTACACTTTTTAGGCGTTTATATAATTTATTTTATTGTGTACATGTATCGTTACTTGTAACGATCCAGCTCCCACGTGGGAAAATCGTTGACTATTATTCAGACGTTAGATAATATATATATATATATATATATATATATAAGTCTATAGGCGATACTATGCAGATAAGGAAAAAATTATATCAGTCTAAAGATTTGCACAACGGTACTGATATAAGATGTAATAATACGAAAATGTTGTTATTAAATCGTGTTCACATCTTATATCAGTACCGTTGTGCAAATCTTTAGACTGATATATATATATAAGCCGCATAGTAAATCACTTATCCATGTAGTTACATATCACGATGGATTGTATAATTCAAATGACAGCAATAATATTGTAACACATTGGCTAAAAAAAAAATTTCACATCAATTTAGAGTACCAGCAAATTTCTGCAAGTCCTCTTTTTATTCAAAATATTGAATTGTAAACAAATTTCAGTAGTTTCGATATACATGTATCAGACTGAGTCGTTTTAACAAAATTATTTGGCCATATCAACCAAAACTGAACTTATTTACACTTATCATGTAAATATATATGGCCTCATTGTAAACCAATAATATTTCTATGTCAGGACGGATCGTATGATAAAAATGACACCAACTTTGGAACACAATACACCTATATTGCTAATCCTGGCTGACCCGGCATCTTGAACTTTTGAAGTATACAACAATCACTTTTCCATTGTGGCATCAGATATTTTGTTTTATGATGTCAAATTTTTACGGGAACCTGTGCGATATCCAGTAATGTCAGACAAATAGCGGTAAGGTGTATTTATACCATATCTAAAATTTTAGCGCACCCTTATTTTCTCTCTGTATCCATAATAATGAACCGTCACTAAAGTGACTTTTTAAGTCAGTTAGTTTGTGATGTTTTTTTTTTATACAAAACTATTTTACGGCATCATCCAACACTCACATGACTTGATTCATATACTTTATTTTAAAATAAAAAGTACAGGTATGGGAAGTTCTCTTCTTGGAATAGTATACTGTTAATATAATTTGAAGACAAATGGAAGAAGGCAAAGAAAAATGCATGATTTTGTTTGTAGCCGAACGTCCAGTGGCAAATGCTTCATTCATGTTCAGATGAGTATATTTTTACTGAGTTTCAGACTCCCAGATATCATTTATAATCGTTATGGATAAGTCTGGCTAAATTGACGAGATGGTGCAAATGTATATAGTTTTATTTACGTTATAATACAACACTTTTATCATTAATATCCAATAATTCACCCACTGTACAATTTTCGTATGAACATTTGTCAAAACAGAATCTTAAATGAATGTAAATCCAAGGATAACAAGGTAAATTACGATTAAAATTCCATGAATTAAATGCAGAGATATATTTATGACATGTATGAAGAGACTGTTAAAAACGGGGAACGAAGAAACGTAAACAATGATGTTTCCTATGCAATCTTATAAAAATATTTCTCCGATGAGTTGGATAACCTCCTATTCACTTCGATATTTGTACATATAACGTATGATTTAGTCAGTTTTACATAGAACTGATTCTGACAGTTCTACTTAGAACAGTTCTAGGTAGGACAGGTTAGAACAGTTCTATGACAGTTCTCCTGACAGTTCTAATGAGAGGTTAGAAGTGATCTCCACTGTAATATTATTTGGAATGAAATATGCAGACTACCATTTTACATTACTAAAAATTCAAAATTACAGTGGCTCCAATGCAGGATTAATCATAGAAATTTGAGAACTAATAAATTACTCTACAAAATTAAAGTCTCACAAGAGAAAAAGTGCACTTTCTGTACGGACTCAATAGAAACTATAGAACACATATTCTGGACGTGTCCAACAGTTTTTGATGTTTGGGAAGAACTTAATAAATGGATATATTCAAAAGTCCAAATTGAACTACCACTTAATTTAGATATTGTCTTATTTCAGATATTAGAAAAAAACAGAAAAAAAACTACATAAGATATCTCATAATATATACAAAACAAAAATACAATGTGGACAACTAAATACTGTAGCCTTAAAAAATATCTTTAAAAAAATCTGTTTATTGAAAAAATAATATTTTATAAAAATAAACCTTTGCAAAGAGCGTACGCCTGCTGGAACCCCTGGCTCCATCTAATAGAATGATTTTATAAGTAAACTTTCACGTAATAAAAATATCTTCCCAATTAATGCTACCTCAGATTTAGATTTTCTGTTATTTTTTTTTAAAATTATTATTATTAATATCATACGTTTATAGAAGGATTCAAAATATCAACTTTATGTACTTGTCTCGATTTTGCTGATGTACTATGAACCTACTTACTATTATTATTATATATGTAGTTTTTGCCAATAAACACATTACCAAGAAAATAAAAACAAAAACAAAAATAAAGAGTGTTTTTTTAATTTGAATTTCAATTTGGTGTTGCAATACTTTTTTCCATGTGTATACTTTTCCCTGACTCTGTGGATGGTATGTACGGCTCTTTATTTGCTTGATTATTTTCTTTTACAGAAAAAAGTCAAACTTCCCCTTCGAATTCCTTCCCACAATCATGCTGAATTACCTTTGGTTCTCCTAATTCCTCGAACACACCTTTAAATTCCCGTTTAACAGTCACCTAATTTGTGTCCTGCAACGGACGAAAATTGTGTTTCTATAAGTGACTTTATGTCTTTGCATTATCAACTTAAACTATTTGCAAAAAAAAAATGCACACCTTGACTTTCAAATGCAGCTTTGTTTTTAAACTTAGCCGTTAGGGATTTGTAATATAGTTCTCATATATTTTGTGAGGGCATGATACTAACTCCTAACGGGAGGGATTGTCCTGGATTTTCATATGATGAAGACATACTCTTTCTAGCAGTTGAGATCACGAGCTGGCATGTCAATAACTGTTATGTAGTCCCTTGTTGATAGATGTATGTGCATCATTGCCATTTTGCTTAGTTTCTTTTGTCAACTATTCTGACAATGGACTCGACCTTTTTTTTAACTGAGTTCTACTGATTTCGTATTGATGTGTGTTTATTTCTTTTCCATTGGCTAGACACATAGGGGGTGTTGATATATATATCAAATACAATGGAAATGGGGAGTATGTTAAAGAGACAACAACCCGACCCTGAAGCAGATAACACATGTTTAACCTCGCCGCATTTTTCGCCTGTTCCAAGTCAGAAGTTTCTGTTTTTTGTTAGTCTTGTATGTTTTTAATCGTAAGATATTTTTTATGTTTTGGAGTTTGAACTAGTACTCATTTTGTTGAGGGGCCGGTGGGGAATTTTATCGCTTTGTGGAAGACCTATTGGTGGCCTTCGACTGCTTTCTGCTCTTTTGTCGGGTTACTGTCTCTTTGACCCATTCCTCATTTCCATTCTCAATTTTTAAGAATGTTAGGTTAAAATGAAGATTAAATCCTTTAATTTCCGTTAAAAATTAAAGAAAACATACATTGCTCCAGTAGTACCATGTGCTGACAGATGTGGTAGATAATGCAAATTGTTTCAATCATTTTACCTTACATTTCATTTCATGGACATGTAGATATGGATTGTCTGTTTTTAAATCTTAAAAATTCGTACAGAAGGTATACGCATATCAATAAACTGAACTCAGTGCAAAGAATTATAAAAGTACACTTAGACAGAGAGCTCAATCTAGTGAAATACTTTGTTATGCTGGTCACATGTAACTTGAAATATTACTCTCTGTTACCAAACTGCATTGAGATCCTGAAAAAAAATATGAAAATTACCTCTATGAGAAGAAGAATTCAATGGAAGTAAAAAAGCTGTTTAGATAAATGTAGAATATGTCTTTGGGCCACATATGCAACCGCTTATTGATAAACATGAATAAACTTCCACATATGGATGGAGGATTATCGTAGTTTTTACCTGTTTGTGGTCATAAGCATTGTATATAAGTTTCATAAAATTTGGTTGAGACAAACTAAAGTTAGAGAACGGAAACTATCTTAAGACTCCGTTTTGAAGGCCGTACTTCGAACTACAATTGTTTACTTTTTACAAATTGTGACTTGGATGGAGAATTGTATCATTGATACTCATACCACATCTTCTCACATCTAATAACTCATGAACAGTTAAAGTGACGCCACCCAATATCGAACTTGATCTGTGTTTTGGGGTAATAAGCATTGGGTATAATGTTTATAACATTTAATTGAGGAAAACTTACTTAAGAGAACGGAAACGAAAAATTCAGCATATTCTATGTTTATAAATGGACATGATCACTCATGAACGGTTAACGAGGCGCCACCAAATTCGAATTTGTGGTAATAAGCATTGTCCCAGGTTAGGACAGGGCTGGGATCTCACTAACATGGTTAACCCCGCCTCACTCTGTATGTATTTGCCTGTATCATGACTCGTTTGTTTATGTGTTATGTTATGTTTGTTTTTCGATCATTTTTTGCACATAAATTAGGCTGTTAGTTTTCTCGTTTGAATTGTTTTACATTGTCATTTTGGAGCCTTTTATAGCTGACTATGTGGTATGGGCTTTGCTCATTGTTGACAGCTGTACAGTGACCTATGCTTGTTAATGTCTGTGTCATTTTTTCTCGTGTGGAGAGTTGTCTCATTGGCACTTATATCACATCTTCTTTTTCATATTGTGTATAAGTTTGATAATATTTGGTTTAGGCAAACTAAATTTAGGAGAACAGAACCTATTGCGCTGGTTATAATATTCATCCCACTAACACTGTCATCACTACACACACAATCTTATTATAAATATTCAATCTTAATCTTGATTACTTTATTTTGGGCAAAGGATTATATGCATGCCCTTCACAAGGTGTGCCAAATTTTTCAAATTTATTGTACATTGTAGCACTGTTAAAGTCCATAATTCCTCTTAAGTCCACAACACCGCTAAAGTCCACAACAATTTACCGCTAAAGTCCACAACGCCGTTAAAGTCCACAAAATTTCCGCTAAAGTCCACAAAATAACCATCGCTAAAGTCCACAAGAAAACACCTTAAAAGTCCACAATAGCAAGTTCCGCTAAAGTCCACAAAAAAGCACCGTTAAAGTCCAAACATTTTTTTTTTTATTATCAAAAGATCAATTTTCTGTTTTTTACACCCAATATTATAGATCTATTTAAAAGCATGGACTTCTGTTCTTAGAAAGTCTATCTTGTCAGCATAAATTTTATTTTTGATGAATGAAAAGATTATATATATAGTATTTGCTTAATCACCATAAATTTGATCCATGTGTTGCGATTTTCTATCAACCAAACAGACAACATTTCTGAAAAGTTATCTAGCTATTATACTCTTTTTATTCCTTAGTAAACATTTGTTCATCCACAAGAAACTCAAACTTATCTTTATGTATATGCTGGATACATAACTTGGAGCCTATATTTGACATTTAAATTTCGTTTGCAAATTCTATAAAACATAAGTAAGATTTCCATTCAGTGTCTGTTAGGCTCCATAACAGCCAAAACGGTCTGTAAATCTCAAAAATAGACTTTGAACCATCATGTTCTTGTTTGAAATCAAAATAATGATAAAGAATACCACACATTCATGCATTTTGTGGTGCTCAGCAGATTTCCATCACTCAATGGTTTGCATGTTTGTTTTGTTTTCAAAAAGGAAAATGAATTTGTTTCAGAATAAAAGATAAATTGAATAAATTATACGCGGATGTGGTTCTGTATTGTGTATCATCCATGATGAGGACAAGTATAAAAAAAATTATTTCAACAATGCTGCATGTATATTTGTTCCAGACAATATGAGTATTAACACACACCTATATATAAGATATCATCGGAAAGATGAAACCTTGTACTATAACAATATGCCTGTCGTCTATAGAAATCAATGAGTTTAGAATGCATTCTACAAGTAGATTGTTTTAAATTAGAATCAGTAAGAAGAAAAGATCTATATTTATCAAGTAACGTTTTCATGAGGAATGTCGGTGTTTCACCATTAAATTGTTTTCAATGGGCAAAACAAAATTAGTAAAAGTAGTATCGTGATGTGAGATGTCTGCTTCCACAGGTTTGGATTTTTTTTAGTAAATATTTTGTAATGCAACCAGAATTATAGAGTGCTTGAAGTTTAAAAGATGGACGAGAAACTATTTCAACTTTATCTGCCACGGATCAATATTCTTAATACGCTCATCTGATTCAAAATTGCATATAGTTTTCGATCTTTCAACTTGTGTAACTTTTGTAGCATGAACGATGATAAACTGGCTGCACAAAGTTCTTAAATTCACAGCTATCGCATGAAACACCTTGAGTTCATGTTCACCTCATCCGATCTTTTATTCATTGCAGATACAAAAGTCGACTTTCTATACTGGTATATTGACTCAAACTTTCAGTCGATGTTTTTGGCATATTAAGCACTGCATTAAATTTAACGACTTTTGTCTTTTCTTTGGACTTGAAGGAGCAAGTTTCAACGGACTTGACGAATCGTACATGTCGCTGAATATTTACTGAAACTATCCGTCAATTATTTTGATTTTTACAATAAGAGTTTTCTGAGAAGGTATATTTGATGTTTTATAACAAAAAAAAAAAAATAGAATATAAACATATACAAACAAAGTATGTGCCATATATAAGTGCACTTTAATTGAAAATATTTGTATGGAATAGCGAAAAAGGTAGTAATTTCATCAGTTGAGAACAAATTATTGACTTATACACAAAATGAGATGGTAGGGATGTGATTAAGTTCCGTGTTGAAATTGAAGTTTTATACTCTATTCTTTTTCCATTGTCAATTTGATTTCGTAAGGCTTTTTCATATTTGGGTTCCGAAATTTTTATTAGTAACAAGTTTTATGATTAAAATAATAGGATCAATTTTATTACTACTATGAAGAGGAAACTAAAAGTTTGTGTCTGAATTTGCAGTCCAAACTTAGCAAATTTTATAGATTAGAAGAAAATAAAATACTAATAGAATATTTTGACATATAAATCGCTTCAGAAAAAAAACATTTGAATTAAATGTAAGCAAACATACACAAATTCTTTTTGAAAAAGGGGGATTAAAACTCTCAAATATACTATTAGTCATTAAAACGACTTTCTTAAATGTGATCATACGAAATTCTGACGACAGGGCATTTTTAGCCGTGTGTTATTTGGGGAGATTAAACTCGCAATCTAGACGATTTTTTACACTTCTGTCACCGCACTATGAGTTCAAATGCTCAAATTGCAATTGAAGTTATGGAAGTACATACATGTATATTTTGGAAGATAAGTTTTAAGAACATTTAGGAACGTTTTACTTCAAAAACCGTCAAGCCAGTAAAGTATAATGGTCAGAAGTATTTGTCACCTACAATTAGTTGTTATATACACCATAAAAATCTACGTTTTTTTTATAACAAATATTTAGGGACTATTTCATGTAAGATTTTAATAAAAACTAGAACCAATAGAAGCAGAACTCTCATAGGTTTATTTGGCAATACATCTATTTTGAAGCGTTAATTATCAATTTCTGATGATATAAAACAAAGTTTTCATTTTATAAAAAAAAAATGATTTTCACCAGGAGAAAAACAAAACTAACAGAAGAAACGTATGACCAAATAAACAGATACAGTGAAACCTGTCCAAACCGAACACCCACGGGACTTTGCGTTTTGTTCGGTTTTCACAGGTGTTCGGATTGTAGAGGTAGACGGAAGTCGACACCAAAATAATTTTGGCAGCAATAATAGGTGACACAACAGCCGACAGTTTATTTTTGTGTTGATTTAGATGTAAATGTAAAAAAAGATAAAAGATAGACGTTTTGCTACATTTTTGTTTATAAATCAAACGCCACTCCGTCAATCACGGTCGTCGTTGGGAGATGTCCGACGTGGAGCGATTTTACTTTTTATAATTATTTTCTCATCCGTTAGTTCACTGACCAATTCAGATTCACAGTCACTGTCATATGACGATTCCGTAGTTGAATCGGGAATGTCATTGTACACACGAGTTCTCGGACTAAACTGGTCACCCGCTGATTGATACTTCGGCAAACGATAACAGTGAAACAACAGCAGGGGTCCAGTTTATTCTCGCACTTTATCGTTGCTAAATAGCTAACGGAAGTCTTCGGGAGAATTCGAATCAAATATATAGGGCCTCTAAAGGGAATCCAGCAATCGAAATACATTGACCTTGTTGTGTTGCACGACTTCTTAATCCGGTGAAAGGCTTTAAAACTATTATTTGATTAAACAGTTTAGCTACAGAATGGCAGTTTCGATTTTGTGGCCGTAATTATTTGAGTAAGGTGCATTTAATTGATCTGAGGGAAAGTTCCTTTCTTGTCATTATCGGCGATGGGGGTAGTTGACCAGTTTAACGTTTCTTTACAAAAAAATAACTTTATACATGGACACAGACATGCTATTTAGTTTGTAATAACAACTCACAAGTTCATTAAACCTCAAATACCTTCGGGAATACTCTGCCATCCTGTGTTTGTTTAATTAAATCATGCAAATAATTAATTATATTTTATTGTTTTGATTGGTATTGATCGATTTTGACAGGTAATTTTTAGATACAAATTTTCTAACGAGCCTTCAAAAAGCGTTCGGAATTCGGTGTTGACAGGGTTCGGGTTTTTCAGGTTAAATTAACGTTAATTGATAGGGAAATTTTGTGGGACTTTGAAAATTGTTCGGTTTAAACTGAAATTCGGTTTTATCAGGGTTCGGTTTACCCAGGTTTCACCATATATATTCAGACATCTCTGCGCCTTTCAACAAATGGTTTGTGAAAATTCAACTGTAAATGCCGTCAAATGCATTTTTTTTTGCATTCACTTGCCGATGTATTTGTGTGTTGAGAAATCCAGAACTAATAAAAATAAGTGTCTAATAACATTGGAGTGTGTGGATATAGGTTGAAGGCGGGGTGTGGATATAGAATATATAGGCGATAGGAACGTTCATCTTCCATTGAGCGCGAACACCAAGAATTGTTGAACTATCCTATAGTCATATTGATTGATAAAATGTACGTCACATCAAAGTTCACGGTATCGCTTTCAGAGTTAATTTCCTTTCTCTATTCTCTTTTAAAGATACTTTTTGAAAAGGCTAAATGGAAGAGTAGTATGAAGTTTTAAGGTGAAACTTTTACGAATTATATAATATCAAAGAATGTTTCTGTTCTTTTCAATACAATTTTATTGGTTACTGTAGAACAGATTTAGCCTTTTGTGAGTTTATAATACATATTAATCTTGTGAGTAATTTTACATGTGATTAAAACACTTTACCAAGATAAACAACTGGTGTATGTATAATTTTTAAGCCCCATTTATGGACATTGGTTTTCCCGTTTGAATGGTTTTACACTGGCATTTTTTGGGGACATTTATAGCTTGCTGTTCGATGTGAGCCAAGTTTCCGTGTTGAAGGCCGTACTTTGACCTATAATGGTTTACTTTTATAAATTTTAACTTGGATAGAGAGTTGTCTCATTGGCACTCATACCACATCTTCCTATATCGATCAAATCAGGTTTCTTTGTGACATTTGGTAGAAATCCATTCAACGCATCGATATCCGATACTAATCGATAAAAATAAAATTTAAAGCATAGAATATTTTCTTTTTTACTTAGAATTTATCATACTGGCTTCATTTTTCAGTTCTGAAAATCATAACACATTATTTTGTTAGTTGTTTTCTATAACGAACACCGAAATTAATAACGTCAAACGTTGATTAAAAGTTTTGCCACAGGTATTCATTAACGTAGTATTTTTTTGTTTAATGATATAATCAAGATTGTTGCCTGAATGAATGCCGTTCAAATGTTATTATGATTGTATGCAAAGAATAAGAGAAAAAAGTACTTGTAGAATGCAGTAATACCAACTAACGAATTTACAAACTTTTTAGAAATGATGCCCAAATTGGCCATCATCATCATAATACAAAGATCAAAATTAATGGAACAAAATCATATACAGAAACTGTTCTTTTTTCATGTATTAAACTGATAAAAAATACTACCGAGAAGAAAGGCCCGTGCTTTGTATTGTACTAACGGGATAAAAATAACGAATAATATGTTTTCAACAATAAAAAAAATGGTGTGGACTTAAACGGAGCTTTTTTGTGGACTTTAGCGGAACTTGCTATTGTGGACTTTAACGGCGTTTTCTTGTGGACTTTAGCGGAGGTCATTTTGTGGACTTTAGCGGCGTTGTGGACTTTAGAGGAAATTTGTTGTGGACTTTAGAGGAAATGTGGACTTTAACGGTGCCACAGTACATATACATTTTTCTAATATTTTACAGCTTATTTTTCAACTAGTTAAAGCTTACAAACTTAAATTGATCATCATTTTTACTTTATATTTCTTTTTAAAGCGGATAAACGTAAAGGCAATCCGGTGTATTGCTATCTATTAACCGATCTATAAACATGATGAATTCGCATAAATCATCGAGTGCAAAATAACATTCCTTATCTTATAAATTCAGTTCTTCAATGAATACTCTCCAAATACTGTTTAAATATCAATATTAAAATGTTTTGTTTTATATAGACTGATATAAAAAAAATCCTTATCTGCATAGTATCGCCTATTACGAATTATAGTTATCCCGTACCATTGTAAACTCGTACCAACGTCAACTCGTACCACTTTACAATAAAAGGCTGAGCTTTAGCGCATGATACGCCCGTTGCTCTTTTAACTTGTCTTTTATGCTTTAAATGAATTTATATGATCAACTAGAAATATATATACAAATCAAAAGGGATGTTACATTAATATATTCACCAAAGTTTCATAAAATCCCCCTCTTTTAAGTATAAAAATTCATTACTTAAGAAAACGTAAAATCTAAAATTTATAAAAATGGAAAGGGAGCTTATGTCAATAGATATAAACAATTTATCAAAGTTGCATAAGATTTTGTGAAAGTGTTAGTTATTGTCCCAAAATTGGAAAATCCCCCTTTTTTAAGCATAAAAATTCATAACACGGAAATGTAAAATCTGAAATTATAAAAATTGAAAGGGAGCTTACATCAATAGATATAAACAATTCACCAAAGTTTCATGGACATTGGTGAAAACCTTTTTGAGTTATTGTCCAAAGTGTTGAAAATCCCCCTTTTTTATGAATAAAGCCCCATAAATCCAAAACTTAAAATCTGAAATTTATAAAAATTGAAAGGGAGCTTACGTCAATAGATATAAACAATTCACTTAAGTTTCATGGAAATTGGTGAAAGTTTTTTTGAGTTATTGTCCGAAGTGTGGACGACGGACGGACGGATAGACAGACGGACGGACGGACAACGGTATACCATAATACGTCCCGTCTAAAAGACGACGGGCGTATAAAAAGTACATGATTTCGTCTTCGCCGTTTTACTAAACATACAGCTTTTTACTAATTACTGCCAAACATCACTATACTGCATATTAGATATATACCCCCCCCCCCCCGAAAAAAGAAAAAAAAAAACAACAACCAACCAGTACATCATATTAGAATCCCAAATCATTTATCGCTTAAAAAGAGGGGCAAAAGATATCAGATATCAGAGGGACATTCAAACTCATAAATCGAAAATAAACTGACATCGCCATGGATAAAAAAGAAATAGATAAACAGACAAAAAAGTAGTTCACAGAACACAACATAGGAAACAAGGACTGAGCAACACAAACTCCACCAAAAACTTGGGTGATCTCAAGTGTTCCGGAAGGGTGTTTCAGACGCGAATTATTCAGTTTTTGGTTAAAATGCACACCATTGATTAAATGTTTTTGAGGAGAATAAAATAACGAACCCGTATGCATAAATTCTTAAAACATAGGAAACATATAGGCAATAACTGTTTAGTGTCTTTAAATATCAGCTGTATGTGTACGAGGCTAAGACACAGGTGTAATGCGAGCTTAAGTGAGCTAATACTCCTGTTTCGAGCCGAGTACAAATACAGTTTAATATTTAATGACACTAAACAGTTATTGTCATTATCCTGCATTTAATCCTGTATTTTGTTCGTGTTTTGAAAGACACAAAACTTCACATTTTTTTGCATTTATTTTCGATTTGAAATCCCTTGCGTCCGTCCCGCATAGTAATATTAAAATCACAAATTCAGCTGAAGACGGGTTGAAAAAACAAGAATCTCGAATGGTCAACAATAATACATCGCTTAAGGTAAATGATTGTTTATTTTAACATAACAACTACATGTAATTTCAGATCTAGATCTAGGTGAGGGCGTGCAATTATTATAATTTCACCGAGGGGAGCAAGACGAAACACACTGTAATGTTTCTTTATGCCGAAAACAAACAAAAAACGATACCCCCTGCTTTTAATTTAATCATTTAAAAGTTACAACATTATATAGTAATGCAAGAACGCAAGAATATAAGGATGTAGGAGTGTACCATCTTTTATGGAACGCCAAAACTGTCTTGTTATGACCATTTTCATTATATGATGTGCATTTACCTTTATATGATGTGTACTTGTCATTATATGATGTGCATTTACCTTTATATGATGTGCACTTGTCATTATATGATGTGAAAACACCTGTATATGACGTGCAAATATGCTTATATAATGTGCAAGTATCTTTATATGATGTCCAAACATCTTAATATGATGTCCAAACATCTTTATATGATATCCAAACATCTTTATATTATGTGCATACATACTTATATGATGTGCAAATGTACTTATTTGATGTGCAAACCTACTTATATGATGTGCAAATATACTTATATGATGTGCAAATATCCTTATATGATGTGCAAATGTATTTATATGATGTGCAAATAAACTTATATAATGTGCAAACATCCTTATATGATGTGGTTGTGTCATTATATTATGTGCTTGCAATCTTATATTATGTGGTTCGGTTAACTTCATTATATGATGTCGAAACGTCATTATATGATGTGCTTTCATCGTTGTTATGGTCAATGAACATGATTACGATTAAAATGATTAATGTCTACGTCATCACTGATTTCGATCTGCTTCTGCGGAATAAATATAAACCCGGCTTAAATCTGTAGCTATCATTTTAAAAATAGTTGCGATTTAAGAAGAGAAAAACCTTGACGTGTTGGTTCCTCAATTTAAGATGAATAAAAACCGATGGGTCTACAATAATGAACATACGGGGTCTACAATAATGAGCATACAGTTAAAGTTATTAAGTTTAAGAAATAGTTCTTAAATCTGTTGCTATCGCAAGCGAAAGTGTATTTTCAAAATAAAGTGAGACAGACTCAGTGCAATTTAACAAAAATTATAAAGTTTCAAACATTTCAGAGGAAGATTAAGATTAGTTATCTGTTAATACAGGAGTTAGTTGAAGAATTTCCCGGTTGAAGCGAAAATTTGATGAAACAAATTCTGTGGCTCTTATATATAGCTTGCTGTTCGGTTTGAGCAAATGCTCCGTGTTGAAAGCCGTAATTTGACCTATAATTGTTTACTTTTTTCACATTATGACTTGGATGTAGAGTTGTCTCATTGGCACACATACCATATCTTCTTATTTCTATTCATTGCAAAAGACACCAACGAATTCAAAGTAAATTTTAAAAATATTTTATAACGACAGCTACACAATTTTCTACTCTTGCGTAATTATTCCGGTATGGATGATGGCAAACTATGGAATCCCAGGAAAAATAATCAGGATGGTACAAGCATTTTATGATCACTTCAGTTGTGTAGACGAACATGAGGGTAAACATTCGGAATGGTTCCACATTAAATCAGGAGTCAGACAAGAATGTATAATGTCTGGATTCCTTTTCTTATTTGGTATAGACTTGACAATGAAGCAAACAACACAGAAAAAGCGTGGTATCAACTGGGGAAGACTAGAGGTATTAGAAGATCTTGATTTTGCAGATGATATTGCTCTCCTGTCAGCATCAAGAACACAGCTGAAAGCTAAACTAGACGATATACAAAAGATAGCTAAAACAACTGGCTTAGAAATAAACAAGAGAAAGAGTAAAATAATGTGTGTAAAGGCAAACAACATCCAGCCTATCACATTGGATAACGAAGAAATAGAGATAGTAGACAGCTTTACATACCTTGGATCGGTCATAGACACCAACGACAATGCAACAGCTGACATAAGGAATAGAATTAAAAAAGCAAGAGCAGCATACTATAAGCTAAGAAAAATATGGACATCGAACCAATACAGTAGAAACATCAAAAGTAAAATTTATAAAAGCAATGTTATATCAGTGTTGCTATATGGGGCAGAATGTTGAAAGATAAGCAAGAGAGATGGAGATAGACTTAACACCTTCAACACCAGAAACTTGCGTAGAATCTTTAAGATATTTTGGCCAACTATGATATCCAACACAGAACTGCTACAAAAAGCCAATACGTGCAGCATAACCAACACCATTTAGAACAGGAGATGGAGTTGGATAGGTCACATCTTGAGGATGGACCCATGGAATGATTGTAGAATCGCCTTGACATGGACACCACCAGGGAAGAGAAATGTAGGAAGACCAAAAGAAACTTGGAAACGAATGGTACATAAGGAAAGAACAGAATTTTGATGGAGAACATGGGGAGAAGTACAACAAGCATCAGCAGACAGACTCAGATGGAAGGCTTCCATTCGCGCCCTATGCGACACATGGCGCTAACGGGAGTTGTAAGTTGTAAGTTGTAAGTTGTAAGGATGATTGGTTGATTAATTTGTTGATTGATTGATGATGTAAAACGCCACTTTCAACAATGTTCAACACTATCATGCTATTTTATGGCGGTGAATTTATATTGATGGAGGGAGCCGAAGTCCCAGGAGAGAACCACCAACGTCGGTAGGAAGCACTAATAATTCTATTCAATTAAGATTGGAGTCCTTACCTGCCACGTGTCGGATTCGGACTCACAACCTAAGTGTTGACAGGCTAGATATTTGGACCACTCGGCTACCGATCCTCCGCCCCCTAAAAAATGAATTAAAGGAGATATGGGATGATCTTTAACTCGGTGCATAACATTAGCGCCACTAGACAGCTACCAGTAATATAAATGGAATGCCGCTTAGATACAACTCAAGATTCTAGTAAACAGGGCTTAAATACTGACAATTGATTTTTTTTTAGTGATTGCGGGAGGGGGGTCATATTTTTTTGTAAATGTTTGATTCCAAATTTCTTGAAAGATATTTGATCTTTTTCAATACGGAATCAAAATAATTGTTTCCTTTGAAAAGGAGAGATGTATTATCGCCACAGAGATTTACTTTCGTTTTTTACTGGTAACCGATCGTGTAAAAACGCAGACATTATCGACTGCAAAGTAACATTCCTTATCGCTTCAAGGAATACTTATAAAACTTTTTTTTTAGAACATACTAAATTAATAATATGAAAATGTTGTGTCGTTAGAAAAATGTATATACATTTTGTAAGTAAAAAATCGTTAATATCTATGCACACGTACAGAAAAATTGTGTTAACGCAAGCGGAAGAATATCTCAAGAACGTTTTTTGCGAAAAATATGAATGCCTACTTTAATTACATCTATTAGAAAAATCGAATTATTACAGAAGAGTTTTCACCATGCACTTGCACTGCACTATTATTAGAATAGTAGAATAGAATGATATACAAATGGATGGAAATTATATATACATGTTACTGTTACATGTATATACAAATTTTAATATAGTATATAGCAACAAACCAGAGTATACTGATTTGTACACTACAATATAATAGTGATTACGGTGCTGGGGGTTCACTCATATTCATTAGTTAGAAATATAGTCTATAGAGGAATATTTGGAAGCTAAATTATTCTTCATTCGGAAAACTTATCTGTATTATCATCTTATCTGTATTATCCTCCTGCGATTAAGAGCACCACTGTACGGGATGTCTAAAGATATTTAAAACGTGACAATAAAGAACATTTCACAAATCGCTTATTCATTTATCTGATGTATGATAATAAACTAAATGTATCTATAGATCACTTTCAAACATGTATGTTTTAAAGCTAAATTTATGCATCGTAAGTGTTTATTTGAGCAAAGGTAGCAGTTGCACTGTTTGATAAACAAGTGAAAATTAAATGGTCAAGATTTAACGACCTACGGTATCGAAAATCTGCGTCTAGATATTAAAAGAGAGATATTAATGATGCAGCAGTTTCCATCTAATGAATTATAGTGGGCTTTGGGATTTGTTGATTTGTAACAATAAGTGTTATGCTCAATTGTCATTTTGAGAAATCAGATATACAAAATTGTCCGTTTCAAAAACTGTAAATTATTAATAAATAATCAGGATTTAGATTTTAACAGTTGATGCTAGCGGAGCTAGTCGTAAAAATTGACGTCTTTCGAGTCAAAACTATTATTTTTACTGGGGTTGTGGGTGGGGTTGGGGGGGGGGGGGGAGTACAACGAGGGTCGAACTCTTAACAGTTAGGGCAATCATAGGTTTGTGACACATAATAAATGTTGAAATTTTACAATAACATTTTATTGTCCAATATCCGAAATCTAGTTTTGGCCCCTTATTTCTAAAAAGTTATTGTCTGGCAACAAAGTATTTACAGACAAAGATCACATCGCCAAAACATTATAAGGGGGCAAATCTTTAACTATAAACAATTAAATACCACCATTCTATTAAAAAATATCAAAATTAATGCTCCCTTAATTTCTTCTTATCCCCTCTTTATGGGGGTTGTAAATGACCGGTCAATTATAATAGTAATTACCCTATTAATGTCCGATGTTTGTCCATTTTTGTGTCTTTTTTGAGAAAAGTGATATATAAAGAGAAACTTCCAAAGCTCAAATGATCAGTAAAGCAAACTTTACAAAAACATGAACATACTGGAAATCCATGTATTTACTTCTCTAAAAAATAAAACGCTCACGCTAGGTATAAAGACATTGTCAGATATAAGCCTAGTACAATGAGCATAGAGCATGGCATAAAAGAATCATTTCTTTGATTTAATATCTTTAACTCTAGGCTCATTATTGTAGACCCCGTCTATTCATTATTGAAGACCCATCGATTAAAACTAAACTTTGCAATTCACAATTTGACAATTTTCCAATAATATCTTGGGTGATTTTTTAATCTTATCAAACATGTCACTTGAGGTTTTTCTCTTTTTAAATCTCAACCATTTTCCAAATGATAGCTACAGATTTGATCCGGGTTTTTATGTATTTTGCAGAAACAGATCGGAATCAGTTATGACGTAGACAGTAATCATTATAATCGTAATCATGTTCATTGACCATAACGACGATGAAAGCACATCATAATTATAATGACGTTTCGACATCATATAATGAAGTTAACCGAACCACATGATATAAGATTACAAGCACATAAAATAAAGACACAACCACATCATATAAATATATTTGCACATAATATAAGGGAAAATGCACATCATATAACGATGTTTGCACATCATATAAGTATATTTGCACATCATATAAGTACATATGCACATCATATAAGTATATTTGCACATCATATAAGGATATTTGCACATCATATAAGTACATTTGCACATCATATAAGTATGCATCATATAAGTATGTTTGCACATACTTATATGTATGTATGCACATCATATTAGTATATTTGCACATAATATTAAGATGTTTGGACATCATAGAAAGATACTTGCACATAATATAAGCATATTTGCACGTCATATAAAGGTGTTTGCACATCATATAATGACAAGTGCACATCATATAAAGGTAAATGCACATCATACAATGGCAAGTGCACATCATATAAAGGTAAATGCACATCACATAGAGAAAATGGCAATAACAAGACAGTTTTGGCGTTCCATAATCTTTCAATGTATTTTGTCCTTCTATATATACAACGTTACAGTAAAGGATTATT
Source organism: Mytilus edulis (assembly GCF_963676685.1). Lineage (NCBI taxonomy): Eukaryota > Metazoa > Mollusca > Bivalvia > Mytilida > Mytilidae > Mytilus > Mytilus edulis. Next base: position 83,230 of record NC_092351.1, read on the forward strand.
TTTTTATCTTAGGCAAATATTGTTCTCAAAATGTATGCCCTTTATAATATTTCTTCATTGTTCAGTAGCTGTCAAAATTCTTATTCTATTTTGATGAACACATTTTAGTATTGTATTTTTTCGTTATTACTACTTTTTTGTCCGGAATATAAGTGAAATATTTGCCACTGTACGTTAGGAAAACGTAACAAAATAAGCTAAAAATCAATTCACAAAGCTATCATACATTTTAAAATAAAAAGAACATATATGCTAATTTGTTGCTATTATAAGTATTTTTTCGAAGTAATATGTTTTAATATCAATTTTGAATAAGTACCTGTTTGTCGTAAGTATAACGGTGTCGTTCAATTCTTTTTCAGTAGGGGGTTACGGGGTTAGGACCAACATCTTTTTTCACGACCAATGCCTTTGAATGGGGTAATATGATTGGAACTTCAATTTATCATGGGTTGGAACCCCCTTTTTAAAAAATGCTGGATCCGCCCATGAATATTTCCTAATTCCATCATAGATACATGCATTTATATGACCATGATTTGAATATCCTTGAATTATCCTGGATATCGAACTTAACATCACGTAAAGTTGAGAATTAAAATGAGGAATGTGTCAAAGAGACAACAACCCGACTAAAGAGTCGAAAACAGCCGAAAGCCACCAATGGGTCTTCAACACATAGAGAAAATCCCGCACCCGGAGACGTGCTTTAGTTTGCCTCTAAACAAAAATATGTACTAGTTCAGTGACCTTGGACATAAAGCTTAATCCGAAAATTATAAATAAACATATTAAAATTTAGGCAATTAATAAGTTTGCTATAACAATTTTGCCAACGATTAAATCTATCTGAAACAAGTGTACAACAATTATCAATTTTCTGATTTATTACAATTTAAACTAAATCGTAAATTATTGATGATAAACGTGATTAAACTGTTACATTATCACGATTTTATTTTGACTGTTCAAACAACAGAAAAGTTCCCAATTGTGAAATAGATAACGACTTGTTATTTTTCTCCCCAGATGTGAAACTTCAAAGAGTGAAGATGTGATAGACGGATGCTAAAAATCAACATGTAAATTATATGGACGAGAAATAAAAAGGTTTTTCATGTATTGAAGTTATTCTGGAAACTGTTATCAATTAGAGAGATTCCGATCAAAGCTTTGTATTTGCAGTCCTCGAAGAACACAAAAAAAAAAGGCCACAAATAAAGAGTGATGTTATAAATGTAAAAGTTCATAAAGTTTTTTTTTAACATATTTCTATTTCCAAGCCAATGGTCACTTACTCGCATATAATATAACATAAAAACAATTATGTCTTAAATATTTCTTAAGAATATATTGTTTTTAATATTTTTTCTTTATTCTACTTTCCAAGACATTTCCAATATTTGCATATATAAGTAAATATATAAATTTTTTTAGATATTCAAGGCAGTTTTATTTCTTTTTCAATAACTTTTAGAAAGATCCCCTTCTCTTATTTCTAGTTAATTTTCTGTATTTTATAAACGTCTTTTTTATGTGCGTTAGATATATTTCCTGAACACAGGGGCGGATCCAGAACCTCGATTCCTGGGGGGGCACCATGAAATCAAAATTTATATATGTTTTTAGAGATGTATATATGCGAGTGTGGGTGGGTTTGTTTAGTTGTTTGGTTTTTTTTTTAGGGGGGGGGGGTCACATCATCGTTTTCTATTTCTTTATAACTATTTCACTTTATACTTTATTATTAATCTTTTTTAAATTCGTCTTAAACATGCATCAAATATTTGCCACTAGACTTTAATTAAACGACCAACAATCAATCAATATTTTCATTATATTTCATCGCCTCTACCTCCTTTTATCTATACATTTTGGCCTCCCTTCCAGGCTTACTTTTTTGCACAGAATTCTTATCTCTGTAAAACACCTTCATATCCTTATATATGGTGACCTATTCATTTCCTTGTACATGTACGTACATATGGTACCGTAATTGAAACAAGAAAAATAAACAAATATAACTGTATGCTTTGGCTGTATAAGTCCCAGATTCTGTTTTAAAGTAGATCTTATGGAAATAAAATAGCATTTATGATTATTTATTAGAAAATATCACATTTTTCCTGGACCTGGTGAAAAGGGAGAGGGGTAAAACAAATTGTTAATTTTCCATGAAAATAAGAGGGGAAAAAATATGACATGCCGTTTAAAAAAAAACCAAATCTTATATGGTATTAAAAAATAGTTTTATTTTGTTTGCTGAATAAATTCTCAAAACGAGTTTTGAAATTGAAGAAGAAGAAATTTTATTTGTGAGTACTGTATTTTGGAATGAAGAGATACCCAAATATAAATGCATATGCCATCCTTATCGACTTCAAACATATATTTGTACCTATTTAAAAAAAAAACAACATTAGAAGTTTCACCTGGTAATCGTTATAATAAACCAATAAACAATCGTACTATTCGAATCAACATGTAAATGTATTTTACATAAAAGGTTTTGAAAACAGACATTACACGTACACAGGTGTCAATATTTACACACTCACCGATAATTTGTCATAAATCACACATGTGGACGCTGGTATTAATTACATAACGGCCAGTTTAAGAAGTCAAATCAAGCTAAGATTAATTTCCGCTCTGGATAAGAAGATTCAATAGCAATAAAATTATGTTAGATTTTTTTTTTGGTGACCTTAAATTGGGGGGGGGGGGGGGGGGTAAATCCGCCACTGGAACATGCATGATATATATGCCACTGGACTTCAAGAAATGAACAACCAATCATTACTAGCTAGTGTTTGCCCTTGAATAAAAAATAAAAACAAATACACTGTACATGCATATGACAGCGGACTATGCTTGCACTTACAGACAAATTGACTGACTTTGGAAGTACTAGGTTATTTTGAAAAAGGTTAAATATACGGATCATACCTAATGTAAAAGACAGGAAATGATTACACTAAGTCATCGAAAAAAATGTTTTCCCTCCGTGAAACGAAATAAGAAGATTTTTTATCTATTTTTTGGAAAAACTTAATGGGCGTTAGTTTTAAAATAATTTACAAACACGAATAGGGTCATTCATTTCTTTAATAAAGAAAACTATGCAAATCGTTTGACGTGGATAATGAAAAAGATTGACACCCAAATGTTTTGAAAGCTTAATATAATATATTTTATTTATTTTAACCAGGGATAGCGACTGCCACTAAATTATATTTCTGAGATACTCCTGAAATTTTTCACGTCTTTTACTATGTACATCTTACTAACATATATGAAAATAAATAGAAAAAAATGACAACTTTAATAATAAATATGAATAATAAAATAAAGATTGTTCGCCTCCTATTTTTTTACAAGTAATATATTTTTTTTAAGAAGAGAAGGTATTTTGATATTTAAAGTGATCTTGTTAGCCTTTCATAATTTAAATATTTTTTGTATGTTACTATTTATCTATTCATTTCAGAGTTATCATTTTTATTTTAAATGTAATAACGAAATAATGAAATGAATTCTATTCATAAATAAACAAAGAGTAGTAAAATATACCGATTAACTTTGGTATATTTATTCGTTTCATTTGGAAATTTGAAAACTAGCATAATCGCCAAACAACCAATCAGGTGAAATAGTATCGTTTGTGAACGAATCATGTTTGTTTACACGGAATATATTGATCGTTTCGTTCGTTTCGTTCACACACGACTTTGAGCGGAAAAACACGAGTAAACGAAATGAGTGGAGATACACGATTCTGACTGATTTAACTTGTTCATTCTCATTTCATTCCATTCGCGTGTTCGTTCCGTGTAAGAGGGAACGTTGAGTGGTTTAGTAGCTGTAAGTATACCAAATAAATAAATGATTTGGAAAATACGTTAAAGGTATAAAAAGTTATGAGAATTGAGAATGCAATTATGTTCTATCCGGGCACTCTGGTTCTAAACCTTGGTTCAATTTGGGTTTTTTGGTTCTGAGCCTTGGTTCTATCCGGGTTCTTTGGTTCGAAACCAAAGTAACTGGTTCAACATCGACGGTTAATGGAGCTGTAAGGTATTATCTTCTCATTTTAATTATTTTGATTAGAAAACTAGACAAAAATAAAACATCGTATAGATTTTAAAAATAAACCAAAATATATATTCAGTATATCGAACATCCTTTTATCTAAATCGGTCGTTCCGTTTTCATTTATTTTCCTTAACTCATCCCTTCTTTTCTTTTATATTTCTAGAAGTTTTAAAAACACCAAATTAGGACAGGTCATTCAATTGGCCAAAGTATATGCATCTAGCCACTTGACGACTTGCATATAAATTTGATTAAACATTTATTTTCAAGTTCGACTGAATTTTATTCAATTGGCTTTGTAATTTCAGATTTGCTAGAAGTACATGTACAATGTAACAAATCGTTTTGATAAAAACAGAATGTAGTAAGACATGTAAAGAGAAAGCGATGATCAATTTAAGTTTGTAAACTTTGATTAGTTGAAAAATAAGCTATAAAATATTACAAAAATGTATATGTACAATAAATTTGTCAAATTTGACACTCCTTGTGAAGGGCATGCATATAATGAGGGGACCTTCAACAATGAACATAGTTCATACCGTATAGTTAGCTATAAAGCCACCGAAATGACAATGTAAAACAATTCAAACGAGAAAACTAACGGCCTTCTTTATGTACAAAAAATGAACGAAAAACAAATAAGTAACACATAAACAAACGACAACCACTGATTTACAAGCACCTGGCTTGGGAGAGGTACATACATACAAAATAAGGCGGGATTAAACATGTTAGCGTGATCCCAACCTTTCCCCTAACCGGGGACAATGCTTATCACCACAAAACACAAAATCAAATTTGAAATTTGATAGCGTCACTTTTACCGTTTATGAGTTATCATGCCCCTTTATAAACATTGAAAATGCTGAATTTTCGATTCCGTCCACTTAAATAGGTTTACCTCAATCAAATGTTTGTTACCCCCAAACACAGATCTATCAAGTTCAATATTGGGTGGCGTCACTTTTACTGTTGATGAGTTATTAGATATAAGAAGATGTGGTACGAGTACCAATGATACAAATGTCAACACGGGGCCTGACAGGAAAAATCTGTTGTTTCCGTTATCTAACTTTAATTTACCTCAACCAAATGTTATGAAACTTATACACAATGCTTATGGTCACAAAACGGTCAAAACTACATGAACCCTGCATCTATACATGTATGTGGAAGATTCCTCAGGTTTTATTCACACGCGGGGGCATCTGTGGCCGTTAGACATATACTACATTTCTTAACTTTTATTGAATTCTACTTCTAATAGAAGTAACTTATATATATTTTTTCATGATCTCAGTACAGTTGGGTAACAGACAGTGATATTTCAAGTTTCATGTGACCAGCATAACAAAGAGTTTCACTAGATTGAACTCTCTGTCTAAGTGTACTTTAAAGGTTCTTTGCACTGAGTTCAGTTTATTGATATGCGTATAACTTCTGTGTGTACACGGGTGTCAATCGGTTTAACGAGAGAAATGATCGTGAAAGAATATCTAACGGGGGTCAAGTATTGCGAGACGATATTGAAAGCTCTGGTACCGGATCGTGAAAGAATTTTAATGTAAATTCTAGGTCAGAATCTGTAAAAAGATCGCTTAATTTTCAAAACGCGGAACAAATCCGAACAAAAAAATATGTCTGTCAAAATGGTTAAACTTCCTCAACATTACTGTGCAATAATATAAGGAAAATATGCAGTACTTTACGAAAAAACACAAAAGGCGCAATTCATGTCTATGAATTTTTTTTTAGAAAAAACACGCTATTTGTACCTATAATGGTCATATTTCAATATATCATGATAAATTTAAAATTTAATCTTTGTTGTATCTGATAGTAAAGTAAAATAAAAGTATGTTCTTCCCTTAAAAGCTTTAATGTTTTACGAAAACCTTGAATGTTGTTGAATTTTCATCAAACTTGATCGTGAAAGATCAGGCAACGCATTATTTTGATCGTGAAAGATAATGCGTGACCAGACTTAATACTAGTAATCAGTTATCAATATTTCTTTAACCATTTTATATACCTGCAACTGGTTAAAACCTGTAACTATTTTGATAATAATGAACATTAAAGCTATTGTTTTTTTTTTTAATTCAACTCTTTACATCGAAAGTTAAAAAAACAAAAACAACTAAAAACGTGTCTAAATCAGTGTGACAAATTCAGCTCTGAGAATCGGTCTAGTACAATTCAGACAGACCGCCACTATTTAGCCAATAACATGTGTATGCAACGTTAAAATCAAAATATTAACCATCAACCAAAAACTTACAGCAATAAACAGCATCTTTCATGAACAATTTGAGATTGAACGAGATAACCAACATTTTGTGCAACAGTACTTTCTTAAGTTCTATTTGTCTTTATATACAACGTACCAGATGTCAATTGATTTCCAATGAGATAACTATATACTACAGTCTAAAGAATACCAGAGCGCAACTGCTGAAATGTCTCGTCAGCTTTACTTATGATAGTAAATTTGTTCAACGTCTGTAATATTAAGGGTTTTACTAGAAGTGTCAAATATGCTTAAGATTGTCAATGGTTCATAAAAAGAGGTCAAGGTCAGATGAACCAAGCAATACAGATCTCTACAAACATCCCGTACACCAAATATAGGGGTTTCGATCCACACAGTACCTTAGAAACTAACAAATGTAAAAGTTAGGTTTGGTCAATTAATTTGTAACATAAGGTCGCAAGTATACGAACCCTGACTGACAGCCAGACATAAACATCTTACTAGCATTCAATATCTCAAATACAATTGACGTCATATATGAAACATGCAGACATACATGTACACCATACACTACACCGTGGCGCTATAGCATACAGGTATAAAAGGCCAAACAACATAAAACGATCATTGCCAAATGATGCATAATGAGGTCAATGGTATTTGAAACCTTGCAGAAGTAAAAAATGAACACTTTACAATCATAACAACAGAGTTATCCTAAAGCTTAACGAATACGGACTTGACCACAAAACTAAATCTTGATCCATGAATTGAGTCAAAGTCGAGGTCAGGTGAATCCCGTCTGACAGACATGTAGATAACAGTATATAATATACAAAATGTAGTTATCCTATAACTCGTGATAAGTGAATACTTCACATGACAATAAAAACCCTTCATCCTACAATCAGCCAATTATTAGACAAATAACATGTTCACAAATGCACAAATAATAATTTGTTTGTATTATTTGTACTTGTACAAATAAAATCTCCTGTTACCCCGTTTATATCTTGAGCAAGCGATAATATGGATTGTCTTTATAAGTATCAGTTCATTTTTGACTCCTCTTCGAGGTCTACGTTTGAACAAAAGTTTCAAGTGCCGGGTGTAACTTACAGGATAGCAATAAACATAACATGCTTCAATTTATTGAGGATCTTGGCCTATCTAGTTTTTTTCAATACCTATAACAAATATTAATTATCATATAAGAATAATTTGAACGTCTTCGTAGCATCTGATCTTTCACGATCCTTTTCACGATCTTCAAAAAAGCGGTACATGATCTTTCACGATAAAAAAAAACAATTTTGTGTTAATATTTCTTTTTTTACCAAATTTCAGATTATGTTTATACAAAATAACTATGAGAACCATTTGATTCATTCAAATAGAATGCTCTTATTCGGATAAAAGTAGTTTATTTTATTCGAATTTGTGAAAAATTCATGTTTGTTTACATTTTTTATGTCATTGAAATGTCGAGAAGCAATCTGCCTTTTGTTGTTTTGTAAAAACTATATACCTTTAAAACTGGATTTTCTCACATACTGATCATAATGTTGAACCACTTTGACAGACAGTTTTATTTTGTTGTAAATTTGTCTGTGTAATTAAACAAATTAGATTATTTAATGACCTTTCAAATGTCTTCTCGATTAAATTTCTTTCGCGATCCATTTTCAGACCTTTCACGATCGTCTCGCAATACTTGATCCTCGTTAGATATTCTTTCACGATCATTTCTCTCGTTAAACCGAATGGTGTAAATATACTCATCATTTCATAGATACCAGGACTAAATTAAGTATTCGTCTACAAAAGACTCATCAGTGACGCTCGAATCCAAAAAAAGTTAAAAAGGCCAAATAAAGTACGAAGTTGAAGAGCATTAAATTTTTAAGATGTAAAAGCAGACTATCCGTATCTACATATCTATGAAATGAAATGTAAGGTAAAATGATTGAAACATTTTGTATTATCTATCACAACTGGCAGCACATGGTACTACTGAAGCAATACATTTCTCTGTGATTTTTCACATAAATTAAAAGATTTAGTTTTCATTTGTAACCAGCATTCTTAAACATTGAGAATGGAAATGTAGTATGTGTTAAAGTGATAGTTACATGACAAAAGAGCAGAAAGTAGTCGTAGGCCACTAATGGGTATTTAACAAAGAGAGAAAATCCCTCACCTGGATGTGGGCTTCAGAAGGCCCCTAAACAAAACAAAAAAAACAACAACATAAAAATGAACTTACGATTAAGAACATACAAGACTTACAACAAGAGTGCACACGCTGAAATGTCTCGCATTCTTTATTTATCATTGATATTATATTGATAGTCCTAAATATAAAGCTTCACTATAACTATCACATACACTTAACATTAACCAAGAAAACTAAACATTGACCAATGAACCATGAAAATGAGGTCAAGGTCAGATGAAGCTAACAATTCTTCCATACAACAAATATAGTTGACCTATAGTTTAAGAAAAACAGACCAAAACACAAAACATAACCACTGGTCATTAAACCTTGAAAATGAGGCCAAGGTAAAAAAAAAACATGAGCGACTGACATATAGATCATAAAATATTTCCATACACCAAACATAGTTGATTTATTGCATATAGTATAAGAAAAAAGTCCAAAACTCAAAAACTCAGCTTTGACCACTGAACCATAAAAATAAGGTCAAGGTCAGATGACAACTGCCAGCTAGACATGTACACCTAACAATCATTCCATATACCAACTATAGTCGACCTATTGAATACAGTATAAGGAATCAGACCAAAACACAAAAACGTAACTATAACAACTGAACCATAAAAATGAGGTCAAGGTCATATGACACCTGCCAGTAGGACATGTACACCTTACAGTCCTTCCATACACCAAATATACTAGACTTGTTACTTATAGTATCTGAGATATGGCATTGATCACCAAAACTTAACCTTGTTTACTGATCCATGAAATGAGGTCCAGGTCAAGTGAAAACTGTCTGACCGGCAAGAGGAGTTTGCAAAGTACGCACATACCAAATATATTTATCATATTCCTTAAAATAAGAGAGAATTTAATATTACAAAACATCTTAACTTTTTTTCAAGTGGTCACTGAACCATAAAAATGAGGTCAAGGACATTGGACACGTGACTAACAGGAACTTCGTAACATGAGGCATCTATAAACAAAGTATGAAGCATCCAGGTCTTCCACCTTCTAAAATATAAAGCTTTTAAGAAGTTAAGATAACGCCGCCGCTGCCGAATCACTTTCCCTATGTCGAGCTTTCTGCGACAAAAGCCACAGGCTCGACAAAAACAAGAGACTCCTGACTTGGAACAGACGCAAGAATGCGGCGGGTTTTAACATGTGTTATCTGCTTTTGAGTCGGGTTGTTGTCTCTTTAACATATTACCTATTTCAATTCTCAATTTTATTTGTGACAAATCAACCCTCTTCCTATACGTCTAACCAATGTAGAAGAAACAAACACACAGCAATACCCACAGTAGAACTCAGTTTAAAAAAAGTTCGAGTCCAATGTCAGAATAGAAAAGAAACTAAGCAAAATGACAATGATTAGAAAAAAGAAGATGTGGTATGATTGCCAATGAAACTCTCTACAAGAGACCAAATGGCACAGAAATTTACCATTAAAGATTACCGTACGGTCTTCAACAATGAACAAAGCCCATACCGTATAGTCAGATATAAAAAGCCACGAAATGACAATGTATAACAATTCAAACGAGAAAACTAACGGCATAATTTATTGTTAACTTTCATAAATCTTGAACATAAATGAAATCAATTATATAAGATCGATAAAGCAACGGAAATCAACTTTGTATATTCATATGAACGATAATACTTGTAATAATAGTAATATTTTTTTTACTTAACGAAGGTAACTCATTTAACATACAATTGTTAATCTCACACAAGGCCTTCACATATTTAAACAAACAATTCATATATCAATCAATGCATATAGCACAATAATCAATAGATATGTACACAATTACAAATATGCTACATTACATTGCTGTTCGGAGTACCATCGCACCTCCGAGTCCTACATATATACACAAGCATGAATACTGACTGTAGAACTAGCATGTCAAGAATGTCCTAAAAAAAGTTTGTCTACTCATTTTGTTTTGTGATCAAGAGATTAGCACATTTCATCTTTTAAGGTGTAATACCACCAAATCATGGTACGTCACATCTGGTTGTACACGAAAATAGATTAGGTCGAAAATAATATTCCCGTGAATTTGACAGTTGCAGGCACTTAACTCAACATTTTATTGCAGTAAAACATTTCTGTGTCATAAACATATATGTCTTGGGTATTTCAAAGCACCATTATTTTTTTATTAGGGATTTCTATAGAATATTTTGTAAACTTGAGGTTAAATGGTTACTAAACATTGTACACAGATTAAATAAGAGGAGAAATTTGATTGGTTAACTTCCAGTGAATGTTATTTTCTTATATGCAATGAAATGTCATAATGTGAAGTTTTTTCTATTGTACTGGACAGGATAACACTTTACTCTTTCCAAGCATTTTTTATTTGAAACAGAGATAAATTCTACACATTTGTTTGAAAAGTGCAAATTTACAAAGACTAATAGGGGAAAATCAAGGATGGTAAACACCTTAAAGCTTTCTACATCTCTTAAATTCTTTAAATCATTTGGCAAAGTATTCCAAATGATTAGACCAGAATATTGAAAAGTCTTTTTGAAGTATTCCAACTTTGGCCTTGGTATATGAAGATGTCCAGATGTTGTTGACCTAAGAGAATAACTACATAGATTACTGCACGCAGTAAATTTACTTGTAAGATAATCTGGCGCGAGTCCATTCATACATTTAAACATTAAAATGCCTTGAAAATATTTTATCCGCGTAAAAAAGGTCATCCAATTAAGTTCTTTAAACATTGATATTGATGGATAGTCGAATAGCTTATTCAAAATTTATCTTGCTGCGCTCTTTTGTAGTTTATGAATCCGCTCAACGTTGCAATTTGCGGCAAAACCCCCCTAGGTGCAACAATAATCAAATATTGGTGATATATAACAATTATAAAAAAAGGATAAGACCTTTGCGAGGTAAGAATCGTTTTAATCTATTAAGCAGGTATAATCTGCTTGAAAATATTTCACATGCTTTATCTATGTGAATTGACTTTGATAGATTTTTATCAATATGGATACCAAGCAGAGATGGATCTGATTACTTTCAATGTAATGAATTAAATTACAATTACTTTGTCATTTGTACGATTAAATTTACATCATTTCTTAAAGTTTTTGATTAAATTGATGATTACATTGGCAAAGTAATCATGATTACATCTGATTACAATGAATTTAAAAAAAACCCCATTTTGTATGATGATAATGAATAAACGTTTCAAATATAACTATAGCATTTTTTACGAAAGTATTGTGTTTGCTATATTATAAAATTAACCAGTTTAATCAAATTGTAAACAAAATACAAGTGCTAAAAATCATTGCATTTTACTTGTCCAGTCCAAATACATACACAAGTTTGCTTATTTTAAACAAGATATTTGTTTAACTTTTAATTAATTTTGTGCTAATTAGATAAGTGATCACATGTCTGGTTTATCTATATATATATTGTCCTACAGCTACACTCAATTGGTAATTGCAAAAAAAAAAAAAAAGTTAATTGGTTTCCTACCTGTCAATTCAAAGTTGACAAAAATCACAACACTAACAAAAGATTATAATTAAGGGTTAAAGAAAAGTATTACTTGAATATAACAGTTATTTTCAAATATATATATGTACATCTTTAAATTGTGAATAAATGCACAATATCTTTTATTAAGGCCAGAAACATATAATTGTATTATATGTCTCTTTCTTAGGCTTTTCAATACTGTAACAGTTAATTTTTTACTGAAGGTTACAAACCAATTATCATGCTTTATAAAAAAAGTAAATCGAACTATCTTAACATGTTGAAAATTACTTAAATAAGAATAACAAAAAGCCATAAACAGAGTTTAAGATTTTTTTCATTGTAATCAGAATGTAATCATAAAGTAATCAGGATTACAGGTTATTTTGAACAGTAATTGATTAAATTAAATTACATGTAATCAGATTTCTGGCTGATTAATGATTACAATGATTACTTGAGAAATTGTAATCAATTACAGCTGATTCACGATTACAATTACAATTACCCCAAGTCTGATACCAAGAAGTTCTTCTACTTTCACATTGTCAAATGCAGTTTGATTTTGCGATAATACATGTACACACAAGACATCATTAAAATTCTCAAGTTTTCTCTCAGATCCCATAAGCATAAATTTTAGACTTTTTGTTATTTATTATCACATTGTTTTTAGCTCACCATTCAATTACGATTTCAAAGTCTTTATTTAAACAAGAGTTTAAGTTTGAAAGAGATTTGGATGATATATGCAAAGTTGTGTCATCTGCATATAATTCAGACTCTGTGTGTTCTACTTTAAACGGGAGATCATTTACATAGATTAAGAATAACAAAGATGGGATCCCAAATGTTACTTAATTGTAACCTGATTCAGTTGTTTCAATGTTAACCTTGCAATCTATTTGAGAGATAGGATGAAAACCAAAGAAATTTGTTTTTGTCTCGGACGATAACGCTGCTTATAATATCATTATTGTTCCAAGTAAATTTCACTTTGAGGTTTTGACAAAAAGATATCACCAATTCACTAACATTCAAACTGACTTCATTTTCAGAAAACGACAGCTGTAACAAACATAAACTTTAAGCTACCTCTTTACAAGCAGAACCAAATATAGTGAAAATCCCAACTATTTACTGGCTTCCGAAGCTACACAATACACCTTACAAATATGTATTTATTTGGCCTTCAAGCCATTGTTCCACTACTAAACTATCTATTTTTCTCACGAGTACACTTGGTACAACAAAAAAACCTGCATACTTCTTATACGTTCAGGTATTTCACATCTAATCTTTTATGGTAATATTCTTTACTATGCACACAAATTCACCTCAGAAGCTATCAAAACCTTTCAACATTTATATTAAGAAGGGATAAAGTTACGATACTGTTGTCAGGTCATCAAAGATTGCATATTTTGGCTTTAATATTGATTCACTTTGCATCGGAATTAAACACATTTAGTTAGCCAGTTGTTGGCATGGCACGGGTTATGTTCTTCTCATATATTTTATGATGGTATAATACTAAACCCCTAACGGGAGGGATTGTGCCTGATATTCATATGATGAAGACATAATCTCCCAATCACTTTAATTGATGTCTGAAGCTGGCATGTCAGTAACTGCTGGTAGTATTTTGTTGTTATTTATTTATTATTGTAATTTTCTTTATTTTCTTTTGTAACCTCTTCTGACATCAGAATCGGACTTCTCTTGAACTGAATTTTACTGTGCGTAGTGTTAAAAAATCGTTTACTTTTTTTTTACATTGGCTAGAGATATAGCGGGAGAAGTGAGATCTCAAAAACATGTTTAACTAAACCCTGCCGCCTTGTGCGCCTGTCACAAGTCAAGAGCCTCTGACCTTTGTTAGTCGTGTATGCTTTTTAATTTTAGTTTCTTGTGTATAAGTTGGAGTTAAGTATGACGTCCATTATCACTGAACTAGTATAAATATTTGTTTTGTGGCCAGCTGAAGAACACCTCCGGGGGCAGGAGTTTCTATCTGCATTAGAGACCTATTGGTGACCTTCTGCTGTTGTCTGTTCTATGGTCGGGTTGTTGTCTCTTTGACACATTCCCCATTTCCATTCTCAATTTTACACATACTATGTGGCGGGGTTAAACATCTTAGCGGACGACAAACCGCCCCTAACTTGGGACAGTGATGTAACGGTACAACACAAGAACAGATTGTTAACATCAGTTAAAAAAGGCTCATCAGTTAGATACCAAATAAATTAAAATAACAAAACACAGGGTGGACGTGGGAGGGTACTTTTACATCCCAATAATAAAAAGACACTAAGTACAGAGCAGAGAGTACTGACAGCTTGTTCAAAGCCAATAACAACTCAGAAAAAAACCCATGCATCTTAGACTTATACCACGTACACAGTTCACACTATGCCTTTCAAAACCGGGGTCGACCCGAATTGGTTAATACGGGTTAGATTCATGAAGTGTGAACGCCTTAACCCATGGCGAACCCAAATTAAAATTACGCCTCATATTAGGTGGAGGTAATGTGGGTTGAACCTGGGTCAATTACCTGCCTTCCATATGTGAACGCAAAGTTAATGTGAAGTTGTTGCTATGGTGGTACATGCAGTTTTTCTAAAATTAAGCAGTTGTAAAGCTAATCTGACTTATCGAGTCGTTATATTCCGACTCCCTATCGATCGCTACATTAACCCGACTTATCCAGTCGTTATATTCCGACTGCCTTTCGATCGCTACATCAACGCGGCTTATCCAGTCGTTTTATTCTGACTCCCTATCGAGCTACATTAACTAGAGGACACTGACCGACAGAATACAGAATACGGTTGGACCAAGGTGTATCATGTATAATAGAGGTGACCGTGAAAATCCAGTGAAGCTACGGATGAGACATCCTGAATATTCAGTTTTACCTCGTAAAAACTTACACACCAACCCAAAGTCCTTTATTCTCAATTGTATCTTCAAACTTCAAGTTTCCTGAGCGAAAATTCTATATATTTTCGACGAAACTAAATATGATGGGCCGAATTTAAATTTAATAAGTATCTCATAAAGACTAATACTCGATATGAATATCTAGGCAAAATAAATATGGATACGCAAACGTCAAGTTATTTTCAACAATATGCGGTGTTTATTTTCCAATTTGTGCAAGTGATTATCTTCTCTTGATATCACCAGTAAAAAAAGGAGTTTACTTTACAAATACCGGAAAGAAAATAAACGAAATTCGACAATCCCGGCAAGGAAAATACTCTACGTTGAAGATTGTTTTTGCGAGAAAATATGAAATTTTTACAAAAGTGTGTCCACCATGCGTTGCACTGCCCTATTATTACAATGGTAGAATAGAATGATATACAATTGGATGAAAATTATATATATACATGTATCCATACTATTAAACGAGAAGACCTCTTCCTTCCGCAATAAACTGATCATCATGCCTCTGTGTCCTATTGGTACCATGCATAGTCGCATTTGTCATCCGTTCTTATGATTATTCAGTTTGGGTTATTTTGGGAGAAAAACTGAAAAGGTGTTAGACCACCAATTAAAAATCCCTATCTGTTCAACCAAATTTTGCAATTTTCACAGCTTTCTAAATAGTTTACCTTAAGTTTAACTTCATAGAAACCAGGTATATCCTTAATTGTACATGTATCAGCTTTCTACATGCCAATTTTCACCATACCTTTAAAGCCTTCTAACAAAATAACTGACCATCAAACAGAGGTACTCCAAAACAAAAACCTGGTTTTCTGGAAATCTAAAATTAGTATACTATGGAGCGCATTAATCCTCAATTTTTAATGCAAACTCATAGACAAGTAAATTTTGGCTCAAAATGATCTAGATATATTTCTCTTTCACCAAAAGTTTCATTTCTGCAAATTTGTTGGTTAGTTTAAGTAAACAAGGACATCAAAAGCACTATTTTGTGTCAGAGTAGGGCTACTTTTACAGAATTTCTAAATTGGAGGGAGTAATTGGTGGTCTGACACCAAAGGCGTCCGGGTATTGTTTCCGTCATCGGACCGACTTTTAAGTCATAGACAATATTTCCGGTTTTTAACTTTTAAACATAATTTTCATAATTATTCAGAGAGAGGACAGTACAAATAATTATGACGTCTGGCAAGTATATATTAATTTTTATTCTGGGAGTAAGGCGTCTCAGAAAAAAAACATAATAGCCTTGCTAGAAGTCATAATTATTTGGACTAGGGACAGGAAAATTATTTTTGCGTTATTCTGCATGTATACTATGATTATACTCCTTATAATAATAAATACTATATAGAGAGACTCTATATAATATAGGAATGATTGCCGTGGAGAAGCAACTTGGAATGGATAGTTAATAGCAAATACACTTTATTAATAATATACGTATGTTCATAGTACAATGGAATTGCCTAATCTCGGACTAAGCAGGGTGTAGGAATACTCCAAGTTTTTCTGCAAGGACAGGCCTATTTTTGTACCATTGAAATGTGTTGGTTAAAGCAGAATGTTGGAATACGTAGGTGTCGGATTAGGCAGGTTACACTGTATAAAGAAACGCGAAGATCATGGAATTTAATAGGAAAAAAACGGACTTTTACAAAAGGGAAGGGCTTATGACAATTGTCCTGTCTCGAAGTACCTATGACTTTCCAGTGGCGGATCTAGAAATTTCCATCAGTGGGACCCACTGACTGCCTAAGAGGGGGCTGAAAAAGTCATGCTTAAATTATTCCATATATAATCAACCTTTTTTTCAGAAAAGGGTTGGCCCGGGCCCCCGGAAAAACCCTTTTAATCCGCCTCTGCAGTTTTGATACCTTTTATGAAATTCTCTAGAAAATATTTTACAAAATTAATCCTACAACAGTTTGCATACTTACAAACAAGCTCTAAATACCCGCGATTTCACGGGTGTGTTTTAGTAAACTGTTATATTAACAACAAATCAGTGTATACTGATGTATATCACTACAATATAATAGTCATTACGGTGATGTTGAATTTCCTGTCATTTATAATATATTTTCATCATCCACACACGACTTGTCCCCCCCAAAAAAAATCTCTGTTTTAGGTATAGAATTGTGAATTTTTTTTCTTTGACAAGTGACAAGTGTTTTTAACCATCCATACAAAATTGCGGTTATCCGATTTTCAGTACTTCAGTTCTTTGATTAATTTATGCTCCTGGTAGAATTACTTTCATGCAATAAAACATATTTTAACCCGGATTTATTTTGTTATCAATCAATTTATGTATTTCGAACAGCGGTATACTTCTGTTGCCTTTCTCAAACAATTTGCATAATCTTTCTCAAAATAAAATAATAAACAGTACTGATCATTTATATTTTATATTCTATATATTTCATAACAATTGGTGGGACAAATCTTGGGCACTTTA
The DNA here is from genome assembly GCF_963676685.1 of Mytilus edulis. Lineage (NCBI taxonomy): Eukaryota > Metazoa > Mollusca > Bivalvia > Mytilida > Mytilidae > Mytilus > Mytilus edulis. The sequence continues at coordinate 100,763 of NC_092351.1, forward strand.
CTTAAATAATGATCAATGCATTATTAAATTTGCCAAGAATTTGCCATTTGAATAAATTCATGTTTGTTACAAAACATCTCTATGAGGGGGAGGGGCATTAGGGGATCCGTTAACATGTTAGCAACACTTCGATTTGGGCAAAAACAATTAACAACAAATTCAAAACGTTGATAACAGAACTTAACACAGTGGGTTGAAATAGTTAACCACTGGCGGATCTAGAAATTATGATAAGTGGGGGCTCGCTCCAGTCACGCTTCAGTGATTCCCTATATAAGCAACCAAATTTTTCCCCCAAAAGGGGGGGGGGGGGGGCTCTTAATTCACCTTTGTTAACAGTTCAACATAGAAAGGTATTGCATCCCCCCCCTTTTCCACCACTAACTTTTTAAGCTAGTTTTTGCTTTTATTAATGTAGCTTACTTTAGTATAGAGATAATTATATAAGGCAGCAACCATTTGATTTGGGGGGGGGGGGGGGGGGGCTATGGATCTTTTTCTTTTTCTCGGACAAACTTTTTTTTCGCCTTTTGCGAAAAACAATCTTTTTTTTGGCGACAATGCGAAAACAATTTTTTTCTTTCAATTTTAGCATTACATATATTAGTGGCAGCTGAGGGTGATACAAACATTTTTTTTTCTCAAAGTCAAAAACAAAATTATTTTTTTCTCCAAAAACTGGAAACAAAGAAACAAACAAATCCATAGCCCTTAAATACAATACTTACTGACCTTCATTTCCTTTTTTCAGATGTTTCTTCCTCCAGAAATGTTCTTCACAATGTATTTTCTATTGTTATTGTTTGTGCTTTTGTCCATCCATGGACTATCATGAATTTGTCAGATTATTGTTATTGTTTGTGCTTTTGTCCATCCATGGACTATCATTAATTTGTCAGATTATTTCTAGTAGGAATGAAAGTTTCTAAGACGTATAATTTCAAACGCAAGAAAGACCTGTTCTTGTTGTTTCACTTTTCCAATGTGTAACAGTTACTTTTATATTCATGACCCTGACACATATTTTGCTAACGCTAATGACGTATGTTGAAAAAGTAAACAATGTCACCGTCAATTTGTGTAGGGGATCAAAAAGGGGTCCAATTACTTTGAAATGGAGGTATCGTATGGAATTATGAAAAACAACAATTTTTAATCACCATTTCATTCATATCTTTAAAATAATCAGTATTTTAGAGTACTTTGGAAACAGTTACAATGAAAAACTTTACTGTTTTGAATTGGAAACGCAGACAAAACAAGATACAAATTGACATCACTGATGGTCACTAAAATTGATGTATTACAGTAAAACACTATGAGATATGAAATAGGTAACCCGGGTTCATTTTAGATTATAATCGTTCTTTTCCGTCATTTGTATACGCAAAGAGACGAGCTATTAAAATTCGATGTTTTGTCGAACAAAAAGGATGGCTGATAGATCTACATAGTTGTATAAAGAAGTAATAGCTTTTCTAAAGTGCTCCGGAAGGGTAAGCAGATCCTGCTCTACATGTGGCACCAGTCTTGTTGTTCATGTTATTACAAACCCTGGGTAATATTAGTTACATAGTGTGTTATTGACCTAATACGGCTCAAATATGGAACAGTTTACCAAATGAAATAAAAATGAGTAATACACTTGTATCTTTTAAAACAAAATGTTACAAATTTTTCATCAATTGTGCAAATTAATATGCTTTTTCATTATAGGGAAACTTCGCAAAAAAATCAAAAATTGATATTATGTTCATTCTGTATTAAAATGCTCAAATTCATAGATATTAAAGTTTTATTCCACTAGATAAGCGATCACCATCGATTTTAAATTTAGAGTATCAATTCTCTGCGTTCGGCCATTTTGTCTTCTTTCCCAATTAATAACAACGATATGTCTATAAACCACAAAGGAACAAAACTACAGTAACCGATGTAGTCGTAATTGCGTGTCGATATCTTGTCAATCGTACGGTTGTTTTATCCGACTAACTAACTTGATACGGAAATTATTCTTATTTTTTTAAAATTACCATGGTCTTGTTTTAAACTGTTGATATTGGAATTAGGTAAAAAGTCAAAGTTGAAATCATAAATAAGTGTTCCGTGAAAATTGTTTTCGAAAATCAAATTTGTTTTAAAGTAATAAACTTTTTCAAATAAATTCTGATCTTCCCTCATCTGATCACCAGCATGGCAAAAGGTATTATTTCCAAAGGTATTGTGAGGGGTGTGAGGTGACAAGTCCAGGTATTCAAGCGATTTCCTGTCGGGCTTGCAAGTTCATGCATCGTTTCACTTCTGCAGGTATTGATCAGTGTACACGGCCGATAACTTATAACTTTCAATTTTGAACTATCAGATGTACAAGTAATAGCTTTTATAAAAAGCTTGTCGTATTTTAGCTGATTATATTGAGATCAGTGGTTTGTGAGTAGTTTATTTTTATTGGAATATTGCACTTCAAGCAATATGAAAACATAGCTTTTTTTCTACTAATTTGTCATTTTTGTTGTATTATTGGTGGACCCGTGTTATAATGGAAGGAGACTTAAAAAAATTGAGAATGGAAATGGGAATGATATTATAATAAAATGTATTCTGTGTCTATAATCAACTTGATAAAAATAGCATATAACCTACACATACTTTTGAGGATTACTACTTGACAAAATGGACAACAACAGAAGGCAGTGGCGGATCCAGAGGGGGACGTAAAGTGTGTACGCCCCCCCCCCCCGCCCTTTTGCTCGTTTTTTTAAAATGATTAATCATACGCGACTATGTGAACTTTGCCATTTCCTGTGTACTCTATTATTTAATTTTTATCCGACAAGTCTTTACTTATAGATATTTTTCGCTGGAATTTACTGAATGATTGTCAAAGTCATGTGATTCGCTATGGGAGGTGACCAGTACTTCGAAAAACGTCGCTCAGTCATTTTGAAATTCAAATTACAGTAACACATTGCTTAAGCTGAGGGTTACAATCATGACACCTTCAAAGCGACATAGGATTGAGCAAGAACGTATTGACTTCTATTTCACTATTCCACCAAACAGGAAGTAATACTCTATAGACTATAACACTCTCATGAAAAAAGTTCCATGGCAATATTATTTACCTACGAAATAAAATTGAGAAAGGAAATGGTGAATATGTCAAAGCGACAACCACCCGACCATAGAGCAAACAACAGCCGAAGGCAACCAATGGGTCTTCAATGTAGCGAGAATTTCCGCACCCGTAGGTGTCCTTCAGCTGGCCCCTAAAATATGCATAATAGTACAGTGATAATGGACGTCATACTAAACTCCGAATTATACACAAGAAACTAAAATTTAAAATCATACAAGACTAACAAAGGCCAGAGGCTCCTGACTTGGGACAGGCGCAAAATTGCGGCGGGTTTTAGATAAGCGAAAACATGTTTAACCCCAAACGCCATTGTCATGATTGATATGGACTATATAAAATTGCTGTTTGGTGTGAACCAAGCTTTGCGTTGAAGACCAAACTACAACCTTTAATAGTTTACTTTTATAAATTGTGACTTGGATAGACAGTTGTCTTTGGTACTTACATGTATATGAGATCCAGTAATATCTATCTACAAGATTGAGAACACATTTTTTTGTAATAAATTTAAAACATATTTAATTCTGTAATATCTGATAATATGTATCAGTTATTTGTGATTTTTCATTTGATGTGTACTCTCTGGTAATGTCAGTATCAGAATGATCAGTTGATTGGTTGTGATTAGAAAAATGGGGCAGTTTGCAATTGTCATGTGCAGGTACACCACATGTGGATCTTCTTTCCCCTCTCATTTATAAAATTGTGCATGATATTTATCACAGAAACGCACCAGTATTTTGGTGAATGAAAAACTTGTCATATTAAATTAAAGTCAGAGGTGGAGTTAGAGGGTTTTTCGGGGGGCCTGGGCCACCCCTTTTTTAGGAAGAATTTTGTTGTTTTTATAGGGAATCACTGAAGCATGACTGGAGTTGGCCCCTTCTTAGGCAGTCAGTAGGCTCCCGCTTATGAACATTTCTGGATCCACCACTGAAAGTTTGAGTAAAGTTAATAGATAAGGATTTATGACAAATTATGTTGAAATTTGCACAGATAATGAATGAAAAATCTAGTAAATTAAAAAAAAGGCACTATTATTAAAAGTTTTCCTTGCTTATTCACAAGGACATATCATATCCTCCATGCTATTCCGATCTGAGTTTTTATTCATACATGTACATACATGTAGTCTGGTGCTGTTCCAAGTAGTCTTCTTTTTTCTGTTTCTTGAGAAGTATTTGTTTTACCTGTTCAGTCACTGTAAAGTGTTACAATTCATATTTAAACGCAACACATAAATAGTGACCAAAAAGGTATGGCTATCACATGAGAGAAGCTAGAAAAAAGTCAAATGTATACATTTTAAACATTTTTGTGGGACCATGAAAATGTGGTTTATAGATAAACCATAGAACAAATAAGCAAACAATTCAAAGGAGATGTACATGTAAGATGAATTATGAAAAAAAGGGCCATGGCCAGGGGCCCCAAACTTGATAGCATTTGGTGTTGAACAGGTAAAATGTTTGCAGTGACAATAAATATAGCCTTTGTTAGAGGTGACCCAGGTCGCCTTTCTCTAAATCAGCTATATTAAACATATTTCTGGGCCAGCTTGAAAAATAAATGAAAATGACTTTAAAAAAAGCTAATAGAAATTACACCAAATTTGGGAGACATCTATTTAAATGTCTGAAATAATAAGAAAGTTGACAAGAACTAAGCTTTTTCAGATAATATACAGACTATTGCAGTCAGCCTATAATAGACTCTTTGCCTCCTGAAATGTTTGCTTATACACTGTGCTTTCCTATAATGATTTAAAATCAGTGTGATAGTTTTCATGAAGAACACTGAGCGTACAGGTATTATGACAAGATAAATGTTGTGTTACATGTACATGTATCTACCCAAATAAGTAAAATATAAAAATTCTTGACTTCTAAAACCAGTGATTGATCTCCTGATTTATATCTCATCACTCTATGCAGATGCTGTGTGGAAAAAAAAATTGACTTACCAGTATGCTTCTATCCATTGAGTTGATTTATTATTAATTATTTTGCTTTGGATACACCTTATTGCTACAATATGTATATGTCTGCCATTACAAACTGTACATGCATGTACATCACATATATTCCATGTAAAATTTTGATGTTTTAATACAAAATATATGATGCCACAATGGAAAAGTAATTGTTGTATGACGTTAATGGTTAAAATCGGACAGATTCTCAGGTCAGCTGGGACAATAATGGGGGGCTGGGGGAGATGGCGAATTCTCCAGTCATGCTTCAGTGATTTCCTACATAATCAACCAAATAGTAATGTTCATCACGAAAAAATATACTAAGTGTAAGACCTGATGATCATGATGTGAATAAATTGAAATCAGACATATCAAATGAAGTTTTCAGTGCTTTTGATATATATCAATTGGCAATCTGAAGAGTTAAGCCTTTTTTGACTGATTTTTATAGTTTGTTCTTATGTTGTACTGTTATACATGTACCACTGTCCAAAGTTAGGGGGAGGATCGGAATCCCGCTAACATGTTTTACCGCGCCACATTATTTATGTATGTTTCTGTCCCAAGTCAGGAGCCTGTAATTCAGTTGTTGTCGTTTGTTTATGTGTTACATATTTGTTTTTCCTTCATTTTTGTATATAAATAAGGCCTTGGTTTTCTGGTTTGAATTGTTATACATGTCATATCAGGGCCTTTTATAGCTGACTGTGTTGTATAGGCTTTGATCATTGTTGAAGGCTGTACGGTGACCTATAGTTGTAAATGTCTGTGTCATTTTGGTCTCTTGTAGACAGTTGTCTCATTGGCAATCATACCACATCTTCTTTTTTATAATGACTGCTGATCACCACTGTGTCCAAAATGGGACTTTTATGGTCCAACAACCAGTGGCGGATCCAGAAATTTTCATAAGTGCAGGCCCACAAAATTTCCCAGAAAAGGATGGCAAGCCCCCTGGCCCCCTTCTAAATCAGCCTCCTGACAACTCCAAAGAATAAATCATCATGTACAAGTACATCAAAGATCATCAAACTGTCTACCCCACATGCAAACATCTTTTTGGGAGTTCACTGTATTGCAAGTTTTTTTTTGGTTTCGAAGGATCGTATAAAATGATTGCCTTGGGGGTCATTGTCAAATATAGAGCTGTGCATTGTAAAAAGCTAAATTATATAATTTGCAACAGCTGACACTATAGTGCACTGAAACCCTTGCCAATAACAATACCGTGATGCTTGGTGTAGGCTTCTTTGCACCTAAGAAACCATATTGCTCACCTTGTTATTTTTGTATTCTTCTAATCAGTATCGTCGGGTTTGTTTATTTACACCAGAAATCAATGAAGCGATGAAAGTGCTGGAAACGAAATTACATCTTCGGTAAATTCCGTGATTTTAATATTTTCTAATCGATATGTCCAAGCAATGAAAAATAAATGGTTACTATTTTTATACATAGAGCATACGTTTTGTGTATTAACTATTTAAAATCTAAGCTTTATACGAAGAAATCTAACACAAAAGTATCTCAATCATTTAACCGTTTTAATACGCAGTTTAAAGTGTAAATTATACACATTACTGTTCTGTTTTTAGAGAATAGCAATAATACATAAATGTACAGTTTCTTACCAAAATAGCAACATAATTTCAAAATTAAATCATCACATTGTCACATGATTATATAATCTGTACCAAATTGACAGTTTGTGATGAGTTATCATCATAACTAATCACTATAGCAAATGAACACTTTATCACAATATGTACCTATAACCTAGTATCATGATTTCAATCCGACCCCACTTACGGACGCGTTGAACATATAATGCTTGCCACTCATTAAAAGCCAATCAGACGTACGTTAAAATGACCTTCATTTCCCCCATAATCATTCCGGAAACAGCCACGAAGCAGCCATTAGATAGTATTTATAACCAATGAAATAACAGAAATACCGTTAACAGATTTACCCGAACCTGACGTTTAGCCTCTGACTAATCAGACGGTGATACGGTAATAATATACAACTCTGCCTTACTTGTCATTACTAAACTCATACGCTTGTTTATAAATAACATTTCTGGTGTAAAGAATATTTATTCATAAAAATATAAATAATACCCCAAAAATAAGATTTGATGAAATTAAACTCTATTTAAATATTTTTTCCAAGGGTGAATTTGGGAAAATGTATACTCATTGTCAATAGTGAAGGACAGATTTGAACATACTAGAAATATTGATTTAAAAAAATGTACGCACTTGTCGACGATTCGTTTATACGACTGGGTAGAAAGTTACGGAACTGTAGCGCAATTTAAAATATATACATAAAATTGAGAATGGAAATGGGGAATGTGTCAAAGAGACAACAACCCGACCAAATAAAAAACAACAGCAGAGGGTCACCAACAGGTCTTCAATGTAGCGAGAAATTCCCGCACCCGGAGGCGTCCTTCAGCTGGCCCCTAAACAAATATATACTAGTCCAGTGATAATGAACGCCATACTAATTTCCAAATTGTACACAAGAAACTAAAATTAAAATAATACAGGACTAACAAAGGCCAGAGGCTCCTGACTTGGGACAGGCGCAAAAATGCATACATTTATCGAAGTTGTGGACATAGTAAAATCACAAATTTATATTTCAATAAGATTGTTCACGAACAAAGGAAGGAATTCGTCATCACAATTGTTATATATGCCACTGGACGAACACTGTTTATCCCCAAGGGGTGTGAATATTTTGCTGGGAAACTATTGAGAATCAAAGTTTCAAATTAATTTCGGGATTTATTTTCTTTCTTGGTATTCAATAACAGAAAAAAGAATAAATTACTTGCCCGCTAAATAGGGGTATTTTTGTCAGATAAAAGACTTTTAGTTATATTTAAAAAAAAAAATAGGGAAATATGACATTAAATTGGTTCTGTCTTTTTTTTTTAAACATCGTTAAAAAGATGTGTGTCTAAGGTGAACGCCACAAGAACCCTGTAATACTAGTACGAGAGTATAGCATGCATATAAACATTCATTCTCAATAATATGGTTGTATTGGAAAGCTTTTCATACAGATTGACAACTCATGGTCCGATATGCATGTAATATTTGCCACCTGACGCCCATAGTTCTTTCTACCATCATCATCTTAATCTTTGATATTGCTGTAAACATCGATGGTTCACACCCAAACAAAATAGGAGTAATGTACCTTCAGAGCTTCTCCGTGTTATACACTTGTGAAACTTAATATATAGTCGAAATTTCTGTATTGAAATGAATCTACATCTCACAAACAGGATTTTCAAATAACGATTTTGAGTAATCACCTTACAAACCAATATAAACGTATGGCAAGATATAACCATGAAGGAATTTAGTTTTTGTCAGACGCAAGAACTCATCACTATCATAAACGTATACGTATATATGCATGCAGTTTCAAATATCAAGAACAAGCGGTCGATGTCGATAGTCCGTTTTCTAACTGTTCAGAGTTAGACATGTCACTTGTTCATTCTTGGAAGCCTTCATATTCCCCGTCCAACGATGGGAACTCTTGCTGGTTGTGTTGACTATAAATGCTTGTATGGTAATTATGTCGTTTATCTGTACAAGTGGTTGCATTTCCTCTCCTTTCCCAACAAACAAACTAACGAAACGCTACTAGTCTGCTTTCTCTGGAGCTCATCCTCAATGGCGCTTATACGTCAGGAAACTTACATGTAAACTAATAATGATTGTTTCAAGAAAAACGATGTATGGACGAACTATTCTAAATTCGTCAATATCAGTTATTCATGACTAAAGTTTTATTACAACTACTGTATTACTTATTTGGATTAATGACGGCTATCATGTTCAACATTGCACAAATATTATCATAGAATTTTTAAAAAAAAAATCCTCAAAAATCCTCAAAAAAAAATAATGCCTTAGCATTCTTTTCACAAAAAGTTCGTGTAAATGATTGTCAAATGAATTTAATTATGTTAGAATGAAATGTTAAAAAGAAACCAAAAAAAATAAAATCATGCATGTTGTATGTTGTATTTATTTTCAATTAAAAACTTTTAAAATTGCGATAGTTTTATGAGCATTTAAACACAGCCAGATTTGAATACAAGTTAAGAAATTCCGGTAAAGTCAATGATATCAAACAGATGTGCAATGGTATATCAAATTGGGTAATATTGCATTTAGTTTTTATCAAAGATTAAAACTACTATTTTTTACTTCATATTTGAATCTTTACGCCAATTGCCGCTAAGAAAGTAATAAAAAAAAATGTTCCTTTTATTTTTATACACTTTCGGAATTACGAATCTGAATTTTATTTTCACTGATTAATTTACACATTTAATTATTGTATCTTTATTCTCATCGTGTAATAAATCTTAGTGTATTAAATACAGCACTCTTTCTAATCCTTTCTGTCAAGTTATCCTTTCCAAATAACAACATTCATACCTTTGTACGCTTGAACTTACACCTGCGGCTAAATAGCTACAAGGTAAACGAATTGACCTCAAGCCGAGAAATATACAGTGACCTTTACAAAATAATATACACACTCTGCTCACACATTAGTTGCATTGAAATGATTATCAAAACAATAACGGTAAATAAAACTGAAATATTTTCATTTCAATATCAGTAAAATTGTTCAATAAATATTTTATGAAAAAAATCTCAACAATAATTAATGAAATTTATTCGAAAACATTTACTAGAGATAATTTTATAGGAGTTTAATTCAATCAATACAAAACGGTATACGCCCTAATTATAACCCTTGCCGTGCAGGGAGACTGGTCTTATTTGTGACTAAATGAGCAGGAGTTAGAGGTATAAATGGCCAAAGCACCGCCCTAATTATAACCCTTACCGTGTAAGGAGACTGCATGGTCTTATTTGTGACTAAATGAGCAAGATTTGTAGGTATAAATGGCCTAAGCACCGATCTAATTATAACCCTTACCGTGCAGGGAGACTGGTCTTATTTGTGACTAAATGAGCAGGTGTTAGAGGTATAAATGGCCAAAGCAACGCCCTAATTATAACCCTTATCGTGCAGGGAGGCTGGTCTTATTTGTGACTAAATGAGCCGGAGTAAGAGGTATAAATGGCCTAAGCACCGCCCTAATTACAACCCTTACCGTGCAAGGCGACTCGTCTTATTTGTGACTAAACGAGCAAGATTTGTAGGTATAAATGGTCTTAGCACCGCCCTAATTAAAACCCTTACCGTGCGAGACTGGTCTTGTTTGTATCTAAATGAGCAAGATTTGTAGGTATAAATGGTATAAGCACCGCCCTAATTATAACCCTTACCGTGCAAGGAGACTGGTCTTATTTGTGACTAAATGAGCAGGAGTTAGAGGTATAAATGGCCTAAGCAACGCCCTAATTAAAACCCTTACCATGCGAGACTGGTCTTGTTTGTATCTAAATGAGCAAGATTTGTAGTATAAATGGTCTAAGCACCGCCCTAATTATAACCCTTATTACCGTGCAAGGAGACTGGTCTTATTTATGACTAAATGAGCAAAATTTGTAGGTATGAATGGTCTAAGCACCGCCCTAATTATAACCCTGACTGTGCAAGGAGGTTGGTATTTTGTACGTGACTAAATGAGCTAAAGTTAGAGGTATAAATGGCCTAATCACCGCCCTAATTATAACCCTTACTATGCAAGGAGACTGGTCTTATTTGTGACTAAATAAGCAAGAGTTAGTGGTATAAATCGCCTACGCGCCGTCCTAATGTGACCCTGACCGTGCAAGGAGGTATTTTTTACGAGACTAAAGGAGCTAAAGTTAGAGGTATAAATGGCCTAAGCACCGCCCTACCGGTAATTATAACCCAAACCGTGCAATGAGACTTGTCTTATTTACGAGACTAAATGAGCGAGAGTTAGAGGTACAAATGGCCTAAGCGCTTCCCTAATTATAACTTGTTAAAAATTGTTATAAGTGAACTGAATTGTCCGTTTTATTCGATCATTTGTCCTTTTCATAATTCGATCAGGACTGACCTAAATTATTATTGACTTTTATTTGAATAATAAAAAAAAATTAAATGGGAAATTTTAGGATATTACTTTTCAATTTCAATAAGGAGTTGAGATTATTTTTATTAGTAGCATATTCTCATAAAATGAAACAACATTAAAAGTTTGTTTATTTTCATTGACCCCCAAAATTAAAGAATATAAATTATAAGAAAAGAAAATGTGCAAAATTTATAAAGAAAAACAAAATGGAGAATCCCCATTTAGACCTTCTTTTATACAGATTAATATCGCAGAAATTATTTCTAATATAAATGATTAATTCCAAAATGTGCCGTTGATTAAAATATCTTCGAAAAGAAGCATGGTGAATTTTCACTGCATAGCGGAGGGTTGCTCCAACGATTCACGAAAGAAACACAATGCTGTAAAGTATCCTAATATGATTTTAAATGGATGTATCGTCGACTTTCATGTACTTCCTTCAGTCACAAAGAATCCTAAACTAAGGAAGCTCTGGTTGTCTCAGATAAGAAGGGAAGGGTTTAATCCCGACCCAAATTGTCACTGGCATGCACTTTGCTCCCGTCATTTTATTGAAGGAAGACCTACGAAGGAAAATGCAGTTCCAACCCTATTTGCCTACAACAACTACAAAACTGGAACACCAAGAGACACCAAGAACAGTACCTTACGTCCCATTGAACAATTGATATTGACAACACAGTAAGTAACAAATAGTTGAAATTAGTGTCCTCTTCCTTTTTCATTCTTCAATATATTTTTGTCTTGTTTGCCTATTATGATGAAACAGTAAAAGAAAATTGTGTGTGTGTTGGGGGTGGGGGGGGGGGAGGGGGGTGAGGGGGTTGTAGAAAACAGATGTTTGTCCCTTTTATCTGTTTATAAGAGGCGGAAATTACCCCTCTTATGTGCACGAGGCACCAAGATAATAAGCTTTGACAACTTAAAAAAAAGGTTTTCATGTTCACGAACAGTGTTTTTTGAATATTGGACTGTATGCACATGAAGATATATATTTATTTTTTTAATATATTTTACAGACCAGCAAACATTGTTACAGTTTCACAACTGCCAAAAGTACCAAGACAAAAGAAATACATACCAGATATTCCAGGTAATTTTAAGTAAAACTAATAAAAAATGATGTCATGACTGAATAGTCAGTGTGCCACCATGGTACTGTTAAATCAGAGGGAGCTACATGTACATGTAACTGAACCAAGGAACATAGGGGTCAGTCTATTGTATGACTAAAATTGAGAATGGAAATGGGGAATGTGTCAAAGAGACAACAACCCGTCCAAATAAAAAACAACAGCAGAGGGTCACCAACAGGTCTTCAATGTAGCGAGAAATTCCCGCACCCGGAGGCGTCCTTCAGCTGGCCCCTAAACAAATATATACTAGTCCAGTGATAATGAACGCCATACTAATTTCCAAATTGTACACAAGAAACTAAAATTAAAATAATACAAGACTAACAAAGGCCAGAGGCTCCTGACTTGGGACAGGCGCAAAAATGCGGCGGGGTTAAACATGTTTGTGAGATCTCAACCCTCCCCCTATACCTCTAACCAATGTAGTAAAGTAAACGCATAACAATACGCACATTAAAATTCAGTTCAAGAGAAATCCGAGTCTGATGTCAGAAGATGTAACCAAAGAAAATAAACAAAATGACAATAATCAGAAATTTTCATAAGTGGGGGCCCACTGACTGACCTAAGAGGGGGCCCGCTCCAGTCACGCTTCAGTGATTCCCTATATAAGCAACCAATTTTTTCCCCAAAAAGGGGGGCCCGGGCCCCCTGGGCCCCCCTCTAAATCCGCCTCTGATAATACATAAATAACAACAGACTACTAGCAGTTAACTGACATGCCAGCTCCAGACTATAATAGTTAAAATGCATGGACGGTTTTCATAATTTAATTTAACAATAACAATATTGTGATTAATCAGTCAATGACGACATAAAATCAATAAGTAAACAATGCTTAATAACAATTATAATATAATTGTAATTAAAATACAAATATAAAAGTCATATATCAAATTTAAAACCAAAGAAATAGACCAAACTCATTGAAGTTTTATGAATTAATGAATTCTAAAAAATGTACAGAACTGAACAAACTATGTAAACTTATTAAGGAGATAAATAACAAATTGAACTTTTCTGGGTGAACAATTGTGAACGCCTCTATCTACTTTCGTACATTATTTATTTATGTAATTGTAATAATTGTATTGAAATATGTAATTATCTCTATACCTTTGTAATTTGGTTTGTGAGAATAAAGATATATATATATATATAAACAATTTATCTTCACAATTTCAAGATAAAATAATTGCCAATATTACTTTATCACAAAATAAACTTAACTTCAAAAACAAAATTTAAAAAAGTATTTTGCAAAGATAGATACATGTATGAGTCTCAGATTAATTTTGTCTGCACACTACATGTACACCATCAACCGGTATACTGGTGGACAGTCTTAAAGGTCCAGTAGAAAAGATATGTGTTCTGAGAGTTATGGCTCTTAAACATATGGTTCTAGTTCCCATTTATATAATGATTACCTGCATTTTTGTACTTCAACTTTCTAAATTACATGCACATTTTGTACGTTTAAGTCTTTTAAATCAACCAGTCTATGATCCTGACTGATGTACATTGTAGTCAAATTATTCTAATTTAAATGGTACATATTTACTTACTTTCAGTAATTTCCTACATTGAAAAGCCAAGTTTGGACCACACTTATTGCACTGGCACTGAAGTTAGTGAAGATGTCTCCATTGAGGAAAAATGTGTAATATTAATTGAAAATAGCAACACCTTAGAGGTACGAAATTAATTGGGATTTTATTTGATATTGAAAATTCCTCCATTGGATATAAGAGTCAAAAGCCATGTAAAAGATATTTTTTAATCTTATGAACTATAGAAATAATATGTATTTCAATCAAAAATTGATTCGTTTTAATTTATTAGATGGCAGTTCATACATCAAAAATTATATAATGTAAGAAGCAAGGTGCTTTTATATTCAAATTAATACATCAATATTAAATATGATCTATTCAAACATTTTACTAAATATATATTTACTTTAAAATTTGTAATCCAACTTGAACATGTTGAAATATAGTATTACATGTATATGGTTTTTTTCAGTCATTTTACCATATAACTGTATTTCATTCTGAACATGCATGAAATATTTGCCACTGAATGTTAAGCAACCAAAAATCAATCAATCATACAACTGTATTGTTTTATTGTTACCAACTTGACTTAAGTAAACAAAAAATACAAAAACAATTTCATAAATTGTTTGCATTGATTTATGTATTTATAATTATTACTTTTTTTCACAGCAAAAATGTCAAAGATATGAGACAGATAATAACCAGCTACGGAAGCAAGTTAAATTGATACAAGTTGAACTACATGCTACCAAAGAGGAAAATAAAGTTTTAAATGAGAAGTTTAATAATACAGATGAACTGCTAAAGGACAAACTCGTTGAAAAGTTGACTAAATCAAATAGTAATGTTAAATGTTTTCTTGGACTGCCAAGTATTTCAATGCTTTTTGGAATTTTTAAATTATTAGAAGGACATGCTTCAAAAATGAAATACTGGATGGGTCCCGACTCAAGTGACGGTAAACGATGGCAAGTAAATAATAAGAAAAAACCTGGTGCTTCAAGGAAGTTGACTTTTTTTGAAGAATTTGTTATAACTCTTTTGAGGTTGAGGCTAGGACTAAACACATGATATGTGTTGTCTCTTTTGTTTGGTGTTTCACAGTCAACAATTAGCAGGGTTTTCACGACTTGGATATCTTTAATGGCACAATGTTTAGGACCACTTATTAAATGGCCATCTAAGGAAAAGATTAAAAAACACATGCCTCTATCATTTCGTAGAAAATATCCTAACACTCGTGTAATCATCGATGCTACTGAATTTTATGTGCAGAGACCAAGAAACCCAACAGCACAGTCAAAAACGTGGTCAAATTACAAGTCAAAGAACACTTTTAAAACGCTTGTAGGTATAACACCAAATGGAGCTTTTTCGTTTATATCTGACTTATGGACTGGTAACATTTCTGATAGGAGCATTACTGAAAGAAGTGGATTCATTGATCTGATTGAAAAGGGGAATCATGTAATGGCTGACAGAGGTTTTTTAATCAAAGACTTATTATTATCAAAAGGTGCCACCTTAAATATGCCACCATTTACCAGACCATGTAAACATGGAAAAGGACGATGTCTTACGGCAAAGGAGATTAAGGAATCAAAATCCATAGCCTCTTTGAGAATACATGTAGAAAGATCAATCCAGAGACTGAAATCTTATAAATTCTGAAGTGGTGTTATGCCAATAAATTCACTTTCTGTTGCTAATCAGGCTCTTAAGGTTGCAGGATTTTTTTGTAACCTGATGAAACCATTAGTTCAAAAGTTATAAAACTTGTTTTGTTTTATAAATCATTTGAAATTTATTTGACATATATATTAATTAAAGGAGCAATGATTGGCAATTTTTTATCCAGTGTTTCTTTTTTTCTTTTATGATTCATGTTAATACTACAAATTATATTCCTTGATTAAAAAAAAATCAACAGCTTAATAAGAGAATTATTCTGTTCTAAAATTTTCTTTCAAAAACTGATAAGTAGTGGAAATATGGCATTATCATGTATTCAAAATTAAAGTTTTGTCAAAACTAACAGATGTACACGTCTATGCACAATAGTAGGTTATCTCCCATTTGAAAGCGTTGTCTTTTATAAATTTAGAAGAATAGAGACTATCTACATTATCAGCTGATAATGTTTTAAATAATGAAAGCGACATATATCATAAGTTGTCTTAACATAAAAGATGATGTTTAATATTGTTTATTTTAGTTATGTTTAATCAAATTAAATTATATAACCAAACTTTATCACTGTTTTATATTGTGAATTGTAATGAACTTCAAACAAAGTATTCAACTGGTACATGTGTAATTCTGACGTCTATACTAGCAGAATTTTTGGTAGAACATATGAACTGTAGAATGATGCAAGTTTTGGAAAAACATTAGACCAAAATTGTTTATCAAATGGTATTCTCTCATGATGTACACCTTTAAAAGTAAATAATACAAAATCACACCATTTTCTTTTAGTAACTGCAAGCTGACATTGAATTTGACAGTAATACGGAGATGTGTCATTTCTCTTCATAAGTGGAGTATCATTTTCTATGTGAAAGTTTGTTTTGTCTAAACAAGCAGCATTGATTGGTGTTTCTTCTGAAAATTTATATGGACATTTTATTTCCAAACAACCTTGTCCACAGCATTTACACTCTCACTGGGGTAAAGCTGATGACCGTAACTGCATTCACGGTCATCCCAAGATGTCGGATGAAAAATTAGGTCAGTTTCTGTATTGTCTGTTAAAGTGTTTCTATATCATTTTCTTTACAAATCATACATTGAAACGATGTAAATTTATAAAAGAATCACTCGGAAATCACTAATTACTTCTGAGAAATGTGCATGAAACGGGAAATTCGATTTGAAAAAATCGCCAAGATGACCGTAAATCACAATCGAGATGACCGTAACAGAATCAGCGATTCATAACAAGGCTGACCGTAACTGCTTTTAAGATGACCGTAATTTGTAAATGATGACCGTAACTTTTAAAGGATGACCCTCAATTCTAAGAAATATCCGTAATTATATAACTATCTTTGTATCAAATGATTGCCAAAAGACATGCAAATGAACAGGAAGGGAAAACATGCCACAAAAGCGCGATAAAATGACACCTTACAAGTATAATAAAAAAAAAATGGGGTGCACAGCCTTCAACTGCTCGACAGAAGATTTTTGTTTGTTTCTGGGATTCCTTTTAATGACATATAATAAATACACATTTTTAAAAAATGCCAAAAAATTGCATGTACACCCATTGATATTATATCGTCTTTCATTTTGTCTTGCAAATAAAATAACAGAAATATTTTGAAAATATCATTCGAATAAACTAGTGAAGGTGAGCTCCAGCAAAGTAGATCCTTAAAATAGTATTGTACGAAAAGCGTATCACAAGGCGGAACGATGTCAATTTGTATATATACAGAAATGTTATTCATACAGTCAGGATTCTACTTCTTCAAAATTATCTCTCCATTACGCCAGTTCATGCTAACAATCGTAGAAATGGAAGCCATTGTAGGGATGACGCTCTGCCAATTTTGCTCTTGAAAACTGATAAATTTATCCACATAGCACCATTACGATCGATCGTTATATGTCAGTTATATTTTAAAAGACAAATGTATCTACTAGCTAATGAGCATTAGTTAATGATCTTGTCTGCATTGATTCAACTTAAAAATATTGTCTGTTCGGATGTCAGATGGAATTTTTGAAAATTCTTAAGCATTTAAAAAAATTCTAATTAAATATTTCGTGGAAGGGAAGACTAAACATGTTCAGTGGTTGAAGATTATAAACCCTAGTTATCACACACAAGAAAATCATATTTTTTCGAAGATATCCATTTTCATCATCCAAATTAAAAGACTGTCGTCAAGTACTTTTAGAAAAAGTAGCTATTCGAACACACCTACTCTGTTTTTGTGATTCATTAGATAGGTATCTCACTTGATCCATATATTTCATCTTTTCGTACTGTCATTTTTTTACGTTATAAAGTCAACCTGTAGCTTTGATATATAATAATGATAGAATCTGAAGCGAGATGCTATATAAAATACTCTTGCTTTGTATGTTTTAAAGACAAAATATACACCCCAAACATGCCCTAACATAAAAAGGTGTACTCGATTTTTCTCTTTTCGATACAATCGTTACCTGTTTTGGGGCATTTTTTCTTGATCCACATAATGGAAGGGCAGACACGAAAATTTTTGAACTAAAAGATTGATATGTTCTCCGTCCGTGATAAAAAAAAATCGGAGGTTATGCATTTTCTACATCCAACTTTAGATACTACATATAAAAAAGAAGATGTGGTATTATTGCCAATGAGACAACTATCCAGAAAAGACCAAAATGACACAATCATTAACAACTATAGGTAACCGTAAGGCCTTCAACAATGAACAAAGCCCATACCGCATAGTCAGCTATAAAAGGCCCCGATAAGAACCATGTCGTCGACTTGATATCTTATTGTTTTGCATTACTATGTAATAGATACATTGAAAACTTATGCAAATGGTGTTTTTAAAATAAGAAAATTGTCGTTTTATTTGTTTCTATTAACTTTTTAAAATTTTGTTACTATATCAAACGTTACAGTTAACATTTATCGCTTTTTCGATAAACAC
This sequence comes from Mytilus edulis, assembly GCF_963676685.1. Classification (NCBI taxonomy): domain Eukaryota; kingdom Metazoa; phylum Mollusca; class Bivalvia; order Mytilida; family Mytilidae; genus Mytilus; species Mytilus edulis. Next base: position 119,297 of record NC_092351.1, read on the forward strand.
AGAGCTTCGATTCTTTTGTTCTATTTCAAAAGTGTTTCCGCCTGCATATATCAAGACAAATTAAGATTTTAATCTGCTTCCTCTGGAACCATACACATGGGCTCGATTACCAAATATTCGTATGTATTATTAATGTTTTAATGCTCTATTTATTGGCATTATGTTTTTCTGGTCTGTGCGTACGTTCGTCCGTTCGTCTGTTTGTTTGTCCGTTTGTCCAGCATTAAGTTTAATAAAATTGAAACTTAGTACACATTTTCCCTATGGTATGATCTTTTTAATTCTAAAGCCAAATTACAGTTTTATCCCATTTTCATAGTCCACTAAACATAGAAAATGATAGTGTAGATGAGGCATCCGTGTACTAGGGATACATTCATGTTTCTTCAAATTTTCGTCGTATCGCTGTCAATTTGTGTTAAAATTTTAACGTCGATATCAATAAATATTTCATTGTTTACGAGAAATATGCAATTTACTATCATTGTTATAAATCCTAAATATGGCCAATTATATTATAGTTCAAAACAAGAGGCTGTCACAACGACAGCAAACCGGATTTATTAATATTTATTTGTGTCCTGGCAATATCACAAGAACCATTACTGATGAATGGTGAAAGTGAAAATCGTCAATATCAAATTTGACCTCCATTTTGTCATCAGTATCAACATCTTAAAATTTGAAAAGCTTAGATTGAATGGTTCATGAGTAAATGAAACAACGTGAATGGAAACGCCATTTCACAATCTTTCAAGAACCATAACTCCTGAACGGTAAAAGTCAAAATCGTCATTATTGAACTTGACCTCTAATTTGCCATCAGTAACAACATATAAAAATTTCAAAAGCTTTGGTTGAATGGTTCATGAGAAAATGCACGGACACGACTGGAAACACCATTTTTTCAATCTTTCAAGAACCATAACTCCTGAACGGTAAAAGTCAAAATCGTCATTATTGAACTTGACCTCCATTTTGTCATCAGTAACAACATATTAAAATTTGGGAAGCTTAGGTAGAACAATTCATGCGTAAATGCACGGACACGAATGGAAACTCCATTTTTCAATCTTTCAAGAACCATAACTCCTGAACGATAAAAGTCAAAATCGCCATTATTGAACTTGACCTCCATTTTGTCATCAGTAACAACATATTAAAATTTGGGAAGCTTAGGTAGAATAGTGCATGCGTAAATACACGGACACGACTGGAAACTCCATTTTTCAATCTTTTCAAGAACCATAACTCCTGAACGGTAAAAGCCATTATTGAACATGACCTTCATTTAGTTGTTAGTAACAACTAATAAAATTTTAAAAGCTTTGGTTGAACGGTTCATGAGTTAATGCACGGACAACAGTTGATTGCCGCCCGCCCGCCCGCCAGCCCGCCAGCCCGCCAGACCGCCCGACCGCCCGCCGTACATCCCCAAATCAATAACCGACATTTTTGTCACAAAAATCCGGTTAAAAAGAAATTTATGAAACATATTTATATCCGCTAACCGAGCCCTTATTGAGATCGACAAACTCAACAAAAAAGCTTTGAATACAATACGGATATTTTTTAGAATTGATGGTCATCCTATAAAAGTTACGGTCGTCCTATATAAATTACAGTCACAGGTTGTAAGGTCGTCATATCGAGGAGCGTTTAGTACAGTGATTTTGTCATAGTTTGGATAATTTTGACATGGTTAATTTATGTTACTTTTCTAAACTATTGCCTCAGTTCTATTCACACAAGCAGAGGAACAGCAAATAAGATGTTTGAATCTGTATTGATTGTCAAACGATATTAGAATTGTGGTTTCACGAAATTAATGCAGAATAAGCAAGATATCGAAATTGCTATGGTTTGGTTAAGCGATTGACATGGTTCGGTTAATAGTCTAGAAATTCGTCATGGTTTTGGTCAAGTTTGACATGGTTTAGATCGAAATAAATATATATGTGTTTCATTTTAATACTGAAAATTTGTTTGATAGCGCCGGTTAATGAACGAAGTTACACTATATAATAACTGCCTAAGAAGAAAAAGGCTTTTTTAACCAAATTTAGTGGGTGTACTTGTCAAAGCGTGAATTATGAAACCGAATCGTTATGCGTGACATGCAATTTACAATAAAAAAAAAACTTTCAAAATTCGAATTTAAAATATGGAAGATCACAATTTCGATTTGGATTTAAGCCGACATAACGTTCAAGTTTATCAATTATTATTACGAATCAATAAAAATCTTTGTAATCAGTGTATGTAATGTGCGAATCCTGAAATGCTATTTTCACTGTATCCGTGATGAATTTCTTATGTATAATGATAAATAAACAGACGACAAATTCACGATTTTTGAATAAAATAAGGTATAATATACAATACGTGCTGTTTTCATATATTGATGATAAATGTATTTCATGCGGACCCTACAGCCATCCAAGTGTAAAATTGATACACAGATTGATAAAGAATATTTGACGAACAAAGCGGACAAGAGTTTTAAAAGTAGCAGTCAAGTTTCATTTGTAGAAAAAAAATGTACCTTTTAACATGGTTAATAATGTAGTATAACTTAAAATAGGGTTTGTTGTTCAGCTTGTTGATATTGAATCAAACTCCACTTTGTTGTTTTTGTGATGCGATTCATGTTTACTGTTGAATAATGATATATAAATTTCATTTTCACTGTAGAGGGATTCATTACTGTTGTATATGCGATGCATTTTCACAGAAGGATTTTAATAAAATGTCATCATATAAAGTCGTAATTTAGCGGACTCTCTACCATAATTTATGAAGTCAGAACGATTTCATTATGTATGCATACTTTGTGAGTGTGAAAGTCTGAGGTAATATTTCAATAAATGCCGTAAAAATGGCATGTATTGCTCATTGTTGAAGACCGTACGGTTACCTATAGTTGTTAATTTCTGTGTCATTTAGGTCTCTTGTGGAAAGTTGTCTTATTGGCATACATACCACATCTTCTTTTTTATATTGTCAATCCTATATTCTCTGATAATTTGTTCAGACCCAGATCTATATGTAAGATTAAATATGTCCTTTCCTTTGACACGCCATTATTTTATACATACAACTTGGACATTTAAAGTAGCTACCATTTGATTTTCAGATTGGTAGGTGGGGGGAAGCGAGGGGGCTTTGGATTTTTTTTACATTGGGCCAAAGTAAAATGTATTTTTTTTACATTCAAAATAACCTTTAATTTTTTCCAGGCAAAGTAACTAGTAATTTTTACCAGGGCCAATCAAAAACATTTTTTTTTCACGTAGTGATCAAAACCTGCTAGGAGGGTTTGGGTCCTCTTCCCCCCCCCCCCCCCCCCCCCCCCCCCGCCCCTAGGAAAATTTTGAAAATTAGACTATACTCATTGTCTTCAATAACACATTAATTTTGGTCTAAATATACAGCACATACTTAAGACTTGCTTGCTTGGTATGTATTCATGTTTGCCTAGGCATTGTAATTGAGATAGAGCACACATTTCTACAAAAAAAGCAAACAAGCCATCAAAACCGTTTAACTACAAGCATTATGAAAATAGCTCTAATGGAAGCATCTATGAAAATCAAAGAGAAGTCACATAAAGATTTTCATTTCACGCTTGATGAGTGGTAGCGTTTTCGTCTCGCACAAACAATTGCTTTACATTTGACGTCTGGATGGCTGCGTAATTAGTTTTTGTAATGCCATTTTATATACATCTTATATAGTAAAGAAAGTTCCAGCAACAATCGACTCACTTTGATATATGTTCGAATTTCTCATAACTATGTTCTCGATGTTTTACTTACGAACGGTACAGAACTATGACAAAAAAAAACCAACATAAAATTTAGTACAGAAAAAATATCGATGAACAGTAGACAATGTCCGAAATCAACCATAAGTTGGTTATACCCGTGTATATTCGAGTGGTCATCTACGACCAGCTTGCTTTTTAAATATTATCAGTATTAAAGTAATTTTTTTAAGACTATTTTCAGTTGTTACATTTCGAATTATCATATAAAATGATAATGAAAAATCATCGCAACTGCAAAAATTCCACATCAGAAATGATTGCACTTTCAGTGATAATTTATCGCAATTATAGTTGAAATGAATAGCATCCAGTCAACGATATTATGAATTTAGCTAGCTCTGCTTTAATTACACTTTTTGGGACTTTATTCGTGTGATTATACATTAGAAAGTTATATTCCTATATAATTGTGTTAAAACATACATTTAAATCAATTATTTCGTACTTTCAAAAAGTAAACAAACGCAGTTTTCCCCGTCATCCTTTATTCTACAATAGAAATAATCGCATATAACAGTGAAAATGAACAAACTGGATTCGTACTTTATATACAATGGCAGTAATATTGCATAAATGCATCGTGTATAGTATCACTTAATTATTTCAAATATTTTACTTTTTATGTAATGATTTAGTATGGTGTGTCCTAGAATTGAAAATATATCTAAATTGTACAGCTCACAATATTGGCAGCAGAATTCCATCCTGAAATTTAAAAGGAAGCTATCTTGGAATCATGATTTTTTTATAATTTGTTATTGGTTTGAAACTAGGTCCCACTAAATCAACTTGATTTTATTGTTTAAAACCGATCTGGTAAATCTTGCATGTCTGCCATGGTTAAGTCGAAGAAGAGGTTGGGGAGCCCGCACACATGTTTAACTCCGCAATAGTTTGTATATACCGTATCTGTAATGCCGTGAATATCGTTTGTAACTGTATATCATATTTTGCTATTTATTTTGAACAGAAATTAGGCTGGTGGTTTTCTTATTGATTTTGTCGCAGCCTTTTATAACTTGCAAAGAAGTATGGTTTTGCTCATTTTTGACTGTTGAAGGCCTCTTGATGACATATAGTTGCTAACATCTACGTGATTTGATCTTAGGTGGATAGTTGTCTCATTGGCAATCATATTGCATCTACTGATTACATATTACTACATTGTATGTGCGTTCTTATTCCCTTTTTGTGTTTCAAATGAAACAATTGTTGTTAATTTTGATATTAACTCTTCATTATACACGACAAGAATTGCATAACTGAACCATGTCCAACATGAACTTAACCATGACACGAATGAACCAAACCATGACACAGATATTTCAGTTATTTTGAATTGAGTGCAAAAGTAGGTATTTTTCAGAATAATTGACGGTAGTATTATATCACGAAGAAATATGTGATGTAACAGACAGAAAGATAATATCTTTTTTATGCGCGTTAAACCATTAAGCAACTTTTAAATTTTGACATACGCAAGCTTTGTTCTGTGTTAAATCATTAACTATATGATACAACTTGTGATGTACTAACATATTTACTTTGTACAAAGGTACTTACCAGCTTGAATTATTGATCAGAAGTTCTTTTTACAAAATATCCGAATGTTTACATTTTTGCATTGATTGTCATAAAAAAAACTTAACACCGTCATGTCAAACTTATCCAAACTATGACAAAATCACTGTACTAAACGCTCCTCGATATGACGACCTTACTACCCGTGACAGTCAGTCTTTACAAATTACGGTCATCCTTTACAAGTTACGGTCATCTTTTTACCAATCACGGTCATCCTTGTTTTATGTTACGGTCATCTTGAAAATATTTTGATTATGATTTACGGTCATCTTAACGATTTTTTCAAATCGAATTTCCCGTTTCATGCACATTTCTCGGAAGTAATTAGTGCTTTCCGAGTGATTCTTTTATAAATTTACATCGTTTCAATGTTTGATTTGTAAAAAAATGATATAGAAACACTTTAACAGACAATACAGAAACTGACCTAATTTTGTATCCGACATCTTGGGATGACCGTGAATGCAGTTACGGTCATCAGCTTTACCCCAGTGACTCTAGTAAACCATCAGGAGAGCAACCTAAGTAAGGACTGTTGTTGTCAATTACAAACCCAGATAATTTACATTCTAAATTATCATGCAAGTTTTTTTTGGTCATGAAGATAAGACTCTCTAGCAACATGTTAAGAAATTTAAATTTAATTTAAATCATCAGACCAATCAGTAACAGTCTTGGGATGCGGCAACTCAACACCATCTACAGTTCGCCGTATTTTATTTGCGAATATGTAATTATCGGGTTAAAAGGCAAGAATCTTTTGTAATTCCGCTTCTTCAGCTAGTTCAACTAATTTACTCTTTTTATAACCCGTTGTTTTAACACCTCTGTTTTATTAAGAACTGTTTGATTTCCGGGACGTTTTTTTTCTTAAAATCAGAGTCCATTGTCGTCAATGTAAACAAATAGTTGCCCCGACGTCACACGACTTACGTACCTTCATGTACAAAAGAGTTCTTGACGTTCGGTAATCTGAATCTTACGTATTAATCAGTGGGAACTGGTTGACGTCAGTCACGTATTTAATAATAAATATAAACGAGGATGCGGATGGGGGTTTACAGTGAATAGAGAAAATGGGTCAAAAATATAAATAATGGAGAAAAATGAGGTGCTAAAATATGAAAAGTAGACTTTCCGAGCAGGGGTGATATAGCTACACAATGAATAAACAGGACTGGTATACATTTTTTAAAATCTTATAAGGAGCCAGTTTTTATTCTAAAATGTAAATTGAAATGATAAAATATGATTGACACCCCTTTTCAAAATGTGTAAAAAAAAAATACCCCCCTCTTTCAACTACTTAAAAACTTTTGACCCCCCCCCTTCTTTCATTTCTGATTTTAATTGCAAGATTTCAAATGATTCAATTATCATATGTTGGTAATATTCCTAGTAAGGTATTCTAATACACATACACAGAGAATGCATTGAGGGGGGGGGGGGGGGGGGGTTCTGAACCCGGATCCCGCTTACTGTTTTGTTAGATTCACGTATCCCGCTTACACAATCTACTTAAGCAATTCTCATTTTTTGTAATTTCCCGTGTCCCGCTAGACTTTATTTCCTGTTTTCACGGCACAATAATTTCTCGCTTTCAAAAAATCGGCAATCCCACGTCACGCTTAGACCCCAATATATATGAGACCCACATTGAGGACAACATCCAATAGAAGGATACCCTGATGTAACCTCAGTCTTTAACAAGCCAAATGTCCATTGTTTCATAATGTCAAGAATTTTTGCCATAAATACAAGTGCAATGTACTATAATATTTCCCACAGAACGTAACCAAAAGTTAGCGTGCAATAAATTCTATTATCATATACTTAGACTTAATAACATATGATTTTTACCGTATGATAATAGCATTAAATTAAAGTATTTTCTATATTTTTCGAATTGGTGCTTAGCGGGCTGATATGAAAAGTTTATCACATGCTTCGATTGTTATCACATGCCTTTCCGTAACGTTATCACATGGCATTCCGGTGATACTCGGCAAATTCCGGAAAATACACCTTAATGCTACGTTTTCAGTGAAAAACATTACAAAGTAGTGTACAAAACAATTATATGAATACTGGAAAGTATATTGTGTAAAATAATTAAATTAAATTAAAAAAAAATATTAAATAAATGCATTTTTTAAGTTTTTCTGAAACATAATTTAGAAAGTTACTTTAAAAAAAGTTGACTTTTCCAAACAATTTTCATTATGTATATTGTTGAATTATTTTTTTGTCGATTCGTCCATATTAAAATGGTTTTTTTTTCTCTCTGTTGAGGCATATGATAGAAAGATTTCTTATTGAATGTATCAAATTTTGGGTCCGACGTCCGTGAACTTTTTACTCTTTCAAGATCTTTTCGGGAACCACGTAGAAGGATCAATATATGAATCTGTTATTTTTCTCTACTGTTGAAGCATATGATAAAAAGATCATAACATGTCATATTTCATATCGCATGTATTATCAGCCCTCGGTCAATATCAGCCCTCGAGCCATGCGGCTCTTGGGCTGATATTGAACCTAAGGCTGATAATACATGCGATATGAAAAATGCCATGTAATAATCTGATATTATTGCATAGCAATATAATACTTCCCACAGAACGTAACCAAAAGTAAGGGTGCAATAAATTCTAATATTGCACTAGTGCAATAAATCTTCAAAATTCATGACGTCATCAACGACAAAATCTTAGTTTAAACCAATTTTTACTCTCAAATATTATATTGCTATACAATAAAAGGGTTATTGCATGAATATTTGGGAATATTGTCCCTCGTAGAACATATATTGCACTCGCAAGCTCGTGCAATATAAAATTCTACTCGGAACAATATTCCCCAATATTCATGCAATAACCCTATAATATTGCACTACTGGCTAGTGCAATAAATCTTCAAAATTCATGACGTCATCAACGACAAAATCTTAGTTTAAACCAATTTTTACTTTTAAATATTATATTGCTATACAATAAAAGGGTTATTGCATGAATATGGGAGAATATTGTCCCGAGTAGAATTTTATATTGCACGAGCTTGCGAGTCCAATATATGTTCTACGAGGGACAATATTCAAAATCAACCATTCGTTTATATCAAAATAGTATTATAAAACAATAAAACCATAATTATCTCAAATCAACACTTTAAATTGATTGTTATTTCAAATCACAAAAGGCAATGAGCCTATCAATTATATTAGCATATTATCAAGATTTTATTCATAACCTCAGACACATACTTGTGTACAAGAGGACAATATATTACATAGTAATATAGGATTAAACACATTTTTTCTAGAGGTTATTGATGTGTAAACCGGGGCGTTTTAAGGAAGAAACAACTTCAATTAATTGGACATCAGTTTTATAGTCATAAATACTCAAATGTTATCACATTCCAAGAAATGACAAAATTATTATTAGTATACAAAAACACTCTAATCAGCTGATCTATCCTTGATAAAACTGATAAGAATAAAATGCATATGAAGTACATGTTGATTTCTTTTCGTTCTTTATTTGTATTTAATAACTTCTCCGCTGAAACCAAATATGATTTTTTTTTGTTCATCTACAAATATAGAACAAAATAAGTCAATTTCTCTTCACCTAATGGTAATAATTGTCACCTCTTTTATCAAAGAATACAGCTGAAGACTCAACTTTCTAAATTAAAAAAAAACCTCGAAAACGACGACGTCAAAACAATTCGGCACTGGCGACGTCCAAATGTCATTACCTATTGGTAACGTCATAACGTTGTTTTTTTTAAATCTGGCATCAAGAGGGCTCACAAACTGAATAAAAGTCCGAAGGACATTTATGTCAAGTTTGTGAGTTAGAGACCCGGTTTACACATCAATAACTTCTAGAAAAAATGTGTTTAATCCTTATAATTCTTCGGCCAAACATACGCGATTATTAATTTACATTATTACTTTGATGGCTACTACATGTACCATCAGAAGCACAATGGCGTGTCGTAACTAATGAGTACGCCGCCATCTTGACTTTCTATAAAAACTTAAATGTTTGATAAATGCAACAGAATCTAAAATGAACTAGCACCTACCTCAAAAACTTCATTTTAATTAGAAACTATCCGAATTTGAAGCGTACAAGTAACGAAATAATCTTCCGTCTGAAAGTTTTCAATCGTATGACGTCGTGTTTTGCCATGACGTGAGTTCGTCAAATCATTCGTGAAATTTCCCGGAATTTTATTTAAATTTTATTTTTATTCATTTTCGAAGCTTTAGTGCATTTATTTTATTTCTTTTCTTTTGGTTATATATGCATTACAATATAAACAACTGTTATGCAATTGTTTTATAATCTCAACTTGCAGAGAATCCAAGTATCCCTGCAAGAATGTGTATCGCATGAATAGATTACAAAAGTAGTTTCGGAAACATGGTTTATCGAAGTGTAAACCAAGAGAAAAACTCTACTAGACCAATCCAATTCAAGTATTTATAGATATGCAAATGATATAAGAATTATTTTGGTATAAACTTTGATCTAAGAGCAGAAACATCAGCATTTTTACAGGTAAACAATATATGAAACTCATCCCCTATTCCCTTATTACATAATGTACATATTCGATTTTCCCTCGCGATCCCCACCCATCTACCCGTCTCAATAGGTAACTTCAAATTCGAGCATCGAAGTTTAGATATGTAATATCTGTCCTTGGGTAATAATCGCAATAGATACGGTTCCAAACCAAACTCGAGTTTGAATAAAGAATAGAATTCACCCCTAGATGCATTATGTATCTGCGAAAACCAATGCTGATAGTACTGATCTGTGAGATGTTCTTGCCTTTTACGGGGACTAAATAAATGGACAAGACATCATTACAAACACGTCTTTATTCTCCATAAGCACGCTCATACTAAAAACATCAAAAACAGCATTACGGGTCTGACCTTACACCCTTACCTGGAATAGCCCCGACCTCGAACAGAATTCAACCCTAATACATAACATCTGTTAATCGCTGTTTAACCATACTTTTTAACCAATCAATATTTACAACTAATTGATCGTTCCATATAAAACTAAGACCTGTATCATCAAATATAGATTTTACATATTGAATCCATTTAAACTTGGTAGGATTAGTTTCATGTAGTTTAATCATAAGTCTTAGAAGGTTATTTGACAGTTTGCTCTCTGTTTTAATAGTTCTGCACCAAAATGATGCCATCCTAAATTTTATAGAGATATTTAACGGAACCCGACCTAATTACCCGTAAACCATAAAAGTTGGTGTACTATTCCGAACACCAAGAATATTTTTACAGAATTGCAAATGCATTTTCTCAATATTCTGTTTATTTTCAAACCCCCAAACCTCTGATGAATATAATAATATAGGTGCGATTACAGCATCGAAGAGTTGTAACTGAATATCAATAGGCAATGATATATGTTTTATCTTCATGCAGAGAGCAAACATTGCTTTTTGTGCTTGATCAAAAATCCTTTTTCTAGCAGTACAAAAGTTACCGTTATAATTAAAAGTTATTCCTAAATAATTGTAAGAATCTACAACTTCTATAGCATTACCATATACATGAAAATCAAAGTTGTCTCGTACCTTCTTTTTACTAAACACAATAATTTTTGTTTTATCTATATTAACTTGGAGTTTCCATATGTTACAATATTGTTCAAAAACATCGAGTGCATGTTGTAGTTCTTCCTTACTATCAGACATAATAACAGTGTCCTCTGCGTACAAAATTACAAAGATTTTAACTAACACTTGTAACAAATCTTCACAGTTTTGAGAAATATATTCTAAATCTTTTACATCATTTTCCTCAAAAAAGTTTTCTAAATCATTCAAAAACACCGAAAACAAAAACGGTGATGAATTTACACCCTGCCTAACACCAACACCACAGTTGAAGAAAGTTGAACTTTGGTTACCATATCGAACACATGTCTTTATATTTTGATACATATTATAAATAACTGTAAATATTTTCCCAGTAATGTGAGATTTTTGTAACTTTTGCCATAACCCTGTTCCCAAACAGTGTCAATTGCTCTCTTAAAATCCACAAATGTGCAAAATAATTTGTTGCCCATCGAAAAAAATATAGATAAAATTGAATGCAGCACAAAAATATTATTGGTAGTTGAAAATCCTTTTCTAAATCCAGCCTGAGATTCTGATATAAGTTCAACTTCATCTGAGAAACTGTTTAATCTCTCATTTATTATTGATAACAAAGTTTTTCCTAAACAAGAGTTTAATGTTACACCTCTATAATTTGCAGGGTCTGCTTTGGAACCTTTATTCTTAAAAATAGGAATCATAATACCAAAGACCATAACTCTGGAACTATTCCTGTATCTAATACTAAATTAAAAAGTTTAACATACATTGGCATAAGATCATGTACAGTTCATTTTATATATTCATTAATTATTTTGTCACATCCACTAGCTTTATCATTTTTTAATTTTTTTACACTTTTTAAAATCTCATCTTCGGTTACAGCACCATTCAATAAGCTATACAATTCATCTGGTAAATTATGTACATTAAAATTAACTTCTGGTTCCTCAGTATTTGAGTCACATCTATTCATATCTTTGAAATAGTCATAGGGAGCTTCAATAGAAATTTCCGGGTCTACGCCTTTTTTTTATTTGACCCAATACTATTCAAAATATTCCAAAACTTTTTACTATCTGATTTTTTGGTCTGGCGTAATTTATTTCCAATATTTTTTTTGGTACAGTTCATATGCTTTAGAAATTTCCATTTTATAGCTTTTGCTTGCATTTTTCATATGTTTTCGATTTTCATCATTTTTTATAAAAGTGTCACCTTTTCCGCGCTTTATGAATTTTTTTTCTACTATCAAAACATTGCTTGTTAAACCAAGTTTTATTGTCGCTTTTTAGTTTTCGACTTTTAAACGGCTTGTATTTACCAAAAGTTTTTGTAGCAACAGATTGAAAAAAGTTACTAATTCTCTCTACAACTTTGTTCATCTCATTTTGATTAATCCCTTGTTGTACCTCTAAATTATCTAACTCTTACAGTATTTGTTCTACTGACAATCATGATCACTTTTAACATTATCTAAAAATTCTTTTCTCCACTTGACATATTTTTCACTACAAAATTGTACAATATACAATACAATATGCTTTTATTTCAAAAACACTCCGTCACATTGACATGTGGAACAAGAGGTAAATTACAAAAAATACAAAATACAATCACATACAATTAAAGAAATAAATAAAACAACTTAGAAGAAATGTAATATATAGAGTATTACTTTACTTTACATTATAGTATTTTAATATTATAATATTTTAGTTAACTTTGAAATGAATAAAGACACATTTTTAAGTACGTTAATATTATAAGTTATCTACGTTCATATCCGTAGATATGGATATTTTAACACCCTGAAGTACCCCAGTACACCATGAGGCGTAGCCGAAGGGTGTACAGGGTACTGAAGGGTGTTAAAATATCCATATCTACGGATATGAACGTAGATAACGAATTTATCCCCGGTCTTAGTCCGAATCGGGCGAGTTTTATGGAAATTCGGGTACAAAGTGTAACGTGAAAACAACGTTTTTTTCATTATCTAAAAAAGTTTTATTGAAATTTGGAAAGTCCTTTCATTTTTGCTTCACACGGATATTTCACATAGTACTCTAGCTGCGAAAACGTAGCTCTATTGTCCTTTTGATTTTTTTTTGCCATAGTCCGCAAATATCAAAAATCATCAAAAGGACCTTAAGAGCTACGTTTTCGCAGCTAATAGTACTCTGGAATATGCTGATTTCTGATATTTTTTACTAATATAGAGTTGCATTCAAATAAATAATGGTATTCATTGCCAATTGCAGTTAAACACAAATTACATGTCCTCTCTTCTTTTGGAATGTTATACCATCTTCCCAGCTCTACTGGAATTTTTACATTGCAGCATCTTAATTTTGAAATATACTTACGTTCGAATGGTGTTAATTTTAAAAGATAGTTTTCTAAGCCAAAGATTGTTTTAAAAAGTCCATAAAATTCTCCTCTGGATAAGTTGTCAATTTGACTATGCCATTGTTGAATGAATGAATCTTTTAGTTTTTCTGTCAGTACGATTTTTAGTTGATTTATATCTTTATATCTTTATATCGGAAGATCCTCCGGGCATTATGTAAGAATGTTAGCAATAAAGTCCTTTTTGGTAATTATGAGTCTGAATGGTTCGATCAAGAATTTGGTCTTAAACAAGGATGCGTTCTATCTCCTACACTTTTTTCCGTCTTAATGACTGACCTGTGCGATATGCTGAAGGGGGCAAATTTAGGTATTAACATCGCTTCTGAATTAAATAAACTGCCTTCTTTTCGCTGATGACATTGTCCTATTAGGAAACACTGAAGAAGAGCTACAAATTCTCTTAAACATAGCGCATAAATTTGTTTCAAAATGGAGCTTAAAGTTTAATTCATCCAAGTCGAAGGTTCTGGTTACAGGTAAAAAGAAAGACTCAGATAAAAAATGGTATCTGGGGAACGATCTCATTGAAGAAGTAAATGAATACAAATATTTAGGCGTATATTTTTCAAGATCCCTTAAGGTGGTACCTAACACTTTCACTAAAATTAATTTGGCTCGTTTAATTTTGATAAAATTTTGACAAAGTATTTACTTTGACCCTTTAACAAAAATATAAAAATTTCAAAAATTTGGACCAACTGTTTTGTCAGAAAAATTACACTGGTTATATAGCAGTTTGACAAACTCTAATTTTGATCTTTCAGAAGGTTATTATTCCCTTTACAACACAACGTAATTAAAACGTTTAGCTGACTTTACAGAGTTATCTCCCTGTAGTGTTAGGTACCACCTTAAATCTACATACCATATAGAACAGTACCTGAAAGAAAATTTTCAACGGAAAATAAATCATGGAATTCGTATTTTAGGTAAACATGGGGATTTTAGCCGTATAAATTTTGGACATTCTCTGTGGATATCGTCTATTCGACCATCACTGACGTATGGATGTTCAGTATGGTTCCCGTCATCCCAGAAATGTAAAGAATTACTAGAAAGTTTTCAATATAAAGTGGGGAAAATAATCTTAAACACAAAAATGAATATTCCTAAGTGTGCGCTCCTAGCTGAATTTGGGTGGGAGTCAATAAACAGATTTATGGATAGACAAAGAATTGCGTACTACGCTAGATTAAAAAATCTGCCCAATAATCGGCTGTCTAAAATTATCCTAGATGAAATTATATCTGTTAAATGTAATGAATGGAAATATATCGAAAATATCGAAACTATTTTACAGACTGCGGGTCTAGACCATTATGCAAATGGAAACATAAACGTTAACACCTTTAATATGGGGACGAAGTCAGTCCCCAATTACGGTAGAAAAATCAATAAAAAAAAAAAAAAAAAAAAAAAAAAATCGGGAAAATTTCCCGAATTTTTCATTCTACTAATGAACTCAAAATCGTTAACTTTTTTTTTCAGATCTAGTTCCTGTTCCGGTTTTCCCCGCATTTGCGCAGAAATCTGTCTTGTTTGCATGAGACTTTGAAAAGAAAATTATATGTATCAGTCTAGTAAAATATAAGATTGGAACTCAATACAATTTTATTTTTAATAATTGTTTGATTTGAAAAAAACGTTACCTGACGGAAGCGTTTCTTTTGTTTACATTGAATATGACGTCATAACTTAAACAACGTCACAGCTAAATCCCTGACCACAGAACCGAAATCGGGAACGTTACGGTATTTCCGTTTCCTTTATTTTACATGTTTGAGGTAAAAAAAAATAATACATACAGACGTCGTCCCCATTCACAGGTTATGCCTGCCTCATATTAAATTTTATGGTAACGAAACAACCAATACTCAACTATGTAATATTTTAGGAAAGAGTAGCCTAAACTTGTACCAATCCTTTGTGGTTGTTAGTCGCAAGCAGCCGTATCTGTCAAATGTTGACGACTTCCGCTCAACAAGGCTAAAATTTTTGGCAAAATGAAAAACGAATTGTCTGCCTATAAATGCAACGCTTCAACGAATGAATCTGACAACAAATAATGAGTGTCAGCTATGTTCCTCAAATGCGATTGAGAATATCTTTCACGTTATGTTAGAATGTCCTTTTTTCTCGGCTATCAGAAAAAGAACAAGTACTAACATACAAGCATGTTTCGAGAATTTAAAAATGGATATCTGTTTTTCAGAGTTGCCACCCCTATCACAAATACAGTTCATGATAGGTGATCTGGGCTACTTGTATTCCCCAGATTTAGGTAATAGTTTAGATAAGATCGTTAAAAAATACCTTGTAGACGTAATGAATGAACGTTCTTTTCAAATTGATAAGATTTCCAATGTATAATATCTTGAACTGTGTGTGAACGTTTTTAGTTTTAAGTTTGATTTTTTTTAATCTTTGATGGATGAAAGATTTTTATGTATTTATGCATATGCAATTGTCACTGTAATGTACTTTTACGAAATAACCAATTTATTATGATATTTTAGCGTTAATGTATTTATAAGACTTATAAAGACATTTGCAAGTATCTTATATCATTTTTACTACAATCATATAATGTTGTTTGTAAATACTATGATGTGCATGTTTGATGACGCAGGTGTCAGTACCCCGCTGGCGCTTGCCCCCGTTGTAAAGGGGTAGTTTCACAATAATATATATATATATATATAATAAAAACTATAAAACAAATTCCCATACGTTTCGGCCATTACGGCCTTCTTCATTGGAATAAATTACAACATGTTGTAATTTATTCCAATGCCTTCTTCATTGGAATAAATTACAACATGTTGTAATTTATTCCAATGAAGAAGGCCGTAATGGCCATGTTGTAATTTATTCCAATGAAGAAGGCCGTAATGGCCGAAACGTATGGGAATTTGTTTTATAGTTTTTATTATACAATCATTCAGAGACTTTATGTATATATATATATATATATATCTAATGGTGATTGCTGAGTCCAAACATAGCTTAGTCAGGCATTGTCTAGGATCGATTTAATATAATCCATCCATTTGAAAGTGTGATCATCTTTTAAGTTGAACATAATTTGATAAAGTATACTGCTAAGTTTATTTTCATTGGTGAGAAGTTTGTTCCAAAAACACACCATTCTACATTTTATTACGATATCTATTGGTGTACGACCAAGTTCTCCATATGTCATAAAATTTGGTGTCGACGTTCTAATTTTCAACACATTCCGGCAAAACTGTAGATGGATTTTTCCAACATGTGATTGTTTCCGAATCCCCATATTTCACATCCATATGTCAGAATTGGAAGTACAAGTGCATCAAACAGTTGTAATTGTAAGTCGACAGGTATTGAGAGGTTACGTATCTTTGTATAGAGACTAAAAAGAGCTTTCTGCGCTTGTTCGCTAAGACGTTTCTTGCTGTTGCAAATGAACCATTATAATTAAAAGTTAGTCCTATATATGGATATGAATCCTGAATTTCAATAGACTGGTTTAATATTTGAAATTTTGGTAATGTTCTTGATTTCCGTTTGCAGAACACAACAACCTTTGTCTTCGATAAGTTAACGTTCAACTTCCATCGGACACAGTATCTTTCAAAAACATTTAAGGCGTGTTGCATTGATTCGGCCGTTTCAGATATAATTAAAGTGTCGTCGGCGTACAAAAACGAAAAGTTTAATATATATATGTAAATGATTGTGGCAAATATTTTCGATAACTTGCAAGTTCTGAACATCATTATCAGCAAAGAAAGACTCCAGATCGTTTAGATAAACAGCAAATAAAAAGGGGGATAAGTTTTCTCCCTGCCTCACTCCAATGTTACAGTTAAAAACGGCTGACACTTCGTTCTCATTTCTTACGCAAGATTTAACATCACTATACATACTATATATTACCTTAAAAATTTTCCCAGAAATATTCGCCTTTTGTAATTTAATCCACAAAGATGTATGGGAGATTGTATCAAAGGCTCTCGAAAAATCAACAAAAGTGCAAAAGAGTTTTTTTCCAAGTGCTTGATAAATTGATATTAATGAATGTAATACAAATATGTTATCCAATGTACTATAACCTTTTCTGAAACCTGTTTGAGCCTCGGAAATCAGATTGACCTCAGTTGACAGTTCCCCAAGTCTTTCATTTAAGATAGATGTAAAAGTTTTCCCAAGACATGACACTAATGTTATTGGTCTGTACGAGCTTGGATCATATATATTGCCCTTTATTCTTGAAGATAGGTTGAATAATTCCCATTGTCCATGAATCTGGTACCTTCCCAGTATTTAAAACAATATTGAATAACTTGTGATAGATGGTCAACATTTCCTTAACCGTATGTTTAATATGTTCATTCACAATACCATCATATCAGGAAGCCTTATTGTTTTTAAGTTTTTTTACGACATTCAAAATTTCTTCTTCTGTAATAGGAGAATTTAAAATTCGGTTGATGTTCTCTGGTGGTACCTTTGTTAAATCTATGTCCGAGTTGTCTTCAATGACTTCATCTTGGCTTAGACGTTTAAAATGTTCATATAAGTCTTAAATTTTAACAGCATCAGTTTTATTTGATTTGTTGGTATTTATACTATTTAATTTTTGCCATAGCCGTTTTGGGTCAGATTTAGCCAGTTTTCTAAGATCTTTTGCGGTTTCATTTGGAAATCATTATAACTCCGATTTAGTTCTTTTTTTATAAGATTTACTTGCTTCTTTTAAAGCTTTTTTTATTTTCTTTACTCTTTAGGTTTCCGTACCTTTGTCTAGCCTGATGAAATAAATTTCTTTTGCTCTTGCATCCTCTTTTATACCATGGTTTTTCATTGTGCTTTGCATATTTCTGGTTTTTACATTTTGTTCCAAACACTGAGATGGAAGAGCTGTTAAATATTTCACAAATTTTATTCATTGCCGTATCAATATCGTATTGTTGTAAGAGTTCGTCATTTACAATTATATAAAATCACTGGAGCTGCTGGAATAACTAAATGTAATTGACAATGGACATCTGAGACCAATGGATTAAATTCCATAATATCGAACTCTTTAACAACTGGAAATAAATTAGATGACAATAATAAATAGACAATAACACTTGTGTCATTACAAGTTTTTTTTACCAATACCTCTATCATTACCTACTCTCGAGTTTGCTATATACATGTTATTTCTTTTACATACATTTAAAAGTTTGTGTCCATAATTATTTGGGGCACAATTACAACTTGTAACTCTGTGTAATGGAACACTGTTTCTAGGTAAATTTTCGTAGTCAAACATATACGAAAGTATATCCTCGTCTGAGTTAAATTCAAAAATATCAACCAGATTCTCGTCCGGCATAATATAGTCTGGTAAACTACCAGTTTTTGCATTAAAATCACCATAAATAATACAATTTAGACCCTCTATGTTTTTTTTATATTAAGCATCTCATTTTCTACCTCAACGAATGATTCACTTGTTGAATATTTCAAATTCGATGTTGGAATATAAACACAACCTAGTAGACTATCAGTTTTCTGGTTTATAATAAGTTTTGAAATCTTAACCCACTGTACAAATTCACAATCTGTATTTATAAAGTTTAAATAACCTTTTAATTTATTTCTATACATAACTACAATCCCCCTGATTTTCTTTTACATTTTTTTCTAATTTTAGAATAATACATATAGTCATCAGGTATATGCAAAATCCTGCATTCTGAGGCCTTTTAAGAAGATGTTTTCAGTCCGAAAAATAAGTATTTCATACTTGTTTATATCTTCATAAATTTTTTTTTTTTAAATTAACACCAAAGAAATCTAACGGCAGGAATTTGTCAAAACTTGCATTTTTACTGTTAGTGAATTGATGATATATCTTAAATATTTATTGTGTTAACATTTTTAGTCAAACATTAACATTTGTATATTCCAGACCTACTTTAAAAAAAAAAAATTGTTCCTAAATTAAAGATATTTACCACAAAACCTGGACTACGTTTATCATGTTTATAGGGTGGTTTAATGACTGACACCACATTCAATTTACAAATAATCCTGCAATTAATGACAATGTTGTACTGAACTTGACAACTACATGTATATCAAGCAAACAGAACAATAGACCAACCACAAAGAAAGTGCACAATACCTGTTTCAGTTTGTCTTTATGAATAACAAGTTTTAATGATTTCTCCTGTGTTTTTTTTTGTCAACATGTATATAAAACATTTCATTGTTTTTAATTTCAAATTGCTTGGCCTTCCTTCTAAATGATCTTCTTTCATTATTATAATATCAAACTCTGGAGGGTATTGACCATCACACAAAAAGTCATATAGCTGTTTATATTCACCACTTTCCATTTTTTTTTACATCTCTGTTGTCCTGATTTAAATTTCAATTTAAAAATGTGATATTCTGTCCCGTGAACGAAATTTCACAGATGAATTGTGAAATATAGTTCAAGAAGACACAATTTCATGGGACACTTTTTTGGCATACAAAAAACTCATCAACTAAAATAATCAAATTAAAAAAAAACAATGTTTTTGTTTAATTTTATTTACATAAATAAGTTCACTTGTCCCCTATTTTACTTTTGGTTTCTGATGCTGAGACTGATTTGTCTCATGACGAGTTTTAACCCTGTTCTCGTTAATGCATTATTACATGCATATGCACATCCCGGTACGTGCAATTGACGCTTTCTGATACCAATGGCTTAGTCTTGTTATCATCATCACCCCTCAGCTCTCAAAAAGAAGCTAATCACATTTAATATTATTACCGGACTTTCGTTTCAGTCCATTGCAACTGTAATGATAAATCCCGAGCAATACGAAAAGAATTATGACGACATGACAAACGCTAATTAGATAAAGACAGAGAAGATCGAAAAGTTTTCATCACCACGTGTACCTTCTAAGTAAAGGAAAATTTCAACAGGGAACCTTTCAATGCTCTATTTTAAGAACGAAAGGACATTTCCAATTTAAACTATTTACGCATCGACTATGTATTACTTAGATAAGGCTAAACTATGAACACGATTTATCAGGATCTCTGATGTGATTAATAATAAAATATAATAAAACCAAAATGTATATGCAGTATAATGAATGTTTATTTCAAAACGGGTTATCTTGAAACGTGGTGCATTCTTACTTTATGGGCCGAGTAATCTTAGGCCGAGTTGACTATAATAATATTGTCTGTATCATATGCCCTCCTGGGGCCCTAATTTGGTAAATAAAAATATTCTATTCTATTCTATTCTATACAGCGACTGGTTTACGGTAGAAATTTTACCCTCCAGTATCTGTATGTAAATAAAGAGGTCGTTGTACCAGTGTAGACAATATTCGACGAAGTTGTCAAATTTGACCGGCGTTTGGGCTGTACTTTGTCGAACAGATTGATGTTCAATGACAAATAGATTTACTAGCCCCTCGGGCTACCGCGCCACGGACATTTACTAGCCCGACACAAAAGTTACTAGTCTCGGGCTAGCGGGCTAGCGTTAGTGTCGAACCCTGCCGGGATAATAATAAAACTGAAATATTGATAAACTTTCCTCATAACACATTAAGACAGGTTCCTCTGCTGAATATTTCGTTGAAGGCTTGCTTCAAATTTCAGGCAATACCAAAAAACGGGTATGCTGTTATAATATAAATCTGATAGGAAGCTGATATACTAAATTTCGCAGATTTTATGTGCAAAATTACAACGGAACATAGAAAAATTTAATTTGAAATGTTACGCCGGACATGCAATTTTTAACGTAAAAGTAAGATTTGTGTGTTCAATAAAATAAATGTATGGTGCAAAAATTTATAGAATGAACTTAAAATAAGAAAAACATGTCCGGGCCTTTCTGTAGATATATGGATGTTGGTGATTTTATTTTGTATAGGCAAATGGTTGCTGTTCTTAAATCATATAATAACGTAATTTTAATCCGAACGCATTACCGTGCGTAACGTCTCTTATGTACCACGTGAAACGGAATATTGTTTTCGATTCCAAGTTCATTTATTAAAAATGATTGAAGTTTTTCTTCCGTATTTTCAGGTAGTTTGATATCAGAAACATCGGGAATCCCGCGAAATATCAAATTGTCTCTCATCGATCGAGTTTAAGTCTTGGCTATCTATGGCTAATTTATTGTTGCGTTACTTTCGCGAATTCAATTGGGGAAAAGTTTTGAAAATCACTTCTGTTAAGATTTTTTAAAATAGAACGATAATTTAAATTGGCCGGCCAAAGAAAACAAATACGTTAAATCAATGGTTTATATATGAAGAATTCCTATATGAGGGGGCGGACAGGGGGTACCTTTCTCCTTTCTCACGCCCCTTTTCTCTTGTCTCCCGCCCTGAAAACATGAAAAACTAGTTGCTTGCTCTGTAGTCGGGTTGTTGTCTCTTTGACGCATTCCCCATTTCCATTCTCAATTTTATAGTGTATAGGATGCTAATTTTAAGAGAAATCAATCAAATGTCCATTTTCTATGGCTCGTCCCCGTCTTTTCCTTTCACATGATAGAATTGTTGTTGCTTCTGCTTTAAGAATCTCAACAACCTTTTCACTGACTGTTAAGCTGTCTGTTTGCATTGAATTTGCAAGTCTGATGTTCGCCGTTTCCCGATGAATTGCTTTTTTAAGTACACATCCAAACTATAGAAACGCAGGATGTGTGAAAATACGGGAAATTTTTGTGACATTTTTAGTGCAATTTCGTAAAGAAACCAATTCGTTTTAAAATTGTTGCCGAAAAACGCTGCTTGCAAAATAGAAAAATAAAATTCTATTGGAAAGTAATACGGGATATAATTTATCAAAAATACATAGTACAAGCAGTCGTTGAAAATCCGGCAGAAAATCATTTTTTGAATGGAATTATCAAAGAAGAATAATAAAATTGTCCTTGAACTTGGTTATTTTGAAGCACAACTTTCCCTTTATGTTCCAAGTGTAACCAGTTTTGGAATACTATTGGACTGTACAGAAATTATGGTTCCGGAAGCTTGTAAAAATAGATTGCCAATACTGTAATCGTATATGCGCAGTTTAAACAGGACGGCAACATCCGAATGAGGAAAAGGCTTGCCATTTTGGGATGCCAACACTTAATGCACACCCGTTTGGACGAAATAAAATTAGAGAATTCAAACCAATTATTTCTTGAAATTTACAATCACACGATTCATTAAATAAAACCCAGTAGCCAACAATAAATGAATAATCGGTGCTTTGATGAAGGTTTATCCAGAAAAGCGCTACGAACACAAAAAAATAAACAATTAAAGAGATATGTCTGTTTACCTATCTTTCTTCAAATGCAGAAAAAAACTGAAAAAAATTACGTTTAAACATCATTTTGGTTCAAGGTAATTTACACTTGGGTGTACAGGGATGGGTGTGTTTTGTTGTTCAGTTGGACATGATGTACAATTGAGATTTCTCAATTATATTTCACTATGATCTGCTTATTCAAAAATAAATGTTATCACCAAATACTTTGTAATCATATATTATATTATTATATATTTTGGTCGACAAAATGTCGCGGGCACACTGTTTTATCCGTGTCCATTTGGAAGCTCGTCCCTCACTTAATCGGTATATCGGATGTAGCTAAGGGTTTATACAAATTATTTCGAAGTGCTAAAAAATTTTTATGTCACCTTTAGCTTAAATATATATGCAGGACTCTAAAGTGCGATGGGGACGCTAAAGTACGATGGTCACGCTAAAGTGCGATGGTCTAGTCTACGCTAAAGTACAATGGTTCCATACGCTAAAGTGCGATGGCCCGGGAAAATATAGACGTAAAAACGTAGTTTGATTATGACGTTTAGTCGTTTATACAAACTAAAGCAGTATTCGAGGGTCTACGCTAGAGTACGATACAAACTAAAAGTTGAACACACTAGAAGATAAATTACAAATATTTTATTAACACATTTAATTAAAACCAAATGTCAATGACTGAAATGATTTAAACCTGACCGTGCTTTATCGGCTGAGGCAAATGTTTTTGTCGAGCCTTCGACTTTAGTCGAAAAAGCGAGACTAAGCGATCCTACTTTCCGTCGTCGTCGGTGTCGTCGTCGGCGGCGTCCACAAATATTCACTCTGTGGTTAAAGTTTTTGAAATTTTAATAACTTTCTTAAACCATACTGGATTTCTACCAAACTTAGACAGAAGCTTATTTATGATCATAAGATAGTATCCAGAAGTAAATTTTGTGAAAATAAAATTCCATTTTTTCCGTATTTTACTTATAAATGCACTTAAGTTTTTCTGCGGGAAAAAATTACATCACTCTGTGGTTGTAGTTTTTAAAATTTTAATAACTTTCTTAAACTATCCTTGGTTTGTATCAAACTTGGACAGAAGCTTGTTTATGATCATAAGATATTATCCAGAAGTGAATTTTGTAAATGACTAATCCATTTTTTCCATATTTTACTTTAAATGGACTTTTTTTCTGCCAGGAAACAACACATTCACTCTGTGGTTAAATTTTTAAAAATTTTGATAACTTTTTTATACTTTTTTTTTATTTGTATCCAAACTAAGACAGAAGCTTGTTTATGACCAAAAGCTAGTATCTAGAAGGAAATTTTGTTAATATTTTGTACCTGTGTATCTGTATTTTACTTATAAATGGACTTAGTTTTTCTTCCAGTTGACATTACATCCAGTCTGCAGTTAAAGTTTTTAAAACATTTATTAGATTCATAAACTATCCAGGATTTTTTTTTATCAAACTTGGACAGAAGTTTCCTATAATCCAAACATGGTATCAAGCGGAATATTTTTATTGATTTTTCCCCTCATTTTTGTTGATCCTGCAATTTACAGCAAAAGAAGGCGAGACACTGGGTTCCGCGGAACCCTTACAATTTTTTTTTTCTGTAGCTGGAAGAACTTGTATCCTGCAGTCGACCATTTTACTACTAGCATATAGATACAAAATAGTATTCGCATGAATATCATGTATCCTGCTTTTGTTGGATGCGAACAGATACATTTGAATCATTGTTTATGCTGCAGTTTACTTTGCAGTTCCCGTTAAAATGTTGTCGATTTTATTGGAAAGTAACGTTGGTAAAATAAAAGTACTTGTTTGCATGCGTAAATTATAATTTGATTTAGTCGGTTAAAACATTGAAGGAAAATATAGCATTTTTGTGTGGTCATTATGAAAAAGAAGGAAAGTCAGCAAACATCGCCTCTCTCTCTCGTTTAGATTAAAGCTTAAAAAAATGTTACATATTCCGACAATAATCTAATTTTGTATTTGTAATTTACAATAACGACTGTATGAGGATGTGTTCCCATTAGTGATAGACTGTGTGAACGGTAATATCTTTTTGTAAAAAGACTATTTTTTAACCTGGATGTTTTAATCCCTCGAATCTTACCGTTTTGGTCCAGCCTCGCACTTTAGCGTGATACACCATCGCACTTTAGCGAACAAACAACCATCGCACTTTAGCGTGAGACACCATCGTACTTTAGCGTATACCATCGCACTTTAGCGTGACCATTGCACTTTAGAGTACCATCGCACTTTAGAATCCTAGGACTCTAAAGTGCGATGGGGACGCTTAAATACGATGGTCACGCTAAAGTGCGATGGTCTACGCTAAAGTGCGATGCTTCCTAGGTTGGTCCCCTCCGTAAAACATTCAGTATGCCTTCGGAATATACAAATATTAACGGTCGGTATGAGCTAATGATGGCCTTGAACTTGAACGTTTCGGTTCCCGGTTTGACGACGTCCACATACGGTATCAGTTGAAATGGCGTTAAACGTCAGACTGAAATAATTTCTTGATCATTTCGTGGAAACATCCCAAACTCATTCATTCTTGATTTTATAATA
Organism: Mytilus edulis; assembly: GCF_963676685.1. Lineage (NCBI taxonomy): Eukaryota > Metazoa > Mollusca > Bivalvia > Mytilida > Mytilidae > Mytilus > Mytilus edulis. Next base: position 144,695 of record NC_092351.1, read on the forward strand.
GGGGAAACATAATTATATTAAAGATCATGAAAGCAAAGGCTTTTAATCGGGCATCGGCAAAATAGCAAATATGATATTTGATCAGCTCTGATTAATACAATTCAGCTATTTCTATAGAAATCTATTGCATCATCATAAATTTAAAAAAGATATATATACACAATATGACATAGACGATCGCATAGCTAAAAAAAACTTGATTTCTTTTGAAATAATAGTTAGTTATTTGAATTGCATACCATATCTTAAATAAAATAAGTTTCAACTTGGCTTCCGCTTACCAGGGACTTGCTATTCTAACGGGACTTGTCTCTATTATTTTTAATTAATTTTATTATTATCATGTATACATAAAATGTTCATCTGCTAACTTATATTCTATTTTTCCAGCGCCGGTAAAATATCCATTTCTATAGAAATAGGCTGTTTTGCCAGTTTGAATTAAGATATTTCACACAGTGCCGGCAATATATATATAGTAACTGCCTTTTATTTTACAACAAAGAAATATAGATTACATGTCGACTGCTTTCCTCATTCAATAATTTTCGTGAAATGTACGAGCTTATCATAGATAGCCGATAGAGCGACGATATAATCTATAGGTCAACAAATGAGGGGGGTTAACTTAAAAGGGTCCTGATCCCGAAACCCGGGTTTAAAAACACGAAATCCCGAGGTCCCGAATTTAAATAAATTAAAATTCCGACATCCCGAAATTCGGAGAAAGAAATCCCCGGGGATCCCGAAATCCTGAGGTTAAAAAATACGATCGATAAGGCCTCCTATCCCTTCCTCATAAATCTCATAAATGATGAATAAAAACTTTATTGGTGGTACACCATAAGGCTGTTGTTTGATATGTATACATGAGTGGGGGGCTAAATCGCTGTTATTTTAAAACTCTCTCCCTTTAAGCAACGACACATTCCAAGCCCCCCCTTCCATTTCCATTTTTTTAAATCCCACATCCCCACTTTTATCTATCCCTGTCCGGTAAACATAAAAACAGCTTTGCTATAATTATGCCCTGACCATGGCCTTTTAGGGATTATTTTTTTTATTCATATTTTTACAGAAGTGAAATGTCAAAATAGATCCATGTCTGTTCCTATAGTAATAAGATAAGTGAAAAATCTATGTCCCCCTTTTAACTGGTGTATAATAAAATTGAAGGTTTTTTTTCCAAAAAAATTTTCATTATGAAGCCTATTCTTGTTTTGAAGCATCCCACCTGGACAATTATAAAGTACATGCAATTCTTTCAACTTCCAAATTTTTTTAAAGTGCTTTATTTTTTTTTGTATGCTATAAATATAAATCAACAAACACTTACAATAATGACACGAGCGCATGATAAAGCCCGTCACATTTTCACAGAATAAATTACTTCTCAATGTCATATTTGAAATTTATGAAAATCAAACAGGAGATTACATTAATAGATATAAACAATTCACCAAAATTTCATAATATTTGGAAAATCCCACCTTTTTTTAATTTAATAAAACCCCATAACTCAGAATGTAAAATGTAAAATTTATAAAATTATAAACATCAACAGATATAAACGTTTCACTAAAGTTTCTAGTCCGAGATTACTGTGACATCCAACAGCTGTTTTGCCAGACAAGCTTGGGTTGTGGGATCGCGTCTTGCAGAGTAATCTCGGACTACAAAGATTCACGAGAACGGCTGAAAGCATTTTTTAGTTTTTCTCAGAATCTAGAGAAATTCCTTTTTCTGACAAATGTATGACTCCGTAACTCAGAAACGTGAAATCTAAAATTTATAAAAATCAAAAGGGAGCTCTTGTCAATAGATATAAACAATTCACCCAAATTTTGCATGTTGGTGAAAGCATTCTTTTTAATGAAAAAAAAACTCAACTCGGAAACGTAAAATCTTTATCAAATAAAACAAAATGGAGCTCGCGTCAATAGAAATAAACAAAGTTTTATGCAAATTGGTAAATGGGTTTTAAAGTTACTGTCCAACATGTTGACGGACGGACAGACAGGCAACTGTATACCACAATATGTTCCGTAAACGGGCATAAATAAATTATCTTGATTCTTAATAGATATAGGAAGATGTGGTGTGAGTGCCAATGAGACAACTCTCCATACAAATAACAATTTAAAAAGTAAACCATTATAGGTTAAAGTACGGCCTTCAACACGGAGCCTTGGCTCACACCGAACAACAAGCTATAAAGGGCCCCAAAATTACTAGTGTAAAACCATTCAAACGGGAAAACCAACGGTCTAATCTATATAAACAAAACGAGAAACGAGAAACACGTATATATTACATAAACAAACGACAACTACTGTACATCAGATTCCTGACTTAGGACAGGTGCAAACATTTGCAGCGGGATTAAACGTTTTAATGGATCCAAACCTTCTCCCTTTTTCTGAAACAATAGCATAACATCACAACAAAGAAAAACATACGATAAAATATCAATTGGCAGACTTAACTCAATCAAAAAATGTCTTTTCTGTTGCCATCTTAACTAGTTGAAAAGATATAAACTTAAGGTGAAGCTATATCTTAATACAGGAAATAAAATACTATATGATAGGCATGTAGAAATTGCAAGGAACCAATATACCAAATAGTTAACATATTACTCATATTCATGGAAATTCACACAACAAAAATTGAAATGAGCCAGACGTCATATCTTGATACGAGCAGGCGCGGATCCAGAGGGGAGGTTCCGGGGGTTGAAACCCCCCCCTTTTTTTTGGACGATCAATGCATTTGAATGGGGACATGTAATTGGACCCCCCCACCTTTGTCCTGGGTTAGGAACCCCCCCTTTTTAAAATGGCTGGATCCGCCCCTGACGAGTGCAGATGTTGAACCCTGAAGGCTGAACAATATTTGATAAAACGTTCAAGCTTGATTCAGCTTTGTATTTCGATTGTGATTAAAATTTGACACAGAAAAGGTTTCCGAAACCGAACGAATGTGGTCTATGCATGTAAAAAAATAAAATTAGACATATACCTACATTTGCATTAGGGTCCAGTATCCAAAATCTAAATGTTTGGGTAGATTTAGCATTTTAAACCACCAACAAAACATATATATTTTTAACTTATTTTTGACCCTACGGACCTTAATATGAGCCAATTTGAAAACCATGACAGACCAAAAATCAAAATTCCAAGTACACTGTTAGATCCAGCATATCAAAGAAACTAACAAAATTCAATTTATGTTGAAACCAAACAAAACTATATTTTGGACCTAAAAAGACTTTTGTCATTTCGGGGCCTTTTATAACTGACAATGCAGTATGGGCATTATTCATTGTTGAAGGCTGTACAGTAACCAACAGTTGTTGATTTCTGTGATTTCTCTTGTGGAAAGTTGTTTCATCGGCATTTATACCACATCATCTTTTTTACATTCAATGTGGACGAAATTCCAAAAGGACTCAAAAAGTTTCATTTTGGACCTTTTGAACCTTAATATGGACCAATTTCAAAAATTAAGACACAAAATGAAAATTCGGAACACACAGTTATATCCAGCATATCAACCAAACAAACAAATTCAATATTTGTTGTAATCAAATAAAATTAAAATTAGCCCAATATGGACCAAATTCAAAAAGGACTAAACAAGAATGTGTCCCCAGTACATGGATGCTCCACTCGCACTATCATTTTCCATGTTCAGTGGACCGTGAAATTGGGATCAGAACTCTAATTTGACATTAAAATTAGAAAGATCATATCATATGGAACATATATACTAAGTTTCAGGTTGATTGGACTTCCAACTTCATCAAAAACTACCTTGACCAAAAACTTTAACCTGAAACTGGACAGACGAACAAACGAACAAACGCACAGACCAGAAAACATAATGCTACTATCGGAGGTGGGGCATACAAATTAGAAATAGTGTGTACACTGTTAGTTTTGGCTAATCAAAGAGACTAAATAATATTTTTTTTAATGAATTCAAACATTTTTTATTTTGGACCCTTAACATGCTTAAGACCTCAATGTTGACCAATGTAAAAACGGGACCCAAAATCCAAAATAGCATAGAAAAGGACCCCACAATTTCAAGACTTTGAATTAAACCCCATTGAAACAATACCCTTTGTATAAATTGCTTAATTCTTCAAATACATTCTATGTTTGCCCAAACAAACAAGAGACTACTATATTGGACTAATGTCAACAACAGGGCACTATTAATCAATATTTACTGTCACATAAACATTATGGAAGATGTACAATCAATTTATGAAATAATAAGTTGTAGAAAAGTAGAGACAATAACCTCTTTTTGGGCAGCAATAAACTCAGTAAATTAATATAGATTTTAATTCTTAAATTCATTATTAGAAATACATTTATGGAACACAACCGGATCTTTTATACGAAAAAAACCCCATAATTTTATCCCAGTGTTTCAGTTCATATTTTGACAAAATCCATCCATATATCTGCAAATAAAAAAAATTTTGCACAAATTCTGACACCTCAAGTTGTATTGTCTGACTTCACGTTACTCTTTAGTTCATTACTTCACATCTTGGTAGTTTTAAACCATCAGTTCACTTGTTTATCATTGTTCCTGAAAGAAAAAAGTAAATATTATTGTACATATATATATACATGTTGTTGTACAATGTATGTAAAACAAAAAATTATGCATACATCATGTCCATTTATGTGGCATGGAAAAAATCCCATTCTAGTTTTTATACATTTTGTATATATATATATATATCTTCTTGTTATATGTCATGGTATTTTCTGATATTTATAATGCAGCAATTAAAAAAAAATGCTGACTTGTGATTTATCATTTGGCAGAGTTAAAATTTCATATTTCTGACTTGTGATTAAGCTAATAAACACTGATGATGAGTTAAGATACTTGCAAGTGAATAATTCAACCTCACTGAATCCCTATGCATGTGATCTTCAATTAAACCCTTAGCTAGAAATGGATTATGCATGGTTGATGTGTGTTAGGCTATTAATCAGTTATTAGAAAAGAATGACAACATTGAAAGTGAAATAAAGGTAAATCATTAGATTGACTGATTCGATCCACAAAAAAATCATTCTTATACAGGTAAAATCGAAAACTAGCTTATTTTTTTAACCTTACAAGTTTATACATGTATATAAATACTTGTACATACTTGTATATATCAGTTAGACTGAAATGGGTGATCTTAAATCACTGATTCAAGTCACATTTTGTCCAGAAATGTGGGAAGTAAGAGTTGTCTTTCTTTAATAATAATCACCAATTTTAAAAGTACTAGTAGTATAAATAAAACACTAGACTAAGTGATTTAATTTTATTGTAAATGTACTTTAAATATACTGTACAATTTTTATGAATCAGGGACTAATTCTGTTCATATATGAAATCCCATTTAGTTTATTTAAAATCACCTCAGTAAATAGTTTCTGGTGTTTTCTTTCATTATCAGGTATGAAATGTCAGACCTTTTTACTAGGGTCATCCCTCTGACATACATGCAAGAAAGCTAGTGCTACTGTACCTAGGCCCTCTCGTGTCAAATACTGGTAGACCATTTCTGAAAGACAATTCAACTATAAACATTGATTTCAAAATTTCGGATAACACAAATTCAACGTGAGGTCAATAAATAGTCTTTTACATGTTTTAATCAAAACAAGTTTTAGATCTATAGAATATAAACAAATTTCAAGACCTGCTTTCTTTCAAATTCCCTCATGAGATTTGTTGACCTGAATTTTCATACTCTATTATATAAACAATGATATTTAAAACAGATATTCAAATGATTTAAAAGGATGTTTAAGCTTAAACAATATAGTTAGTACTGTTAGATTAAAACACTTGTGACAATATACATTGTTAGAGGAGGATGACCATTATCAGGATTCTCACTACAGATTTTTTTTTTACATGACAAGTCAAGCAGTGAAAAGATGAAATTTTCTTGATACACTTTACATATGCAAGCTCACAAAATTTTGAAAAGTTTGCAAGTACAATGTACATGATGTATGAATATTACTGAAACATACATGATGATCATCTGATGAGTTGAGCCTTTTCAACTAATTTTTAGGGTTGAAAACCAATGTGCACATCTACATGTAAACAGACACTGACAATTTTTCCAAATACTGTTTCAGTGTTTGTTTTATATAATTTTCAGTGGCATTTCCAAAAAAATTCAGGAAAGAGGAAAGGGGGGGGCACCGACTGCCCAAGAGGGGCTGTTCAAGTCATGCTTTAGTGATTCCCTATATTTTTCCAAGCATAAGGAAATAAGGAATGGCCCGGCTACCTGAAAAACCCTCCAACTCCGTCTCTGCTTTTGACAAGCTTTAAATGCATGATATTTTCTATGTTTTAAATCATATTAATGTGAAAGTTGAGGTCTATTTCTGTATATATACATGTATTATTGTCAGTGGGCTGGCGGATCCAGAACTTTTCATAATGGAGGGCCCACTGACTGAACTAAAGGGGGTGCCCACTCCAGTCATGCTTCAGTGATTCCCTATATAATCAACCAAATTTTTCTCACAAAAAGGGGGGGGGGCTGGCCCAACAGTACCGCCTAAGATTGTACCCTTTAATGAGATCTGTCTCACTAGCTGTCATACCACATGTTGTTTTTACAAAGATAAATTACATTGAATTAAAAAGGCCAAAAATTTAACTGACAGAAAAATGTAAACAATTACAAACAATGTACATGTTCTAAAGGTATACATATTTTGCTTTGCAAAAGTCTGCCTTGAGTCACAAGCCCAATGTCTGAGTCTGGTACATGCACATTTAAAATAGATACAAATTTAGTAAAATAATTTTTGAGGGTCTTATGAAGGAAAAATGTGGAAATTTCTGGTGGCCGTGCTGAAAGCATTAATATGTGCCCCACTGTTTTAGGGTTTGTATGACCAAATGATTTATTGTCTGACATTGTGAGGGTCACACAAAGTTTGTGATACATTGCTGAAAGGCTTCAAAGCAAAAAAAAATATAAAAGCCTTTCAATACCTCATAATTATTTGGACTAACAACAAGCGTCATCGGATACAGACAGCATGAGGACCTTTACTAAATTTATCAATATGTTTTTTTATCTTACATTTGTAGGTTTGTACATTTGTACTTCTTTCCAAAATTTCACTTGATGTAGCTGTAGGCCTCAGATCCAAATTAATTCCCTTTGTTCGTGGTCTAGGAATATAGTTCCCAATTATTATATATAGGGTATTTCTTCCCAAGTAATCTGTCTACTTTTTTCTTTGAAATGTTTACTATTAAAGTGGTTCTATCAGTTGCATATATATTGAAATAAGTAAAACATGTGGAAAAAAATTATTGTTGGAAGTGAAAGTAGTGATTTGGCCAAAATGAAAGTAGGGTAGAAATTAGCCTTCGTCATTTATTCAAGATTCAAATCCTACCATTGGCATGCTAATAGAGCCCTCAAAAGAAAAAGCACTGATGGATTGTCCTGGGACAAGCATATTTTATCAGAATAATAATGGTCTATATAAAGAGTTCCAATCATGTCCAGTGAAGGATGTTTATTCAATATTGTCGACATCGCGATATCTACAATGTTAACACGATATAGTGTCAACATTGTTTACATGTTTGAACCCTTATATTATGTATACATCGTTGACATCGCGATGTATACAATGTTAAAACGATGTCGTGTCAACATCGTTTACATTGTTTGAACCCTTATATATTGTTTACATCGTTGACATCGTTAACATTGCGATGTATACAATGTAAACACGATGTCGTTTCAACATCGTTGACATTGTTTGAACTCTTATATATTGTTTACATCGTTGACATCGTTAACATCGCGATGTTTACAATGTTAACACGATGTCGTGTCAACATCGTTTACATTGTTTGAACCCTTATATATTGTTTACATCGTTAACATCGCGATGTTTACAATGTTAACACGATGTCGTGTCAACATCGTTTACATTGTTTGAACTCTTATATATTGTTTACATCGTTGACATCGTTAACATCGCGATGTACACAATATTAAACCGATATCTAGTCAACTTCGATAACATTGTTTGAACTCTTATATATTGTTTACATCGTTGACATCGTTAACATAGCGATGTATACATATAAGAAGATGCGGTATAAGTTCAAATGAGACAACTTTTTATTTAAGTTACATCTTTTATAAGTAAACCCTATAGGTTTGTCATTAATACGGAGTTTTGGTTTTTATCGAGTAGCAAGCTATGAAAGGCACAAAAAACACTAGTGTAAAACTATTTGAACAGGAAAAATAAAGGTCTAATGTAAAAAAACATGAAACCAGAAACACGTATGAACAATTCAACAAACGACAACTACTGAACGACAGATTCCTGACTAAGGACAGGTGCAAACAAATGCAGTTAGTTTAACGTTTATATACGTACCATAGACTCAATATAAAATATAAACACGATTTTGACACAATATTGTTAGCATTGTTATGTGAATAATTTACACAGAAAGGTATATATAAAAAAAGAAGTGGTATGATTGCAAATAAGTAAAATTTCCAGTACATACATACTAACTGGCACATCTATAGATAACCGTATGGCCTTTAACATTGAGCAATGTTTATATGGCATAGTTAACAATAAAAGACGCCGACATGAAAAATGGAAACAATTTTAACTATGTAACTAACTGCTTAACCATGTTAACTTATTTAAAAAAAAAAGAACGAAAAAAATGTATATACAACAACAACAAGATGATGACACTATATTGTTAACATTACGATGTATACGATGTAAACAGAAAGGTGTAGACACTATATATACAATAAAAACACGATGTTGACAATATGTCAACATCACGATGTATACTATGTGAACGATGTAAACAGAAAGGTATAGACTTTATATATATAAATACAATATAAACACGATTGTCAACATCGCGATGTATACGATGTGAACGATGTAAACAGAAAGGTATAGACTCTATATATACAATATAAACACGATGTTGACACGTTATTGTCAACATCGCGATGCATACGATGTGAACGATGTAAACAGAAAGCTATAGACTCTATATATATACAATATAAACACGATGTCGACACGATATTGTCAACATCCCGATGTATACGATGTGAACGATGTAAACAGAAAGGTATAGAACATATTGATAGGATACAATGTAAACACAATAACGACACTATAAAGTTGACATTGCGATGTTGACAATATCGACAAAACATCGTGCACTGGACATAGTTCATATAAAGCAGTTAAATTTATTTCATGTTTGTAGCGGAGCAAATTTTTTAATTCAATTTGACTTTAACTAAAAAATGCATTGTAGCAAAGGGGAAGAATAAATGTGTTCTGAGGCCTCGATGCTCTAAATCCAATATTTATTTTTGCACATGCGTACATTAACTACCGCAGATTAATGATTCTATCAAATTGGTATGCATTTAATATATATTTCATTAACTTAAAACACTTCCAAACTCTTAAATGATGCACACGTTGTTACTTATATATTTATTATGACTTATACATTTATTATGACTGTAATGTGTTGCATTCCGAAATTGACATATTTGACCTCGATACGACGACCGTTCATGCTGGCTTTTCAAAAACTCCTCCCTCTGAAAAAACACAGTGCCAGCTGTTTGCTTCTTTACAAACAAAAAAGAGAGGTTCATGGAAGAGTCTACACAATCGCCTTACCCTTATACACATCGGACATAGAAATTACCTTAATTGTCCTAATCAGAATCGAATAATTGATGCAAGTTATATTTTATTGTAGTTTTTACATGGATAGGCATTATATTCGTGTTATTTTAGCCCTCACTATCGCACGGGCGAAGATATTCACGAATATGATACATACCCATGGTAAAACTACAATAAAGTATAGCTTGCATCAATTATTTCTTAATTTGTCATTTCAGGGCCTTTTAAAGTCGACTATGCTTTATGGGTTTGCTCATCGTTGAAGGCATATGGTTGTTAACTATAATGCATTTGGTCTCTGGTGAGTTGTCTCATAGGCACATCTTATTTTTATAACTTAAAGTTGAATTTAATATCATTCAACATTTTGGTGATAAATTATTTTTGTGTCCAGCATAAAGCGACGAAGAATAATTACCTTTAGTCAAGCAATTTAAAACATCATTGTATGATAAATAACTGATTGATTATTAAATACTTAATGTCCAGTGGCCAATATTTCATGCATGTTCAGGACGATGAAGATAATGTTGAGATCCCTTTGTGGCTGACCATACTGCGTGGGTTTTTCTCATTGTTGAAGGCCGTACGGTTGCCTATAATTGCTTACATCGACATCATTTGAACTTTGGTGGAATGTCGTCTTATTGAAAATCATAGCACATCTCTTTCTTTTTTCAAACAATAGAAATTCGTCCATCCTTATTCTTGCTTAAGCATTTTTATTACTGATAACTTAACATCAGATGGTCTATTACTATTAACGATTTAGTGTGTACCTTTAAATGAATTCTTGAATTTTTCAGATGAATTATGGCCACTAACAATAACGTTTGTGATGTATGTCGGCAGACATCAACTGTAACACACTGGTGTTTGGAATGTGAGGAAGCTTTATGCAGCTATTGTATTGAGCATCACAAAAAACGGAAAATAACCCGGAAACACAAACCAATACCCATCTCGAAATACGAGTCTCTGCCTTCCTTTATAACCGACATTCACCAATTATGTGTCTATCATAACGAGATATACCAATTGTATTGCAGTATACATGACTCAACTGTATGTTATAAATGTATTAAGGACCATGGACAATGTGGTGTTATCCCCCTCGATGACGTCGATAATTTTGCAAAAATTATCGATTTAGAATTACGTATGGGAAACATTCTAAAAAACATTGAAAGCATTAAGGAAGAAAGAGAGTCCAATATGTCCACCATCGAGAAACATAAAGCAGAAGTAAAAACTGTAAGAAAAGAAATAAACAAACTTTTCGATAAGCTAGAAAAAGATATTGATGAAAAGAAAAATGAATGTCGAGAGAAAATCAAAAAGATTACATCGAAACTGAATAAAAGAGAAACGGAAACAGTAAAATGTAGGACCATTGTCGATGATATAAAACAAAATGGCACTAACTTGCAGACTTTTGTAATATTAAAAGATATTGAAGAAATAATAACAGAAAAAGAACAATACCTCCAAACGGGAATCGACAACGTTGAAGTAGTTGTAGATACAGGGCTGCTTAATATCATGAATATTGTACATGATTTAAAGACAATAGGGACGTTTGATATTAAGACACATAAACGATTTGTCTCACAAGAACCAAGCACTATAACAAACAAGTTATTCCTCAAGTTTGAGAGAATTGACAATATTAAATTAAGTCTGCGGAAGGAGATCTCAATAAGTCAAAGTAATAGCACCTGTATCAGAGGTTGTTGCATATCTCCAAATGGTCAATTTTTGTTCACAGATCGCTTTAAGTGTTGTGTATATCAGCTTAATGAAGTGTGTGCTTTGAGGAATACTTGGTTAATTGAGCCTACTTTGGGATACGGAATAGTATGTGTTGATGCACACACGGTGGTTATTTCATCAGGGATTCATTGTTTCAAACCTGGCCTTGCCATTTTAAACCTTCAACTACAGAAAAAGAAAACTTTTATAGAACTTCCAGGTCGTACATACGGCGTAACAAAAGAAGGCCAATCATTATTTACCTGTGTTCAAAATCAGGGTATTTATGAAATAAATTTGACAGATTTCAAAACTACAAGAATAATAAGGTGCGACATTACATCATCTTCCCATATAGCTGTATATTCCGACAAAATATACTATACTGACAATAACGAAGATTGTGTGATTTGTTGTGATCGTGAGGGATTACGTATTTGGACCTTTAAAGATGTCTCTGTTCTTCAGAACCCGCGGGGAATAGCAGTGGATGACGGCAATGTGTTTGTAGTTGGTGAAATGACAGATAACGTTATAGCCATATCAAGTGATGGAAACAGTTACAGGGAACTTCTCACCAAACACGAAGGTCTCTCTTCTCCGTCTGCCATTTTCGTTGATAGAAAGAAGAAGAACATTCTAGTTGCTAATACTGGAAAAAAAGCGTTTCTTTACAATTTTTCATTTCAGTGATTTAAATCAATATTAAAAGAAATATAAATGAATTAGAGTTGGTCGATTTTTTTTAAACCCGCAAAAATAACCAAAATGGTTGCCATGGCTAAAAATAGAACATAAGGGGGAATATAGATTTCGGCTTATATCTCTGAAACCAAAGCATTAATTTTAAGGAAATTTTGCCGTTTTTGGCTATTATCTTGAATATTATTATAGATAGAGATAAACTGTGAACAGTAATAATGTTCAGCAAAGTATACAGGCAAATTTCACTCACATCAATTTCACGTGAATTTAAATTCATGTGAATCTCACGTGAAATTCACATCAATTTCACCTCAAACGAGCTTATACGTGAAACTCACGTGAAAACAATTTTTGTGAGTTTCACGTGATTCTCATGTGAAACTCATGTGAATTTCACATGAAAATCACGTAAAATTTTTCATGTGAAATTCACATGAATTTTTAAAATAGAGTAATTCAAATAACATATAAATTTTCAAATTTAATTAAAATCATGAAAAATATCAATTTTTTTTTTGTAAATTTCACGTGAAATTCATGTGAAAAATTTCACATCAGAATCATGTGAATCTCAATTCACGTGAAATTCACATGAAAATTTTCACATGAGTTTCATGTATAAGCTCGATTGAGGTGAATCTCACGTGAAATTCATGTGAATTTCACGTGAGATTGATGTGAAATTCATGTGAGCTAATTTTGCCTGTGTAGGATCTACGAATAAGTCAACATGACTAAAAAAAAAAATTAATTTTTGTAATCTTTTACAAAAATCTTCTACTGAGACAAATTTAACCAAACTTGTCCACAGTCATCATTAGGGTTTGATGACCCCGCCCGCGAACCAAGATACGGACATGGCTAAAAATAGTACATAGGGTAAAATGCAGTTTTTGGCTCATATCTCTGAAACCAAAGCATTTAGAGAAAATGATCGAGGATAAAATTGTTAATTTAATAGGTCAAGATCTATCTGCCTTGAAATTTTAAGACCAATCTGGCAACCTGTTGTTGGGTAACTATTTGCTACCCCTTAATCGGTAATTTTAAGAAAATTGTGCAGCTTTTGGTAATTATCTTTGATAATCTTATAGATAAAAATAAACTGTAATCAGCAATAATGTACAGCAAAGTAAGACCTACAAATAAGTCAACATGACCAAAATGATCAATTGATCCCTTAAGGAGTTATTGCCCTATATAGTCATTTTTAAACAATTTTCATAAATTTTGTAAATTTTTACAAAATATTTTCCCCTGTGACTACTGGGCCAAGTTCATAATAGATAGAGATAATTGTAATCAGCAAGCATGTTCAGTAAAGTTAGATCTACAAACACATCACCATCACCAAAACACAAGTTTGTCATGAATTGATCTGTGTCCTTTCTTAAATATGCACATAGACCAAGGTGAGCTCTAGTTATTTATGATTTATTGTTGTTTCTTTTAAAGTTGTTTGTTTACGTGTTCAGAAAAACAGTCAAGAAAATAAACAAATTTCTTCTGATTTTTTTTATAAATAAAATGAATAAACAATATTTCAAAACTGTGGGCGGGGTTACTCTTACTTGGATTTTCAATATGATTTTCATACATAAAACCTGCTTTTTGTTGAGCCATAAGGATTGTGATCCGGCGGCGGCGGCGTCGTTAGCTAACTTCTTAAAAGCTTTATATTTAAGAAGGTGGAAGACCTGGATGCTTCATACTTTGTATATATGGATGCCTCATATTACGAAGTTTCCGTCAGTCACATGTCCAATGTCCTTGGCTTCATTTTTATGATTCAGTGACTACTTGTATAAAAAGTTCAGATTTTTTGTAATGTTAATTTCTCTCTTATTATAAGTAATAGGATAACTATATTTGGTATGTGCGCACCTTGCAAGGTCCTCATGCGACAGACAGTTTTCACTTGACCTCGACCTCATTTCAAGGATCAGTGAACAAGGTTAAGTTTTGGTGGTCAAGTCCATATCTCAGATACTATAAGCAATAGGTCTACTATATTTTGTGTATGGAATGACTGAAAGGTGAACATGTCTAGCTTGCAGGTGTCATCTGACCTTGACCTCATTTTTATGGTTCAGTGCGGCCTTCGTCAATGAGCAAAGCCTATACCGCATAGTCAGCTATAAAAGGCCCCGATGTGACAATGTAAAACAATTCAAACGAGAAAACTAAAGGCCTTATTTATATGAGAAAATAAACGAAAAACAAATATGTAACACATAAACAAACGACAACAACTGATTAACAGGCTCCTGACTTGGGTCAGGCACATACATAAATAATGTGGCGGGGTTAAACGTGTTAGCGGGATCCCAATAACAACTAATAAAAAAAAGCATGCATCTAAGACTTAGCTATCAATCCGTACACATCCAACATCCAATATATTTAAGAGTCATAAACAGTCAAGAGAAAAACATGACCTTATGCAATGCCAAGTTACAGGTATCTACAGATTGTTGATCCATGAATGTGTATATTTATGTAACATAATAGTAATATTTAGTTTGTTTTTAATTGACTGATAATAAAATCAATATTAATACAAATAAAAACAATATCCAATGATCTTATTACAGTGTTGAATTGATAACCTTTTAGAATAAGTTTATTTAAAGAAGTTTAAAAGGATCATTTCTAAATTTCCGGGCACGGTTAACAACGTTTCCGTTAAAATGAGGATGTGCTATCCCGTTTGAAATAAGTTTTCTACAGGTACAACCAAACTTCAAAACCAAATCTTTATATCTGTGGAAAAGTTTAGTAAAGGTTTTAAGTAATTGATGGTAACGATATACCTGGTTTAATAATTTACCAGAAATACATAAATTGCGTTTGTTAAAATAAAAAAGCCATCACAACAGAATAGGGCATAGCGAACGAGCTGTGAAATGAAAACACCATCTAAAAATGGAAAATTAACAATAGGGAACGAAAAAATCGTCCCTTTTCTCGAAAATTTTAGTGTGGAGTTTCCCGTTTAAAACCGAAATATCTAAATACAGGTGAGGACAGTTATGTATATATTTGATTTATTTAAAGTAAGTTCCTTGGGGTAAATTTCAGCAGTATATTGAGGAAATTCTTGATTACTTAACGAAACAATTATCATTAAGATAACAGTAAGTATTGTTGAATTTATCAATTAAATGCAATTTCGACGGGTATTTACTGAGTTTAGTCATAAACTGTGATTCGTTACAGAAAAAAACAAGTCTGCTATTTAAGGGGCACAATTAGGTTAACTCGCGTCGGGCGTACAACATTTTTATTTTTTTTATATCTATACATAGGTCGCTTTGACACATTCCCCATTTCCTTTCTCAATTTTATGTCTTTTCAATCCACCATTCTCTGCATTTGAAAATACCTGTTCCAAGTCAGAAATATGACAGTTGTTTGAAGTGTTTTATCCTTTGATTTTGCAATTTTATTAGGGACTTTCCGTTTTGAGTTTTCATCGGAGATCAGTATTTTTGTGATTTAACTTTTTTTTATAAAGACTGGTGCTTTTGACAGTATGTTTATGAATTTTCAAAACTTCTTAGAAATAAGATATAATAATTCAAAATTAAGTTTCTCTGTAAAATATTTGGATTGATTTAAGAAAATCAGGATATGATCCTTAAATAAACTAATCATAGATACCAAGACTAAATGTTGTATGTACGTACACGTAAAATTTGAGACGTTTTATGATACCTAAATAAGTCTCTATATAAGAGGCCGAAATTAAGCTGGAGTGTTACTCTTAAGAAATATATACGAAACATTCTAAAAAGTTACACGACACAGGGTTTCACTTCACATGGAACATTTATCTATACAATATCTACCATGCGTACATGATAAATTCAATAACGAGTTGATAATATGAAGGAAACTCAATATAAAGATATAATAGATAAAATAAATGCGTCCAGATTATAAAGCAAACTTAAATCTATATCGTAATTGGCTTTTACAATTTGCAGTCTACAACAAATTTATATACAAACTGGGATTTGCAATAGGTTTATGAAAAAATGTAAAATCCCAAGTAACAAAATGAAATAGTCGATTTTTATTTTGTATATTCAAATAGTAGCTGTATAGTAGCTGTATATACACATTTCTATTCACAACAATCCAACATTACTTTCAACTGACTTGTTCTAAGAATGTTCATGCAATTACATATTTTTAATAAAGATAAGTTTAACTTCATCACCATCTTCTTCTATTCAAAGTCAATTAATTATTTCAATTAAAATGGAATCAAAAATTCAGTAACAATCGTTTAGTGACCAGTCAGCGGTCTTAGGTTCACGTATTGCTTCTTTTTTTTTTTTTTTTAAATTAGTCGATAAAATATATGCAACACAAGGTTCCTAGATCTTACAGAAATTATCGTTTTTCATCAACATATTGACCGATTTTTCTGTTGTTTGTAATCTATTAATTATAGGTAAATCGATTGACATATTGACATTTTTTTCTGTTTGGAAGTTTGAAATCTATTAATAGGTAAATAGGTATACTTTGTGTTTTAACATGAAAGAACCTGTTCACGCCTGGTAAACCATCTAATCTCAACCAAAATGTTGAGACGGAAAAAAGTATTCTGGCAAGTCCTGTTGAGTCTTTCTGGTTCAAAATATCCAAAATAAACACAAGGTAGGTCGACTTTTCGTCAATATACTGAAAATCGAAGAGTTTTTTGTAAAATAGGAGAATGTCATGCCATAGATAATTGAATTAGGATTTGTTTCGTGTATAACACGGTCCAATATGATTTAAAATGACATTGGAATGACTTTTCTCCTGCAGGTAAATGTGGCCAGTGCAGTCAGCTATTGACAAAATGACAGCCTGAAATCATTGATAAACTACGTATATATCAGTAAATTAGTATTTTTCTAAAACCTTATAAACATAAAATTACAGTTTGCTCCTTTTCTTTACTAATATAATTTAATTAAGCTAGATATGTTATGAAGTAGATCATGTTGAGATTTTCTGGTATCGGTTGAGATATTCTGGAACAATGTTGAGATCTTCTGGCGATTGAAATTTTCAACTAGCTTAGTATCAATTATACATACAAATGTACAACCGTTAAAATTCATAAACTTGCCGTATATTGTTTAACATTTCAACTGTCATTTTAATCTTATCTTTTTCAACTGTCATTTTAATCTTATCTTTTTCAACTGTCATTTTATTCGTGTCTGTATAGTTATGACAGGCATCTTCTAAAGAGACCTTTGGTTGTAATAAAGTGAATAGTTAATAGTGAATAGCTGTGTTTTTTCTGGCGCTGGAGATTAATAGTCTAGAGCTGAAGATTAATAGTCTAGTGCTGGAGATTAATAGTCTAGCGTTTGAGAGGCAGTTTTGCACAGAAGCTATAAAGTCAATAATGTTGTAATTCATATATCCAGCGCTAGAATTTATTCCTACATCGCTTAACTTGACATCGCAATAGCTAGCTTTTCGAAATCTACATCGCTATACTTTACATTTGCAGTGCTGGGGGTTAACATCAGCACTAAACTTTATCTATACACAGCTACTTTTGCATAGGTACTATTTCTAGCAATTTCACAAAGTAAAATGTCAGTGGGTCAGTTATTTTTCTATAACGTTTTTTTCTATGTTTATAATCAACATGAACAGGAGTAAAACTGCGCAGATTGTAGTATTGATGTTTTAATGAGTCATTAAAATACTCATTTTCTAACTAAATGCATATTCAGGACGAGTACATGAAATATAAACTTGAATGTTATATGAACATAAACCCTCCTTTGTACTAGATTGACACGCCGTGTGTGCTTTTGAAAATGAAATTGATATATACGTCCACTTGTATTTTTGTCCATCTGATGAATTAAGCATTTTCCAACTGATTTTTATAGTTCGTTCCTATGTTGTACTGTTATTCTACTGTCCAATGTTAGGGGAGGGTTGTAATCTCGCTAAAATGTTTAACCCCGCAATATTATGTATGTGTATGTGTCTGTACCAAGTTTTAAAGAGCCTGTAATTCAGTGGTTGTCGTTTGTTTATGTGTTACATATTTGTCTTTCGTTCATTTTTTTTTATATAAATAAGGTCGTTAGTTTTCTCGTTACTATTGTCATTTCGGGGCCTTTTATAGCTGACTATGCAGTATGGGCTTTGTTCATTGTTGAAGGCCGTACGTTGACCTATAGTTGTTAATCTCTGTGTCATTTTGGTCTCTTGTGAAGAGTTGTCTCATTGGCAATCATACTTCATTTATATATATATTTATAGTATACAAGGTATTATCCCGCAGTTAAGATTTGTCACTCTTTAAGAACGCATGCCCATCCGTAAAAAAACGGACGACTGCCGGATGTACAACGGACACTTCATCCGTTGAATGTCCGTTAATTCAAAGTATTGAACATGCTCGAAATTCTCCACCGGACAGAAGGGACATTGATGGATATCACGGATGTTGAACGGATATGAAACGAAAATTAACGGACGTCTTACGGACATGAACGGATTGTAAAAAGTAATCCGTTTGCGCTATCCGGTAAGGTGTAACATGCAATAAAATATTTGTTATCGTTAAAAAAAAAAGTGTAACATGTGCTTAAATCTCCGGTCACACTTTACCAGATAGCGCGAACGGACGCCGCACGGATAACTTTTTTTCAATTCGTTCGTTCCGTGAAACGAGTGTTGTTATCCGTTAGACGTCCGTACATATCTGTTTCATTTCGTTCAGTATCAACTTTATCAGTCGACGTCCGGTTGGTCCGGTGGAAAAATTTTAGCATGTTAAAACCCTTTGAACGGACGTTCAACGGATGAAGTGTCTAGTAGGCGTCTGTTTTTTGTTTACAATACTCGTCCGTTCTGTGTTCGTTTTGTATCTGTTACTCGTCCGTTAAACATCCGTTGGAGGTCCGGTAGACAGGTTCACTAACGATCTTTACCGGACATATAAAGCATAAAACGGATGTGAGACGGACATGAACAGAAGGATAACAGAACGATAATTGATTATAAAACTGATACACACCAATTGAAAATCGCGTCAGGAAAAAACAATTGTTGGTATGTTGGTTTTCTTTAGTATCATGCATATTTACGGCTTTTTATAGCTGACTACATGTATGCGATATGGGCTTTGATCATTAATGAAGGCCGTATGGTTACCTATAGTTGTTAATTTCTGTGTCATGTTGGTCTTATGTGGAGAGTTATCTCATTAGCAATCATACCACATCTTCTTTTTTATATGATCTTCTAAATCATGATCAGGCAAAGTTATTGGCTTTTTATTCTGATATTTGTTTTCTAATACTTTTCAACCCCTACCATTTCTCGGCATACTACAAGTCCGTTTTATTTGTTCATTACATAACGGACTCCCAACGGATGAATATGTTGTAAATAGAAAGTTTTGTCCATCCTTTCGGCGTCCGTTCGAGCTATTTGGTAAAGTGTGACCACAGTTTTAAGCAGAACTTGCATGCTAAGCATAGACACACACAAATATGTTTCAGTTGACCTGCCCAGAGACCAAACTAACCATCTCCCACACTTTAGCTACGTCGATACCTTCATACCTTCATACATTTCACCCAAAGTTATACTCATTTAAAATATCTTATTTATTATTTCGATTCGTTTATACTAGAATATGTTTTGGAGTTTTGTGTGACGTCAATTTTGTAAACATTTTTGTTTAGGGTCAAGCTGAAACCCGCCTCAAGGTTTGGGATTTTCGCGCTGTGTTGAAAGCCTATTAGTGGGCTTTAGACTGTTTTCTGGTTTTTGATCGGGTTGTTGTCTCTTTTACACCTTCCCCGGTTCCATTCTACATTTTATGTAAACGAAACAGTAACTAATCAAAACAACAGTACCTGTAGAGGGGACCATTAAGTATTCAACAATGAAAAGGTTTATGTACATATCAACCTCCAATTTCTAAAGTGTCCCTATATTTGATAACATGTGTAATTACATTGAACACAAATAATCACATTACCGCCATCATGACTAAATAAAAACAAAAGATGTGATATAATTGCCAATGAAACAACTCTCCACAAGAGACCAAAATGACACAGAAATTAACACTATAGGTCACAGTACGGCATTCAACAATGAGCAAAGCTCATACCATATAGTCAGCTATAAAAGGCCCGAAATGCCAATGTAAAACAATTCAAACGATAAAACAAACGGCCTAATTTATGTCAAAAAATGAACGAAAAACAAACTATGTAACACAGAAACAAACGACAACCACTGAATTACAGATTCCTGACTTCGGACAGACGGGCGATATCTTTTTGCGCCAAAAAGTAACTCATTTGCGCCACAACTTAATTGCGCCAATACTTCTTTTGCGCCACCTAATTTTCAAAACTATAGGTATCATTTGCGCCAATAAAGTAATCATCCTCATAAAATTATCCCGCTTTATGGCTCGTTACACAATACAAAGTCATCATCTTTGTTTGTAACAACACCAATATCATCCAATATTCTGTGAAATTCTGCTTGACTTTTAGGTTGAGCCCGATGCAGTTTTATTCTCTCCATATACATTGACTGACGCACATATCTTAAATCTTTCTTTTCTAAATTTTCTTTTTCAATTTTGAAGAGCTCTGAATTTTTTTATTTTAGAAGGTCGCTCTGGCAACATATCGGTTGCTTTTCTTTTGCACGCAGTTCTCAAAATTTGACGTTCTTGTTTCTGGATTTTTGTTTCATGACATATAATCTAATTCTCCATTCGAAATAATTGTACACGATTCATCTGTGAATAACCTAGCACAACACGACTTAACTGTACATCTCCACCTTATTTCTCCAGTTTTCCTTAACTGTTACATCTCCACCTTATTTCTCCAGTTTTCTGTACAAATGCCTGACGGAATTTTGTGTTCTTTAGGTGTCATACCACCAATTACTCCCTCAAATTTAGAACGTATGTGAAAGTAGGCCTACTCGGACAAAAAAAAGTGCATTTGATGTCATTGTTCACCTAAACTAACTAACAAATTTGCAGAAATGAAAATTTTGTTGAAAGAGAAATATATTAAGACCATTTTGAGCCAAAACTTACCTGTCTATGAGTTTGCATTAAAAATTGAGGATTAATGCGCTCCATAGTATACTAATTTAAGATTTCCAGAAAACCAGGGGTTATTTTTAGTGGTACCTCCTTTCGGAAGCTCTCTGCTTTCTTATATGATTTTGAATGTATGTTGAAAATTGGCATGCAGAAAGGTGACACCTGTACAAATCAGGATATACCTAGTTTCTATGAAGTTAATCTTAAGGTAAAATATTTAGAAAGCTGTGAAAATTGCATAATTTGGTTGAACAGATAGGGACTTTTAATTGGTGGTATGACACCTTTAAACAATGATGACCGGTTTTTCCTCTATCAGACTCTATTTTCTTGAATGGTATATCAGACACTCTTGACTCGTGAAAAAATATTCTATTACTAAACAATTTATTTTTTTGGTGAGTTTTCTTAAATTTGATGAGTGTTCAATTAAATCTTTAGTGGAAATTTTAATAATAGTACATGTATGCTATAGGTAAAACATGTGCAGGTAGGATATAAGTAAAAAATATTTACAGGTAAATGTGGCGCAATTTCATTTCATTTATTGGCGCAATTAATACCATCAAAATAAAAGAGAGTGGCGCAATTAATACCTTTTCAAAACTGCCATTGGCGCAAATTGATTCTGCCCGGACAGACACAGCTGTTCAGCAAAGGTTATCAAAAGGTTTGACAAATGTTTTAATATAAGAAGTAAGGTCCATGAGTTTTTCATGTTGTCAGGATAACATCCTAACCATTTTCATTTATATTTCTTCACAGGTATTTTGTTGATATGGGTATTTTCAAAGGAAAGCGCAAAAAAGGCTTAAAGCTTGCTTCTGATAAGAAAAGAAAAATTTACAATGTACGACAAAAAAGAAGACGCATTGAACAAGGAAACTTTGTAAAAAAGCATTCATCCTCAAATTACCCGCTGAATACAAATATTAATTCATCTACGTTTACATATGACATTTGGTCAAATGATTGCATGGACACACTCTTTAATAATAATATTCCTTCAACTACATGTAATAAGAACAATTGTTTGGAGGCAGATTTCTTCGTTTTATGTCTGGTATGAAAAATGAAACAGATCAGCTGACAAATGCTACAACTCATTTCGACCCACTTAAATCTCGTATTAATTTTGCATGTCCATCTGAAAGCATTCTTCGGGATTTAAATCCATTTGAAAATGATTTGCCTGTAGCATTTGAGTCTGGTATTATGGAGAAAATGATCGAATATAAAGCTATTCGTAATGAGGATTCAAAGACGTATGTTCTTATGTTTGATGGGAAAAAAATCAAAAGAGGCGCCGATGTCGATCTGTTGGGGTTTGAAAAAGGTATGACGTTACAACAGAGACAAGAAGTGAGAGACCAAAATATAGAAGCTTTCGTTCACTTGAAATATGTATTAACCAAATACAAGAAACAACAAATGATGTGTCCTTGACACCAGAAGATATGAAAGCTAATGTCTTTAATCAGCTAAAGGCTACAAACATTATATCGTCAAGACATCTACACGAGCTGAGAAACCTAAAATGTAAAAAAGAATATGCACTGAGCAAACTGATGGAAAAAGTCGATGGAGTTGATTGGAGAAAATAAAAATTTGCATTTTCTATTGACTTGTGCAAAACAAACATCTGGAAGATAGAAAACGTTATTGAACAAATAACAAATTTTCAAAAATGCCTTTGCAAAACTGGTGCTTTCGTTAACGGTGTCGGTCATTTATATGCTAAATCGAACATCATCAATCTTGAAAATCAACAAAACTTGAGAATTCTAAAATCACCCGAAAAGCTGGCAAGTAGTGTGAACGTTTCAGATTTAGCCACTGTCAAGCAAAGGTCAGAGAAATGGTTCAAAGAGAGGTCAAACATGAAAATGACTGGTAGTACAATATATAGAGCTCTGGGCTGTGATGGTTTGAAGTTTCAAAAAGAACATTTCGACTCTGTTGTAAATGGTATATCACCCCCCGAAGTTTCGCCAACGCAAGCTGCAGCCATGAAGCATGGTACCGACAGTGAGATTCACCAAATTGCAACAATGTGTAGTATAATAATGCCATTTTTCTTTCCAAAACGAGTTTTTTATGAGGAAGGATCTTACATCACGAATAATGTACTGGTTTCCCCAGATGGAAGTCTTCGACTAACTGAAAATGAAAATGTTAAAAGTTTTGCCTTTGAGGGAAAGACTCCGACTGGCAATACTTTCAAACCAGCTTTACACAATGTTGTTCCAGAAAGGTACATTGCACAAACACTTTTTGAACAGAAGGCATTAGATGCAACAGATGGAACTCTATACATGTCTTGGACATCAACTTCATGTACCCTTTTCAAAGTTTTATCAAATGAAGAAGTTATAAATACAATATTACGGGAACTTATAGAAATCTACTTTTGCGACATACTAAAACGACCAACACGCTCATCAGCCGCAGCAAAGCAAATAAAACAGTACATGCAAGAAATAAGCAGAACTGGCTGTGTGTTTCTTGGAGAATTTCCAACTGTTCAAGGAAAACTAGATCATGATGAAACTACCAACGGTACATCTGCACATATAGATCCTATACCTAGCGATGATTATAGAGTCAAACTTACATACGATGAAGTGCATCGGCAAATACTTCAAGGAAAAGACACAATCTTAAGTTCTTATGAGATTTTGAGAATCATTGCTTCACAAGTAGTAGTTTACTTGTTGGCCGACCTTGATCACTTGTGGAAGGAAGAAGAGCCGCATGCCATTCCTACAGCATACTTTTTACGGGGATACAGCTTATCCATGGATGTTTTTCGAAGCATTACAGAAGAGTGTAAAGATAAATGCTTAGAAAAGGACATTGACGTAATTGTATCAGCTGCAGACGGTGAATTCCTACCCCTAATAGTTAGGGGCCGAAAAGGAAACCCTTTAACACAACATCAACTATCTAAGGATGTGTGGACGGAAGTATCAAAGCTCTCAAACCATCAGATTCTTCAAAAGCTCAAAGATGCCACAAAGGAATATGTTTTCGACATAAGCAGATTGCCAAACGAACCCAATTGCGCAATGAAACCTATCTCATTGCAAAGTAAAAACAAAACCCTTTCCAGAATATGCACCCCCATGAAAGGATGGCAACGCGAACGAAAACCACAAAATAACATAGTAACTACAGAGGAGAATTGTGAAATCGAACAAATGCTAGAATCAGAAGCTAGACAAACTGAGTTAGAAGAAAAGCAACAAATAGAAAGCAATATCTTCCAAATGAATCATATCAGCATCGATTGTGTTGAAGAGGAGAATCCAGATGTTGAAGTTTCAACAAGTGGTATTCAGGAAAATAAGCCTGAATCCTTGGGTTCAATTCTGTCTTTATGTCCCAATGCAATCAACGAATTTCTAGAATCTCTGCGTGCATCAAACGAAACAAAATGGGACCAAGTTATTATATCTGATTTAATTCAGATTCGTGAAAACAGCGATTCACTTAAACAGTTTACTGTGAAGGAACTTATTATTTTAACCAATGTTATCAAATGAATGCTAATAATACAGGACTAGGAAAATTGAAAACATCAGGAAAGAAAAAAGGTAAACTAATTTCATAACTAATGAACCCACCTGTGAACGAAGATCCTCCTACGAAAAAACGAAAAAAGACGGTTCCAAGCTTACAGATATTATCAAGCAGAGTAATTACAAAAAGAACGTATCCAAAGAAAGTTATGAACATAGCATTCTGCAATTTTCTATGGGAGGACCGAGTTCATGAATGGAAGAAAAATGCAAGAGTATATGACAAAGTACCAATATTTGGAGTAGATGTCTCGATAAAATTGATGGAATTTCCAAACATGCATGGGAGAGAGTTTCACATTCAAATCCATCAATTTTGAACTCAGTGTTATTAGATGTATCTGAAGAAGGTAAAATTCTAGACCAAATGTAGGAAAGAATTACGAGAAATTTGTTTACCATCGAAATTGAAGAAGAAATGAAAAGAAATCTGGACGACAAGGAAGCGACTTTTTGTCGAATTATTCGTGAGAGTTTATATGTAGCCGATGATGAACCCGGTATACCAGCAATTGAAAGATGTAAATCAAAGCACTGTAAGCGCTGTAGGCAGTTAACCAAAAAACCCAAGGCAAACATAATTATGAAAACTGTGGCAATGTTGCTTAAGATTTTTTAAAAAAGAACGAACATTAAACATTCATATATCATGTATATTGTACATTTATGTTCATTTAATGAATTAACCATTAAGGCAAATAATTCATATTCAAGGTTTTCAAAAGCAACACAAATATCAAGTATATTTTTTTCATGGTCATGAGTCTGCAGTGGTACAAGTTCGCAATGATTGCAGTTGTTCTAGTTGATAGTTAACGTTGGTATTAGTTGACTGTTTGTAGTTCAAGTTAACTATAGTACAAGCTTGTTTAAGTATGAATGGACTTGCTTCCCTTGAAAAGAAAACTGAGATTGTTTTCTACAGTACAAAAGTTATAAGACCCAAATCAGACAAATGTTTACTACGTACTACAGGGATCAAAGGTGGGGTCTAACTGACCTGCCCATAGTAAATGTAAATGACCCCCACCTTCACCCTTAATCCATGATGTCTAAGTTTTGGAACAAAATGGCAGGTAATTATAAAACAGTTGGTCAAACATTCTTGGGCTTGAAAGATATGTTTTCTTAAAAATGAGCCATATCAAAATGATTTTTTTATAGGACCAGATATAATTCCAAATATAGTTAAGCCAAGGTAAATTCTTTAAACCTTCTTATTTTTTTCCATCAATAAAATTTTATAATTAACAAGAAATAATTGTAATATAATGCTGTTACGTAGTCTCCCAAATAAAGCTCCCATAATTATTCATTCTTATGGTAGCCTGACATTGGGCAAAGTCTAGTACACATTGGTTAAGTCTAGCAAAGTGATATGCATATGTGACGCCTATGAGATTGACCTTGAATGTCATTCAATCTTTAAGAAATGACAAACAGGAATGAATATGGTTTACGGGTTGGTATCTCAATCTTTTACAAGTTCTCAAAACACACACAAGAGGGGTGGGGTGACCCTAGGGACTACCCCTATATTTCATTTGATTTTTTTTCACTGTCCCATACATGAATATATATGGTTTAGGGGTGGGGATCTCAACCGTTATCAAGTTTTTAAACAGGAGGGGATGTTGTGACCCCAGTGACTTCCCCTATATTTCATTTGATTTGTTATATGGTCAAATACATGAATATATATGGTTGAGGGTCTCATCTGTTTCCAATTTATCAAACAGGAGGGGTTAGGTTGACCCTAAGGACTCTCCCTATATTTCATTTGATTAGTTCTTTTGTCCCATACATGAAGATATATGGTTTAATTAAAAGGTGGGAATCTCGACTGTTTACAAGTTCACAAACAGGAGGGGTGGGGTGACCGCAGCGACTCCCCTATATGTCATTTGTTTTAGAGGTGGGGATCTCAACTGTTTCCAAATTCTCAAACAGGAGAGTTGGGGTGACCACAGGGACTCCCCCATATTTAATTTTATTTGTTATAGTCCCATACGGGAGTATATATATATATATATGGTTAAAGGGTGAGGATCTAGACTGATTCCAAGTTCTCAAACAGGAGGGTGTACAGTAACCCTAGGGACTCCCTTTATAATTCATTTAATTTATTGTATTGTCCAATACATTAATATATATGGTTTAGGGGTGGGGATCTTGACCTTTTCAAAGTTCACAAACAGGAGGGGTGGGTGACCCAAGGGACTCCCCCAGTATTTCATTTGATTATTTATATTGTCTCATACATGAATATATATGGTTTAGGGGTGGGGATCTGGACTGTTTACAAGCTCTAAAACAGGAGGGGGTGGTCACCCTAGGGACTTAATTTTCCCCTATATTTCATTTGTTTAGCTATATAGTCCCATACATTAATGTATATGTTTGAAGGATTGGGATCTCAACCGTTTCAAAGTTAACAAACAGGAGGGAGTAGAGTGACCCACAGGACTCCACCTTTATATCATATGATTTGCTTACATTCAGGTATCATATAATCTAGTTGCACTTTTTGTGAAAATAAAGTAAGAAACTTCCATCTATTTTAAATGACCCTACAAAATTGAGAAAAAAAATACCCATTGAAATTGCAGGAAGATGTTTAGACTTTAAAAGCATCTCACATGCATTATCAACATTTATCACTGATAAAGAAAATTTATACTGCCACCAGGAACATATTTATTGTTAGATATACTGTTCCCAGCTGTCACATTCTATTGGATTTTGACATTCAAATTTGTCAAAAAATAATTTTGAGTTTCTGTACAAAATATTTTCTGCTTTTTCTTTCTTTCACATATATCTTTTGGTTTTCAATTCTAGTGTTTATATTTATTTACCATGCATGGATGTATTTTGTCACCTGTATACCATTTTTTTATTTGATCGCCAAATCCGGAATTATTCTTATCCGCTTCCGGAATCGGATCCGATATTGTAATTGGCATCCATTTTGTTTTCAATGTTGTTTTTGTCAGTCAGATACGATTTTACTCGAACTTACAAATTATTTGTCGGCGATTTTCTGTATAAAGCTAGCGGTTGAACAAAATGAACATCGCTGTCATGAATAATAATGATGAAAATAAGTTTTGAGATCGTTTATTTGGAGACTTTGGTAAAAAGGTTTGCAAAGTTATTTATTATTTTCTTTCAAGTGGCATGTCGGGCGTAGCTAGTAACCAAGTCGAAAGTCCGACTGCAAAAGTGGAAGGTCGCGGACCTCGTATCACCGCTAATTTGAACCCCTGTCTACATATTGAAAAGATACGCAAATTTCGTCTTCTAATTTAAAATTGCCGCCAACAGTACGAATTTTAATAGACTACTGACGTAGTTGACTACGTATTGATGACAAACAATATTCCTACGACTTTTGCCATTTGGGAAATCTAAACTACCTGTCTTTAGAAATTTTCGGCGATTAAATATTTCATACATTTGTTCTTTGACATCTTAGCCAAAAGCTCAGGGGATAATAAGCTACATAAGGATTCCTTATGTGCTCTACTTCCTACGTGCAACTTCAAAACTTTTGGATAAATCGACGATCATTTAAGGTTTTTCTGGTCATAATTTTTGTAATCCAGAATTAAAAGTATGAAAAAACTGTTCAATTAGTTATAAATAACATACTATTCAGCTAGATAATAACAATGACACGTATTTCAGCATTTATTGGGTAGAACACAAATCTAGGGTGCTCGCATAAGGCAGCTTAACTGCCTAAAAACGAATGCACCTAATAAACTGGCTAAAACAGGACGTTGACTTTGGAGATTTTCCCCCATACGGTGCTCGGATAAAGGGGTTGTCGCATATACTCTACGAAGGACTTCGAAGCAGCAATGAAGCAGTTGTTCCTTTATGCACTGTCTAAGAAAGGAACATACTGTGTCCGAGCGCCAAATACTCTTTGTTCTGAATCTTTTTTTCAGCACTATGAAAGAAATGGATCCCTGGGGACAGGGTGTGCTTACTAAAGAAGGAGTGGAAAAACATATTTCTGATTTCATAAGCATCACTGCAATGAAGATGAAAAATGATAAGTAGGTACAATTTTCAATTAAATATGTTGTTTTTTTTGGTTCATTTAAAATTGATAAAGGCACAAATTATCCCTGGGTATGAAAAGCATGGGTGCTTACATATATGCTTAACCTCGTCGTATTCTTTGCATTTCTGCCTCGTGTTGCAGGATCGTAGTCAATGAATTTGTGCCTGTCTTGCATTTTTGGTTTCCTTTTACATAAGCGGCCGTCATTTTTCTCTATGCATTCGATTGACACTTTTTATTCAGTTTTTTAGGCTTCAGTTAAATAAAGTATAGATTTTGTCAATTATTGGAGGCTGCCTATTTAAAGCACCTGTCCTGAATTGAGTTGTTGAGTGTTATTTTTTTCTGGATAGAAGGTGATTTGCAGTTATACCACATCCAAAAACTTTAACACCTTACCTCATTTTATTACAGAAATCTGAGACTACACATAGTACATGTACTAAAAGATAGTTCAAAGTCAATACCAACAAATTAAACAAAAGGTTTTATGCGAATTGTATTCATTATCAATTTTACTTGTACACATATAGTCTTAACATTTCACATCCTAAATAATAGGCCAAATAACCGTGACGGTTCTGTAAAGAGAATTATCATACATTTTACATTTATTCATTACTTCTTATTTGACCTTTCTTCCACAGACCATTTTTTATAAGAACTAAAAAAGATGCAGCATATCCGTCTGTTTCAACTGAGAATGACATAAGTGTAGACGACCCTTTAAATTGCTTCTGTAGAACAAATGGTTGGATTCGTTGTATAATTCCAAAGTAAGTTGTTTGTCTTTTTTTTTTTTTTTTTTTTTAACTCAAATGCAACATTGTCCTCTTTTGTTTTAAAGTGTTGACTCACAGTCCATAATAAGGAAACATTGATCGGTTTGATTTTTTAAAAATTCAATGAGATAACTTTTTTTATTGAATAAACCAGAAGCAGCAAATAAAAGTAAATGCAGGATATTACAAGCCCTATTTGTTTTCTTTTCTGAAAATGTAAAACAAAGATGTCTTATTAAATTCAAAATTATTATCTGCCCTTGATTTGATAGGCTAGGATTTTTTATGGAACTGTTAACTAAACTTTATATTTTTTATAGTTTAGTTCTTAAATTTCAAATTTTATGTATCTATGTCGTATATTAAATAAGTCTTGGTAAGATATTGTTAAACCCTAAAAGTATTTTGAAACATGTCCAGAAGAGATTATCTGTAAAAGATCACACCGGCCAGATGTACCCAAATGAGAAAATTTGTGCCAAAATACGCACCTGTTGGAGTACCTCTTAAGATTATCATAAAAGATTATATAAAATAATTTCGCCAAAACATGGAAAAAAATTGCAATGCTTAATGAATAAATTTCAAGAGATTATTGGACCATTTTTATTGAATTTGAAGAGGAAGGCTTTCTATGTTCGATAGTCAAATTAAAAATGTAATACTAGAAACTATAATTCTCTTGCGATGTCATTGTTATCATCATTCTACAATAAAATCTATTTCCATTTCAGAGACCATTTTTTGACACCAAAGCAAGAACAAGACGAAGAAGAAAAGTCAAACCATTCAAGTTCACCAATCTAAATGATCCAGCTAAAGGAGATTTACCCATAAGAACTCAATATTCGTATCGCATAAATGAGACAAAGATCCTTCCTTCAAAACGCTTAGGGTTGAATATTGTTTAGGTTTTGTGTTTTATTCTGAATTTCGAGTATCAATAAAATTTGTACATTTGTGATATTTTATGACATAATGCCTCGTCCTCATTTCAATGCTCGAATGGCTGGTATAGGTGTTTTCATTTATCTTTGATAGTTTAAAAGAATATAAATTTTCTTTTAAAAATTATCAAAATAGGAAGCAAGAATTAAGTCAAAGAGATCGCAAGCAAGCAATATAAGTTCGGTATTTTTTCCATTTTGCAACTACCATATATTGAATATTTAAAAGCGGTATATGAAATTTTTTCTATGTTTGATGATCAAAAAAATAACTTGTAGGTCTTTTCATGCTAATGATTTTTCTATTAAAACTATTGTTTATCTAATGATGATTTTGGCCAATTTTAGTTCAAATGGGGGGGTTTCAAAGGAGTAGATTTTGAAAAATGTCGACGGACGAAAAACGGCGACGGAATCCAAATGATGAGATTGTTTGCTATCACTAGCTCATTGAATACCAAAACTATACTGTGTTTTAGAAAAGCATTGACATACTGTTAAGTACAGCTCTTTATAAGAACCAGGCAGAGTGCCATATACATGTGATACATGGGGGGTTTCAGATTTTATCTATAATTGGCCTAGTAGAAGACATAAATGAATCCTGCTCAAAAAATATTTTTGAGTGGGAAAATATGTGTGGTTGCCATGGTAACGGACACACAATTTTTTGGTTGTTAAGCGTAGTAAAATCTTTCAAAAATCAGCTAAATCACCACATTTCAGAGCCTGATTATGAATAGAACCATGCATGTTTCATTAATTTTCATATGTAACATTGATAGAACATGGTTTAAGCTTCATTTTAGTAAAGATTGCATGTCAACCAAATTTGTAAATTTTTTGAAAAATTTGCTAAAAAATGCATATTTTCAACTTTTCTGAAGTTGGGATTTTTGCGAAATTATCAAATATTCTCTGGTGTTTTTCAGAAAAGTGCAAATGTGTACAGACTAGTTAGCACTGTAGTTATGAAGTTTGGATACTACTTTACCAAATTTAATAGAAAAATGCGTGGGATTTTTTTTAGTTTTATCACCATAGCAACCGATTTTTTCCTTGGAAACGGAGTTTTCATTTGCAGAATATTGCAGTTTAAGAGCTTAAATGTCCTGAATTGTTTTATAACCGATAAGAAAATACATAAAACTAACGCAAACTTTAAATTACTATCGTGAAGTGTTGCTGACTTCAATTGTTACCAAGGAAAGACATATTATCCATAGCAACATCCATTAAAAACCTGCATAAATAGAAATTTATGTAAAAAAATACATAAATAAAGGGTGTTAATTTTCAAATTGGAATATGACTTCCTTCTTTGCTTCACTCACAGTCTTGTCTAAATTTTTTCTTCAAATGGTTCAATAAATTTAATATGTAACGAAACATTGGGGTTGGGGGGCTTGGAAAAAGGGTGGAGGGGTATGTTGATTTTTTAAAATGTTGCATACAAGTAGATACTTGAGAAAAAGAGAATTGCGTTACGTCGTCCGAAGACACATTGGTTTTTGCACTTTAACTTTAGTTTAAGTTAATAGAAATCTATTAAATTTAAACACAAGGTTAATTACCACAAAAGGAAGGTTGGGATTGATTTTGAGAGTTTTGGTCCCAACAGGTTAGGAATTAGGGGCCAAAAAAGGGTTCATTTAGGCATTTTTCGTGGTTTTCACACAATAATTTTAGTACAAGTTGATAGAAATCTATGAAATTCAAACACAAGGTTTATGAACACAAAAGAAAGTTGGGATTGATTTTGGGAGTTTTGGTCCCAACAGTTTAGGAATTAGGGGCCAAAAAGGGGCCAAATTAAGCATTTTTCTTGGTTTTCGCACAATAGCTTTAGTATAAGTAAATAAAAAATCAATGAAATTTAAACACAAGGTTTATGACCACAAAAGGAAGGTTGGGATTGATTTTGGGAGTTGAGGGCTGAACAGTTTAGGAAGTAAGGGCCAAAAAGGGGCCCAAGTAAGCATTATTCTTGGTTTTCGCACCATAACTTATTAGTATAAGTAAATAGAAATCTATGAAATTTAAATACAAGGTTTATTACCATAAAAGGAAGGTTGGGATTGATTTTGAGAGTTTTGGTCCCAACAGTTTAGTAATTAGGGACCCAAAGGGTTAAAATTAAACTTTGTTTGATTTCATCAATCAAAAATTGAATAATTGGGGTTCTTTGATATGCCGAATCTTACTGTAAATGTAAATTTTTGGTCCAGTTTTTAAATTGTTTTACATTAAGGTCCAAAGGGTCCAAAATTAAACTTTTTAGTTTGATTTTAACAAAAAATGAATTCTTGGGGTTCTTTGATATGCTGAATTTAACCATGTATTTAGATTTTGGATATTGGACCATAATAGGTAAATCTCCAATGTTTAAGTTTTTAAGTTTAAGTTCTTAGACTACATTCATTCTGTGTCAGAAAACTATGTTGTGTCAACTATTTAATGGCAATCCAAATTCAGAGCTGTATCAAGCTTGAATGTTGTGTCCATACCTGCCCCAACTGTTCAGGGTTCGAACTCTGTGGTCGTATAAAGCTGCGCCCTGTGGAGCATCTGGTTTAAAGTTAACAGATGATGAACTTCATGGGATTGGAATAGCCGTGCCAACCTGGCTTATGGAAATGCAAGATAGATATGGCACTAACAATTGTAAGACAATTCTTAATTTCTTATGGCACACATCCGTCTGAGGTGTTATTCCACCAGCATAAATCACAAAATTCACCCAGTAACATAATATTAACAAACCAATAATTTGGTCAAAGCATTTCTAAACTGAAACTGAAGTGTGATGGACGGGCGGATAGACGGACAGGCAAATTGAACATATTTTAAGTTGGTGGTGATTTAAAAAATAATAATAGTCAATGGGTGATAGCTAATATCGGAAGTCCAGTATAATGGAATCCTCTTAATATATACATGTAGCTATTAACATATCATTTATAATTGCTTTGTTATACTACTATCCCGCAATTGGAATTCAGGATCTCCGAGATAGACAAATATGATACATCTGCTAAGTTAGAATTGTGCTAATCCCAGTAAAATAATTATGCTATTATCGGCAAAACTATGAAATCAAAATTATCAAGCAATATAATTGTATCAATAATGAATCATTTCTTACTATGCGTCGTTCTACATATATCTCACATTTTTTAAGTTCATGATTCCAATAATCATAATATCTTGTTTTGTGTGTGTGGGTGTGTGTGTTGGTGAGGGGTATTCAGCTGAGGCACACTTCTAATCCTTCTGAAATCCCCCTCCTCTCCTTTAAGAGACCTGTAAATTGAGGTATCATATTTTAGGATAAATCTTCGAAAAAATTGTTTTGCTATTCTCAACGTTTTTTTTTAACCTTTACATGAATTACGCCCTTATTTTCTGTATCTGTCTCTGTAACCTTAACAAAAGACTGCATTAATCCCGAGATTTGGAATGAAACCACTAAGCTGAGAATTTCTGTATAAATACAAGATTAAAAACAGTAATAATTTGAAGACAAATTCCACACATTCAATAAACTGAAACACTAGAACCAGCGCAGTACATACCAATCTTATTTTTCTTTGTAATTATCAATGCTTTTTAATCCCAACAAGTTGTAAACATTCATGAATACAAGACTTTAGTGTCCCCTGTGAAATAAAAGAATAAATTTCCAATGTCCCACTCTTTGTGCACACATTTGATCGATTCAAGGTACAAGGCTGGGCAAAAATTAAAATAAACACTTTTATGATCGTGCCGCAATTTTTTGTTTTGGAGGGGGAAAAGGGGGGGGGTTGTAGTAGCTTTAACCCATGTTTGTCAGTACATTAGTCGTCACATAGTTGGTTTCCATTTTATAATTTTAGTTTGCCTCAACCAAATCTTATGAAATATGTATACACAGAGAGATCAAGTTTGAATTTTGTTGGTGTCACTGTAAGTGTTAACTGTATAATTTGCCTAATATGGCTATAAATTCAATGCTTTCTCGTCCAAACCTGTACCTTTGTCGTAGTTCCTCATCACTAAAATCTTTATTCAATGGATTAAAACCTCTGTAATGCTTTTCTCTCCTAACTCTTGGTAGAAACATATCAATGGCAGCCATTTTTTGATATCTTAATCATATGATTAAGATTTAATACACCTCAAAGAGGTCGATTAAGTTTAACGACAGTGTAAGCATTTTTAACGACGCGTTAAAATTAACGACAAGTTGAACAACACACTAATCATATGATTAATTTTAATCGAATGATTAAGAAATTTTAACGAGTCGTTAGCACTAACGACAAGTTGAACAGCAGACCCCAGGTTAACTAAATAAATTTCTAAAAGTGACCATTTGATCTTAGGACTGAGAACCTTTTTGGATCCCTCTTTTTGTCATACATACAATATAATTTTACATTTTTCGACTTTCATGTAGATTTTTTTTTATCTTTTCTGTTAATTTAAAAAAGAAGATGTGGTATAATTGTTGAGATGGTTACACGCCATTATTCCGACAGCCCATTACATGTAGTCTGACAACCCATTAGTCAGACAACCCATTGGTCCGACAGCCCATTGGTCCGACAGCCTATTGGTCCAACAGCCCATTGGTCCGACAACCCATTAGTCCAACAACCCAATAATAGTAGTCCGACAATCAATTGCTCCGACAGCCCAATACTCCAACAACCCATTAGTCCAACACTTGCAAGTCAAGCATAAGGGTAACAAGATAAAAGAAAATTGTCTGTCTGTATTATTACGTTTAGATATACGATAAAGTAACATGTTTTTTTAAAGAAATAACTCTGTATATAACATAAGGCAGTTCGAATACTTTCTATATACTCAATTAGAAATCTGTATATAGAATAAAACAGAACAGAATATTTCATTTTTCCAAATTAAAGGGTCTATAAAGAGCATATTAACAACCAGTGGTGGTGCGAACTACTGATGATACAATGTACCCCGCCCAAATATTTCGTTGTTAAGTTGTGAATCTGAAAAATCATCACGCAGTATAGCTGACTAATATAAACCCTGAAACCAAATTTCAGAAATCATTGTATTGTAGTCCCTCAGAAAACTTGGCAGTCCTGTGAAAAGTTTTCGGTAAACAGGAAGTGGTTGAGTAATGAATCTGAAAACTTATCACAAGATATAGCCGACTTCAATAAACCTTTTAGAAATCCTTATAATAAAGTTCATGAAAAAAATGCAACGAAAATATTCATGGGCCGGAGGGATGAACTGACGGACAGACTGACAGATGAACGGTTGGAAGGACGGACAAACAAAGGTAAACCAGTATACCCCACTTTTTAAAGCGGCGGTATAATGATTGGATCAACATAAAGACTTTACAACAATAATAATATGATATAATATAAATCAAATC
The DNA here is from genome assembly GCF_963676685.1 of Mytilus edulis. NCBI lineage: Eukaryota > Metazoa > Mollusca > Bivalvia > Mytilida > Mytilidae > Mytilus > Mytilus edulis. Next base: position 180,853 of record NC_092351.1, read on the forward strand.
ATTATGAAGTAAGCATTCGATTGAAAAATGACGCTCATCCTCAACTCTATATATTAGCTGTACATTACGAGTGTCTGGCATTTTTCAATTCTTAATGTAATGGGTGAGCACCGATTCTTAAGTAATATATGCACTACCTTTCTTAAAATCTACGGAAGCGTATTAGCGCCAAACATTTTTTTAATTTTTTCTTCTAATGTTTGCGTTACAACGCAAACCTTTGCGAAATAACGCAAACCTTTGTTTTAGCTTATTTCTTATTTAAGATTCAAAGGAAACAGTAGTTATTAATAGATTGCAAAGTAAAATCCTTGAACAATTAGATCATATATCATTGACTTCAATAATGAGCAGAATTATATAAGAAAATGTGGTATGAATGCCAATAAGAAAACTCTCTATCTAAGTCACTATTCCTAAAAGTAAACCATCATAGGCCAAAGTACACTGAACAAGAAACTATAAAGGCCCCCAGAAACGATATCCTTGTTACTACTAGTATATATACTATAATGAAAATTGAGTAAATTGAGGTTATACAGAAAAACAAAAATCAACCCTGCTAATATAACTATAACCGAATATAAATATACTTCCAAAGTAAGCTCTCGTTTGAGAACTGTGTAAAGTAGTTTTGCAATAAATATATAGAATGAAGATGTTTTATTAATCAAATCATGTTCTATCTATTCAAATTGCTACCCAAGCATCTTAAAAAGAATACTTTAATATATTGAAATGAAAATTCAATGACTTTCTATCAAAGAATCTTGATCATATTCTGAGATTTAAAAAAATTGTTTCCTTATTAAAAATTCTTTTTAAAGCAGAGAGATAATTCGACTAGGAGTTTCACAATTGTACACGCCATTATTTTGGATCTTTCAATTTAGATATCAGTGAATATCAATAGCGGATTAATAAAGGAATCAAAAGAGTAAACAAATATACAGATCAATGTGCTTGTTTTCGAGATATTAGCCATTGAAATTTTGGCGGGAAAACATTCTCTCTTGACTTTTCATAGCTTTATCATTGATAAGTTTACATTCTCAAAAACTATCAAGGAATAATTTAAATTTTATAAGACTTTTACAGATGGCTTATCATTATACATGTAAAAGATTTATAAAAAGATAAATGGGGGTCAATGCCATTTATTTTTAAGGCATTCAAATGAATAAAACCTGAGGTTTCTGAAAAATCTGACAAAAATCCACCAAAATGACAAGCGAACTACAAAGTACCTTAACTAAGATTTGAAGCTAAAACCAAGTAATAGATTATCAATCTTATATATGAAATTTCTGAAAAAAAATGATTCTATTTATAATCAAGCTCTCCGACCAAACATAATCTTTTCAAGAATCTACATGTATGATATTTTAAAAAAACAAACCTACCCTTCCTTTTTTCTAACCTTCCAACCCCAATACTACATTATACATTACATTTGTTGAGCCTTATGAAAAGAACAGGAAGGACTGCAAGTGAAGCAAAGCATGCAGTCATATTCCAATTGATATTCCGTGTATTTTTCATATTTACTTTAGACGATTTTACTGAAATTGATTGACAAGAAGTTCTGATTAATTCCAGTTGTTTCTTTTGTTTCTATTTATCTAAATAGGCATCTATTAATATTTCATTTAATAATCATACATACAGTGTGTCTTTCTATGATTTAATTTACGCTATTGTGTCAGATAAGGTTGAAGATTGGTACCTTTTAAAAACTTTAAACCCGCTGCATTTGTTTGCAATTGTCCTACAAGAGAATTATGATGTTTTAAAGTTGTTGTCTTTTTTTATGTGGTACATAAATGTTTCTCGTTCCCTTTTTTTTATAAAGATTATATCGTTTGAATGATTTTACACTAGAAACTTTTGGAACCCTTTTTGTAGGTTGATGTTCAATGTTGAAGACCGTCCTTCGATCTATAATTGTTTACTTTTACAAATTGTGATCTGGGAAAATTTGGTTTTTACAGGTATCCCAATGCACGACAAAAATGAACTGTCAGATGACACTGAAAAAATCATTCAAAATTTTATGACAACTGAATTGAAAATGTCAACCTTACCAGAGTTTCATAGGGCTCATCGTTTTGGAAAGGAGTACACCGAAAAACATTCTGACGGGTCAATTAAGTTTATTACTAAACCTATAGTGTGTAGATTTGTGAATTACAAACAGAGAGAACTAGTACGAAAAGCCGCCCGTGAACTTAAAGATACGAAATACGGCATAAACGAACAGTTCCCAAAGGAAATAAACGAGCGCAGGAAGGCTCTGTGGCCCCACTTTCAAGAGGCACGCCGACAAAAGAAAAAGGCCTTCTTTAAGAGAGACCGGCTATTCATTGACGGGAATGAGTTTTTACCGAAAAACAACACACACCGTGTTATGGATACAGACGAAAGACAGACGCGTTCAAGCCATCCACAAAAAGACCAAGGTGCTCGACCAAAAGAATTCAACCAGCCGAAAAATTCACAACCCCGTAGAGGACCCCGAAAAGGCCCGCACTAGGTATACCGTGGAGGATTAAACAGTACCGTTAGAAATGACCAATGTAAACAAACTAGCGACCTTCACTCTTGTTCATTACCTGTAAATAAAGATATTGATGTTCACAATAAAACTATTGAAATCCTTTCATTAAATGTATGTGGTATTAAAACGAAACTTTTGTATCCGGAATTTAAGTCATTATTAGATAAACATGACATTGTATGTTTAACAGAAACGAAACTAGATGATGTAGACGAAATAGATTGTGATAATTTTATTTTTCATTATAAAAACAGAAAGAAGCTAGCAAATCACAAATCTGGTGGTATTGCTTTGGGTTTTAAGAAATATTTAGACAAGTATATTAAATATATTCAGTCAGATTGCCAATTTGTACTTTGGTTTAGTATAGACAAAAAAGTTTTAGATTTACCAAAAGATGCTATTTTTGGAATTATATATATCCCACCGATAAATACTTCATATACATCAGAAGATGCATTTACTGAAATTGAATTTGAATTACAAAATTTTTGTAGTAAAACAAACTATATTACTATGCTTGGTGATTTTAATAGTCGCACGGGAAATTTGTCTGATTTTTATAACATTGATAAAGATAGTTCTTTTGAAAATAATTTCACAGATTATAATGAATTAAGTGATGTTGATGTTTTAGATGAACTTGATATACCAAGGCTTAGAAATAGTATAGATACTGTAGTAAATGGGTATGGAAGAAAATTTATTGATTTCTGTAAAAATAACAGAATGTTTATTCTTAACGGTAGACTGGAAGAAAACAAAACAGGTAGTCCAACTAGTAGAAATTCTAGCGTAATTGACTATGCGTTGAGTTCTACTCATTTTCTATACAACATTTGTAAACTTGAAGTGTTAAATTTTTGTAAACTATTTTCAGATGTACACTCTCCTTTGTCTCTTCAATTGTATACAAATAATGAAATAAATGACAAATTGTTAACAGAAATATTTTGTTGTGGTGACGAAAGAGTTAATAAATGGGAAAATGAAAAATGTAATGAGTATAAGAACAATATAGATAGAAATAAAGTTGATGATATATGTAATAGATTGTCTGCATATGTAAATGATGTAAATAATGTTACTAAATATGATATGAATAACATTGTTACTGATATTTGTGATACTTTAACCGAATCTGCCAAGGCAACATTCGGAACTTCGACATTTAATAAAACTATGTTTAAGTGCTCAAAGAACCAGTTTAGTAAAGACTGGTACAATAAAGATTGTAAAAAAGCGCAACGAGAATTTAGAAAATCTAAGAGGTTATACAAACATTATGGGTCGAACATTTTTAAAGAACGACTTAGACAAAGTGAATTATATTATAAAAAAGTTATGGATGTTAATATTAAGAATCATAATACTGAAATGAGTAAAAAGATGAAGGAATTAAAAACAAAAAATCCAAAAGAATTTTGGAAATTGTTCAATAGAGGTAGAAAAAGAGAGAAAAGCAATATTTCTCTGCAAAACCTATTTGATTTTTTCAAGGACTTAAACAAAAATAAGTTCGAAAATGAGTTTTTGATAGAAAACGATGTAAATTCTGATACAGTAAATGACAATTTGAATTGTCCAATAACCCGGGATGAAATTTTGAAAGCTGTAAAAAAAGCTAAAAATAATAAATCACCGGGTGAAGACCAAGTTATTAATGAATATATTGCTTCTTCTCTTGATTGTATGGTTGATATTTATGTACATTTATTTAATATTGTATTTGATACGGGAATCCTGCCTGAGGCTTGGCTTATTGGAAATGTTATACCTATTTTCAAAAACAAGGGGAGTAAATTAGACGCAAAAAATTATAGGCCGATTACACTTTTGTCATGTCTAGGGAAAGTTTTCACGTCAATTCTTAACGACAGACTTGGGGATTTTGTTGAAAATTATAACATCTTAAATGAAAACCAAGCAGGTTTCCGGCAAGGTTATTCCACAACGGATCATGTTTTTTCATTATATGCTTTATTTGAATTATTACGGGTGAAAAAGAAGAAATTATTTTGTGTATTTGTCGACTTCGAAAAAGCTTTTGATTTTATTCATCGAAACTCATTATTTTTCAAACTGATATTAAACCATGTGAACGGAAAATTTCTAAGAATTATTAAAAATATGTATGATGATGTCAAATCTAGAATTGTTCATAATTCAGAAGTTTCTGATGTCTTTGCTTGTGAAACAGGAGTTAGACAAGGGGAAAACCTTTCTCCTTTACTTTTCTCCTTGTATCTAAACGATTTACAAGAATTTTTAGAAAATTCTAATATTGAAGGAATTCAGTCTGTAACAAAAGATATTGAAAATGAACTTTTTGTATATTTTAAATTTTTTCTGTTATTGTATGCTGATGATACAATACTACTTGCTGAATCTAGCCATGATTTACAATGTATGTTGGACAAATTTTCAGAATATTGTAAACAATGGAAATTGAAAATAAATATAAATAAAACGAAAGTTATGATATTTTCAAAAGGTAGAATACATAGAAATTTGTTATTTAATATAGATGGAAATGAAATTGAGATAGTCAGTAGCTATAAATATCTTGGTATTATTTTTTCTAGAAGTGGGTCATTTCTTTCCACCAGAAAATATCTACGTGACCAGGCGATTAAAGCAATGTATGCTGTTATAAAAAAATCCAGATTAAATAACTTGTCGATCGAGTGCCAACTCGATATGTTTGATAAGGCTATTGTTCCTATACTAACTTATGGGTGTGAGATATGGGGATTTGAAAATTTAGATATTCTTGAGAGAGTTCATTTGCGTTTTTGCAAACATATATTGAGGTTAAAAAATTCAACCCCCAATTTTATGGTCTATGGGGAATTGGGAAGATACCCGATTTCAGTTACCGTCAAGTCACGTATGATTAATTTCTGGTGTCGTTTACAAGAAGGGAAAGAGAGCAAACTATCATGTTTATTATATAAGCTGTTATATGTAAATCTCAATAACTATGGTTATGATAGTAAATGGATATTATATATAAAGAAAATTTTTGATGACTGTGGAATGTCAAATATATGGCAAAGTCACAACCTTTTTGAGAAACGTTGGGTTGTATTGAGTGTTCAGCAAAGATTAAGAGATCAGTTCATTCAAGAATGGTCAACAGAAATGAACAATTCGCCCAAGGGGCTGTGTTATAGATTGTACAAAAATGTTTTTAAATTTGAACACTATTTATCAGTACTACCATTTAATTTATTAATAACCTTATGTAAATTTAGATGTGGGAATAACCGTTTGCCCATTGAGACGGGAAGGTGGCGCAACATCCCAAGATCTGAAAGATTGTGTCACCTTTGCGCCTCAGCTGACATTGGTGATGAATACCATTATATCATGTCATGTAATTATTTCAAAGATGAAAGATGCAAATACTTACCACAATATTGTAATAAAAATATAAATGTTATCAAATTCAAACAAGTATATTCAACCCAAAATATTGTTGAGCTTGAGAAACTTTGTAGATTTATTAAATCTATTTCTGTGAAAGTCTATCCTCCTGGTTAATACAACTATGTGTTTATTTATCATTTGTGTAAATATTTATCATATTAATTTGTATTTCACACATGCTATATCTTATATATGTAATATATATTATTGTAATATCTTCTCTGTAACTATGTATTTGGTTTATGAGAATAAAGATCATTCATTCATTCAGAGTTGTCTCCTTGGCGCTCATACCACATCTTCTAATCTTAAATTTATATAAGCGTGGTAGATTTTTTGTGAATTAAAGATTGATTTTTTAAGCCGAAAAATCTTTTACTGACGATAAATTTGTAGAGTGGTATTACCACAAAACATCAGCAATATGGGCTATGTAGATATTTCAGTTTGCGTGTAAAAAAAAAACAAACGGAAAGAAAAAAAACAAAATCAGAACAAAAACATCATGTATTTGCTCGTAAATAATGTAATGTAAGAAATGTAAGTAAATAAAACAATAAATAAAATACAAAAAGAAACAGTCTCAGTTAAGAAGTATGTAAAAATAACAAAAACAAAAATATCTATAAAATAGAATAGGACAACAAATGTAAAATAGTAATACAGTAAGAAAATCAAAGGAGATGGAATGTAAAAAAATAACAAATGTAAAATAAAATTGGAAGATGAAAAAAATCTAAAATATTATAACAAATGATAAACAAAAAAAAAAAAAAACAAATGCATCTAACACTAGCAAAAAATGGCCGGGGTGCAGTAAAAACCGTTATCAATATGAGATAAACTATAAAAGGAGTTTTTAAATATTACAATAAAATTTGATAACGAATTTTCACTTCTTCAAAAGGTATGCTATACTTCTAAGAGGTTTGAAATCTGTAAACTGAGTTTGGTACAAATGAAAACAATACTGATACAATATTTGAAACATAGTATGCAAAGACTTGAAAATGAAGTAAAATAAAAGTTTTTGAAATTCAAGTTAAACATTTTTCCTGGAAAAAATTGTGAATCCAGGTTGAAATCTATTAGTACGGTTCATTATACAGTATGAGCGTCCTCGGCCAACTATATAAGCCGGTTTTGCATTTTGTGCAACCCGGCCATAAACTGACAAAACGATCAAACTAAATAAAGCTTACACTAACTGGACAAAATGTATATTTCCAATGACTAACTTCCTTCATCAAGCAAAAAATCAAGCAAAATTGCTTATTAATCTTTTTGATATACTGGTATAAATGTCATTCTTTAAATTTATTTATTCAAAACACGGGAATACATTTGTAGTCACCATCATGCACCACTAGCATAGTTGTATTATAAAGACCTATAAAGGTTACCATGAAAAGCGTCATTGAAGTAAGCAGTAGAAAAATACATTTTGTCTCACTAAATCTACTATCAGAAATCAACATCCTACCTAGTAAGTGTAAATTTCATTTTTTATTTGGTATTTTTATGTTACGTGAGAAATACTAAATCTATGTACAAATGTACTTTCTTTGTGTTTGGTTGACATGTGTCTAATAAGAGAGGAATCGTATTTGTACTCTTTTCCACATACAGTACACAGACGTGTTTGTTGTGTATTGTGTTTAATTTGTTCCTGTCTATGCAAATTTCTCTGATGTGTATATTCAGATGTGCATTTTGAACACTTGAAGTTTTTTTCTTGTGTGTTTCCACAGCCTAGTCTGTGTTCCTGGTAACTCCTAAACCAAATAAATGTTTTACAACAATTATCACACTTTAATTGATTACCAAGCTCTTTGTGTAATCTTCTGCAATGAGCGTTTAGCTGTACTTTTGTTTTAAATTTCAAATAACAATACTGACACTCGTGTCTGGTTTCCCCCATTGTTGTTGTTGTTGACTTTATTTCCTCTTATACAGAGATTATGTCATAACATATATACACATTAGAACAAAATACAAAAAAACCAAACATATTTAGTCAGTTCGAAGTATCAAAGGCACATATTTAAGCAATTTTGATTGTCGCTAATGATCATCAGTTTATCGATAAAAGAGTTTGCATGTGCTGTAGACATGCTGGACACAAAGTTTTGAGAATGCAATACTCTCGTCGTCATCAAGCTCGTATATAGTGTCACAGGATAGAATAGTGGCTGTGAATTCTGGAGACGATAGGCTGTCCATATAGACACTAAACTGTATTGGGTTTATGTTTATAATGTCTCTCCACATTTCATTTCTGTAATCGAGAACAAAATCACATGAGCATAGTATATGTTCTAAAACGTTTGTAAACAGTTTCCCGCATTTTTCACATAGGAGTTGTTCAGTTTCAACACGAACAATAGCACACAAGTCGATAATGTACTTTGACGCTACTCTTAGATCTGGATATCTCTTTGCAATTATCCATGCTTTATGTAACTTAATGACTGGATGGATAAGTTTAAAAAAGTTAAAGTCACGGTCGTTTGAAATCCTTTCTAGCCACTTCAATTGTTCAGTCTTGTGAATGTTTTGCGACACTACATTGTTCCAGACAATTTTTGAAGGAAAAGATCCAAGTTCAATAAGATTTACAACATATTGCAAGAGATTGTACTTAATAAATAGTCTATACATATCAGGAATGAAACCAAGCTGATTGTCCACACACGTGTATTTAAATTCTAGCAGTCTGGCCATCATTATCTGCTTTGGTAGATGAGATGAGTTCAGTCTACATAATCTGCCGAAAAATAAAAGTTTGTATTTGTCAATATAACACTCCATGCAGAGCCATCCAAGAAGGCTGGTACACTTGTCTGATCTGGACCTTTTAGGTAGTCCTTGTACTGCTTTACATACGAATCTGTGAGCTCGTTCGAGCAATAGTAATTCAGATTTGGTAAGATTGTTCCACAGTTCGCAACCATAAAGTGCCCTTGTATAAGCTAATTGGTTTACAATTTTCAAACATGTAGATGTATTCAAGATAGCTGGATGGACACCAGAGTTCATAATGGAAATAGTAGTTGCACGTAACATATGACACGCATTTATCGTTTGTTCCATAGAATTAAAGCTACTCTCTAAGAGAATACCGACATGTTTAGTAGATTTGACGATTGGTATTTCTGAACCATATAGAAAGAGTCTATCAATAGTGTTGCTTTGGCACTTTCCATATAGTAATACATGACTCTTACTGGGTGAAAACTTGAAGGCCCACCGCTCACTAAACAACTGGCAAATGTTTATTAGGGTTTGCATTCCTTTGTTTGTAGGAGACATCAGAGCTATATCGTCCGCTTGTACAGAACATGCGACTCTTATGTCATAGAGAATTGTACCGTAACTCGTTTTGTTCAATTCAATAAGTAAGTCGTTGATAAAAGCTAAGTAAAGAACGGCTGATAACACACCTCCTTGACGCACTCCTCGTTGTAGTTGAAACCATCTCGACAGTTTATTATTGAATAAGATTGAACTTTTCATGCCACGATACATTTCATCAATCAGAAGCCAAAATTTTCCACAAACACCGTATTCCTTTAATTTTAGTAGGAGAGCGTCATGCCACAATGAATCAAATGCCTTCATACTGTCCATCAGAACAACAATGACTTTGCTGTTGCGTTCGATATAGTGTCTTATCATCTCCTGCATAGTAAACGATGCATGTGTACTGCATAACAATTTCTGATAAGCCATTTGTGTCGGATGCGGAAAGTTTTGTTGAAGAGGTTCTAAATGAGGTACGAGTATTTTCTCGAAAATCTTCGATATGCAGCTTGTTAGAGATATACCTCGGAAAGAATTTGGGTCAGTTTTGTCTTTATTCCCACCTTTGAACAGTGGAATTATAACACTTGATTTCCAATCAACGGGTATATAACAGTTTTGAATTATCAAATTGAATAAGGCGCACAAATGTTTTTGTAGTTGTTTTCCACCATACTTCACGTGTTCGTATGAAACCTTATCCAAACCAGTAGATTTATTATTCTTTAACTTTTTACAAACATTATAGACTTCGTCATATTCAAACTCCGTTATATTTTCACTAACTGCTTTAAAGCAGTTTCGAATATCAGCAATTGTTTGTTTCATATGTTGTTCTCTTTCAGGATTGAGCAAAGTTCTATCGGTTTTGAATATAGATTCAAAGTGGTCGGCCCAAGCCTCACATATATCATTATCATCTGTATATGTACGTCCATTCACACGAAGTTCACGGCAAATAACTTTTTGTTTTCTTCGACTTTTTAGAACTGACCATACGTATTTCTGGTCTGAGTCTATAGATTCTTCGAGTTTTTGTGCACAGTCTTTCATATAAGCATTATATGCGAGTTCTAATTCCTTCCTGAAATCTCTTTTAGCGTCCTTGTATGCTCTGAAGAAATAGTTGTTTCTATTGTGTATTTTGCCGTTTGCAATCCAATCTGCACGACGCTTTCTCATATGTGCATGATTAATTTTGACAGTGTTCGTCCAATACGGTTTAAGATGTTTGACGAAGCTCTTATGTGGTAATGTATCATGATCGGCAGTCATTATTGCATCGACAATAGTCTTGTAGTATGACTCAATAGTTGCTGCGGTTGCAGGTGATGATGGTGCACAGACACTCCAAAGATTTTGAGAAACGGCAAAGGAATAGTCCGTGATTAAATTAAGTTCAATCGCCTTCGTCCAAGCAACTTTTTCACTTAACTGTGTTAAAAGTGGATTCTGATTTAAATTGTCTGATCTACGGTAACCGTTAAGTTCCATCGTACATATTATAGGTTTATGGTCCGACACGTTGAATATATCTTCATCAGGAATAAAAACTTCGGATATATAACAAATGTTCTCTCTTTGAGTTATTATGTGATCTATAGCAGTTTTTGGACCACCATCGTAAGACTGAAAGGTATGTATAGGACCAATGGCAAAACTTAGTGTGTGAAGTGAGACACTACTAGTCGCCTCTAAATGAGAATTCAGTAAGTTACTCCTTTTGTCATTCACAAATTTATATCGCGGTCCTTCTATCTTGCAATTGAAATCGCCCAATAAGAAGACAGTTCCAAGGTTTGTATAAGCACGGTAGATATCCATTAGATATTCCAATTCATCCACAAACAAATGAAACGGCTGTGTCGTAGCAGGTAAGTATACGGAAATTAGGAAAACACTAGGTTGACCCGGAAACTGTATTTCAATACCACATATTCGATTACTTTCAATATCAAGTTCTACTATGAACGGACACAAATAGTTCGACACTAAAAAAGCAACTCCACCACGAAAGTTACAGTTGTACAATTCAGGATGATACTCATCTACACTTTTCCCGTACGCTCGATAATTCGAATCAACTGTGTTCAAAAAATGAAATTGCGATTTCCGCAGCCAATGTTCAGCTATTGCAATCACGTCAATTTTCAATTCGCTCAAAATATTTGTTAAGTAAGGCGCTGCGGACATAATACCGCGACAGTTCCAGCATGCAACTTTCAAATCCATGATTTTGTATGTGGGTCTTGCGTGATATCCTTTTCTGATCTAAACACAGACCAAGGAAGCCAGTCTTTCATGAAAACTCCCGGTGGCCAAAAAGACGGATCACGAATCTTACATTCATCTTGGGCGTCAATATTCACTTGTGCTGAAGCGGTCCTTCTCGTTTGCTTATCAAAATAACGTAGATGAGTTACTCGAATGTCATTTTGTGATAAATACGTCCTCATTCCGGTTTCAGTAGACGATTTATTAATCCCACCTATATAAAACCGTTTAACTTTACGAATAGAGTTTTTGACAAAACCACTAAAAATTGACGATTGAGTTGGACGACATGTAGATCGTGGGAAGTGTACTGGAATCGATCGATCGCTTTCATCTTGCGACATTTTTGATTCAGCATAAGACGAAGAACGGTTATGTTTTAAACTTTGCTTTGTAATATTAGCAGGCATTTCAATTATCACATCGTTGCTGTCATTTGAGACGTTAACGTTGATCTTGTTGTGTCTTGATTTTTGGTTTACTGAACAAGTAGAATGTATGCCTTCAGGTTCTGTATTGTTTGTGTTGTTTACAGTTCTATGCACATCTGGCGGCGATAGTTCACTAGAGCAGTAAGAAGAGTTCACTGTAGATATATTATCCATTTGGTCCATTTTTGTTGTCAGGATGTCGGCATAACTCTTGCTAGTCTTGTCGAGGCAATTTACTTCCTTTTCTGCTTTGCTCAACCGTTTGCGAATGTCCGTTATGGACTGAGAAAAAGATGTGCTCTTTTCTTGTGTTGATGCTAATGTATCATTTATTTCCTTAACTTTGTCATTAAGCAGGTCAGTTTTAGCTTTTATACTCTGAACACCTAGAAAACGTGTATCACTGATCTGATTGATTCTCGATGATTCAATTTTGACATCGTTTTGAAGCCCCTTATAGTTCTTTGATAGTATCGCTGTGTCGTTCTTGAGTTTTTCAGATTCATGTTTCAGCTGATCCCAATCCTTCGCAGAAGTACTTAGCTTTTTGTCAAGATCAGACGAAGCCTTTTCTAATTTGGAGATAACTGCATTATGTGAGTCACATTGAGAACTCTGTTGCGTAAATCTAATCTTAAACTCGCTAAGCTGATGATTTGAGTTTTCGCACGTGTTTCGCAATGCAGTTATTTGATTTTGAAAGTTCTTGAAACGTTCCTGATTTTTAGAAGTAATATCAAGTAACTCTTTGTTTTCCTTTGTCAGCTTGGATACTGTATTATTAAGGTATTCGATTTCTTGGATATGATCCCCTTTTAAGGAGTTGACCTCTCGTTCTAGCCGAATAACAGTGTCTTTAAGTCCAAGAGAAGTAATAAAAAAATCAGAATGCGATTCATCCTCCGCGACAGATTGTTTTCTTGAATACACGTTCTGAGATTTCACATTCAAAACTAACTTCAAGTCATCGTTATATTCACCCCTCGAAGCCAAGTGTAACAGATAGCAATCGTTTCCGAGTTTACTCTCAATGGGTTCACTAGATGGTTTTCTCGGACCGAGTCTCTTTTTAAGACTAGCGTTCCTGTATGGAAAACATTGTTGGCGCTTGGCAATATTTAGTAACTCATATCGAATCGTTTCAATATCGATATTACGTTCCCTGCATTTGTCTACTAAATTCGAAACAAAAGTATCTCTAGGCAGCGAGGCAAGGGTATCATTCATATAATTGATAATGCATGTCTCGTCAGTTTCCATTTGCGTGCTAGTAGTATTTGAATGATACGGTAGATTGTTTATAAATATACATTGAGATGATGGAAAGTCGGTACTCTCGGATAGGAAGCTTTGGTGGACCAAAAGGTTACTAGGTGGTAATTCAGTCAGTGTATGTGTATCCATTATAGTTTCGTCACCCATTGTGATGATATATGACAATAATTAGAAGATAACGGTAAGTTTTGTTACGTTACACGTAGACCGTACTGTAGAGTCCAAAGTCCAACCTTGATGAATCGTTCCCCCATATGTTGTGTGTTTTCATGGTGAATTCGGGACTCCCTTCTCGTAAAGATTTAATCACAAAAATTGCACGCGACTCCAGTGGTTTGTCCTAAATGTGTGATAGTAATATGTGATTTCAGCCTGGTCTTTGTGGAAAAAGATTTGCCACAAGTATCACAATCAAACCGTTGCCTGTTCATTATGGGTGTATCTAAAATAAATATTAACTACTTAATCTTAAAAAATTAATCGGAATTGACAATCAGCATCATGGTAGAATGATTAAGTTATTGCAAAGACGGTTGTTTGGTAAAACGAGGTGGACATCCACAAATAATTTAACCTATGTTTCGCCCTTTAAGGTGGTATGGGAGTCTAAAATAAAAATGATAGAATTTGTTCATACTTTGCTAAAACGTAGTATCTATTGATATATGTTGAAAAATATAATAAAAATGATAGGTCACCGTGCATTTTCTCAAGCTACAGGATGTAACAAAATGACACATTTTGTATGGATTATACAGGAAAAAACACCATTTTGGGATTAGAAACTAAACAAAATGATAGAATTGTTAAAAACTTAAGAAAAAGATAGCTTTCAGACAATGATTTCAGAATTTCAAAAGAAAAATAAGGTCACCGTACGTTTTCCACGCTAAAATACAAAATAGGAAAATTCCAGGTAGATTCCTTCAGAAAGTGCACTGTTTTAGAGTTACCTCCCCTTAAATTGCCAATTTAAAAAAAAATTTAAAAACAACCAAAATAATCAACAATTGCAAAAATATTAATATCTATAAGTTATAGTCTTATAAATTGGTTCTTTAAAATGAAAATTCATATTAAATATCTGCATTCCTGCATCAAATTTTGCTGACTTGATAGAAAGTCTGGACCTTTGGTTCTCTGTTTTTTACGATCCAAGATGGAGGAAGACACCCATACCACCTTAAAATCGTTTTGAGTTACTCTTAAATTTCCTAGCTGTTTGTTCCCTTTTTTAATAAATGTCGGGCGGATATTGAGACTATCCTCGGCACACTAGACCACGATCGCACAACGCTCACGGCGATCTAAAATAAATTCAAATCGTGTTGAGGTCGTGGTATAAGTGGCATAAAATGTCACGGAAAATTCGTTATTTTCATGGTTTTTTTTCTGCTACAACGTCCTCATTACGCTTTTATACAACGATCCTGCTACGATTATACCACGTTCTCTTCTCACCACTTTTATTCTGCGCATAAGTTCTTGTGGACAGGCCCCCCCTTTTTTCAACCAAAATCCGGTATTTTTTTCGTTTTGTATTGATTTCAATAATTTTATCGTTTTTCTGTTTCATTGGATCAAAACATACTAGTAGAAGTAGTAGTAATATATATAGTGGTAGAGACAGAGGTCCTCGGGCGTTATCCTGATCCAGTTAAAATGTTGGACCGACCAATCCAACCTGAATCACAACATATTTCTGGTCAATGTAGATCAAATAACGATGTTTTAATGAAAGATAGTGGAAATGACACAATGAAATGTGTCATTCATGGTTGGGCCCGTTGGAAAAAAGAGACATGAGGTCCAAAATACATACATACAAAACCTAGAGAGCTTTTATATCTTTATGTGAAAATGACAATGAGCACGACTATAGAGCTGGAAATCGTCGTAGTAATATGATGTGAAAATGACAATGAGCACGACTATAGAGCTGGAAATCGTCGTAGTAATATGATCGTAGTCAGGTCTTAAGAATAGCGTGATGAGGACACCGGGCTTGGTCGTACTAGAATCGACTTTTGTAAAGGATACGGTCTTGAACTGCTAAGCATAACCGTAGAATAGTCGTAGTGGTTGGGTCGCATTAATACGGTATAGTCTAGTGGTTGTATTAAGGTAGTAGTAACATCGACGTTAGATCGTATAGCGCAGTAAATGTATCTGCGACTTGAATCGCCCTCAAGATACGATGGCACAGCGATCTTTGTGGACTACGACCTTTACGCGCTCCTACTTAGACATGATTTCGCAACGACATGTCACTATTGTTTTGAACATGTTGGCTACTCTCAATACGATCTTCAAGACCTCAAGACCGTACCACGACAAATACTGCGATCTACACAATCGTAGTACAATCGTCAAAAGCATTATTTTTTTTATAGAGATCGTAGTGCGATCATGGCCTAGTGTGACGGGGCCTGGGGTATACTATAAATGTTGCTGAATATTACCAAATATTAAGGATGTGCCCTGAATACAGTTGTAAACAAACAATCTAAGTTATAATCATTTCAATAGAACACGTGTTATTACGCTAAGTTGGACTGCATAAAGCAGTTTCAAAATCGATAATTTTTTTTGTGATAAGTAATATAATGACAAAAATGACATATTTTACTAACAAATAGATTATCATCACCATTAAGAAGTCATCCTGTATGAAAAATTAAACCTAGAAAAGGGGGTCTGTTCGATTGAATAGTTTTTAACTATTTTATTTCTTTATAAATGTAAGCATTTTCGACATTAAATAAAGTCTTTTAGGAATCGAAATCATCTTAAACATAATAATAAATAAATATTGTAAAATAATCTTATTTATACTTGTAAAGCATGCATTTTTCTATTGGCCATTCTTGAAATTGTATCAGTATTTAGATTTTAACTTACCACAGACAGAAAACATATATCAGGTTAACCGCAAAAAGGTAAACTCGAATAGTACCGCTCACTGATAAAGTTTCGTTGTTCATTTTGGGAAATAACTTTATTTTTACAACAGAAATTACATTTAATTATTTAAATTAAACTTAAGCGTAGCTATTTTAGCAGTTTTTGTCTTTATATAGTAATATTGCATGCGTTTAGGATTGCTAGTCGTAGTTAATTTGAACTTTGAAACCTCAGCGCCAATATTTGAACAATAATATACTTTATGAAACAAAGTTACCAGAAAGTCTCAACATTGTGACAGAAAGACTCAACCAGTACCTTTATATCTCAACCATTTAGAATTTTTCATTTTTCTGCTTAGAATAGGCTTGACAAAAAATATTTTTGCAATTTACAGACGTGGTTATCGTAAAGCATAAAAAAAAACACAAATAATTGACATATTTTCTTGCTAGGTCATTAATATCATAGCAGTTTTATCGGATTCTATGAAAGCAAACATGATAATCCGTAGGAGAAAAGTGATTGTGACTTCAATTTCAGATATTTTGAACCAAACAGAGATATATTAGCTATAATTATCATTTATCTATGGCATGACATTCTCCTATTTTACAAAAAAGTCATTGATTTTCAGTAAATTGACGAAAAGTCGACCTACCCTTTGTTTATTTTGAATATTTTGAACCAGAAAACCTCAACAGGAAGTGCCAGAATACTTTTTTCCGTCTCAACATTTGGTTGAGATTAGATGGTTTACCAGGCGTGCTGTTCAAAATCATTTATGATATATATTATGCGGGAACTTGGTCCCGTTTTTGTAACTCGTGTCGTAGTCTCTCTCTCATGGTTTTATCAATTCTTTTTGCGGGGAACTGCTCACATTGATGTTACATAATTTGGGAATATATATACAAATGCTAAGCAAAACATATCTGAAACAAAAAATCACCGAAACGTACATTGAAGAGGGGGGAGCATTGAAAGGAGAATTTTTCTACGCCTTTAAATTGAAAGTATTCAAAAGATATGTTTCTTCTGTTTTGCTCCATTTTGTATTTTTTTGTTTGCTTATTATGTGCCATCACTGATATTTGGCGTCTTGTTTTTGTTGATCCATTTTATTCATTTACATGGTTGTTTTCAATTGTTACAATAAGTAAAGTAAAAGGGTTCTAGTTGATATTATGGATGTTTTATCACGTACAGCATAGTCTGAATTACAAATTTCACAATGATGAAAACAAAGCAGTTTTTGGACATTCTTATTGTTAAAATTTGGTGTAAATCTTATTAAAATAAATAAATTATCCCATAGTGACCTTTACTTAATAATAATTTAGACTTAGAGCTGTAATTACTAATTCGATGCCTTTTATTTTCATTGCATCTTGATAAAACAACAGTCGTATGATTTAGGATATTTAAATATAGTTTACTGTAAATTCAAAACTATTGCGAGGTTTTTATTAATGCAAAAATGCGACAGGGTGGTAAACGCAATAATCTAAACTTAAACTCGCATTTTGAAATATTTAATATGAATTAAAACAGAATTTTTCTCAAAATCGTAAAAATTAAAATAGTAGTTCAGTCTTAAATGACAAAATCACAATAATAAATGCACGCAGTAATCAGCAACACATGTAAATTATTTAATATAAATCATCATATTAATATATTAAATCTTTTTTCTTGTGTTTATAATCTATTAATAAATAAATCGGTATACTATGCAGAACAATGGTGTTTAGCTAGGAATTCGAAGTAAATAGGGAGAATCATTTAAACTATATCAATGTTTAACAAAATGTATTTTGAGCAAGAAATCATCAAAACGTACACTGCGAGGGACTACTTTACTACGCCTAAATAAATTAGATATGTTCAAAAGATGTTAGTTCTGCTTTACTCCATGATAATTTTTTTTATTTGCTTATTCGGTGCCCTTTCTGGTATTAAGCGTTTGAATTTGATCATCAACATAATTTGTCTCGGTTAGTGTATAGAAAGGTAAATAATATTATATACCTTTCTATACATTATCCAATTTAGCACATATTTACAACTTGAGTAATCCTTTAATTAGTCTTTTGACATGTTTAGGCTGACTAGATGTAGCTCATTTACGTAGTTTTGTAAATCTACTCACTAATATCATTGTAAAAATGTTTAATATGATGGTTTTGTTTTTTGTTTGTTATTATTTTGCTTTCTATTTGCATTTATATTATGTCGCTTACTATATTATATATGTTGTTGATGCTATAGCATTATATTATATGCTGATTTGCAATAAACTTATTACAAAAGGCCCTTGAACTCGGTAGATGATATAAAATCTTCTGTGAATAGCATTGACTCCAAATTGTCGCAAATGAAATCTGATGTCGACTGTCTCGTTCGGCGTGTGGGTGACATGGAGGGAAGTCAGCAATTTATTTCTCAGAGTTTTGAGAAAAATAAATCCGATGTTGAAAGTATTGCTACTGAAATGGTCGAGCTTCGATCCATAAACAAGGAAATTTCAGAACAACTTGAAACCCTTCGTTGTGAAAATTTAAGGGACAATTTACTGTTTTTTGGTGTTGAGGAAGGGGAAGGTGAAGAATGTGTTGATATTATTAAAAATATTTGTTCAACAAGTTTGTCTATTTCTGAACCAGTGGAAATTTCTGCTGCTTATAGGATGGGAAAAAAAGGTGTTGGTAAAACAAATTCTGATAACACTCAAACTACCAAGTCACGACCGATTGTTGCTAAATTTATGATACGTCAACAGAGGGACAAAGTGCGAAAAATTTCTCCTAAGCTAAAGGATACAAACATTTCAATCTCAGAACATTTTCCAAAGTCTGTGCATGAAAAACGTAAAACTTTGATTCCAATGTATAAAAAAGCAAAACTTGAAGGAAAATCAGCATTTCTTACAAGGGATAAATTGTATATAGAAGGGAATTTAATTGTGAATACAGATGAACAAATAAACCAAACCACACGCATAAACAGTCATATAAAATCGAGTAGCTCTACAAAAAACACTCACAAGTCAGATAATTCGACAACAGGTGCTCAGTCAGCTCCAGGATATTCAGGGACCAAGAAGAAGGCAACCAAGTCCAGAATTCCTTCCAAGATTAGTAGTCCGAAAGCTAGTTCTAGTTCTCAAAATGGGTCCCGGTTTGAAATATTAGCCGAAATGCATACTGAATCTGATTAGGAAACATCGAGAAGTATTTCATCGTTGTCATTTTTGTATTGGAACATTAATGGTGGTCTACATGACAAACTGTCTGAGCCTAACTTTTTAAATTATATTTGTTCTTATGATGTAATTATTTTATCTGAGTGTTGGATTGATAATGCATATGATAATGTTATAGATGGTTATTCATGTAAAGCCGTTCCTTTATTAAAAAGTAAATATAAACAGGGAGGAGGTATTTTCCTCATGATTAAAAACTGTTTTTCTAATGTAACGTGTAATCGGGCGATCAATGGATCCGTATCTGAATAAATCAGGATTTCAAGTGTTCAACTTAAATTTGCACCACAACAAGTTGTCCTATTTAAAACAATTAGCACACCCTTATATGAATTCACAATGTCAAATATATAAGCTACACAATGCACATAAATTAAATTACAGGGTGATGTACCTCATACACAATGCATAAACACAATGTTTCATAACAGAATATATATACACAATGTCACTATGCAATCACTTTGCAACATGTATTAAGCCTGAGTATTCACAATGTCACTAATATATCACTATGCAACATGCATCAGACACTTAATTACACAATGTCACCAACGGATTACTATGCAACATGCATCAATTAAGTATTACACAAAACGTATGAACACAAAATCTACCAATATGTAGTATCACCTTGTTAGTCTGCAACTAACCACAATAACACAATGACACAATTACACTTGCACAATGTTTCAATTCACAAGGAATATATATATAACACAGCTGAACTCACACACTAACTATCCCTTTGAGTTCCCACACAATGAATATTATCCAACTGGTAAGGTTTAACACAGTGCACTTTTACTAATACACTTCCACAATATTACTAACTTGCAACACCAGCAAGTAAACACCTTGTATTCTCACTAATACAAATCTATGAAGTATTCACACTTCCACATAGTACAACTTGCAACACCAGCAAGTATACACCTTGTATTTTCATTAATACAATAACCACTTATATATATCAGATTCACTTTATACATTGTATCACAATCACTATTGCAATATTCACATATAAATCCGAACACTATTTATATATCCTTTGGAATCACTTAATTCACTCTACTTACCAGTTGGAAAATAATCCCTGATGTTATCACTTCAACGGTCCACATATAACTGACAAAGTTTCTTCTTCTTCTTTGGGGGTTTTAAGGACGGCTTTCCTACTGGAAATTGCGCCCTACATGTTCCTAATGTTGTTTTTTGACAAAACAAAAAAAAAAGAATGTACTTAATGTTTGTTTGGGGGTTTTTTTTTTCTTTTGTTGTGAGTTTTTAAAAGGACCTAAAGTGTGTCGCTCATTTTTTTTTTTTAAACAGATGTTACTAACTTGCTTTTGAAATATTCGACTTAAGTTTCGATCAGTTGCCCCAGCCAGTGGTCCCGTGAGAATCGTGTATACGCACTATCTCACAAAGTTTCTCTGTCTTGAGCTGGCTTATATACTACCATATGGAACGGTCCATTATACGTGAAGGGGTGAAAATCAAGACTATACCAATTTTAGGGGTGTTTTTAGTAATAAATGGTGCTCCAACTATGGAGAAACTTGTATACATATAGAAGCACAATTAATAAGGAAAGACAACTGGAATTTCACATCGAAATAAATAAACTATGACCAATTTTTGTTACACTAACTTTATTAAAGTTGTTAAAGTTCTCCATGATACAATTATATGGTTACAAGTATCAAAAGATGTGACAATTTGTGGTCAAGATTATTATGTTGGTTGTGTCTATTTACCACCAGTTAGCCCAAATTATTATAAAATGTATGAATGTGATATATTTTATGAACTGATTAATTGTGTTGAAAAATATTCAACTGAGTCTTCTAAGGTATTTTTATTAGGTGATATGAATGCTAGAACTGCAATAGGTAATGATTTTATTAAACATGATAGTTTGTATGGATCAATTTTTGACGATTTCAATCACATTTTTAATTATATGAGTGACAATAATCTACCTGTCCGAAGGAACCCTGATCAAGGTACTAATGAGTACGGAACAAAACTGTTAAATTTGTGTAGAAGTACTGGACTTCGAATTGTGAATGGTCGACACAAAGATGGAACGGCAAACGATTTTACTTTTTGTGGTTCGCGTGGTATGAGTGTCGTTGATTACCTGATAGTACCGTTTGACTATTTTCACATCGTTGAACAGTTTATAGTTAGTAACTTTACTTCGTTCAGTGATCATGCGCCTCTTCACATACGTCTACAATGCAAAACGCTGTCTTATACACATGAACAACAAAACCGTAATGTATCTTCAAGTACATTTGACAGTTTTCGGTGGAAAGATGACTTAAAAGAACAGTGTTACGAATCCTTAATTTTGAATAGTGGGTTACTCAGCCAAATAGTTTTTAGTGATTCTAAAAAATCGCAAGATGGTATTGACAATTATATTGAAACTTTTACTACTCAGTTAACGGATATTGTTGCTCCATTTTTTAGAATTTCCAGTAGTAAATCAATTGACTCTCGAGCTCAACGTACTAGCCGAAAATGTGTATGTAAAACTACTGATAAGCCATGGTTCAATTGCGAGTGTAGAAGGCTTCGCCATGTTTATTTTAGTGCGTTAAATATGTTTAATAAGAACAAAATAGCAGAAAATCATCAGAGACTAATCTCTACGAAGAGACAATACAAAGTGTTCGAAAATAAGTTAAAACGGCAGTATAAACGTCAAGAAGGTGACATGCTGGAGCATCTACGTAAAAGCGACCCTAAAAAGTTTTATAGAATGTTCCAAAAGAAGCGCGCTAATAATACAGAAGTCCCCCTTTCGTCATTTTTTGAACATTTTAAAGAGTTATCAAGTAACACTCCAATAGTCAATGACACACATAGTATACAAGACACTACATACGAAGAACTTGATCGTGTTATCACGCAGGACGAAATTTTGAAATGTATTTCCAAATTGAAACGTGGGAAAAGTCATGGAATTGACGGGATTCTGAACGAAATGTTAATTGAATATAAGGATGTGCTGATTCCGTTCTTAGAGGAAATGTTCAACAGGGTATTGTCTTCTGGTTACTTTCCGACAACATGGACAGTTGCGATACTTGTTCCAGTTTTTAAAAAAGGCGATCCGTCTGATCCTGTAAACTATCGCGGCATAAGTTTGGTTAGTAATTTAGCCAAATTGTTCACGTCCATTATTAATATGAGATTAATACTTTGGTCCGATACCTATGACATTATAACTGATGCACAGTTTGGATTTCGGCCGGGCAGCAGTACAGTTGATGCGATGTTTAGTTTATTAACTGTCATTCAAAAAACACTCTCCAGTAAAAATCGTTTGTATTGCTGTTTTGTAGACTACAAACAGGCGTTTGATACAATATGTAGACTGAATTGAGGGTTAAAATTGTCAAAAGTTGGTATAACAGGGAAACTTTTATCAATACTAAAATCAATGTATTCAAATGTGAAATCATGTGTACGAATTGATGGTTTTTATTCAGAGCAGTTCACGAGTACAGTTGGCTTAATGCAAGGGGAAGTACTATCTCCAATCCTTTTTTCATTGTACGTAAACGATTTTGAAATGGAATTTTTAAATAACGGTAATGTACCGTATGAAGTACAGGAATTGTCTCTATTTTTGCTTATGTACGCCGATGATATGATACTATTTTCTGATTCTGTAGAAAGGTTTACAAGATATGGTAGACACACTTGTATTGTATACTCAAAAATGGGGTTTAACTGTGAACAATGCTAAAACAAAAATAATGGTATTTAGAAATGGTGGTAGTGTGAAGGTTGAAGAAAAGTGGTATTTTGATGGTAGTGTTATTGACATTGTTGATGAATTTTGTTATTTAGGTATTCTGTTGAATTATAACGGAAAATTTTTAAAAACTCAAAAACAATTAGCTGAGCAAGGCAGGAAAGCTGTATTTGCCTTGAAATCAAAAGTGTCATCCTTATATTTGAATTTTTTCACATACCTTAATTTGTTTGATACATATATAAGTAGTATTTTATGCTATGGCAGTGAGATATGGGGCTTTCATAAAGCTCCTAATATTGAAAAAGTTCAGTTAGATTTTTGCAAAAATATTTTAGGTGTCAAACAATGTACAACAAATGTAATGGTGTATTATGAGCTTGGAAGATATCCTTTGATATATTCTAGATTGTATAATATTATAAGATACTGGTTTAAACTTTTATCAACGAATAATTGTATTCTTGAAAATTGTTACAAAGAGGAGGTACGGAATCAATGTAATAACAGAAATAGTTGGATTTATCAACTGAAGTATTTATTGTTTAATTTGGGTCTGAATGACTTCTGGTATAACCAAGATAATTTAGTTGTAAATGACACTCTTAAGTATTTTGTCAAAACTAGAATATTTGATCAAGCTAATCAACATTTGAATCAATTATTGGATGGCTCGCCAAAGTGTTTTTTATATAAATACTGTATAAATAATGTTCGTTTACAATTTTACCTTACTAAACATGTGAATTTTAGAGTGTATCTAACAAGAATAAGATTGTCTTCACATAACTTATTTGTTGAAACAGGACGATATCACGGTGTTAATAGATCTGAAAGAAAATGCACTCTCTGTACTTTAAATACAATAGAAGACGAGTTTCATTTCATTTTACAGTGTGATTGTTATAATGCAATTAGGATACAGTATATTAAGTCATATTATTATAAGCGTCCACCTAGTCATTTAAGCTTTTACAGTTGTTGAGCACAGAAAATGTAAAAGACATATGTAACCTTTGTAAATTTCTTTTCCATGCATTTAAACGTAGAACAGACATGTTATAACCAATACTTAATATAGATTATTATTCTTCTCGGATGTATTCATTTATCAGTTATGTATGTTTTATGTATTTATTTATGATATATTGTATTTGCATATATATTATATTTGTACTGATGAGCATCATTTGCTCAAAGTAATAAAAGAATTGAAATTGACTTTAGAATGAAAAGATGGTAGCTGCTGGTGTAAGTATGTTTATTGATATAAAGTGGTGTTTTACTATACATGTACTTATTTACCTGGTAAGATGACAAAATAAACTGACCGAAAGCAGACAATTCTTAAATTGCAGTGGAAGCTTTACATTCTTGAAAACATTTTTTAATTTCAAATACAAACTATAACTATATTGAAAATGCTTTTGAATGCAGAGTACAAACAGTTGGATCCCCTCCGATATCTTTGGTTGAAACACCTTTTAAAAATGGCTGGATCTGCCCCTGGTATGTACCCATAGGTAGTCTAGTAAATAGTTTACATGCATGAAATATTTGTCACTGGACATTAGGCAACCAATAATCGACCAATTTATGACAAAATATATCAAATTGTTTTATTAATAATTTCCCTTCAAAAGATTCATGATTGACTCTTTTGGTGCACAAAGTAATATATATATATCTTTATTCTCATAAACCAAAGTACAATGGTACAGAGACATATACAAATAAATTAACATAGTATAAATTTCAAATACAAATGTAAAATAGAGATATAAAGTGATTAACCAGGAGATTCTAGGCATTTAATAATAATTCTTATAAACTTGCACAGATTGTTTAGTTCAGACGGGTTGCTATTATTCATTAGACCTTGAAATTTTAAAATATTTGGTCTGTTTATAAAATGATGCTTTAATAGCAGTTGTCATCTATCGTCTATTGTCGAGCATTCTAAAATATAATGGAACTCGTCGCCAATGTCACCGGAATTGCACAAAGTACAAATACGATTTTCTCTCTGAATGTTTTGCCATCTACCAATTTTGATAGGAATTTTTGTGTTCAACGTTCTAAATCTAAAAAAAAGAAGCAATATTTTGTCATCTAAAATATCAAAGTAGGTTTCGAAATTTATACTATTTTTGAATAATTTATAATTTAGAGCTTTTGGAGAATTCTGTACAGTAGCATATCATGTCTGTCTGAACTGGTCAGTTAATCTTAATTTAACAGTATCATACAACCAGTTTTTACTAATAAAATATTTAGAGTTCCATATATTTGATAGTCCACAATTATCAAGCACAGATTTTACATTCTTACACCAAGCTATATTTCCATTATAACTACCAGTAACAAGATTGTATAGAATAACAGGAAGTTTCTTATTTTCCCCAGTTACAAGCTTTTCCCAATAATTATTTGTACGTAATTTAATAAAAATATCCAGTGGGAATCGGCCAAGTTCTCCATATATCATATAATCAGGCGTGGATTTTTTAAGATTAAGCAGAAATTTACAAAATTTTAGATGAACACGTTCTATAACAGATGTGTTACCCATTCCCCAGACTTCACACCCGTATAATAATATAGGCTTAACTACTTTGTCAAATAATTTTATTTGACATTTAATATTCAAATCATGTAATCTTCCCTTTTTTAGAATATCGTACATAGCCCTTGTTGCTTTATCAGCCTGTACCTTTTTTGCTTTTGTGAAACTTCCTGTTCTAGAAAATAATACACCAAGATATGTAAATTCTTCAACATCATCTAACTCAATATCAGCATATTTAAAACTAACATTTTGTAGTGGTCTACCTTTAGAAAAAATTACTATTTTGCTTTTAGAGACATTGACTTTTAATTTCCATGTATCACAATATTCTTTTAAAGCGTCTAATTGTTTTTGAAGATCTGCTTGTGTTTCTGACATAAGTACAGTGTCGTCTGCGTACAATACAACAAACAGTTTTAAATACATACTTAGCTCGTTCTCTATTTGATCGGATAAAGATTTCAAACCATTTATATTTTTGTTCTGAAAAAAGCTTTCTAAATCATTTAAATAAATAGAAAAAAGTATGGGAGATAAATGTTCTCCCTGTCTTACATCTACATTACATGGAAATTAGTCTGAATATTCCCCATCACTAAAAATTCGTGATTTTACATTTTTATACATATTAGATATAGTGTTATACATCTTCCCATTCACTGTATGTAAAATGAGTTTTGACCAAAGACCAGATCTCCAAACTGTATCAAAAGCTTTAGCAAAATCAATAAAAGAACAACAAAGTTTTTTCTTTTTTTTGTCTCAGTAATTCAAATAAAATATGCAGACTAAAAATACTGTCTATAGTTGAATAGCCCTTTCTGAAACCAAACTGGTTTTCATTTAACAACAAATATTCTTCCAAAAAAGTTACTCAGTCTTAAATTCAAAATTGACGTAAAAAGTTTACCCATACAGCTTAATATAGTTATTGGTCTGTAGTTTTGTGGATCTGACTGGTCACCTTTGTTTTTATAAAAAGGTATAACATTACCAACAAGCCAAAGTTCAGGCACTTTTCCAGTATCAAATACAATATTCAACAGTTTTACATAAATTGGCATGAAAATCTGAGTGGTGCTCTTAATATATTCATGAATGACGAAGTCATCGCCCCAAGCTTTGCCATTCTTAAGATTTTTGATGCATTTAAAAATTTCATTTTCCGTTATAGGACTGTTTAATAGTGAATTAAGTTCGTTATTCTCATCTATAATAATTTCTTCACAAACGTCAGGATCTGACGAATTTAAATTTTTGAAAAATTCAAAAAGTATATCAACAGGAATATTATTCCTTTTTTTTTCTTTATACGAGTTCAATATCTTCCAAAATTCTTTAGAATTACTATTTTTTAAAACATTCATTTTTTTCTCATGGCTTTTTTATGCTTATTAATAGAAATGTTCATTTGCCTCTTATATTCACGTTCTGTATTCTTCATCTCCTCTCTTTTTAAACATGTTTTATTATGTCACCCGATCGACAATGTCGGGTGACATATTGCTTTTCCTCTGTTTCTTTACTATTATTATGGCACCCTCAACGGAGTTGGGGTGACATATTGTTATTCTACGTTTCTTTTTGTTTTCTTTATTATGTCACCCGATCGACAATGTCGGGTGACATATTGCTTTTCCTCTGTTTCTTTACTATTATTATGTCACCCGATCGACAATGTCGGGTGACATATTGCTATTCCTCTGTTTCTTTTTCACTATTATTATTATTATTATGGCACCCTCAACGGAGTTGGGGTGACGTATTGTTATTCTACGTTTCTTTTTTTTTTTCTTATTATTATTATTATGGCACCCTCAACGGAGTTGGGGTGACGTATTGTTATTCTACGTTTCTTTTTTTTCTTATTATTATTATTTTTCTTCTTGCAACAAATTTTGACAAGGTGATTTCTCAAAATCCAATGGACCAATGTTGATGGAACTCTACTATAGTAAGGACCCCCAGGTGCAGAGTTGCAGGAAGCATGGAATGGTTCAAGATGGCTATCGTTTCCATGGAAACAGAACAAATGTGAAAAAATCCAGTTTTTTGTTTTGGTGAACTGTTTGGATATGCTTTATCTCAGAATCATTATATTTTAATACAATGTAGGTGCCCACTATATACAGGTGTTGGATGATTTTGGTGATCATTGGAAATACTATGTTGCCATGGAAACTACACCAAAAATTTCGAAATTCTCAAAATGCTCCAAACTTCAGGAAACTTCACAGTAACGATGAGCAACATTGGATGATGTGGAATTTGGCGTTGGAATTTCCAAAATATCTGTTGTTACCTTGGAAACAATGCAAAAAGGTCAAAACTTTGAATTTTCACAGAACATTCCAGAAGATCAATGTTAAATTTATTCTAGAGACATTAAATGGTATATGTTTATGGAGGGCAAAAAATTGCAGCGGGGGTTTGACTTTGGAATATTCAAAATGGCCGCCGTTACCATGGAAACAGCAAAAATATGAAAAACTTCAAAATGCTTCAAATTTAAGGAAACTTATAACAAATGTTGCCTAGCTTATGTAGACTTGACTTTTGAGTTTGGAATTTTAAAAATGGCCGCCGTTACCATGGAAACAGCAAAATTATCCAAAATTTCCAAATGCTTCAAACTTAATGAAACTTTGCAAAAATGTTACTAGACATCTATAGATGCACTATTTGACTTTGGAATTTTCAAAATGGCTGCCGCTCACCTGGCAATGGGGGAAGGGTGCCATCCGTTATTGCTAGCAATTACAAATCTAGTTTTTATTATTTTTCTTCCACACATTTTGTCCAGGAGATTTCTCGAAATCCAAAGGACCAAAGTTGATGGAACTCTGTTATATTGAGGACCCTTAGGTGAAGAGTTGCAGGCACCATGGAATGGTTCAAGATGGCTGTCGTTTCCATTGAAACTGCAAAAATGTGAAAAATTTTCAAAATTCAAAATTCTTCATTATAAGACCAAAGTGGATGAAACTTTGTCGAAGTGTTACCTGATATGCCTAGATGTGCATGCAATATCAAGAGGTTCCAAAATGGCCGCCATTGTCATGGAAACAGGGCGAAAGTTTAACATTGACCATATGGGAAAACACATAAAAGCTACATTTTCTTGAAGAATATAGCATCAATCCCAATGAAACTTTATAGATATGTAACATGGCATGTACCAATGTGGCACCTGTCTTTGGAATTTTGGAAATGGTAACTGTTACCATGGAAACAGCAAAAATTTCAAAAATTTCAAAATGCTCCAAATGAGATGAAATTTTACAACAATGTTAATAAACATGTGTAAAAGCGCTCTTTGACTTTGGATTTTTCAAAATGGCTGCCGCTCACCTGGCAATGAGGGAAGGGTGCCATCCGTTATTGCTAGCAATTACAAATCTAGTTATTATTATTATTCTTCCACCTAGTTTTGTCCGGCAGTTTTCTCAGAGCCAAAGGAACCAATCTGAATGATGGTGCACTATAACAAGGAACCCTGACTTTCCAGTTGCAGTGCAACTTTGGAACTAAAAAATGGCTGCCATCACCATGGAAACCGAAAAATAATGGAAAATTCCAGTTTTTGGTTTTGATGAATTATTTGGAAATGCTTTAACTTAGAATCATTACATTTTGATACAATGTAGGTGCCGGGCATATACTGGTTTTGGATGATTTTGGCAATCATTGGAACTGCTATGTTGCCATGGATACTACACCAAAAATTTCAAAAATATGGAAATGCTCCAAATTTTATAAAACTTCACAGTAATGATGAGCAACATTGGTAGATGTGGAATTTGGTGTTGCAATATCGAAAATGTCTGCCGTTACCATGGAAACAATGCAAAACAGGTCAAAATGGTCCAAAAACCTTTAAGTGCCATTTACTTTCTTAAAATGGTAGGTCAAATTGATTGAAACTTTGATGGTATGGTCCCTCCCATGTACCAATGTGGTATATGCCATTCAATTTTGGGAACGGTCTCTGTTGCCATAGGAACCATCCCAAATGTCAAAAATTTCAAAAATTTCAAAATGCTCCAAAATTGATGAAACTTAATAGGATTGTACACTGACAAGTCTGAATGAGACTTTTGAAGTTGGAATTTCCAAAATGGCCACCGTTGCCATGGAAACTGCGGAAATGTCAAATATTTTCAAAATGCTCCAAACTTTATGAAACTTAATATTATTGTTAACTTGCATGTATAGATGAGACTTTTGACTTCGGAATTTTCAAAATGGCTGCCGTTGCCATAGAAACAGCAAAAATGTGAAATTTTCTAAAATGCTCTCAATGTACTGAAAATTTACAGAAAGATGTACTGCGATGCATATATGTGCATTCACTGTTAAACAATTTTGAAATGGCTGCCGCTTAGTGGCCATTGGGGGAAGGGTGACATCCGCTATTGCTTGCAATGGCAATTCTAGTTATTCTTATTCTTCCAATGATTTTGTCCGGCAGTTTTCTTGGGGACAAGGGAACCAATCTTAATGATAGTTGACTATAATGAGGAACACAAAATTCTGGGTTGCAGTAGGTCATAAGACCATTAAAAATGGCTGCCGTTACCATGGAAACGGAATAAATGTGAAAAATTAAATTTATGGGTTTTGGTGAATAATTTGGAGATGCTTAAACTCAGAATCATTATATTTTGATACAATGTAGGTGCCAGCCATATACTGGTTTTGGATGATTTTGGCAATCATTGGAACTACTATGTTGTCATGGAAACTACACCAAAAATTTCAAAAATATCAAAATGCTCCAAATTTTTTGAAACTTTAACATAACGATGAGCAACTTTGGTAGATGTGGAATTTGGCGTTAGAATTTCGAAAATGTCTTGTGTTACCATGGAAACAAGGCAAAAATGGTCAAAACGCTTTAAAACCTTAAAAAGTGGCATTTACTTCCTTAAAATGGTAGGTCAAATCCATTGAAACTCTTATGGTATGTTCCCTCCCATGTACCAATGTGGTATCTGCCATTAAAAATTTGGAATGGACTGTGTTACCATAGAAACCAGCCAAAATGTCAAAAATTTCAAAAATTTCAAAATGCTCAAAAAGTATTGATACTTAGTATGATTGTTGACTGTCAAGTCTGCATGAGACTTTTGGAGTTGGAATTTCCTAAATGGCCACCGTTGCCATGGAAACTGCAGAAATGTCAAATATTTTCAAAATGCTCCAAACTTAATAAAACTTAATAGTATTGTCAACTGGCATGTATAGATGAGACTTTTGACTTTGAAATTTTCAAAATGGCTGCCGTTGCCATGGAAACAGCAGAAATGTGAAACTTTTGACAATGCTCTTATATTACTGAAAATTTACAGAAAGTTATATCGCAATTCATAGATCTGCATTCACTGTTAAGTTGTTTTGAAATGGCTACCGCTTAATGACAATGGGGGGAAGGGTGACATCCGCTATTGCTTGCAATGGCAATTCTAGTTATGTCACCCGATCGACAATGTCGGGTGACATATTGCTTTTCCTCTGTTTCTTTTTCCCTATTATTATGTCACCCGATCGACAAAGTCGGGTGACATATTGCTTTTCCTCTGTTTCTTTTTCCGTATTATTATGTCACCCGATCGACAATGTCGGGTGACATATTGCTTTTCCTCTGTTTCTTTACTATTATTATTCTTATTCTTCCAATGATTTTGTCCGGCAGTTTTCTTGGAGACAATGGAACCAATCTTAATGATAGTTGACTATAATGAGGAACACAAAATTCCGGGTTGCAGTAGGTCATAAGACCATTAAAAATGGCTGCCGTTACCATGGAAACAGAACAAATGTGAAAAATTAAATTTTTGGGTTTTGGTGAATAATTTGGAGATGCTTAAACTCAGAATCATTATATTTTGATACAATGTAGGTGCCGGGCATATACTGGTTTTGGATGATTTTGGCAATCATTGGAACTACTATGTTGTCATGGAAACTACACCAAAAATTTCCAAAATATCAAAATGCTCCAAATTTTTTGAAACTTTAGCATAACGATGAGCAACTTTGGTAGATGTGGAATTTGGCGTTGGAATTTCGAAAATGTCTTGTGTTACCATGGAAACAAGGCAAAAATGGTCAAAGCGCTCTAAAAACCTTAAAAAGTGGCATTTACTTCCTTAAAATGGTAGGTCAAATCCATTGAAACTCTTATGGTATGTTCCCTCCCATGTACCAATGTGGAATCTGCCATTAGAAATTTGGAATGGTCTGTGTTACCATAGAAACCAGCCAAAATGTCAAAAATTTCAAAAATTTCAAAATGCTCAAAAAGTATTGAAACTTAGTATGATTGTAGACTGTCAAGTCTGCATGAGACTTTTGGAGTTGGAATTTCCAAAATGGCCAACGTTGCCATGGAAACTGCAGAAATGTCAAATATTTTCAAAATGCTCCAAACTTAATAAAACTTAATATTATTGTCACCTACCATGTATAGATGTGACTTTTGACTTTGAAATTTTCAAAATGGCTGCCGTTGCCATGGAAACAGCAGAAATGTGAAACTTTCGACATTGCTCTTATTGTACTGAAAATTTACAGAAAGATATATTGCAATTCATAGATCTGCATTCACTGTTAAGTTGTTTTGAAATGGCTACCGCTTAGTGACAATGGGGGGAAGGGTGACATCCGCTATTGCTTGCAATGGCAATTCTAGTTATTATTATTTTTCTTCCACCTAATTTTGTCCGCTCGCTTTCTCAGAGCCAAAGGAACCAATCTGAATGATGGTGCACTATAACGAGGAACCCTGACTTTCCTGTTGCTTTTCAATATTGGCAATAAAAAAATGGCTGCCATCACCATGGAAACGGAAAAATGGTGAAAAAATATAATTTTGGAGTTAGGTGAATTGTTTGAGAATGCTTAACCTTAAAATCTTAAGATTTTAATACAATGTAGGTGCCCACTATATACTGCTTTGGGATGATTTTGGCAATCATTGGAACTACTATGTTGCCATGGAAACTGCACCAAAAATTTCAAAAAAATGAAAATGCTCCAAATTTTTTGAAATTCTAGCATAACGATGAGCAACTTTGGTAGATGTGGAATTTGGCGTTGGAATTTCCAAAATGTCTGCCGTATCCATGGAAACAATGCAAAAAGGTCAAAATGCTCCAAAAACTTCAGGGTTTGGTGAATAACTTTGGTATGCTTGAACTTCAAATCATCAAATTTTTATACAATATAGTTGTCCACTATATACAGGTTTTGAATGATTATGACAATCATTGGAACTACTCTGTTACCATGGATACAGGATCAAATATTTCTAAAATTTCAAAATGCTCCAAAATTAATGAAACTTGATATTATTGTTGACTGCCAAGTCTGGATGACACTTTTGACTTTGGAATTTCCAAAATGGCCACCGTTGCCATGGAAACTGCAAAAAAGTCAAAAATTCTCAAAATGCTTTGAACTTAATGAAACTCGATATTATGGTTAAAACTGGCAAGTAAAGATGAGATTTTTGACTTTGAAATTTTCAAAATGGCTGCCGTTGCCATGGAAACAGCTTAAATGTGAATTTTTTTAAAATGCTGTGAAAGTACTGAAAATTTACAGAAAGATGTATTGCCATGAATATATGTGCATTCACTGTTAAACCATTTTGAAATGGCTGCCGCTTAGTGGCAATGGGGGGAAGGGTGACATCCGCTATTGCTTGCAATGGCAATTCTAGTTATTATTATTTTTCTTCCACCTAATTTTGTCCGCTCGCTTTCTCAGAGCCAAAGGAACCAATCTGAATGATGGTGCACTATAACAAGGAACCCTGACTTTTCTGTTGCTTTTCAATATTGGCACTAAAAAAATGGCTACCATCACCATGGAAACAGAAAAATGGTGAAAAAATATAATTTTGGAGTTAGGTGAATTGTTTGAGAATGCTTAACCTTAAAATCTTTAGATTTTAATACAATGTAGGTGCCCACTATATACTGCTTTGGGATGATTTTGGCAATCATTGGAACTGCTATGTTGCCATGGATACTACACCAAAAATTTCAAAAAAATGAAAATGCTCCAAATTTTTGGAAATTCTAGCATAACGATGAGCAACTTTGGTAAATGTGGAATTTGGCGTTGGAATTTCCAAAATGTCTGCCGTTTCCATGGAAACAATGCAAAAAGGTCAAAATGCTTCAAAAACTTCAGGGTTTGGTCAATAACTTTGGTATGCTTGAACTTAAAATCATCAAATTTTTATACAATATAGTTGTCCACTATATACAGGTTTTGAATGATTATGGCAATCATTGGAACTATTCTGTTACCATGGATACAGGATCAAATATTTCTAAAATTTCAAAATGCTCCAAAATTAATGAAACTTAATATTATTGTTGACTTCCAAGTCTGGATGAGACTTTTGACTTTGGAATTTCCAAAATGGCCACCGTTGCCATGGAAACTGCAAAAAAGTCAAAAATTCTCAAAATGCTTTGAAACTAATAAAACTTCATATTATTGTTAACTGACAAGTAATGATGAGGCTTTTGACTTTGAAATTTTCAAAATGGCTGCCGTTGCCATGGAAACGGCAGAAATGTGAAATTTTTAAAATGATCTGAATGTACTGAAAATTTACAGAAAGATGTATTGCCATGCATATATGTGCATTCACTGTTGGACGATTCTGAAATGGCTGCAACTTAGTGGCAATTGGGGGAAGGGTGACATCCGCTATTGCTTGCAATGGAATTTTCAAAATGGCTGCAGTTGCCATGGAAACAGCAAAAATGTGAAATTTTCTAAAATGCTCTGAATGTACTGAATAGTGTCTGTTGTCATATGAACCAATCAAAATGTCAAAAATTTCAAAAATTTCAAAATGCTCCAAAATTGATGAAACTTTATATGATTGTTGACTGGCAAGTCTGCATGAGACTTTTGAAGTTGGAATTTCCAAAATGGCCACCGTTGCCATGGAAACTGCGGAAATGTCAAATATTTTCAAAATCCTCCAAACTTTATGAAACTTAATATTATTGTTAACTTGCATGTATAGATGACACTTTTGACTTTGGAATTTTCAAAATGGCTGCAGTTGCCATGGAAACAGCAAAAATGTGAAATTTTCTAAAATGCTCTGAATGTACTGAAAATTTACAGAAAGATGTACTGCAATGCATATATGTGCATTCACTGTTCAACAATTTTGAAATGGCTGCCACTTAGTGGCAATGGGGGGAAGGGTGACATCCGCTATTGCTTGCAATGGCAATTCTAGTTTTTATTATTATTTTTCTTCCACACATTTTTGTCCAGTCTGGAACTCTAATGTGAATGGACCCAAGAAGATGGAACTGTACCATAATGTTAACCACCATGTGAAGATTTGCTTTTTGGGGTTGGCACTTTCAAGATGGCTCACGTTACCATGGAAACGGAACAAACGTGAAAAAATCCAGTTTTTGTTTCTGGTGAACTGTTTGGATATGCTTTAACTCAGAATCATTATATTGCACCCTCAACGGAGTTGGGGTGACATATTGTTATTCTACGTTTCTTTTTGTTTTCTTTATTTTTATGTCACCCGATCGACAATGTCGGGTGACATATTGCTTTTCTTATGTTTCTTTGTTATTATTATTATTCTTCCACCCTTTTTTGTCCGCAAGGTTTTTTGGAGTAAAATGGAACCAATCTTAATGATAATTCACTATAAGGAGGAACACAAAATTTCGGGTTGCAGTAGGGTCTAAGACCATAAAAAATGGCTGCCGTTTCCATGGAAACGGAACAATTGTGAAAAATTCCAGTTTTTGGTTTTGTGAATAATTTAGAGATGCTTAAACTCAGAATCATCATATTTTATCACAATGTAGGTGCCAGCCATATATTGGTTTTGGATGATATTGGCAATCATTGGAACCACTATGTTGCCATGGAAACTACCCCAAAAATTTCAAAAATTTCAAAATGCTCCAAATATTTTGAAACTTCATAGTAACGATGAGCAACTTTGGTAGATGCGTAATTTGGCGTTGGAATTTCCAAAATGTCTGCCGTTACCATGGAAACAGTGCATAAGTGTCAAAATGCTCTAAAAACCTCAGGGTTTGGTAAATAATTTTGGTATGTTAGAACTTGAAATCTTCAAATTTTTACACAATATAGTTGTCCACTATATACAGCTTTTGAATGATTTTGACAATCATTGGAACTCTTCTAGATCTGTTACCATGGATACAGGACCAAATATTTCAAAAATTTCAAAATGCTCCTAAATTGATCAAACTTAATATGATTGTTGACTGGCAAGTCTGGATGATACTTTTGACTTTGGAATTTCCAAAATGGCCACCGTTGCCATGGAAACTGCAAAAAAGTCAAAAATTCTCTAAATGCTTTGAACTTAATGAAACTTGATATTATTGTTACCTGACAAGTAACGATGAGACTTTTGACTTTGAAATTTTCAAAATGGCTGCCGTTGCCATGGAAACAGCAGAATTGTGAATTTTTTTAAAATGCTCTGAATGTACTGAAAATTTACAGAAAGATGTATTGCCATGCATATATGTGCATTCACTGTTCAACAATTTTGAAATGGCTGCCTCTTAGTGGCAATTAGGGGAAGGGTGACATCCGCTATTGCTTGCAATGGCAATTCTAGTTATGGCACCCTCAACGGAGTTGGGGTGACATATTGTTATTCTACGTTTCTTTTTTTTCTTATTATGGCACCCTCAACGGAGTTGGGGTGACATATTGTTATTCTACGTTTCTTTTTTTTCTTTTTTTTATTATTTTTCTTCCACTATTTTTGTCCGGAGCAGTTCTCAGAATAGAATGGACCAAAATTGATGGAACTATGGTATAATGTTGACCACCATGCAAAGTTGTCCCTCTGACTTTGGAATGGTTAAGATGGCCACCGTTACCATGGAAACAGCAAAAATGCGAAAAAACATCAAAGTGTTCCAAAGTAGGAAAAACTTCACAGGAATGGTAACTGGCATGTGCTGATTAACAGTTTGACATCGGAATTTTCAAAATGGCCGCCGTTACCATGGAAACTGCAAAAATGTCAAAAATTTCAAAAAGCTCCAAAATTTATGAAACTTTAAAGAAATGTTAATTTGCAAGTGTAGATGCACTCTTTGACTAAGGAATTTTCAAAATGGATGCCGTTACCCTGGCAATGGGGGAAGGGTGCCATCCGTTATTGCTAGCAATGACAAATCTAGTTATTTTTATTATTCTTCCACACATTTTGTCCATCGTGTTTCTAAGAATTGAGTGATCCAATGTTGTTGGAACTATAACATAATGAGGACCCCCATTTGAAGTTGTGCACCTTGCTATGGAATGGTAAAAGATGGCCGCCGTTTCCATGGAAACAGCACAAATGCGAAAAAAATCAAAGTGGTCCAAACTGGAAGAAACTCCACAGGAATGTTAACTGGCATGTGCTGATTTCCAGTTTGACTTTGGAATTTTCAAAATGGCTGCCGTTACCATGGAAACAGCTAAAATATCAAAAATTCTAACTCTTTCGTTATAACATCCAACTGGATGAAACTTTATGAAAATGTTCTCCAGTATGCCAAGATGTCAAGACAATATTTGGATAGTTCAAAATGGCCGCCGTTGTCATGGAAACTGGGGCCAAGTTTTGCATTGACCCTATGGAAAAATGCATAAAATCAGCATTTTCTCAGAGAGTAGTGCACCAAAGTTAATGAAACTGTATTGATATATAACATGACATGTGGCAAAGAGATGTACGCTTTTAGAATTTTGGAATTATCTACTGTAACCATGGTTGCAGCACAAATGTTCAAAATTTCCAAAAAAAATTAAAATGCTGCAAACTGGATGAAACTTTACAGGAATAGTAACTGACATGTGCGGAGTTGCATTTTGCAGTTGGAATTTCCAAGATGGCTGCCGTAACCATGGAAACAGCAAAATTGTCCAAAATTTCAAAATGCTCCAAACTTAATGAAATTTTACAAAAATGATGACTTGCATGTGTAGATGCACTCTTTGACTTTGAAATTTTCAAAATGGCTGCCGCTCGCCTGGCAATGGGGGGACGAGGGTGCCATCCGTTATTGCTAGCAATTACAAATCTAGTTATTATTATTTTTCTTCCACACATTTTTGTCCAGTCTGGAACTCTAATGTGAATGGACCCAAGAAGATGGAACTGTACCATAATGTTAACCACCATGTGAAGATTTGCTTTTTGGGGTTGGCACTTTCAAGATGGCTCACGTTACCATGGAAACGGAACAAACGTGAAAAAATCCAGTTTTTGTTTCTGGTGAACTGTTTGGATATGCTTTAACTCAGAATCATTATATTTTGATACAATGGAGGTGCCCACTATATACAGGTGTTGGGTGATTTTGGCACTCATTGGAACTACTATGTTGCCATGGAAACTACTCCAAAAATTTCAAAAATATCAAAATGTTCCAAACTTAATGAAACTTCACAGTAACGATGAGCAACATTGGAAGATGTGGAATTTGGCGTTGGAATTTCCAAAATATCTGTTGTTACCATGAAAACAATGCAAAAAGGTCAAAACTTTGAATTTTCACAGAACATTCCAGAACATCAATGTTAAATTTATTCTAGAGACATTAAATGGTATATGATGGTATATATGATTATGGTGAGAACAAATTGCAGCAGCAGGTTGACTTTGGAATTTTCAAAATGGCCGCCGTTACCATGGAAACAGCAAAAATACGAAAAACTTCAAAATGCTTCAAATTTATTGATACTTATAACAAATGTTGCTTAGCTAATGTAGACTTTACTTTTGAGTTTGGAATTTCCAAAATGGCCGCCGTTACCATGGAAATTTCAAAAATTTCAAAATGCTCCAAAATTGATGAAACTTTACGACAATGTTAATAGACATCTGTAAATGCGGTCTTTGACATCGGAACTTTCAAAATGGCTGCCGCTCACCTGGCAATAGGGGAAGGGTGCCATCCGCTATTGCTTGCAATCGCAAATCTAGCTATTATTATTCTTCCAATGATTTTGTCCGGCAGTTTTCTTGGAGACAATGGAACCAATCCTAATGATAGTTGACTATAATGAGGAACACAAAATTCCGGGTTGCAGTAGGTCATAAGATCATTAAAAATGGCTGCCGTTACCATGGAAACAGAACAAATGTGAAAAATTCAATTTTTGGGTTTTGGTGAATAATTTGGAGATGCTTAAACTCAGAATCATTATATTTTGATACAGTGTAGGTGCCAACTATATACTTTTTTTGGATGATTTTTGGTATTCATTGGAACTACTATGTTGCCATGGATACTACACCAAAAATTTCAAAAATATCAAAATGCTCCAAATTTTTTGAAACTCTAGCATAACGATGAGCAACTTTGGTAGAGGTGGAATTTGGCGTTGGAATTTCGAAAATGTCTTGTGTTACCATGGAAACAAGGAAAAAATGGTCAAAAGGCTTTAAAAACCTTAAAAAGTGGCATTTACTTCCTTAAAATGGTAGGTCAAATCCATTGAAACTCTGATGGTATGTTCCCTCCCATGTACCAATGTGGTATCTGCCATTAGAAATTTTGAATGGTCTGTGTTACCATAGAAACCAGCCAAAATGTCAAAAATTTCAAAAATTTCAAAATGCTCCAAAATTTATGAAACTTAATATATTTGTTGACTGTCAAGTCTGCATGAGACTTTTGAAATTGGAATTTCCAAAATGGCCACCGTTGCCATGGAAACTGCAGAAATGTCAAATATTTTCAAAATGCTTCAAACTTAATGCCACTTAATATTATTGTTAACTGGCAGGTATAGATGAGACTTTTGACTTTGGAATTTTCAAAATGGCTGCCGTTGCCATGGAAACAGAAGAAATGTGAAACGTTTGACAATGCTCAAAATGTACTGAAAATTTACAGACAGATATATCGCAATGCGTTGATCTGCATTCACTGTTAAATTGTTTTTAAATGGCTGCCGCTTTCTGGCAATAGGGGAAGGGTGACATCCGCTATTGCTTGCAATGGCAATTCTAGTTGTATTTATATCTTCTTTTTGATATTCGAAAGCACCGCCTTTTTTCCAAACATATTTGGTCAAACCAAGGTTTAATAACTTTTTTCGACATTTCTTATCATGGCGTTTATACGTAAAAGATCCAAACATCTTTTCGGCTGAATCCAGCATCAAACCATTTACAGATTCAACTATTTTATTAATATTTTCTTGAGCCAGTATACTGGTATTTAACATAGTTAAATCATTATTTAATTAATCGATTTATTAAAATATCATCGCCTTCGACGATGTTATCAGTCGAGTTGAAGACAAGCTTACAGTTCAGAGGCGAATGAACATCGGAAAAAAGAGCAGAAAAATCAAGTACAGACATATTTACAACACATGATAACAAATTATATGTACAAATAAAATAGTCAACCACACTAGACTGGCGACAAGTAAATAAACCTTCTTTATCGCCATCAACCCTTCCGTTTAAAATAAACAGATTGTTATTTCTGCACATTTCTAAAAGTAGATTTCCAAAGTGGTTTTTTATCTTGTCACAACTATTTCTAATACGTGACATATGAAACTTGTGTAAATTGTTTGAAAAATCAAAATTAAAATTATCTGATGTGTCATGATTGGTATTTTTTATTTCATAGAAGTATAAATTGGCAGCAGTTCTGCTGCTAAAATCACCAGTAAGCAAAATAGACTCATGGTTAGCTGAAAATTTTAGAAATTCTTGTTCAAGTATATTTATTGAATCTGGTACCTTATAAGTAGAATTTTCGGGTGGTATGTACACTGTACCAATAATAACATCTTGTTATGTTTTTAAATAATTGGCTGAAATTTTAACCCAAAATACTAATTTACTCTCGGATTATATTGTTTGCACATAATTTTCTAATTCATTTTTATATCCAAATGCAATACCACCTGATTTGACTTTTGATTTAGTTTTTCTATTTTTCAATTTAAAAGTATAACCTGGTATATCAACATTATCAAAATCATCAGTTTTTGTTTCTGTCAAGCAGATAAAGTCATAACATTTAACGAGTTCTATAAATTTGAGATATCCCACAACAATTTAGCGACAATAATTTTATATTTAAGTCTAATGAACTGTTAACATTTTTAGAATCTCCATTGGAATCCTAACTGTATGGGTTATGAGTTGAAGATATGCGTCGGCGTCGCTTCCGGTCTTAATGGTGGTCCGGTGTGCGCATTTGAGATGTGAGACTGTCAGTAGGTTCAATTTCCGAAATGTGGTCGTTGTACATTTCACCATCCACATACAAAATGTCTCTAACTAGCTTAACAGTGTGTCCTTTTTCGCGTTTCTGTTTCATAATTTGGTATAGGCTTTTGTGTGCTTGTTCAATTATGTCAGGACACTGTTGATTAACACCAAACGGTTTTCCTTTAAGCCTGTACGTATTTGAAAGCGATCGTGCCAGATCTTTGTAATACAAAAATCTGACCACAATCGGTCTAGGACGTCCGCGTCTACCTGGTTTGGCACCATATCCAAATCTGGGGGTATTGCCGAATTCTATCCTGTTTGTTACATGTAGGAATTGCTGTATGAAATCTCTGATAACTTCTTCAGTGTTTTCTCCTTCGGTTTCTTTCAAACCAGTAAACACCAAGTTATTCTTCATTGATCTGCATTGAAGGTCAATAACGGTGCTCTGTAGATTTTCATTTTCTTGTTTTGCGTTATTGACGACTGTTTTAATTTCGTTTCTCAGTTCCAAAGTGTTATCTACAAGGTCATTTGCTACTTTACTAATGGATGATTTAACCGATCTTACATCTTTAACGTTGTTTTCGTGATTTACCTTGAAATTGTCCATAAAGTCGCTAATTCCCTGTAGATTATTATTAGCATCAGTTTGATTTTTTTCATATTTTTAACTTCTTTATTTAGTTCAGTGTGATCATGTTTTAATTGAGACATTTTTCCATCGTTGCTATCGCATTTACTTTTAAAAAATTTAATTTGACATTCAGCTTCTGCAACTTTTGAGTTCATATCTGTGAATTTTGATAATAAATTTGTCAAAGTTCTGTTCATTTGATTAACTTGTGACATTCCCTTTTCGATAGTTGTAAGTCCCTCATTCATACCTA
The DNA here is from genome assembly GCF_963676685.1 of Mytilus edulis. Taxonomy (NCBI): domain Eukaryota; kingdom Metazoa; phylum Mollusca; class Bivalvia; order Mytilida; family Mytilidae; genus Mytilus; species Mytilus edulis. The sequence goes on from NC_092351.1 coordinate 222,820, forward strand.
GCATTTAATTGATAGACATTTTCTAAAGTTACACTTTGTTCGGGTTGCCCGTATAGAACATCTCTGCTGGTATTTAACATTTGGGAGGTATTGACATTTTCTTCGTCCATTTTTATCCACTCGTATAGAGCCTCAAATTGCTTTGCGGCACTTGACTACAGTTCAGTTTAATGTCCAATACCCCCGGGTTACATGTAGATTGTTATGGTCTCTGGATTTTACGTATGTTATGAATGAAAGAATATATCACACAAATTTAGAAAATAAATCTGAAAATGTCATTTTCTATTACTAAATCAAATAAATTATCTGGGCGGAAGGTCCCGCAACTAAGCATAAATTGAAGCATCTTCGAATTATCCATAATTACACATCATATATAGCAAATAATTGACTTATCTGAGGAGCGAAAAAATTTTACGTCTCCATCTTATATTCGTATTCTCTCTCGTAATTGCAGGGAAGATAAAAAAAATAATTTTACTCCTGAAAAGATAAACGGTCTAGTTGATGACCTTGGCAATGTACTGTTAGATACGGCAGAAGGAGTTCTAGACAAGACTAAAAAAAGACCGGTTTATCCCGACCGCAAAAATAAACCATGGTTTGATAAAAATTGCCAAGACAAACGTAATGAGTTTCACAAGGCTAGAAACTTATATAGCAGAGCGAAATCAGGTGGTAATAAACTGGCAATGAATAGCAAGGCCAAGGAATACCGCAAGACACTTAACGTTAACTATCAGCAGTATAAAGAAAAATGTTCGAATGAACTGAGGGCACTCTCAAAAATGACTCTAAGGGATTTTGGAAGACACTTAAAAAATATTCTGGCTACAAAAAAAGACAACCCCTCTATCAGTATTGAAGCATTTCATGAATATTTTAAAAACACGAATGCAAATGACGAAGAAGATCTTGACGGCATCGACATCAATGCGTTGTGTAGTGATCCCATTTATAATGAAATTTTAAATGGAGTCATTACAGAACAAGAGGTTGTGGATGCCATTAGGAACTTGAAACATGGTAAAGCATCTGGTACTGACAAGATACTGAATGAGTTTTTGAAAAACTCTCCACCATTTTTTATTTGTATTTACACTTAACTATTTAATGTGATATTGGATACAGGTATAATTCCTGAAACTTGGACAGCAGGAATAATTATACCAGTTTTTAAAAATAAGGGTTGTCCAAAGGATCCAGATAACTATAGAGCTATAACATTAATTAGTTGTATAGGGAAATTATTTACTTCCATAATCAATACTCGATTGATTTTTTTTGCAAATGAAATTTCACTTATACATGAAAATCAGGCTAGACAATATTTTTGTGCTTCATGCACTCATAGAGCTGTATTTCTCATTTGGAAAAAAAACTTTTTTGTACTTTTGCAGACTTTCGGAAAGCATTCGATACTGTATCAAGATCTGGTTTATGGGAAAAACTTCAATTGAGTAATATTGAAGGGAAGTGCTTCAAAGTTATTTTTAATATGTACCAAGGAATCAAATGATGTGTAAAATATAATGGATGTCAGTCAGATTTTTTTCCCTGTTTAGCAGGTGTAAGACAGGGGGAGAATTTATCGCCGTTTTTGTTTTCAATTTTTCTTAATGACTTAGAAGACTACTTTAAGAATCTAGATGGGATTCCACTAGAAACTGTTAAAGAGAAGTTTCAAAGTGAATTGCACATATTTTTTGAATCATTTGTTATATTATATGCAGATGATACTGTAATTTTATCTGAAACAGAAGAAGGTATGCAGAGATCATTAAATATTTTTCAATCATATTATGAAAAGTGGAAATTAGAAGTCAATTTAAATAAAACAAAGGTGATGATTTTTAGTAAGAGAAAAAGTAAAAAGAAATTTAAATTTTTATTACAAGACAAAGAACTTGAGATTGTTGAAAAATTTTCTTATTTAGGTGTTATCTTTAAATATAACGGTACTTTTTTAGATACCAAAAAGAAACTTATTGATCAAGCACATAAATCGATGCATTTTATACATAGAATTGTTAAAAACGAAAACATTTCTAAAGATTAGCAACTGAAATTATTTGATTCCATGATAGAACCCATTCTATTATATGGTTCTGAAGTTTGGGGTTTTGAGAATTTGAAAATTATTGAACAGATGCATTTGAAATTTTGCAAAAGAATTTTAAAAGTTCGAAATACTACACCCAATTTCATGGTGTATGGAGAATTGGGAAGATTTCCTCTGCAAATTCGAGTTAAATGTAGAATGATTTCGTATTGGTGTAAAGTTGTAAACAATAGCAGTAAACTAAGTAGTTCTTTGTACAGGCTGATGTTATCATTGAAGAATCATGGCCATTATGTTTTCAAATGGATTGATTCTGTCGAATCAATATTTAACAACACTGGTCTAGGATATATTTTCATAAACCAAATTGGCTTTTGTGATAAATATTATCTTGATCGTATATTGAGTGATCAGTTTATTACCTCATGGTTTGGCGATACAGAAAATTCATCCCGGGGACAATTTTATGGGACATTCAAAAAGGACTTTGGACTAGAAAAATATCTGATCAGACTGTCTGAACAGAATAGAGGGTGGATAACTAAATTAAGGACATCGAACTTACGTATTCCAATCGAGACAGGCCGTTGGCAAAATATACCTAGACCAGAGAGAATATGTACTTTATGTCATAAATTTATTGGTGATGAATTTCATGTTTTATTTGTATGTCAACATGATTCTATTGTTAATTATAGAAACAAATACTTACCTAAATATTATACTATTAATCCTCAATATATTAAATTGGAAGGATTATTGTCCATATGTAATATGGAAGTCTACAAACGATTGTCATTTTTTATTAAGAAAATTGCTTGTTTATTCTAAAATATCTACAATAATTATTGTATTTCTATATGTTTAGATAGTACTGCATGCTCATTTCGTCATTCAATTGTTTATGTATTATACTTTGACCTCATGTTACACATTAATGTGTCTGAGCGTTATCAATAAATCTTGGATTACAAATTTTAGATGGAGATGTACTTTAATCAAGGTATAAAGAACCATAATTGTTACTCTTTATTTAAATGAAAGAAACTTTTAATTGTCAAAAATAATTTTAGTTCAAAAGATTGATTAGTAGGATGTTAAAAATCTCTATGAAAACTAATTACAAACTATATAATTAAATTTGGAACACGGAATTTATTTCAAAATAGCCTGAGGCAATTTTTGTTCTAATATCTTGATTACGAAACAATGAAATCTTACCCTTGTGGTCATTCATGCGTAGTTACTTAGTATACGGAAAAAGTATGTTCTATGAAAAGCAAGGCTAATTCAAGCAATTTGATTGGACGAGAAGTTGTAAGTATGTGTTAAATTTATTTACATTGTTGATTGTTGTAAAAGAAAGATAGAAAAGGTATTAGTTGATATTATAGATGTTTCTTTATGGAACGCCAACACTGTCTTGTTATGACCATTTTCATTATATGATGTGCATTAACCTTTATATGATGTGCATTTACCTTTATATGATGTGCATTTACCTTTATATGATGTACATTTACCTTTATATGGTGTGCACTTGTCATTGTAAACTATGATGTGCAAACACCTTTATATGATGTGAAAATATCCTTATATGGTGTGTAAACATCCTTATATGATGTGCAAACATCGTTATATGATGTGCAAACATCATTATATGATGTGCAAACATACTTATATGATGTGCAACTATACTTATATAATGTGCAAATGTACTCATATGATGTGCGAATGTACTTATATGATGTGCAAAAATTCGTATATTATGTGCAAACATTCTTATATGATGTGCAAATGCAATTATATTATGTGCAAATATCCTTATATGATGTGCAGATATACTTATATTATGTTCAAATATCTTTATATGATGTGGTTGCGTCATTAAAGTATGTGCTTGTAATCTTAAGGTGGTACCCAACACTTTCACTAAAATGAATTTGGCTCGTTTAATTTTCATAAAATTTTGTCAAAGTATTTACTTTGACACTTTAACAAAAATATAAAAATATAAATTTTTTTGAACCAACCGTTTTGCCAGAAAAATTACACTGGTTATATAGCAATTTGACAAACACCAATTTTCATCATTGAGAAGCGTAATATTCCTTTTACAACACAACGTAATTAAAACGTTTAACTGACTTTACAGAGTTATCTCCCTGTAGTGTTAGGTACCACCTTAAATGATGTGGTTTGGTTCACTTCATTATATAATGTCGAAACATCATTATATGATGTTCTTTCATCGCCGTTATATATGGTCATTGAACATGATTAAGATTAGAATGATTACTGTCAACGTCATAACTGATTCCGATCTGCTTCTGTAAAATATAAACCCGGCTCAAATATGTGTCTATCGCTAGCGAGAATGCAATAAATAGAGAAATGAGACAATGCAATTTAACAAAATCAACGTTTCAAACATTTCGGAGGGAGATTTAGATCAATTAATACAGGAGCTTATTGGCGAAATTTGCGGCTGTGGCGAAAATATGATAAAACAAATTTTGAGGCTTTTTTTAGCTTGCTATTTTGGGTTAAGCAAAGGCTACGTGTTGAAGGTCGTACTTTGACCTATGATTGTTTACTCTTACAAATTATGACTTGGATGGAGAGTTTTCTCATTGGCTCTCATACCACATCTTTTTATTTCTATTCTTTGCAAAATACACCATTGAACTCACAGTCAGTTTTTAAAATATTTCACAACAATAGCTATATAATTATCTACTCATGCATAATATGGCAAGATGGTTTGTTTTATAATTGAATAATATAAATGGGAAGATGTATTATGTAGTGTTACTCCTCCAAAAAAGTAAAATCACAAAAATACTGAACTCAGAGGAAAATCAATTCGGAAAGTCCATAATCACATGGCAAAATCAAATAACAAAACGCATCAAAAACGAATGGACAAGAACTGTCTTGGTACAGGCATTTTTAAATGTAGAAAATGGTGGATTGAACCTGGTTTTATAGCTAGCTAAACCTCTCACTTGTATGACAGTCGCAAATTCCATTATATTGTCACCGATGCGTGAACAAAACAAACAGACATAATAGGTAAAAATGTCAAAAATAGGGGTACAGCAGTCAACATTGTGTTATCATCTTAATCACTATAAAAACAACAAATGTAACGAAGAAGCACAAAAAGGCATACATCAAATTAACATCCTCAGTTTGATTATATTATACGATTATATTTGTCTATGTAAAATGCACCCATCAAGGAAGGAGGGTATGGGTACTGGTGTAAAATTGCGCGTTTGAAATTCGCACAGGTAGACATGAAATAATTTTGTCGGTCAAAGTATGACGTGATGCATAAATACAGTCACGCAAAATAGATATAACAAACACTGACTTAACAGTTAAAGTAATAATAATAAATAAAGTAATAGTGTGGTTCAAAGTATGACGTGATACATAAGTACAGAGTCACGTAAAATGTATATTTGCATTATGTTTCTCGTTTTCGTCTCTTTAAAGAAAAAGAATTAAATGCATAAACCGTGTCCAAATCCTTACTGTGTCCACCTTATTACTGTGTCCACACTTTTTGTTTCAACACTTGCCCAATTGTTCCGCGATTTCGCTGGCATCTTCTAGTAATTATAATTCGGAATACTTTGCTTGCTTGAGACAATGGTGTTCGACAAGGAGAAAACTTATCAGCTTTTCTATTTTCTTTACTTTTGATTGACTAAAAAAAATTCTTACTAGGGAGTTAAGGAACACAATACCAATATTTCATTTTTAATCATTCTTTGTCTTTGGTATGAATAAACGTTACAGTTGGAAAGCAAGTCCTTCGATACGGCCGTTGTCGTCAAGCTCTATCAGCAACAATAGCAGGGGGACGTAATTTGAGGGCGCTGCAGTTTACTTTCAGAAAAATATTCCGGGAAAATAAATATTTAGAAAAACCAATATTTACTAACTTTATGTTTTGTCCTGAACCTGAAAAAAATGGGTATTTCTTGTCAAATATATGATAATGCTTCTTTAATAATTCAATTGTCAATTTTCTTTGAAAAAAGAATCAAAATTGACTCCCAACTAACCATGTAACAAAACAGACATTTTCAAGCTTCTGATCTGGAGCAATTTCTGCTCATTTGACGTTTGCGTATCCAAGCTTCACAAGTAATAACTTTAACTTGATATTAAAGTTCCGAAACTTATCTTTCAAATTTCCTAAAATTCAACCCATCATTTTACCGTTATGATTTATTATTAGTGTCGCCACCGTAGTGACGTCATCTTCCGTTTCACCTAGCGTAAGAGGCCATTATCTGTGTACAAACAAATTATATAGGATTTGTGTAGGCTAATTTGACCTCAAATCACTCAGCAATTCACATGATTAACTTCACTCAATATATAATATTGTTTTTTTTTTCATTTTTTGGCTTAAATCGGAAGTAAATCCTGTAATTATGCCAGGTATACCGTCAAACTGCCCGTCTGTACACCCAGAGAAAGCACCTGGCCCTTGTTGTATTTGCAAATTACCTTCCTCTACATACATTCACCTCCAACAAAAAAAGAAAACCTTACCAGAGTTCTGTTCATTTGTATGTAATCTGTACAACATTACAGAGAAGGACTGCATTTGCAAAAGATGCGAATTAAAAATGAAAAGAAACAACAAATGATTCCAGAAGATGGTCCACCTGCCAAAGTTAAACACAACTATAATATAATTACAAGTTCAATTTCATATGATTTACCATGTTTTGTGCCCTTTTGTACTTACAGGAACAGCAGCATACACAACACAACAATCAAAACCTTTGAAACTAATTTATTCAATGGTAATTTTAGCATTTCATTATGTCATCAACACTATTGTAAATGGATAAAAAAAAGACAGCAGGTTTCAGGATATTTGCATTGCATCTGATAAAACTATTACTGGCAGACAGGTTTATATTTCAGATAAACAATTTAATATTCTCACTTCTTTGGCTGAATTTGATGAAACATCTAAAAACTCCACAAAACCAGTCATGTGTATGTATTGTTATAACAAATTTAATCAAGTATTACAAAGAGGCCATGTGACAAATTCTATATATAGACAATGAACTTGATAATCTAAGCCAGTTTGAACATGACATTAGTAGTGACAGTGATGGTGATATGTTGTGTTATAAAAAAAATTTGTTTCATGTTCACAATGAGTTTAAAGTAGATAAACCTGTAATGCTTTCAACTTTGTATTCCACCTATTTGTTACATTTAGACCAATTAGGGATCAAAAACAAAAATATCTTTATTCACAACACACGCTGGTTATTTAACATGTTAAAACTGAGTTTTGGCAACACAATGTCTGAATATACTTCAGAAAAAAATAGAAAATCTGGAAGAATGTTGTATAAAACAGGTATGGATATGACAAAGAGTGCTTATAATGCTATTCTGACAAATGGTAAAAAAATTAACCAAAACACTGAATGTGAATCCAAATTGGATCACAATAAAAATTAAATGTTGAAAACATAGTGTCATACTTAAAACAGAGTGTTTCTGATTACACCTCTTTAAAACAAACCAATATTCAACAAGACATAGCAAAGTTTGACTTTGTGACAGAAATTAAAAAAATTGACCCTGTCCTGTGGAATTTTGTATATTTTATAACAGCAACAGCAGCAGAGGAAAAAGACATGCCTATCGATTTACTTCAAATAAAAACTCATTTCATACCACATCCAGAAGAGAACATTTTTTTCAGGTCTAGACTTCTACAAAGGTTATTTATTTTAAGTTCTATATTTCACTCAAAACAATACATGCACCCAACCACTACATATGCTTATAACTGACACTGCAGACAAATTCTCAAACTCTTCTACAGACTTCCTTGCAATTTTATCTAGATTTGGTATTTGTGTCTCAAAAGATACACATAAACGTTTTTTATCTGATGTAGTCGAGCAAAATAATACTACAGAATCAACTCCTTTCAAATCATTTGCTAGTGGATCTTATGACACCATTGATAAAACCAAGTTCATTCTTCAGTTACAGCTGGTAAAACAAATTCTAGGTTTCATGGTACATCTGTTCAGATTGTAGAGCCCCTACCTGAAACTCTACTACATTCTGTTACAAATTCATCATCTGAAAATTCTATATTGGAAACCACTGACCCACTTACAACATTGCTTAACAGTTCTTCCACCAGTGAAATGTCCACTTCTTCCAGTGAAATTCTCACTTTATCCAGTGAAATTCTTACATCAAGTGAATTTTTCACTTCTAATGTAATTCCCACTTCATCAAGTGTAATTTCAACTTCAAACACAGAATTTCTACAAAATGTATCCAACAAGGTGAAAATACAAATTCCATTTCTTCAAGCTGTGACAGTTCACCAGTTAAAAATGATATATTAGACACAATTCCAAATCTTGACGATTCTCACTACAAAAAGTATTCAGAAACATCACATATCAGGTCAAGTAAGAGAAACATGTCTTCATAACTATTAAAGAACTTATTTGAACCATTTGACCATATAGGAAAACCATCAATCCTTAAACAAAATATTTACTCAGACTTAACTTTTGATAACTTTATAATGTCAGAAGATTAAAAAAAGTCTTGGGAATCATTCCAAAATGACATGCTGACTTTCAACTGTATGAACCAATTCAAAACAGCATTAAATATAGATGACAAGTTGTCTAAACATAGTATTAAATACTTTTTCTCTCTATCAAATAAAGGTGTTTCTCCTGAAAAGTCCAAAACATATTTTGTTGCAGTGCTAGATGAGAAGTCTGATGACAAAGATACAGTGTTAAAAGTTTTAAATTTATTACATTCAAAAATGCAAGTGGGAAAACATGTTGAACATGTAGTATTAGTTGGCGATGGAAAATCCTATGACACACTAATGAAAATAAAATTTGAGTATAGAGATGCATTAAAGTGGCTTTTGATTTATCCTGGTGACTGGCATTTATTGAAAAATGTTCAACCTGTATTAATGAAGATATATTATGAGGCAGGTCTAAAAGATATAGCTAAACGTCTTCATGCTGGTTCCAGATTAAAATATTTGACAGAATGTACAAGATTTACTCTGGTTCATAATTTCTTATTGCAGGCTTGGGAGGCATCAACTTAAGATGTACCAAGAAGGTCATAATGATTTCCTATCTCTTTTTTCAAACATCAATGCTTCCTTCACTGAAAATGAGTTCTTAGATGAGTCTTCCTTTTTTTCCTCATTACAAACATTTACATCACATCTTAATTCAGATTCTGATTTCAAACTCTGGCGTTCCAAAAAGAGAGAAAACGATGAAACATTCAGATTTTGGAACAACTTCATACACACTGATTTCCTTTCTTACTTTGCTCTGTATATTGCCATTAGATCAAGGAACTGGAACCTAAGAATGGCGTCCTTGAAAATGATATGTCCTCTCTTTCATGCTTTTGACAGACCTCTATATCTTAAACTTGTACGGTATCATTTAGCAGACTTGTTGACCTTTCCCCAACCTATTTTAGATTTCTTCTCTTTAGGGGCATTTGCAGTGTCCATCACTGGCACTGATTTAAACTGTGTGGCTTTAGATGAAGCACATGAAATGCAAATTAATTTGCAAACCAAACAAGCCCTGAATTCAACCACAAAACAGTCATTAGCTTCTACATGCTTATCATTACCTTTCAGAGCAAAAGTACTACAAAATTAAAAAAAAACAGCTTTTAATTAAGCATCAAAATTCAACCATTGGGGAAATTTCTATCAGACAAAATGATGAGAAAAACATCCAGGAATACATGAAAAGTCTAGACACATCATATTTATTTACAAATGAAACCAATACAAAATTACACCAGATATTTACCGGAGAAAAATGTGCACCAAACATTTCATCAGACATGCTCAACTACAGAAAATATGGAGAGGAGGATTTTAAAAGTTTTATTGTGTAGTTCTTAAAAATAAAAAAAGTTCCTAGAAAAAGAAGAAATCTAAAAACATTTTCTACAATCATTACAAAAAACAACCAACAACAAAAAAAGGAACTACAAGACAATAAAACTGTTATTCACTGTTTAAGAAAGCAATTGGCTTATTCGAAAACATTAGAAAAGCCTGTGGAAGAATTGCATCAATTAAATAAACTGCCTCGAGCTATATGTACTGCTGATGAACTACCAATTAAAGGTGAAAAATCTGGTGTTGTAAACCTCTTCAAATCTCTATACTCTTCTTCATACACAGACAGCCTTTCCTTTACAAATTCTAATACAACTGGTATTATTTTGGAGGGAATGTTCATCATCAATTCTCGTCCACTTTGTTACCATGTTTCCTTTCTTCAATATGCCAGTTTCTTATTCGACAGATAGGTGCTCAATTTCTATGCATGGTACAATGCTTCTGAAATACATGTTCTTTTTGATGATCCTGAAAGAAATGGTCCTAGCCCAAAAGATGTGGAACGTGCAAGCAGAGATCTAGGTCACCAGCATCATATTGAAATTTCAGACTCAATATCTATTTCTGATTCAACCCCTCTTCCTTCTGACTGGCTTAAGTTTCTTTTCAACAGACAAAACAAAAGAAAGCTTGTACAGTATCTTTCAGTTAAATTTTTAAAACTTTCAAAGACACATGATTTTGTTTTTGTAACAGCAGGGGGTTTTGAAGGTAACAACAAGGACAAGGCCATCTGTGTTCTAGAAGGAGAAATATTTGAATATTCAAAGGCTAATGGTAATCATGAAGAAAGTGACAGCAGAGTATGGTTGCATGCCTCTGCATCTCCTTGTTTGAATATTTTGATTTATAGTCCTGATACTGATGTTTGTTTTGTTGGTTTACCACTGATTATGTCTGCAGATTCTCTTAAAAATAAAACTATTTTCATTCAACTAAAGGACAGCAAATTCGAAAAAAAATTCCTGGACATGAACGCATTAAGCTGTGAGATAGCCACTGATCTCTTGTTACAAAATATTCAACACCTTCATAAATGCTTACAAACTCTTTTCATTCTATCTGGTTGTGACTATCTCTCTTTCTTCAGAGGATTTACTAATAGAATAGTTTTTGACAACTTTAGGAAACACTGCCATTTCATAACAGGTACAGAATTTCCTGGTTCTCTTTCTGAAAATACTCCCAATGGTCTTTTGGCATTTTACAGACTCATTGGTACACTATACTTCTTGAAACACAGAACAGCATTTCCTGAAAACATTTCAAAAAACCTTTTCATTCTTCTAAAATCCCATGAAAAAGACAGCTTTCAAACTCATTTAGATTTCCTCGACAAGATCAGAGAAAAAATCTGGGATCGCATCATCAATGAAGATGAGATGATGCCTACAGCTGAAGCATTAAAATTTCACTGGATGCGTGGTTGCTGGGTATCCGACATGTGGGACAAAGCCCTACATTCATCTGTCACACTTCTTAATCCTATGCACTATGGATGGGAATGAAACCAGATTATGGCTTGTCAATAATATGGGATACTCCAGAAAATTATTCTAGAGTTGAAAATACAGTCCTTTTTCTAACAAAAGGATGCAATTGTAAAACAGGCTGTGTAAACAACAGATGTTTATGCAGGCGGAAAGGCAATGTTTGTGGTCCTGGTTGTTCTTGCACTCTTTGCAAGAATACCTCAGCTTCTACATCTTCACAAAGTTTGCCTGTACAAGTGTCAGTTGATACTCAATGCCTTCCTCAATCTTCTGATATTCAATTTCTTCCTCAATCTTCTGATATTCAATTTCTTCCTCAATCTCCTGATATTCAATTTCCTCCTCAATCTCCTGATATTCAATTTCCTCCTCAATCTCCTGATATCACAAATAGTACTGGTTATTTAAACTACACAAACAGTGGAGACCATCATACCTGGAATGAAAATGAAGACCTGTCATGTAAAAACTTTGACAATAGCATAGAACTACAGAATGCTTTTGAGGATACCGAAATGTTTACAGATTACAATGAAAATGAAATTATTACTTCATTATTTTTATCAGAATTTGAAAGTGTAGGTGAAATCCTCTATGATAATGACCTGACACTGCAGGAGATTGATTTTCTAGATTTTGTGTAAAAAACAACTTCATCAGTTTAATCTACCAACATGTTTAAAATTTTACATTCTGTTGGTCTATCATTGGAACATCTGTGTCATTTACTTTTTAATAATCTATCAATATGCAAAAGAGTCATGAAATAAAAGGCAAAAATAATCATTTCTCTTTTGGGTAATAAAAAGATCATAGAAAGTCTTCACAAGAGTTGGGTAATAAAAAGATCATAGAAAGTCTTCACAAGAGTTGACAAGTTATTTACCCTCTAAGCAAAATTCTATCATTTTTTTCTTCTTCAAAACTCATAAGTCTACACAAGAAGACACGGCTTTATTATATTCAGACATAATCAAAATGCCAGTAATGTACATATTGACAACAGCCTTATTGCGTTTTATCTGAGGTAAAAAAAAATCTGGATTTATAGAACAGTCCAAGACTACCTAGTCTACTTGATAACCAGGTTAAATTTTGTAGTGTAAAAAAATTAATTACTTCCACTTTGACAAAATTGTTTAGATTTAATGATGCTGCTAATAATAAATACATGTATACCTGAATTTGTGTAAATAATACATATGGTTTAGGGGTGGGTATCTCCACGGTTTACAAGTATTCAAACATGACGGGGTGGGGTTAACCCCCATTGATTTTCCCTATATTTCGTTTGATTTGTTTTATTGTCCCATACAAGAATATATATAGTTAAGGGGTGGGGATCTTGTCTGTTTACAAGTTTTCAAACAGGAGGGGGTGGGGGCGACCCACAGGGACTTCATACATTTCATTTAATTTGGTTTATTTTCCCATACAATAATATATATGGTTTAGGGGTGGGGTTGACCCCCATTGATTTCCCCTATATTTCGTTTGATTTGTTTTATTGTCCCATATGATAATATATATAGTTAAGGGGTGGGGTGACCCACAGGGACTTCAAATACATTTCATTTAATTTGGTTTATTGTCCCATACAATAATATATATGGTTTAGGGGTGGAGATCTTGACCGTTTACAAGTTTTCAAATAAGAGGGGGTGTGGTGACCCCCCCTCCCCCCCAGGGACATCCCTATTATTTGATTTGATTTGTTTTATTGTTCCATACAAGAATATATATGGTTTAGGGGTGGGGATCTTGACTGTTTTTCCTGTGATCATATCTGAAGACTGCATGTGTCTATCACTTGAAAATTAAAAAAAAATTAAATCCCATAGGGTTCTATTGTTAACACTTCCCTTCCTTATGCCCCTTAAAATCACCCTGTATAGACCCAATGCACAAACGAAAGATTTAAGAAAGAAAAAAATAAGAACTAAGCAAAAAAAACTTTGTTTGGGAGACTTAATAATCCCATCCCCTTTTCCTGTGAAGAAAATCCATATAAATGAATAACACAAGAATTAGTACTACATGATCTAATGCATTGAAAGGAGTTTGACCACGATGGGGTTAAAAACGGCCCTGTCTCAGAAATTTACGAAATTACTGCAGAATGATCACTTACTAGTGTAGTTCATAAAATGATAACCATTAGACTTGTAACTGTGTTTGTATAATTTTCCAGGGCGTCAGAAAAGACCAAGGTACAATGTTTTTTAGCCATTTGCGCGAAACGTTAAAAATGTTTAACGTTCTAGTAATTTTTGAATCATTTCACCACAAGAATTTTTAAACAAAATATTCCTTGAATCTCGTCCACATATATTTTTTTTTTTAAACTTAATCAACAAAAACTAACTAATATTCAAAAGGTTTAAGCGGCACATAAGCGCTTCACTAAAAATTTGTATAAGTGGCCCGTATACTCGTTTTCTTCATTGATATTCACAAAATATAAATCGCAGAGACCACGTAAACAAACATAACTCTATAGCATAAATTAAATTAAAAATCATAAATGATTTTAAACATAAGCAATGAATGTCTTCATTGGTCTGAAAGAATTTAGATTGAAAGCTGTAAAATATCTTGGCGTAAAAAGAGGATCACACAAAATCATCTTATTTATCTTATGAAAACCCGTGATTTACATTTTTACTTACATACAGAAAACTGTATTTACAAGTAAAGAAGTAAAAGATAAAAAAAAACAGTTCAAAGAACAATGTGTATAATGTATATAATTGTATAAATTATTGTTGCTGTGTATTATATTTGCTTGCCGTCTATAGTTGTGTATTTTTTTTAATTTCTCTTTACGTTTGTCATGTCGGATCCTCTATAGCTTGCAGTGTAGTTCAGTTTATGTAGACGAAACGTGCATCGGCGTACTACACTGTAGGGCTCAAATTATTCCCATGACGGATACCTAATTTGATTGGAAGTTTATAGTTTATGTGTTAGGGACGACATCAAAAGTTCAATGAAGAATAAAAAAAAAACCAATTCATATAGTTTTTTCAATGACCCCCTACCCCCTCTTAACTTAATTTGGGACAAATTGATTGACCAATAAGGATATATGTAAAATCAATGTCATTTTAAACAAAACTTGCAGCAATTTGACCCCCCCTACCCCAAAACTATTTGAAATAACTTTTGTATCCTTCATTGAATTTTAGATGTTGTCCCTTACTTTAAGTTTTTATAGACATATCCATCGAAAGCCTTTTTAAAATCAACAAAACAGATATAGCGACGTATACTTAGAAGTATTTATCAATCACCGTTTTAAGTACAAACATAATGTTTCTCATTAAAAAAATCCGATTTACTCTGGCTCAACTATATGTCTGTGAACTATAAACTTTTCTAATACATTATTAAGTATTTATAAAATAACCATACAATAACCTATCGTGATGTCCCTAAAATTTAAGAGGTCATCTTTTGGTCCGCGTTAATGTATTGGGACAATAAATTCTTAAGGCCATATTAGGTACAGCAGTCATCACCGTGTTGAGTAGATACGATTGGCTGTACTTTAGTATATCATGCATTATGATGTCGAAGCTGCTTGGTTTATTGTTTAAGTTGTTTGACTGCTTCATAAATTAATCTCTTTTACCATAGAAGGTGGACGAAAGATAACAGAAGGACAGGACAGTCAAACTCAAAAATCGAAAATAAACTGACAACGTCATGGCTTAAAGAATAAAAAAGGCAAACAGACAAACTCGAGTACACATGACACAACATAAAAAAACTAAAGAATAAGCAACACGACCCCACTGAAAAAGGGTGATCTCAGATGCTCCGAAAGGGTAATAGATCCTGTGTGACAGCAATATTTTCCTCTTTGTTTTATTTCGTAACAATTCAAACTTTATATAAAAGCAAGCGACTATTGTTCTCCAAATTGCTAGCTTACACGTTTTAAAGAAGTTAATCCATAATAGTATTATATTGTTTCTATGCAAATGGTCAGTTGGATATCAGCGGTCAAGCTGTACGGACGCCGTGCATTTACAGTGACATTCATTGTGTTTAGTATAGAACATTTATTGGAATTACCATTTGTTGTATCTTTCCGGAATATTTACCGTTGAACTTTTATTGTAATTAATGTTTTGCACTATTGAAGAAGTTATATATAAACCATCGTAAAGCTTAACTTAGTTTTGTTGACTTTGCCAGTGACTTTCCCCCCGAATTCTAAAAATAACAGGAACGACGAAAACCCCTCTTATACCTGCGTCACATGTGGCAATGTAATTGCAATTTAATAATCCTTTTTTAAAATAGTGCAACGACTTAGAGTTTGATATATATCTCTTTTCGGTAAGGATTCATTACAAGGCCCAATATTGGAATGGATTGTTATCTCTCATGTTGTCTAATTGTACAATAATCTTTACGGAACTATTTATATTAAAAAAAAAATTATATTTGTAAAAAAACTGAAGAATTTCCTTTCACTGTAGGGTCGTTATTTTTTTTTAAATAGATTTTCCTCGTCATCTAATTGTTTACTAATTTTAATTAAAGAAAAATCAAACCACTTTGGTTGTCTTTTTATTTTTAGTATTTAAATTTCAGGAGTGAAACTTGGGAATATTTGTTTTCAAGAACGATAATCTGCCTCACAAATTATATTATCTAGTTTATGTCATATTTTGAGATTCAGAGTCATCTGACAAAAAGTTTGATATTTTTTCTTGCATATCTGTTTTGAGGTCAGAGGTGTTTGAAATTGTTATTAATGAAGACTCCATTCAAACTATATCTGTAAAAATTATCAGCGAGTGTTCACTCTGTTATCTATCGTAAACAGGAATTTTTATATCAATATTTAACATAATAACCTTAATGGTACCAATTTTCCTGCACCAGATACGCATTTCGACAATACATATCTCTTCAGTGATGCTAGTGGCCAAAATATTTGAAATCCAAAGCTTATATAAAAGGTGAAGAGCTTTAATGCAAAAGTTCCAAAAAGTATAGCCAAATCCGTGAAAGGAATCAGAGCTTTGCATGAGGGAGATACATTCCTTAATTTATAATAATTTCTAACATTTTGTAACAGCAAATTTTAATAACACAAAAAATCGGTATTGGGCTGGTGATACGCTCGGGGACTAACAGTCCACCAGCAGATACCTAACTGTTCAGAAAGAACAGCTAAAATGTAATGAAATAACCGACTCAGTCACATACATGTAGTTCCTATAAAGTAGTCAAACACACTGATCAAACAATGAATATGACAAGGTAATTGTCCAATGATATCATGATATGTTTTAAAGGCAAGCAATTAAAGCTCTTCAGAAGAAGGTTATAAATTAAAGTGACATTCAAACTCACGAGTTGAAAAAAAACCCTAAATAAATATCCGAAGAAATGACATTCAATAAAACTAAAAAAAAACACACTGAAACTAAAGACTAAGGTACACGAGCCCATCAATAAACCGATCTCGGGAGCAAATATATCTAACAACCTCATAAAAATGAATGATTAATTGTTGCATAGCGTCCGTGGCAAATATTTCAGGACGTTCAGAACGAGAATAAGTTAACAATAAATACGATATGTAGGTTTTGTATTAATTAAGGCCATCCAGGATGATGGTCGGGGGAATTTTGACTGCCACTGGAAAATGAGGGTATATTGGATAGGGACAGAAATATTGCCTTGCTACAGGCCACCTCTGGGCCCCTCGAAGATTTTTTGCAAGGGGTTTTCACGTGCAATGCGCTAGGCATCCGATTAAACCGAAAGTGACTTCGAACTTGTATAGATTTTGTTTAAACAACGTGTTATATTGTACTTTCATTTGTCTTTGTTCTATTATTAGTATTACTTTAATTGTTGGATTATTATTTGCGATATCCATTTAGCGTGGCTCGGTACTTATACATCCCGTCAATGTGTTTGTACTATCTTTCATTTTTGCTGGTGTGTTTTGTTTAAGCGACTTTTTGTGTTTCTTTGGTTCTTCTAATGTGACTGTACTTAAACAGATCCGGTCAGTATGTTATTGTTCTATAATATGGCATTATGTTATATTTCTATTATTAATTAGAAAATACGTTGAACCACAAACGTCGAAATTATTGAATTGCGTACTGGAATGAACCATTTGTGGATTGTTATAAATTCTATAGAACTTTTGGACTATTTTAAATCTCGATCTATTTCTGAAATTAATTCATACATATTTTCGATTTTTTTTAATGTGAAATTTTAAAATTGTTTGTATATACATTGGACGACTAAAATATGTGACGTATAAATTTTCTGACGTCAGACACGCAAAGCAATTAATGTTTTTTTAATTTGATAGATGCTTTATATGTGTTAATTGTTTCTTTTAAAATTGTAACACAATGATGACTTCTGTACCCATATTTTGACTATTTTATTTATTATGTCTGTTTAGTTCACGCATCATTGTAAATATAACGGAATTTGATGAGACGTCAGACAAAGTGTGAGATTTAGAGCTATAAAACCAGGTTTGATCAACCATTTTCTACATTTGAAAATGCCTGTACCAAGTCAGGAATATGACAGTTAATGTCCATTCGTTTTTGATGTGTTTCGTCATTTGATTTTGCCATGTAAGTAGGGACTTTCCGATTTGATTTTCCTCTGAGTTCAGTATTTTTGTGATTTTACTTTTTTCATACATCTCGCACAGTAAAACGGACGCCCCATTTCGGAAAGCGTTTAACTGTCGGTCGGGAGAAGACTAAATGACCACATTTCGTTTCCCCAGTAACCCTCGAGCATTTACTGCGAAATATAATTCTCTCTATGTAAACCATCACTCTTTCACCGTTTACATTTAGTTTAAAATGAAATCAGATAAATAAATATATTATGTATGACAAAGTAGCAAATCAAGGTTAAATGAATATACACGTAGTTACAAAGATTCAAAGCATAGTTGTATGTATGTAATGGCATATATTTTTTGTGTCATCAATATTTTGTGGATTAAGTAAACTAATAATGGTTTTCATTACTTTGTCCTGGCACAGATCTTGTGAATTGACATTAGTTTGTTAGAAAAACCATTCTATAATTTTCAGTTTTTTTTGCAATAAATAAGAAAATGTTTTTCATCCAATATTTGATTGCAGTTCAAACACCTTCTGTTTTCTCTCTTCATTTTTGGTCTGAAATATCTACACTTTTGAATCAAAAGACGGTTGGAACTAATTGTTTGTAAGATTTCTTGTTATATTAGGAGAACATTTATACGATAGATAATTTTGCAATTTAAATTCTCTTAAATAAATATTAGCATAGAAATGTAATGTATTGTCTTGTTCAATAGAACGTAATTTTTTTTAGATTATTAATAGTGTTATTAGAATGTTGGTTGTTTATATTTTCCGGTAAGTTCTTAAATAAAGATAATTGTCTCTTAAATTATACATTTAAGAGTTCGAGATAAATTTGTGCCAAGATCTGTGTCTATCAGTATAATTATAATGAATGATCTAATGTTTATTGTTTACTAAGCAATCAGTCTGATGGAAGCTGTTTAAGTCGATCATAATATTTAAGGGCTAGGAATAGTATATGATTCAAAGTAGGTTGTCTTCCTAGTTTACACTTCAATGCTATATTTGAACTTCTCTTGTGAACTTCTTTTTACAGAATTTATCATGAAATTTTTCAAAAGGTAATTTATCAATATTTTATTCTTTTATATTGAAGTCACTAATCCAAATTTCAGATCCATAAGTACTTATGGGTTTTATAAGAGTATCAAAGAGTTTTGATTTTAGTTTATGGTCTATAGAATTGAAATGTCTTAGAATGCAGAGAAAAGGTGATTTAATTAAAGCTTTGTTTATATAAGTGTTCTGTAGAATGTTTAAGATTTCCATTCAAGTAGATGATAATACCTAGTTATTTACATTTCTCGACAATTTTAATTTCTTTGTTATAATAAAAAACTTCATTTTAAAAAAAATCTTTTTTGACCTTTACTAAAGATCATAATGTTAGTTTTATTTAAATTGACATTTACCTTCAATCTATCACAGTATGATTTTAGAGAATTGAAGACATTCTGTGCTTTCAGAC
Organism: Mytilus edulis; assembly: GCF_963676685.1. Classification (NCBI taxonomy): domain Eukaryota; kingdom Metazoa; phylum Mollusca; class Bivalvia; order Mytilida; family Mytilidae; genus Mytilus; species Mytilus edulis. The sequence continues at coordinate 242,480 of NC_092351.1, forward strand.
AGTAGACGTAAATCATCAGCACATAATAAGCAATTCATTCTAGCGTCTATAAGCTGCACCGAAAAACATGATTCTTGAGGGAAATTTTGAATCAATATAATTGACATATATATTAAATTGGAGGAGGCTTAAGCCATCGCCTTGTCGCACACCTTTTTTTCTTATTTAGATGGCTCAGTTCTAGTGTTGTCTTTTTGTACAACAAATTTTGCATTATAACACATGTGGTAAATTAATTGGAAAAAATATGTCCTTCGACTTCCAGTTTTAAAAGTTTTTCAAAAAGTCCATCATGCCAAATTGAATCAAATGCCTTTGAAAAGTCTACAAAACGGGCATATATCTGCTTTTTGTGTTTAAAGATATATTTGTTCAGTATTGCTTTTATTGTAAATATATGATCAGTTGTACGGTAATCTGGTCTGAATCCGGCTTGACATTTGTTATATAGATTATGATCATATAGGTATCCGTTAAGTCTAGTTTGTAATAAAGAAGTAAAAAATGTTTTCAAAAGCAGCTTGTAAGACATAGGCATCTGTAATTATCACAACAATTGATATCGCCATTCTTATGTTTAAATGTGGTACATGTGATATTCCAGCAATCTGGAAATACACCCGATGACAAAATCCTATTAAATAAATTGACGAAGGAAGGTTATAACTTATTTTTACCATATTTTATAAATTCGTTTGGAATCCTATCAATGCCTGGTTGTTTATTGTTTTTTAACTGATGCATACCTTCACGGACTTCTCTGCAAGTAAACGGGAAATCTAAAGGGTCTGTATCTAAAAGATCTAAAGCTGTAGGTATAAAATTTGGGGCTTCATCTTTATTTGCTGCATATAAATAATTTATATATTTGTGCCAATCAGAGATACTAATTGGATTAGTTTTTGTAGTTTTATTAATTTGTCAATAGTTTCCCAAAACAATTTTGGATTATTTTCATGTAGAGTATCCAGTTTTGTAACTAAATCATTGACAAACTTTCGTCTTGCTTATTTCAAAGATTTGTTATATTCTTTGCGAAGTCTACGAAAATTACTTCGTATATGTGCATTATTTGGATACTGTTGCATTTTCTTGTCTAAATTGCGAAGTTCTTTTTTCATAATGAAGCAATTACCATTATACCAGTGATGCTTCTTTTCTTTTTGAATAATTTGAAATTAAATGATTTCTTTGCCGCTTTAATCATGATATTAATTAAATGTTTAGTTAGAGTATTAATATCTTTTTCTGGACCATTGAGGATTCAATATTTTTATCTTCATCATTTTCTAGCTCAGATATGTATTCATTTTTACCATTTTCTACAAAATAAATTCCTGGGATTGGAAAAGTAAAATAGTAATCTTGTTTGAATTGTTTTTGTTTATATTATTTCAAGTTTTCAGATTAAACCATACAAAACAATGACATGATAGTTCATTAGGGGGAAGTACAAATAGAAAAGGAAAACTATTTACAATGTCTTCACTGACAATAACATAATCTATATTACTTCCCCGCCGTCGAGACCCGCGGTAGCCCGCTAGCAGGCCGTCCGCTTACCTTTACCCGTGGTAGCCCGCTAGCAGGCCGTCCACGTACCTTCACCCGCGGTAGCCCGCTAGCAAGGCCGTCCACGTACCTTTACCCGTGGTAGCCCGCTAGCAAGCCGTCCACGTACCTTTACCCGTGGTAGCCCGCTAGCAAGCCGTCCACGCACCTTTACCCGTGGTAGCCCGCTAGCAGGCCGTCCACGTACCTTTACCCGTGGTAGCCCGCTAGCAGGCCGTCCACGTACCTTTACCCGTGGTAGCCCGCTAGCAGGCCGTCCACGTGCGGTTGCCTGCCCTGATGAAAATGGTCTCGATGGTCGATGGTTCACCACTTGGGACCGACAACAGAGTTGACGTGGGGCCACTAAGCTAATCTGCCCGCTTTGCACCAGCAAACGTACACCGTTTAAAGCTTAGGGTGGGAATCGAACCCACGTACGTCAACTCCGTTGTCTGAAAAATTGACAAAGTCCAGAAACACCCCCTCCCAGTTAGGGATGGTCCAGAAAAAAGCCGGTGATTAATCCACCGGCCTTTTTCTGTCATAACTTAGGATAGTAACCCAAAAAAATGGATTTTTTTTTTTTTTTATTTATAATAAAAACATATCATACATAAAATAAAACAACAATAAAAATGTAAATACATATAATAAAAAAAGAAACCTACACTGGTAAAAAAATATAAACTTAAAAAACAAACAAAATCACAGTATAAATGTAAGCAATCAAATAAGGTTCAGGCAGACAGAGAGGATCAGGCAGAGTCCGGGCGGCTGGTCTTGCCCCGGAGCCTCCTCTCTGCCTCCCATCTCCTCCGGTGTTGCCTGGCGCGCTCTCTGTGCGCCTGTCTTCTGATCTTCTCTTCCTCCTCCCTCCTCTTCTGTTCTTCTTCAGGAGAGGGATAGGGGTCTGGATGAATTAAGAGGAATTCAACCCCCATCCCCTCTAGCACTGCCACCATCTCCTTTGTCTTCTGAAAAGATTGTACACGTAGTTCATGTTGATTATATTCATAATCTTTTGGAGCCGGGTTGACCGTCTCAAGGAACTTATTCCACTCACCACGGCTTTCTCTGACCTTTATTATGTACATCGTCATATCTGAAAAATAGAGGAAACATTAATATGGTAAAACCCCATGGTTAACCCTATGCGGTGTCAGGACCCAAGCCGACAGTTGTCCCATTGGCTTTGAGATAGCTTTACAAGTTATATCAGTAGCAATTAATTGAAGGTAGCGTATTTCACAATACTTGCAGTGACCTGGGACTCTTTTGTTTGTTATGTGTAACCTATGGCTGGTTTATGCATTCTCCCAGTAAAGGTTTACCCGTGGTAGCCCGCTAGCGTGCCGATGTATTGGGCAGGGTTTCTTCTCTTCTTCTAGTTCTTGAACCTATGCCTTACGCTTCTTGATTTCACCTTTAGCTACATGCCCGTTGCCGTACTATAGAAAGCAGCTAGCAGGCCGACCACGTCCCTTCACCGCCGTCGAGACCCGTGGTAGCCCGCTAGCAGGCCGTCCACGTACCTTTACTAATATGACGTGCTTCTTTCGCTTTGTAAACAACACCGTGATAAAATTCTCGATATATCTATGCTTAGCGCAGACTCCAAGATGTACACAAATAGCTGTTTAAATATGCCTCCCACGTAAATCCACATGTATCGTAAGCTATGTGTAAACGGTTGTGGATTTCGCTGTGTTAACAATTACACTTGAATAAAACCCTACAGAACATTGATTCTGATTCTGATGCATAACAAAAAGAATTTACACATTAGAGAACGGAAAATGGACAAAAACAAAATAAAATAAAATTCCGCGAAATTCCAGTAATGATTTTTGCGCATTAACGTCATTTCAAAACATGACGTCATACGAATGAAAACGTCAAAGCTGAAGGTTTTTCTATTGCGTTTACCTTCTAAACTCGGATACAATTGCATTAAAATAAAGTATTGAGGTAGGTGTTGTTTGTTTTCTGTTCTATTGCATTATTCGCACATTTACTGATTTCAGCAAGTCAACATGGCGGCTCCTTGGTTACAACATGTCAACAGTGAATTTGACGGTAGCTTACGATAAAAAATGTAGATTTAAAATTGCAAATGTTGGGTTTACTGAGAAGTAAAAAAAGTAATCACATTTTTTTTCTAGCGGTTAGTTAAGAAATCATTCATGCAGGTTTATTAGATTTGTTTTACATTCATCGAACAGTGGGTAAAATAGAACAGCCACACATAAGGTATACCCATCATCGCTTCAGTTTTTTAATGATCGTATTTGTCCTATTAGAATCGAAATAATTCATGGAAGCCATAGATTTGTTGTAAATTTACACATGGCCTGGGCCGTGATATTCGTTAATTTTATCCCTCGCTAACGCTCAGGATAAAATTCGAATATCACGGCCCAGGCCATGTGTAAATTTCCAACAAATCTATGGCTTCCATGAATTATTTCTTAAATAACATAATCTATATTACTTCTACCATTTGAACAAAAATAGGTGAAGTTACCTAGGGAGTCACTCATCACTGCAATTAAGAATTCTCATTTTTGACTCGATACAAAGATCAATACTATGTTTGCTTTGTTCATTTACAGTTGTATCCTTGTTTGTCTCATGATTACACAGAGTAGTTTGTTGGAAGATAATTATTATCTATATGTGAAATGTGGCCTAGTTAAATATAATCAAACACATCTCCAGCACGGGCATTAAAGTCTCCCATTAAAATAACTTTCCCTTTTTGGGAGAAGTTGTCTATAGAGTTTTTCAGATTTTCAAATAATGAATCATGATCAGGAGAAACTGAAGCCATTCTTGGTTTAATATAAACAGTGCAAATAAAAAAAAAACAGTTGTGTTTTATTTAATGTTATCCTTATATAGTCTTTAGTAAATATAACTTTATTTATGATATTTAAAGTTAAAAACTCTTTTTCCTAATATACTATAATTTCGCCTGATCGTCTACCTCTCTCAGCCTTAGCTTTGGTTGCATGAACTGTGATATGAGAGTAACCAGGCAGAGAAATTTTTGACTCCCCAGATGTTCAAGATTCTACAAATCTAAAGATATCATATGTTTTTTTCCGAAAATGCAATAGTTTAACTTAACTTTAATTGTATAAATTTCAAGATTAATGCAAAAACATGCTCCAACTTGATTGGTCGGGAATTTTTAGTGAAAAGAACCGACCGGAACTCGTGACGTGAAACATTAAACTTAAGATTGTTGTCATATATTAAACTGCTGTGATGAATATCATTGTTAAACACTTATTTCCTTGTTATGAATATTCAAAGTTCCTTATGTAAATGTGCGCGGTCTGTCCAAGTGTTTATGTCGCCACATATTCCTATAATAACGAATGATACAAACAAGACAATACAAATTAAGGTTGTAGCCATTTTAGTACAAACTTTTCAATCTTCAATAGTATCCAAAAAAACAGATGTAATGAATAATCGAGATAGGCCATTGTGTACATATACTCAGGGGAAGCTTGATGCAAATCATTATTATTTAATGTTTCGTTGCATTTAACAGAAAAAGAGAGCTTTGTGGCAAATACACCAAGATTTTTATAGAAAATCCACAGCCTTTATTTTTATTAAAGTAAAGTAAGTAAGTAAATTTTATTTAGAGTCGGCATATATATACGTTATAACAGAGAAAACATGAGCTCTGGTGAGCTCTTTAACCGACTATCACAATAAAAATCATGCAGCATCATGCAAATACTACCAAATAAAACATGCAATATAATAAAGCAAACTTCTATTTGATTTGTGAGCCTCCAGAGTCAAAGCTCATGTGGCAAGCGCCTCTATGTGCATTGAAGCGGGGGAATCAACAAATCACTTGACGATCATAAAATATAACAAACTAAAAGCATACAAACAATAAATAAATAAAAATAAGCACTAGCATTTAATGGCAGATATATATTTAAAAAATGCATAAAAAGCAGAGCAAAAGGCCATTATAAAAAGAAAGAAAGAAATTTCAGCTTTGAGACAGCACTGGATGGAAACGACATGAACTGCAGAAGCATTTTTGACCCCCACACCAGGAATTTATGTAATTCCTAAACTGGTCAAAAGAAGTCATGAGTCTAGCCTCATTAGGAAGTGAGTTCCATACTTGTGCTGCCTCAAATCTAAAAGATCTTTTACCATAACTGGAGGTTCTAGGTCTAGGTACCTCAGCAGTGTTTACATACCTGAAATTATATGAATTGTTTTTTATTACAACTAAATCTTGAATAAATAAAGGACATTTTTTATTAATTATTTTAAAGGTCTCCAAGGCAATTGAGCGCATTCTACGAGTTTTTAATGATGGAAGGTATCATAATTATAAAATTTGAAACATAGTTTACTCACTTGCTTTTCTATGATGTGCTAGCGTTTATTTAGAAAAAAAAGCAACCTGTAAATTCCGAAACACCTTCGTGCTTGCTGAGTCGCTTAAGTCGAGTGCACCATGAAAGGTGTACTTGACTTGGTCCATATTAATATTTGTTTAGAACCAATAACTACATTCATTAACTTGTATTAAAGAAATCAATTCTAGCACTGCAAGCAATAAACCTATACCTATAAGTCACCAAATTTTCAAACATGAGAGTACCAAGGATAATGGCTGTGGATTTTCTATAAAATTTCCATATGATTAGCATTGGATCAACACAAGGGTACATCATCCTTAATGGTGTAACTAATTACAAAGCTGTATCAATTCCATGCATTGTAAAGCACTTTGTTAAATTGACCTTCAGAAAAAGACTATTTTAGCTATCGAATTGTTAGGACCGAAACTTTTAGACATGTGCCTTGGAGGGAGGCTGGTCAATAGAAGTATGGTCACTTGTTCTTGTTCTGTATAGCGCATGCTATAGTGGGGCATCCATTCAGGATGGAGACGTTAAATTTGATGATTCGTTTAAAGAGTATGCACGACAAGGACCCTTGAAACAATTCTTTGAGGAGTACGTAGGTATCCCGTTGCAAAGCAAATTTCTCTCCCTACCCACACACCCCGGTGTCCGATCATCATCCCAGATGGCCTTTTTTTATAATACCTACCTATGTTATTTAATATTTAGGCGCGGATCCAGAGGTTAAAGCGGAGAAAAGGGGGGGGGGTAAAGTCTTGTAATCTTAATAATGCTGTTTGGTTGAGATTACCATTCACCACTTGCTCTATCCAATTTCTGAACAGTTTTTTTTATTATCGTCAGTAGCCAAAAAAAAAACCCGAAATTTTTTGTTTACCATACATTTATATGAAAAGGAAAGCACTAGATGAATTCCAGTTTTCATTTACAATGCTGTACAACTGAGCACTAGGTACAGTTGTGAAAAGAAAAGTTTTCAATATCCTTAGATTCAGGTGCCATTTTCTGAAGAACAAGTATTTTTCTTCAAATCAAGCTCTCAAAGTAATAAAATATAGGGACTGTCCTAATTAAATCCTTTGATCCAATATGAAGTTCCCCTCCGGCCAATGTAATTATGACGTGCGTGTATAGTTGAAGGAGCGAAGTGACAGCGTGTTGCAGTCCTGGATATTCAATTTATAGTAAAGATAACCTCAAACATAGAAATTAATAAAAACAAATATTTAAGATTTTTAAGCGGGTGGGAAAAAGGGGGAGGGACGCCGATGGCGATATTGTTTACTTGATTTCGTCCTGAACATGCATGATATATTTTCAACTGGACGTTAAGCAACCTATAATCTATTAATCAATCGAGATACATGACCTGGAAATATTTGAAAGAAATCGGAGTTGAAACTTTATTTTTTTAATAATTCATCAATTTATAAATGGACATCTTGAGGAACGTTTGTTATAAAGCATGCCTACCAATCTGTAAATGTTAGCGCAAATCACCTGTTGTATTGAGTCGTACCAATCGCTACTTAATCACACATCAAAAAGGTCAAATGCTCTCCACTTAAAACGTTTGCATTAACCCTATTGTGTTGCGGGTATCGTGTTGCTTTGTCTTGTTTTGGACTATTTGTTGGTCTTTTCCTTGGCATGCGAGTTTAAATGTCCCTTCTGTAACCACCCGCTCTCCATGTATGCATCTGTCTCGGTTAGAAACTAATTTATTTTCTATTGTGACAAATGGCTTTAGTTAGTAATATTCAATATTGGCTTGACTTTTAGGTAAGGTAATGCAACAAAAATGTGTATATCCTGAGTGAAAAAAAGTCCAGCGATATAAATCCATTTGGTTATTATTCTCATAACCAGTCGCGAATATCAACACTCATGCAGACACAATGCAGTGATATGATTTGGCGGCCACTTGTTATTGGTGGAGTGCGCTGAGAAAACCACCGACTTTCAATAGGAAAACTGACAATCATAGTCGATTAAGATTGGAGTAGTAGTAGCGGGTTCGAACTCTAAATCTCGGTGTTGAATAGCTAGTGATTTTAGGACCACTCAGCCCCTGAGGCCAACTTACTATGTAGTGTAAGATAATTATTATATTTCACTCACTTACAAACGGAGAGATTGGGTGCAACATGCTAATCAGAGTTACGCGTATGTGAAGATGTAATGGATGTTAATTTAAGGATCTCCATCGACTTACCAATACCACAAATCGACGGCTGGTTGATAGTCGAGATAATCCAGTAATACGGCGGTACTCTTTTTTATGCACGATTGTTCTGTATCAGTAAAAAAAAACATCAAATGTTTTCATTGACAGGAAACCTATGTAAATTTACGTTTAAAAAATAATTTCATACACGGGTATTTATATTCAGCCGTCCAAATAAATGTATCACATGTTCCATAAATATAATTTGTTTATCGACCATTTCGTCCTCCCTCTGTTTTCCCTCCATTGAATGAGATCTTCCTTGACAAATACGGTCATTTTCTGTGTAAACAGAAAAAAATATATCACCTTAGCCTATTAATCTGTTATGTAATATCGACTGTGAACACCTAATAGAGAGTGATTGATGTCAATACAATAGTTGCTAATAGCGAATCACGTGTAAGAGAGCAATTAATATTAATACAATATACAGTAATACAATTATTTGATACCGAGAACATAATTTATTGTGACTTGCCTCATCTCCACGCCTGCGCCAAGACATCCTCCCGCCTCAACAGAAGTTTGAGACACGATGTTGCGTCAAACTTCTCTGCTCTTGACAGTGAAAGAATATCATCTCCAATATGTATATAGCAGAAATTAGAGTTAAAGGATATTGCCGACGGTCTGTTGAAAACCACGTCCTCAAATATGTTGTCAATCAAGAGGTCAAGCATCTTGATAATGTCATTTTCAGAGAATTTTATGTTTGAATCAGAGAGAATCTTTACAAAGTAGGATTTATCCCTCCCTAAGACAAGATAATTGTATCTACGTTGGTCATTCTTCTTTATGAAACGAAGCAATACCAACTCTTTCAATTTGTCTTTTAGGTTGGAATATGGAATACTTGTGTAGTGTAGAAAAGTCAAATGTTTTAATACTATTACAATTTGAAAGAGAGTGTATGTACTCTGAAAGATCTTTGGAATTTTTAAGTAACCACATCTGATTCACGCCACCCTCTAGAATAGGCAGTTTTACAATAACTTTGAAGCCTGTCTTTGATTACTGATAAAAAAAAATGTGAATTATTTAGAAAAAAGTTTCTTGGAGCACTTGGAATACCAAGCAATACCGTTGTTTGTAAGGACACTTATGAAGTTTAGGTATCCAATACAGTGATGGAAGATCCAGTTTTTCATCTTTGGTTGAACTTCCAAAGGAACATAGAACAGACCTATGATTATCCAGGATTTCCTCTTTGGTATGTGTCGTGAGGGTATATGTTGAGTTTCCAAGTGAATTGTCAATACCCAATTTGTTTATCAAGCAGTTAATGTAAGAGTTTTACACAAAAACGATGGATGTTGTTTGGAGCTTTATCTGCGGGAACAACAACATATTTGTGATGGAGGTAGGATAAGTGTTTTGTAACATTTGGGTCTTTAGAGATTGACGTACCATGGGCATTAATAGATCTATTCAGATTCTTGTAACTTTCACGAGGAAGTGAAATAAATAAAATTAACACTAATGACAAGCACTACAGTAACTCGTGTATGATTTTAAATGTTGAATAGTTCAATGAGTAGATTTTTGTGAAAACTTTTGATCTTATGAAATGAAAGCTGATTTTTTTTTATATTTAACACCTGTTATAATTGCAAGTTCAAAGCTATTTGAGGTTTAAATTATATCAAATATTTCAAACAAAGTGCACCGAGCTCTTATAAATTCGTATCTTTCTCATGAAGACTTACATGTAATATCCCTGCACAGAATTGAAAGCGGAATGTCTGACCGTTGTTCTCTGGTTCTCGTCATGAAACCTATCGGCGGTTTCAGGCTTGTGCGAAGTATGTTTAGCCAAGGCAGTCTGTGTCACCCGATCAGCTTCTCTTATGAGCACGACAGCCAGCTTCCGTTTCAGAACTCGTCAAAGGACTTACTAAAGTTCTGCCATTCTTAATTCACCATTTTGGACATGGACTGATAGATAACAGTAAATACAACGAAGAAAGATTGCATATCCATTTCGATATCTTGTTTGCTTTGGGGCTATCACTAACGCGTAATATTTTTTTTACAATATGTGATACTTTCACAACCACAGTACCCTGTGTGGTATGGGGTTAGCATTATCACAAACAGGTACCCCATGTTTCAAAACATCCGATTTCCTTACCAGCGGATGCCCCTTGTCCACTCTACTGCCATCCTCCACCATTCTAGCCGACATATTTGCTTGAGGTCCAATCTCGAAACTGGTCTTGTTGCAGTAACAAGGGTTGTTGACAGCAGTAACAACGGTTGTTTTCAGCCCTGTTTTAGTTGCCTATATATATACTAACTTGGTATTTCACTTGATTGTCAAACTCGAACCGTTATTAAAACACTTGTAACGTCCAGGAAAAAGTGAAATAAATAAAGTAAACACACATGACAAGCAGTAACTGATGTATGATTTTAAATGATGAATAGTTCAATGAGTAGATTTTGGTTTAGACGTTTGATGTTATAAAATGAAAGCTGAATACATTTGAAAGTTAAAAGGTATTTGAGATTTAAATTGTATCAAATATTTGAAGAACAGAGTACCCAGCCGTTATACATTTGTTTCTTTTTCGTGAAACGCCTAGTTTGTACTGTATAAATAAGGCAACAGTAGTATACCGCTGTTCAAAACTCATAAATCCATGGACAAAAAACAAAATCGGGATAACAAACTAAAACCGAGGGAAACGCATTAAATATAAGAGGAGAACAACGACATAACACTAAAATGTAACACACATAGACAAAATCCCACGAGAATAATATATATAACATCAAAACCAAATACATGAATTTGGGATAGACAAGTACCGTGACACGTCTTATCGCAATGTGAATTTACACTACTGTCCGTGTGCACTATCTAATGCCGAATGTCTAGCTGTTGTTCTGTGGCTCTTGTCATAGAACCTGTCGGCGGTTTCCGGCTTGTGGGCCATATGTTGTCCAAGGCAGTTTGGGTCTACCTTCCGGCCCCAGCTTCTCTGATGGTCGTGACAGCCAGCTTCTGGTTGAGACTAGCTGTCATCTTTGGCAAGTCCTTGTCAATGGACTTACCAAAGTTCTGCCATTTATAGTTCACCATTTTGGACACCGACTGAAATAGAGAATATATGTAATAGTTATTTTATCAAGGACCAACCTATATTTACCTAACGATATCAGTAAAATACAAACAAGAAAGATTGCATTTGCTCCTTCCAAATACATTTTTTAATATTGCTTCTACTTAATTGTTACCCTAACATTGCCAATGTGGCTTTTGTGTCATTGTCATTTCGTTCACTAATTGAATGTTAGTACAAAGATAATAAATTTTTGACTTTGAAACTTAACATTTTTCACTTACCGAGGATGAAATCTGAGTTCACTCTTGGTCACAAACATGTACTTGGTGGTGTTGATTGGTGGGTGCACATGTTTGTTGTACTTTTGAAGGAAGGCCAAAACTTTCGCAGTGACCCGGATCGGGCACTTCTTTCCGGATCTTGCTTCCTTGTATTCAAAGACCTAAAATGACAATTAAACTTGTTTATAAAAATATATATACAAATACTAATCTCTGTAAAACACCATTCGACAAACATAAACAAGTGAGGTAGTAGTTAACACAATCAGCTAATTGCATGTTTTATAGTTTTTGTTCACGTGTACAGCTGTACGCAACTTCTGAAATAGAGAAAATATGTAATAATTATTTTATCAAAGTTAAGTCCAACTTATATTAAAGTAACGATATCAGTAAAAAACAAACAAGAAAGATTGCATATGCTCAATCCAATATACATTTATTGATATTGCTTGCACTTAATTGTTACCCTAATATTGCCAAAGTGGCTATTGTGTCATTGCTATTTTGTTCACTAATTAATTAATTAAACATTTGTTTCTTTTTCCTGAAACGCTTGTTTATACTCTCCCTCAATACTGTCCAGAGAACAATGCCGATCGGTCGTTCGACGACTCTTGTCGTAAAATCTGTCTGCCGTCTGCGGCTTGTTGGCCATGTGCTTGGCCAGGGCAGTCTGGGTCTGGCGGTCGGCTCCTGCTTCTCTGATGGTCGTCACAGCCAGCTTACGATTTAAACTGGCTGTTAACTTTGGCAAGTCCTTGCCAATGGACTTGCCAAACTTCTGCCATTCGGCGTTTACCATCTTGGACATGGACTGCAAAAGAGAATATATGTATTAGTTATTTTATCAAAGTAAGTGCAACCTGTAATTACGTAACGATATCAGTAGCATACAACCAAGAAGGATGGCCTTTTCTGCATCAAATATACATTTATTGATATTGCTTGCACTAAATTGTTACCCTTATATTGCCAAAGTGGCCATTGTGACATTGTTATTTGGTTCACTAACAAATTTTCACTAATTAAATGGCAGAACAAAGATGATAAAATAAATCTTCAGTTTGAAACTGAATAGTATTCACTTACCGAGGATGAAATTTGAGTGCCAGTCTTTGTGAAAAACATGTATTTGGTGTTATTACATACATGCTTGCCAAATTTCTGGAGGAAAGCCAACACCTCTGCCGTCACCCGTATCGGGCACTTCTTTCCTGACTTTGCCTCTTTGTGTTCGTACACCTGAAAATGACAGTTAAACTTGTATATAAAAACATATATACTTATACTAATCTTTGTACAACAACATCCGACAAACATAAACAAGTGAGGTAGTAGTTATCATGTGATCGGCTACTTGTACGCACCTGGTGCAGCCCGGAAAATTAAAGTGCGCATTTGAAATGATTATTCCAGTACATGCTGAATCCCTACAAGAGTAACAAAGGCCAAACGCTCTGGACTTGGGCAATGTCCAACTCCCCGGCTGCCTGTCTGAAAGAAAGGGGAAAAAAACGTCTTAAGCTTATCTATATGCCGTAATTTGTGTGTAATATAAAATTTGAAGGTGCGAAACGAAAGAGCATTGAGAAGCATGTTACAGGAATTTTGTGCATAGGTACAGGTTATTTAAATAATACATACCCATAATCCACTATTGAGTGTTGAAGGTGAGTCTTGTCCTCACTGACGAACACAAAGTCTGCCGAATCTTCAAAGGCCTTCTGGTAGTCTGCATCTTGGTGTGTCATTTCGTGACAACGCAGAAGATGCAGGTCCAGGCGGATGGTGTCAACGCCGCAAATGGAACACACCCGTCTGTCCCCATACTGACGCTTGGCGGTTCACGTACAGGGATATAATCCTGCACGTCAACAGCCAAGTGGGCAGGGATCTTGACGGCCAAATGTCGTGTGACATTCACGACGCTGGCACCACACCCTGGCACTGGACATTCCAATCTCTGTCGTTTCTGAAAATTAACCACGAGATGAAAAAATTACCAACGAAACCGTTGATCCACGACGAAGGAACGAAATTAATTGATGTTATGACACTATAATAGTGATTTTAAAACCCATTCATTCGCTTTAAATTTTGTTTTTTTAACACATTACCGTCAGTGTAGGCATTCATAGAACTATTAAAAACTATTCACTATTGTAATGTTCACACTTTGAACATACAATACATATATTATAAAAAGTATAACACAAATTCCCATACGCTTCGGCTATTACGTAAAAATTCTGTATACGCTATGGGAACACCATGAACAATTTGTCTGTGTAACTGAATTGGAACAATAAAGCTTTCGAGCATCGTCATTGTCACATTTATAAAGCGAACAGTATAAAAACCAGTGTTCAATAGGGATGGAGTTGTAAAGGTTGAAACGATATAGGATACGATTAATGTGTTACTGATACCAGTAAATAGGTGTCATGCAGGCATGTACATCTAAGGGTTCAATAGTGATGGTGTCGGTAGGTTCGTATGATATAGGTAAGGATTATTGTGTTAATGAAACTACTATATAGGAGTCATGCATTTCTATCTTAGTGTTCAATAGTGAAGGTCTTCGGTAGGTTAAAACGATGTAGACTATGATTAATATCTTAATCATACCAGTACATATGAGTTCTGCATGTCTATTTTAGGGTTCAATAGTGATGATATTCGGTAGGTTCATACGATGTCGGTGATGATTAATATGTTAATGATATCAGTAAATAGCAGTCATGCATGTATATTTCACTATCAAAATAAATAAGGATGTCCATGCAACAATATGTATTACTTACTGTCTCTTCTGTCCTCTGCTTAGTGTGGGCGGCTCTCTTCAGGGGCTGCCTCTCCGTCACCACTTCCATCACTTCCACCACATCATCATCATCAATCTGTGCAGGTGCAGGTGTAGGTGCAGGCACAGTCTTGAATGCTAGTGTGGTCTGTTTCAATTTCTTTTGGGTCATTAAAAAAGTATAAATAACACTGATATGTAGTTCAACAGAACAAAAACAAATATTTATACGCAACAATAGGTACATGCAAGATACGATGTGTGTCATATGACAACACTCCTTTCTGGAGATGTTTGTATTCATTTTGTGACGATGTTGTTTTTTTTGGGTTTTTTTTTTCCATTGGTTCATTTTCGTTATATTTACATATCATACTTCTTTGGGATTCCCTTCAGTGATTATGGTCATTACAATTTGTTAGGACTGTTTGCTATTTATAATATACCTAGCTGTTATACAAACAAAATAACTGTTTTAGTTCTGGAAATTTACGCTCGTATCCAACGTTTGAACGTTTGGTTTGTCTACTATGGATGTCACCACCCTTTTTTTATTTGTTCATGTTGTGTTTTTAGTTTTCTTTTCGGTCTTTCTGTTATATACGTTTATTCATTCTTACCTGGGAAGACCCACTGCTCTGTGACGACTGCTTCTTTGAAGGGCGCTGGGAAGGGCGCTGTTGTTTGGACCCACTGGTCTGTGCCGACTGCTTTGAAGGGCGCTTGGAACGGCGGGAGGACCGCTGTGGAGGGCGCTGTGGAGGGCGCTGGGGTATATCCTCCCGCCGATCCTCCTTCAATTGGCGAAGGTGCTCCTTGGTGACCAGGAATTCGTCCCCGGATGCTGTAAAAAAATAGTTTACATTAGTCACAGTTCATGCTCTGTGAGATGAATATGCATATACGTATTTTATGTTCATTTGTGTTGTACATCATTTACTATCATTTATTCCAGTGAAGCAAAAAAAGTGGTAATTCATGATATTCTGGTATTTAGCGAGTGTCAATAGTGATAAGAAAACATGTGTTTATGCTTCAAAGGAATATGGTGTCGTCCTTTTATCATGGTTATGGCACTGGGTCTACAACACCCATTTAATAATTCCTTTTATGATGGACTAATCAGTAGTTTGCGAAAGTATTCATCCTTTTCAGATTCAGCATTACTACTGGTTCAGACAGTATGGTCATTAGTATTAGCGCAGGTGCCGACATCTCCTCATTTGCAGAGGAAAGAATTAAGGTGTTTACTTACAAAGTATCTCTATTCGGTCGTCGTCCTCGGAATCCAAATGAACTGAAAAATATAAAATGATGCTCTGTCATAATGCACTTTCAACACTGTGCACAACTTTAAATTTTACTATCACCACACTGTTATCATAGTCTTTATATGAATTTAAAAAGGATTGGTATTAATTGTACTATCACCACACTGTTATTATCGTCGCTATATGAATTAAAAAAGGATTGGTATAGTTATATGTATGATTGTATTTTCATGACGATGTAATATTATATTTACCTATTCTGTCCGAGTCCGGAATTGGGAGAGTTGGTCCTGAAGAAGAAAATGTGTTTTTTTTTATTATTAATAACCTGAGTCATAAGAAGCATCACTAAACATTATGTACATGATCATTGATGATGTATCACCGTTGCAAAATCTCTCTCTATTGGAAAGAACATGACAAACGTTTGTGATCATTGCCCATCCTTTTAATTTGTTTTGAATTTGATATATAGTTTATGTTTGAGTGAATTGATAACACATGAGTTAATCATTGTATTTTATGAAAATCCACAACATCAATTGCTCTTTATTGCACCTGAATTTTCGGTATTTCAATGCCAGTTTCATGACCAATACACCTATCGATAATTGTTTAGCGCATAATTTACTTACTAGTCCTTTGGAACCTTGACGGCCGTATTAGCACCTGCTCTTTTCCTGTTAACATAGAAAAAGGTTAGTTTAATTTAAAGTAGATGATGACGTTTCGTTGAAATTTAACCGTATATGTATCAAATTGGCGGATATCATTAAATTGTAGTTGATATAATATTGAGGTTTTGGTGATCTTTAAATTCCTCTACTACACCAACAATAAGTCCTGTGTGACCAGCTACCCTTTTTGTAGTCTCGATTTGTTGAAAATACTCTTCCACTTTAACACATAATTGATCAAAATGACCCAAATAAAGGCAACAGTAGTATACCGCTGTTCGAAAGTCATAAATCGGTTGAGAGTCCAAAAATTCAGATGCGGGTTACAAATTAAAATTGAGGGAAACGCATCAGATATAGGAGTAGAACAACGACACAAAAGAAACACAACATTAAAATGTAACACACACAGAATAGACAATGGCCATTTTCATTACTGGGTACAGGACATGTTAAGAAGAATTGTTGTTTACTCACTTTTCAAAGACTTATCCGAGCTATGATGGTGTAACTTGGCTGTCACCACTACTGTGTTGTTGTTGGTGGTGTTGGCCTTCTCATCTATTCAATAAAGATATTTGAAAGTTTTCATTTATATATATGTTTATTATGAATATGACGGAAAAGTACAACAACCCAAAAATAATACGTTTTTCACACGCTAGACGGTTGGTGTAAATGCAATATTCAATTGATCGGTCTTTCCCCAGCGTTGATAGTAGATTGAGAAAACATGTGATCGTATACATGTAATAAAAGGCAACACCAATTTGCACACACCTGCTATTAGAGTTTCGCGTTTTTTGAGCTCATTTAGGAATTGACATAAACTTACAAATATGACACTCCGTTGTCTCTTCTGCCGCAGGCGTTGGCAGGGTCTTATCCTCTGCAATTACATACATATAAATAAAGGCAACAGTAGTATACCGCTGTTCAAAACTCATAAATCCATGGACAAAAAACAAAATCGGGATAACAAACTAAAACCGAGGGAAACGCATTAAATATAAGAGGAGAACAACGACATAACACTAAAATGTAACACACATAGACAAAATCCCACGAGAATAATATATATAACATCAAAACCAAATACATGAGTTTGGGATAGACAAGTACCGTGACACGTCTTATCGCAATGTGAATTTACACTCAAAAATAAGAGAAAACAAACGACACAACGTTATAATGTAATACACACAGAAACGAACTATAATATAACAATGACCATATTCCTGACTTGGTACAGGGCATTTTTAAAGGAAAAAATGGTGGGTTGAACCTGGTTTTGTGGCATGCCAAACCTCGCACTTTTATGGCCATGTGAAATATAACATCAAAATGACAACACAGGACTACAATATAAATAAATTGGAGAACACAATTAACAAAGAATAACACGAACAACAGCCAACAAAAGGCAACAAGTTCAAAATTTTAATACGCCAGAAGTGTATTTTGTTCACACAAGACCTATGTGTGATGCACAGATACAAAAGTTTGAAAGCCGAAACGAGTCAAAGTTGAACAGCATCGAGGACCAAAAGATCAAAAAGGTTGTGCCAAAAACGGCAAGGGTTTTCTGTTAAGTTACCAGAAAATCCCTATAATTTAGAGTAATTTATACTATTGCAAACAGTAAATTTAATAAAATGAATATTCAAAAGATGTACATGATAAAGCTGAAGTATTAACTAATTACAGGAAACAACAGAAATACATTTACATAACCAGACATTTGAAACACAAAAGTAGACACATCCGAATACGTTTAAACCTCTACGCCAAGTGACGTCCTATTTGAAACTGAAAAATGACGAAAAAATGACGTCATTTGAATTAGTAAAACAGAGCATAAAAAAATGAAAAATGACGTCACATAAGAATGAATAAGATAGAATTAGGATTAATTTAAGATTATATATTTGAACTAAATACTGATATTGCATTTAATAACAAAACATTTTAATTCTTATTTATATAAAACTGAGGTAGCAATTAACTATATTATAAAACTATGTCCGGTTTGCTATGAATCTAACTTCAAACGTAAAATATCGTACTGATTACTTTGAACGAAATCAAATCTGATAAATGAAGGCGGTGATTAATTTTCTTTACCATAACACATAAATATAATAGAAAAGACGTCAACACATTTGACAAAATCCAATGAGAATTACAAATATAACATTAAACATTTAAACTAAATACATGAATTTGGGATGGATAAGTACCGTACCACGTCTTATAGTAATGCGAGTTCACACTCGGCAAAACAGTCACAATCGGGAATAAGTCACGTTTGGTAATTAAAAGATTAGACGACATTATGACAAAACACAATCTACCATGTGGTAAAAATGTCCTTAGCTAGTTTGGTCAACGAAACATCGTATGGATCCACCAAATCGTGATGGTGTCCATAAAATTTACGGAGTGTCAATTTTAATCTGTCCTCCTCATAACTTTGTTGGAGCAGTTTCTGCGTAAGGAGCACACTCCTGTATATGAAGTCCGTATAGTGTGAACAAGCACGAGAATAACGTATCAATTGTGATATGTAAACACCATACGAAGGGGCAGAGGGTATGTTACTGCTGAGAAATGGGAAATTGATAATTGGGAAGTTGAAATCGTCCCGTTTATCATAGATTTTCGTGTGAAGTCGTCCATCTACGTCAATATTGAGGAAAAGATCAAGGTATGAAGCAGTCCTTCTAGTATCAGTGGTATCCTTAATTTCAAGTTCACTTGGATATATGAGATGTAAGTATTGGCTGAAATATGGGTTATTCAATGATAGAACATCATCAATATATCGGAAAGTAAAATTAAAGAATTTCGCAAGGTGCTTTTTCTTTTTGTCTTTTAGAAGGTTCTGAATGAATTCTGCTTCATACGAGTACAAAAACAAATCAGCCAGCAGGGGTTATATGTCTGTTATTATTAAAATATTGATAAATAATAAAATCTACAATTAAAGCCGTGACGTGATCGTATACATATACAGTGATAACAATTTTTGGGCAGAGACAAGGCTATAAAATGTCATTGACTTACCGAGATCTGCGAGTGTATCTGGCTGCTCCTCAGGAGGAGTATTGTCTGCAATTAAAAATATGTTAGTGTTATCATTGACCTGTTGATGATTTATACAGATACATAGGAAAAGCGGTGATCCGTTGTCATTTGCAACGACAGATGATTTGCATGAATCGACAATTGTATTGAAATGTGTTAATCTACAGTTGCGAGAAGGATGTGTGAAACTGTGATTGTATACATATAATGAAGTGATAACACCTTCTTGGCAAATGCATGGAATGACAGGTATCGCGTACGTGAACAGTTTATATGAAGGAGTACGACAGTTCATTGAAAATAAAAGTGTCATTGACTTACCAACAACAGTGGCCTTCTGTCTGTCCTGTGTTGACGGGGTCATCTGGCTCATGTCTGAAAAAAAGATATGTCCATGTTATTCATGAGTTGAGGAGTAATAGCCAAAAAATACAAGAGTCCCGAAGTGACGCGTCAGTGTACTGTGTGTGAGGAGGTTTTGGGGTGAATTGATGTAGTGTTGTTAACTTACCGAAATCCCAGACTGGATCCGACCAAACCTTTGAGGTGGAGGCCTTTTGGGTGGAGGATAAGAGCCAGTTGTTTTCTTCAGCCAGTTATATGGTGTCGTCCGTCTTGATGAATCTTCTGTAATAGTAAACCCCTTCATTTACATGAAAACTTTAACATGTACAATTAATGTTAGTCTAATGTTGTCATTGATAAGAAACGTGTGTTACTTGACGTTATGCAAACATAATAAAAGGGGTGTTGATCTACAGTTGACAGAAGGAGGTTTGAACCTGTGATCGCATACATATAATACTCTGATAACACCTTTTCGGCACCTACATGGATTGACAGTTTCGCGTACGCGAACAGTGTCTATGAGGGAGTTCATTGACTGAGCAAGATCAGTGTGAAATGTTGCTGATTTATACAGATACAAAGAGAAAGCGTTAACCCGTTGTCATTTGCGACGACAGACTACTGCCATGAATCGAGAGTTGTATTGGAATGTGCTGGTCTACACTTGACAGAAGGATGTTGAAATGAGTGATAGCATACATTTAATAAAATTATAACACATAAAGATATTATTGATAAAAATACAAGAGTCCCCAAATCACGCGTCAGTGTACTGTGTGTGATGAGGTTATGGGGTTAATGGATGTAGTGTCATTAATTTACCGACTGGATCCTTTGAGGTGTAGGTCTGTGAGGTGGAGGACTTTGAGGTCGACCAGGGTCTATACAACTCCTCGGAGGTGTAGGCCTGTGAGTTGGAGGGCTTTAATGTTGAGGCTAACAGCCAGTTTTTTGGTGTCGTGCGTCTTGATGATGCATATGGTTGTTCTGTAATAGTAAACCATTTAATTTACATGAAAACTTTAACATGTACAGTTAATGTTAGTCAAATGTTGTCATTGATAGGAAACGTGTGCTACTTTACGTTATGCAAAAATAATGAAAGGGGTGTGGATCTACAGTTGAGAGAAGGAGGTTTGAACCTGTGATCGCATACCTATAATACAGTGATAACACCTTTTTAGGCACCTACATGGATTGACTGTTTCGCGTACGCGAACAGTGTCTATGAGGGAGTTCATTGACTGACCAAGATCAGTGCGAAATGTTGCTGATTTATACAGATACAAAGGGAAAGCGGTGACCCGTTGTCATTTGCGACGACAGACTACTGCCATGAATCGAGAGTTGTATTGAAATGTGCTGGTGTACACTTGAAAGAAGGATGTTGAAATGAGTGATCGCATACATACATATGATAAAATCATAACACCTTCTTGGCAATAAAGACATGTGCATGCTATTATTGATGGGTTGAGGAGTAAAACCCAAAAAATACAAGAGTCCCCAAGTCACGCGTCAGTGTAGTGTGTGTGTGTGTGATGAGGTAATGGGGTTAATTGATGTAGTGTCGTTAACTTACCGACTGGATCCTTTGAGGTGTCGGCCTGTGATTTGGCGGGCTTGGATCTTGAGGCTAACAGCCAGTTGTACGGTGTCGTACGATTACGTGCATATGGTTCTTCTGTAATAGTAAACCCCTTAATTTACATCCAAACTTTAACATGTACAGTTAATGTTAGTCAAATGTTGTCATTGATAAGAAACGTGTGTTACTTTACGTTATGCAAAAATAAAGTTATACACGTGTTCATTTACATTCATCCATCCTAATAAATTATATCACATTTTGCAAAAAAGATATCAATTGCATTTGAACCCAACATGTTTAAATAAATTACAAAATCCCGTAGTCATTACCGTAAAAATATTCTTTCATTAATTGCATTATCATACTATAAATCTCTTTATCTGCCGTTGAGAGTAGAATAAGTAAACATGTGATTGGCTACATATATTGCAGCTTCTTCCATCAGAGGTTGGCGTCACTCTTCTCCGTATGTGAGGATATAATTGGGTTATTCAAGAATTGTCATTGACTTACCTATATCAGGCAGTGAGTCTGTGTCTGTGTCTGTGTCTGTGTGTTGTGTTAATACCATCCAGTTGTCTGGTGTGGGTGGTCTTCCTGGTGGTTGTTCTGTAATAGTGAACCACTGAATTTACATCCAAACGTTAACATGTATTGTTAGAGTCAAATGTTGTCATTGAGAGGAAACGTGTGTTACTTTACGTTATGCAAAAATAAAGTTATACACGTGTTCATTTACATTCATCCCTCCTAATAAATTATATCACATTTTGCAAAAAAGATATCAATTGCATTTGAACCCAACATGTTTAAATAAATTACAAAATCCCGTAGTCACTACCGTAAAAATATTCTTTCATTAATTGCATTATCATACTATAAATCTCTTTATCTGCCGTTGAGAGTAGAATAAGTAAACATGTGATTGGCTACATATATTGCAGCTTCTTCCATCAGAGGTTGGCGTCACTCTTCTCCATATGTGAGGATATAATTGGGTTATTCAAGAATTGTCATTGACTTACCTATATCAGGCAGTGAGTCTGTGTGTTGTGTTAATACCATCCAGTTGTCTGGTGTGGGTGGTCTTCCTGGTGGTTGTTTTGTAATAGTGAACCACTGAATTTACATCCAAACGTTAACATGTATTGTTAGAGTCAAATGTTGTCATTGAGAGGAAACGTGTGTTACTTTCCGTTATGCAAAAATAATGTTATACACGTGTTCATTTACATTCATCCCTCCTAATGAATTATATCACATTTTGCTAAAAAGATATCAATTGCATTTGAACCCAACATGCTTAAATAAATTACAAACCTGGTGAACCGACCGCCCATCTACCACTGGAGGAGTTTACTGTTTCTGTGGAAGAAATATAGCACATATATATATATATATATAATTTTTTTTTCTTCTTCTTTATTTCGATATCAATGTATAATAACTGTATATAATTGTCCAATACCACCATCCATCCCCCACCCCAAGCGAACCACTTTCGCTCGGGTTGGGGATGGATGGTGGCATTGAATTTTTTTATACCACCATACACCCCAAGCCTGCCCAATCCCGTTCGGTTGCAGTTGGTCTGGATGTCGGCATTACACACTTATAAAGAGTAATAATTCAGTTATTGCCTATTAATCAATTAAAACCAATGGACATTATATTGTCAAAGTATTATAAGTGGCAGCGGTCTCCCACCACAGCTCTGCTTAAGTGTACATATGTGCATATTATAATGGATATATTGAGCAATAATAAAACAGTACACCAGAGGTCTGTAATCAATTCTGAAGACACAATCTTCGCCTGAATCCTTGGTTTTAGTGGAAAAAGTGTTTGTATCGCGTTGGGAGAAGAATGTGTAAACATGTGATTTTCTACATGTAATAAATGGCAAACACCAGTTGGAGCGGAGTGTCATCCAGAGTTCCGTGTAAATGAACAGCGTATGTACGAGGTAATGGTGTTAATGTAAGAATTATCATTGCCTTACCTATCTCAAGGGGTGAAGGTGTGTATGGAGGGTCTCTCCTTTTCTTAGACGTGGTTTCTATAATAGAAAAAAAATTAGATTTACAGGTTACATTGAGCGGTTGATGTAACAGCAGTATACTACTGTTGCCTTAACTTCCGCCTACACTTTACCATGTAAAAATGTAATTGTAGAGTCCAAACGTTTGTTCCTGAAAACGATATATTTTCCACTTTAAGTTTTTCATAAATAATTCGACACATGTCTACATTGATAATCCAACCTCCAAATATGACATGAATCCATTATTATAATCAAATGTGAGTGTCTAACCGTTGACTGAAGAATGACTAAACAGGACTGTGATCGGCTACATATCATAAATTCACAATAGCAGAGCAGTGGGAGCGCCCTGCCATCAGAGTTAGTCGTAATTGTACAGCATATGTCAAGATGTAATAGGTTTAAATTACTAATAGCCATAAACTTACCAATCACAGCAGTGGCCATCTTATTGCCACTGGTTATCAGCCAGTTATATGGAGTTCCCTTCTTTCTGGGTGAGTGTTCTGTAAAAATAAAAAAAATATATATTTACATCTAAAATGTAAGATGTTAAGCTCAATTGTACGTTGGGCAGAAAGAATTATATACACGTGTAAATTGATAACCTTCCACCCAAATATGACACTTTTCATTTATATATCATTTACATTTTACATTTGAACATAGCATGGTAAAATACAAACCTCTTGGGGCCACCGACCAACTCCCACTTTGTGACTGCACTGTATCTCCTAAAGAAATAGTGTATATAATTTTATAATTTGTTTGGTAATACCGATATCACTGTATTACTACTGTTGATAATTTGTGAGTAGCCCCCATCTCCTATTTTTGGTTTATTATTACACCTTCATCAATCGAAAGGCATGCACCTAATATTCATGATATTTACAATTATTTGTAATCAATGTCTCCTGCGTGTTAAATAAAGGCTACCAGTTTGTTGTATTGAAGTTCAAGTTCAGTGACAATGTAATATATGATATAATTATTGGTGGGGTTCGTGTTGATTATTCTTTAGTTTTCTATGTTGTGTCGTGTGTGCTGTTGTTTGTTTGTCTCTTTCATTTTTAGCCCATCGCGTTGTCAGTTTGTTTTAGATTTATGAGTTTGACTGTCCCTTTGGTATCTTTCGTCCCTCTCTAATGTATGATATAACTTGTAATTGGTTTCCAATAAGTGTCGAAAAAGTAAGTTTCGTATGTAATATTCCTCTGAAAAGGCGTATTCCAAGTGATTAACATTACACTGTGTTTTAAAGACTTTCACTTTGTTGATTACTCCAGCGTTTGATTGATATAAAAACCAGTTGTTTTTTGAGGTCTGTTCTGATGCATATTTATTTTTGTAGCAATTGTGCAGTGGCGTATTTTGCTAAGGTCACGCTATATAACAGTTGGTTAGAAACGTATATATTTTGTAATGGAATAGGACGTACCTGTTCCAGTTGGTGTAGTGACATTATTGTTGTGATCTGAAACAAAATTTAATGAACAAGTAGTACAATATGTATAAAAATCTAGATGCTGATACACAATAATTTGTCAACTGGACATTATCAACACACAAATTCAAACAGCCGTTCTAGGGGAATAACAGCATGGCTTACCAAATTACAGCCATACATTACTAATTTATAAATTAGCCCATTCGGAATTAATACAATTATTGACATTAATTGTGTGCCATTACCACAATCCTTGCTCATCATTTATACATTGGAGCAATATGACAAAGGTTAGACATCAATACTATGACTTTAAATATATATTGTTAAAGTAGTAAATACTGTGATTTATAATGCCGTCTCTGGCTGGACTGCGGACCCCTGGGAAATCCATCCTTGAGTATGATGGTCGAGGACGTTTCAATCACCTTTGTCTCCTAAAAGAAACGACAAGGATTGCACAATTGTTGTGTTAAAAGTTAAACGTTCAGACACAAATTCTGGAAAAAGTCATGTAAATAATCTGGAGCCTGATTGTTAATAATTTTATAAAACATGGCCATCTTTTTTACCTCCCTCCTTGCACTTAATTTTTTCCATCCCGTCTCCTTGTTAAAAAAGCGTTGCGGCTAGCATAACTTGGCAATCCAGTAACTATGCGAGCAGCCTCGATTTGACTATTTTCTATCCGATCAGAATTTATGTTCCCACAATTATCCCAAACTTCCAATGAATACTCAAGTATCGGACGAATAAAATCATGTAAATCTTTTCCAAATTTTCCCTTTTTAATCGAAATTTTAGTTTGAGTAAAACATTAAACTGCTTCGTACTTTACTCAAACAGTTTATCAACATGTTTATTCCATTTACAATCATTACTAAATATGACACCTAGATGGTAATTCATTGATATAAATAAGGAACAATAAAGGTCAAAGTATAGAACCTCGAGGAACTCCAAAAGTTACAGTTTAATATTCTGATTCAGTGGTTCATAACTTAACTGTTTGCATTCTCTGAGAGAGGTACGATGAAAACAATTTTACAGAGAGGTCATCACATTTGTATAATTTTAGTTTTGATAAAAGTATATTGTGATTTACTGTATCAAATGACTTCTCAAAATCTAAAAAGAGAATAGCGGTAAAATTTCCATTGTCCAATTGTGATTGTCGGTAATTGTTTGGATTTCTCCCCTTTATTTTTCAACATGAGTGACCAAGAATTAAAAAACGTGTCAAAATTTCGCCCTCTACCTAAACATTGCGTTCTTGCGAGTTCGTGCACTGGCTGTTAATGACAATAATGGCAAGATCGAGCAAAAAAATGCGAGTGACAAGTAATAATGATTAGTTTGACACACAACCTGTTCATGGATAGAAACAGATGTCTGCGTGCAAGGCAAAAACGCCTCCAATGAAAACCCTTTCTGAAGAAACTCCCCTACAGTCTACACATTAAATTAAAAAAAAAATACATAGCTAGCCCTTTTCAGGACGTTATAATTAATTGGACTAAGCCCTTTCTTTTTTGCTACATATAGAAAATAATCACCTTATTACGACAGCAGAACCAAAGACCCACAAGAAGAGACCTGAGCTGTGATACTCCGGGACTAATTCCTAATTAAGACAATTCGGGCTAAATTGAAACCAGTTACCAACCCATGTTACAACAATAGTCATATTACATTGGACGTACACTAGCTGTATAAGGCGTGAACTTCATATTTTGGACTATCTATAATATATTTGCTCTCATGTCGTATGCCACAAATCATTTTAGATTTAGGATTCGTTGCTGAGCTTTTTTTTTACCGTTCCCATCTCCGAATCCCTTAAATATATTTTTTTGAAGCCCCACGATAAGTATACACGGCATATTTCAAAACATATTTTTTCTTCAGGACTTAAAAGTTATTTTTTTTTCTTTTATAAAATAATATCTTTATTGCACTTTTCTTTGCTGTTGTTACAAATTACTCGACCTACAGCAGTTGGCAGAGTATCCCTGTAAATTAGTCACTGGATAACCAGGGAATTTATGCAGTGAATTCATATTTATAGATAGTTTGTTAGTTTTACAGTTCATGGTTATTACAAACATTTTACAAACTATATTGTTCCATGATTACGGAAAGTGTACAGTTTTGTCCGGTTTTGTTTCTAAAGATTAAAACTTTATGATCATTGACCTTTAACCTTATTGATGAAAACCGTTGAAGCTGGTTGATCAATTGTGCGGATTAATTTATACGTTTTATTGATACTCACGAACAACTTAAACTTAAGTTAAAAATTATATGTGGTAAGTTTCGACATTGTAAATGGAAATTCATTTGATTAAGTGATAAAGTGTGTAATAAATGCGTTTTGAGACAAAATTCTGTACATTATCACGAAGCATGGTGTTTCGGTTTATTACCACGTGTCCAGATATATTGTCAACTTTTGCTACACAAATTTTATACATGAAAATATATTAAATCTAGCTATTCATGATCATATGTATCTTTTTACATCATTTAAAAATTTGCTGTTTTTAGCATTAATATATTTGTTAATTTCGTATGTGTTTAAAAATTCATTTCTAAAAACTGCATAAGCGTCTATGCCTTTTTGTTTATAATTTGATATATGAGTACTTTTATGAACTGAATATATTAAGACAGTTAGGAAGAGATTTATATCATTATACATAGGATCATGTATTTTATAGCCCAGTACTAAAGTTTTAAAATTAAAAATATGTGACCCAATTTTGATTTTGCTTACAAGTACATATATTTTCTTCCAAAATTCATGAAAGAATTGACATTTGAGAAAAAAGTGTGCGTAATCTTCAGTCAAGTTACACAAGTCACACATACTTGTTTCTTGTATGTGCCATTGTAGTAATAATTGTTTACATGGGAGGATGTAATGGAGTAATTTCCATCTTAACATTTTATATTTGTTATTTATTAAATAGGTAAAAGTAAATTGAAGCACATTATTTATTGGAGTGATTGATTCTAGATTGAAGATGTTTTTCCATTTGGAAAATCCTAGTGGTCTCTCATCATTTTTGTTATTTAAATGGTTGTATATATCTTTGGATGACATATTTTCAATTAATTTTGATTTTTTGTTAACAGTCAAGGACAAGTTTAATTTTGTTTATATAGAAGTTTTCAAAGATTTGTCAGATTTTAATGTACTAACCTATTCTTTTGGAATACAATTTTTCAATTTTAAAAGTTCGGAGATCCAATTAGTTTTTGAGGTTAGTTTCTCCAATATAACTTTTTGTGATATGTGACTTTTTTGATCAATTATATCATTAATGAAAATAATACCATCTTTTATCCAATTTAGATAAACTAAACATTTTCCTTTAAATTTTGGCATCATATGAAATATAAGGTTGTTTTTACCAAATTTATTGAAATAATATGTTGGAATGACTTTCCAATTAGCAAATTCTTTTGCGGTTAATCGTTTAACCCATGAAATTTGTAATGCATTCAAAAAGTAATCAATGTCTGTCATTTTTAGACCTCCATTTGTGTAATCTTTGGTAAGTGTTGAACGTTTTACCTTTTCTTGTTTATTATTCCATATAAAATTGTATATGAGTTTTTTAAAATCTTTTATGTATATTTGGGGTATTGAAACAACCGAAGCTAAAAAAGTAAGATTAGGTAAAATAAGCGACTTAACAACCGTTATTCGACCTATCATTGTTAAATTTCTTTTTTCCCAATCAAGTATTAATTTTTTTGACTGTTTCATTGTTTTTTCAATATTTAATTTGTCACATTCACTTTTATTTAATCCAAAGTAAACACCTAGACTTTTAATTGGTTCCTTGCTCCAGTGTATATTTTCAATTTTTTCTTTACAATGTTTAAGTCTACCCAACCATATACCTTCTGTTTTAGATTTATTCAGTTTTAAACCAGAAAGCGTTCCAAATATTTCTATTAGGTTCAATGCTTGGTGAATTTCATTTTTAGAATTGAGAAAGAGAGTTGTATCATCAGCTAATTGGGAAATTTTTGGACTATGTGTTTTTTCATCAAGTTTAATTTGAAATCCTTTAATGTTAGAATCTTGTCTTACTCTACAGGCCAAGATTGCAACTGCTATTACAAAAATAAGAGAACTTAACGGACATCCTTGTTTTATACCACGGTGAAGTCTATAGGTTTCTGAGATCCAGCCGTTATTAGATAGGCATCCTTTAGTATCATTATATAAAGTTTTTACCCATTTTAAGAAGGAAGGTGGTACTCCAAATTTTAATAGGGATTCATACATGAAGGGCCATTCTAAAGTATCAAAGGCTTTGGAAAAGTCTATGAACAATAAGATTCCTTCTATATTAAATTTTTCTGAGTAGTCTATTATATCTTGAATCTGGCGAATATTAAAACCTATGTACCGATTTTTAATATATCCATTCTGATGACTATGAATAATTTTGGACAACACTAGCTTTAATCGCTGCGCTAAGGCATAGGCCATAAGCTTAGTATCTACATTTAATAAAGTGATTGACCTATAGTTGTCTAATGATAATGGATCATTTTTTTTATATAATAAGGAAATAACACCTATTTTTTGGAGTGTTGTCATTCCTTCTTTTTCATAGCATGTATTAAATACTTTTACTGCGGATTCTTTTATGTATGACCAAAAGGTACGATAAAATTCTACACTTAAACCATCTAGTCCAGGGGATTTATTTAGTTTCATATTAAATATAGCATTTGTACATTCTTCTACTGTTAGGTTGCCCCCCATTAGTTCACTCTCAGTATTGGATAGTGAGTGATCTATCTTTGTTTCACTTATATAATTTTCAGAAGGATCTGGTTCAGTACTTTTATATAAATTTTGGTAATAGTTTTTCCCAAGAATAAGAATATCAGATGCATCTGTAACTATGTTACCTTGATTATTTTTGAGGGCAGAAACAGTTTTCTTAGTTTGTCTTGATTTTTCAAGACCCAAAAAATATTTTGTGTTTTTTTCCCCTTCTTCTGCCCATTTGACTCGGGATCTGATTTGTGCACCTCTAGTTTCTTTTATATATAAATTTTGTAAATTGTTTTCTACATTATTTATTTCTATTTTAGAATGTTCAGAATTACTTGATTTTTCGTATAAGAATTTTAACTTATTTTCTAAATGTTTGATTTCATTTTTACTTTCAGCAGCCTTTTGTTTGCAGTATGTAATGGTTGCCTCCCTAACTTCAGTTTTCAGAATGTCCCAAGTGACTCGAGGATCGTTATTTTTGGTGAGTATTATTTCTTTATGGGTGTCAATTAATTTAATTATTATTTCTTTGTATTTTGTATCATTCAGTATACTGTTATTTATCTTAAAGAATCCTTTGCCTTTATTTTGAGCTTTAAGTCTTATTTGTAAAGAGATCGCTTGATGATCTGTATGAGATATAAGTGCAGGTCTTATGTCTGCAGTCTTATATCTGGGCTTATTAGAAAAAAATCTATTCTGCTTGCAACACTTTTATTGTTTTTTCTTCTCCATGTAAACTGGCTGGTGTTTTGATTTAGTTCTCTCCAAATATCAATAAGTTTATATTTTTTTATTAGTTGCTTTAAACTGTTGACAGGTTTATTTTGATTATTAGAGCTTATACTTTTTCTATCATATGAAGTTAAACTTTCATTCATGTCACCGCCCATTATTAATATTCCTAAGCGGTTATTATTAATGATATTGTTTACTTTTTTGAAAAATGTGTTTCTTATTCGACGAATGTTCGGAGCATACACATTCAGTAGTGTAAAGATATTACCATCAAGTTCTATATTAATGAGTATTATTCTTCCATCATTATCTCTAGTTTCATTTATAGTTTGATGTTTTATGTTCTCTTTGATAAGAATTGATACACCCCTCGATTGTGAATTTCCGAAACTATGGTACAGTTTGCCTTTTATCTCATTGTTTATAACATTTTCGTTTTTTTTTTAATAAAATGTGATTCTTGTATAAATAGAATATTACACTTTTGATTTTTGCACCATAGGTTTAATCTTTCTCTTTTTTCTTTTTGCCCTAAGACTTGACAGTTTAGGGAACATATATTTAGTTTTTCACTCATAATAGACATACTTCATTTCTATATTACACATATCCTCAGAATTATACAATAGAGACAATAGGCTGAGCTTAAATAATAGATAAGTTGATGTCATATTGTTAATACACAAACTTATAATTTTTACATACACATATAATTTATACACATATAAATTATACAAATTGGGATATATTTCTAAATAACATAGTATCATGCGTTTAAAACCAACATTAATAACAATCAATAGTATGTTGTATGAGATAGTCATACATGTATATTTTATATTCCAATAAGGAAGAAAATTCAATCTTATTATTGTTACATTTATTTTTATTTTCAGGTTGAGTCTATTGCATAGAAGAGATTTTTGCAACAATTGTAGTTTGTTTTTAAATATCCTGTGAAAAACAAAGAAGAAGAGCTCAAGAAAATGAAATGATTGTGCAATGCATATGTGTGACGTACATTTGTTGGAATTTAACAGACATAATATTCTTTGATTTGTGATAGTGATTGGATTATGTCTGCGTGAAAATGTGATTCTAGAATTTTTCTGATCTAATCTGAATGTCTTTGCATAAACATGATAAAGAACTGCTGATGTATCATAACATTTTTTTGGCATAAGAAAAATGTTACAGATTTCGTTAACAAGACATTTGATAGCTGTGATCCAGTTTTTGATATGACATATAATTGGTTGATGATGTATGGAAATTTGTTTGTCATAAAGTGAATCGTGGATTTTTAAAAATATAATGCTATTCAGTATCAAAAATAAATTACATTTATTTCTATAATTTTGTATTACTCTTTCATGGGAATATGTATAATCTACTATTATACCATATCCGTTTTTTTGTTTATTTTTTATAATATACATGTAGATAAAAACAACAAAAGTGACAAAAATGACATATATAAATTTACATACGCACATAATTAATTAAAAGATGTTTGGGTGTTGTTTACACAACATAAGGGGGGATATAAAAAAAACAGTTTATGATTCTTTAATTTAAACTACATGTACATTGCCTGAATTTGTTTCGTCATCAATTGAGTTAATGCCCTTTTTGTTTTTGAATAGGGACCGATCGTTCATGTACTTCATCAGTTGGTGTTGTTGCTGGACGCTTTTCATTACGAGAATCTGGTGTACTTGCTCTAAATTGAAACATCGTTGTCTGTATGTTTGACTGTTTACCTTTAGCGTCACCTGTTTTTTTCCTTTGTTTTGTTGACTTCTTTTTTTTCTTTTTGGGGTTTTCGACTTCCTCCAAAATATCATCGACTTTGTTATCAAAGGAAAAAGTAGATTTGGTTATTTTCTTTGAGGCCTTTCCAAGCACACTTGATACCTCTTGTGTATTGGTATTTGTTGATGTTGATTAGGGAGTTACTACATTTTTACTTTCTTCTGGTTGATCATCAATTGACTCTGTATTCGATTCATCACTTTCGGTGTCACTTTCGGAAGAGCAGCTGTTTTTTTTTTTTTATCATTATCGTGAGGCATGCTGTTACACTCCTCGTTTTGCGCATCAAAACTAGGACAGTCTGCCTGCTTATGACCAGGAAGCTTGCATTGCTTACAGACCCAATCGTTCTGACAGTCGCGAAATCTGTGACCATTTTGTAAGCATTTGTTGCATACTAAAGTGTCATTTGAAGATGGTATTTGGTCTTTGTGAAAGACCATAGCTCTGTATTTTCCTATTTTGATTATTCTTGGTAGGGGGTTTTCTAAAGGATCACAAAAAAGAATGCGATCTCCAGTTTGACAGTTTGTCAGTAACCCGTCTACACGAAGTCGTTCTCTATTTAGTTTATGAACACTACATTTGCCTTCACTTTCGATAGCTCTCAAGATCTGACCGTCGTCAGCAGAGCAAGGTACATCCTTTACTCTGACACGTAGGTAGAGGTGTGTTGAGTATTTGCTTGATTTTGGGTTGGCACTATAAACATTAATGAGCTTGTGTCGCACAGTTATGTTGTTGGTGATGAGAGTTTCTCTGTCTATATCAGAGTCTGGATAGATACGCCACATACCCCTAACTCGCTGTAGACCTTTTAGATTGCTTTTTGATATACACGAGTCAATGGAATTGTAAAGCTCAAGGTGTGTAAGATATTGATCTGGACTTGGTTTCACGTCGCCAAAGAGGTCAGTTTCCAGAATAAATACTGGTTTTACAGAACTGAGTGTTTCGTGAGTATTGACGTGAGGACCACCAGTCAGATAGTCTTTTGGTATGATACCTGCTTTGACTGCATCAGTGTAAGCTTTGGATGGGTTTGTTTTATGACTGATGTCATTGCCATTTTGTTGTTGACTTGCGGTAGCCATGTTGAATTTGTTGTAAAAGATTTTACAACGTTTTTTTTTGTCTAGATTACAAATTAAATTTGGATATTCACACAGTATATGTACATCACTACACTTTCATAAGTTTGGTTTGTCGAAAAAAGTCTTTAGAAATCTTGTAATTACGATTATATTGAAGTTTTTGTAAGAGCTCAAAATTTTCCGTGGATTAGCTTGAGGCCGCTTACGTTTTCCTCTTAAAACTTATATACTTTTTAATAATACTGCATTGGGAAAGGGGTGGGGTGGGGTTATACAAGTTTATTTTGTGACACAGAATATAATGTACATAGGATTATACGTTTAGCTATTGTCTAGACCCGTACAAAATGTATATATTAATAAGATACACTCAACAGGGGCGGATCCTGGACCTCGGTGTCTGAAAGGGGGGAATTAGATTTGGATTTTTGTGTTATAAATATGGGATAACACCAGTCTACTCGGAACTTCGATGTACATTTTGAAGACTTCTACGTCATACTAAAGAACTCCGGGGTTTCCCATAGTATACTTGACAGTCACAGTTTAGTTGTTATCATGATGGGACGTCCCCATTTGATGAGCGGACTATTAGACGACTAATTACTCAAGCCTGTGATTGTTGTATTAAGGTTATATAAACGCAATAACACATACCCCTATAAAATCATTACATTTGTATAGAGATGTATTTATGCGAGTGGCGGGGGAGTGGGTTCTGATCAAAGATCGTTTCTATAATTCTATGTATTTCAGGTTTTACCCTTTTACTCGAATTCTAGACAGTTCGGCACCCAAACAAATCGGTACCCGGACAAATCGGCTCCCAGACAAATCGGCACCTTATAATTTTTTATCTTTGATCTAAATATAGTGAACCAAAAATTAAAATTTCCTGGCACTGTTTATGTATGATGGAATGAACTCAATGTGCATGTTTAGTGTGAATATATAGCAATTATGTTTAAGTGTTATTTATTTGTCTCCTGCACTATTTATAACATTTTTGTCAATATTGTACATTGTATCATTGTGGGGCGTGGTTTCTCTGTTTAGAGAGATATACCTTTTATAAAACATGTTCCTGTTAATATTATATTTAAGTTGTTGAATTGTTTATTATATTATGTTTCGTTAATTATAAAATTAAAGATAACTTGATTAAGTATTTATATACTGAAAAAGTGCACTATTTTAAAATGGCAGTATTACTACAACTGGTCTTCACTCTTTGCCATACAAATGTAGAAATCGTACAACTACTCGAGTTCGC
Organism: Mytilus edulis; assembly: GCF_963676685.1. Lineage (NCBI taxonomy): Eukaryota > Metazoa > Mollusca > Bivalvia > Mytilida > Mytilidae > Mytilus > Mytilus edulis. Next base: position 277,029 of record NC_092351.1, read on the forward strand.
TTTAGGCATTTTGAAATTATGAGAATTTTCCAAAACATGGTTTCTCAATGAAATAAACATAATAGTTCTTGAATAACTGGTCATTATCGTGATACATGGACTGCCCGTAGGACAGTGGTATTGACTGCGACAGCGATAATGACCTCGCCTTCGGCTCAGTCATTATCACTATCTTAGTCAATACCACTGTCCTGTAGGCAGTCCATATATCACGATAATGACCAGTTTTTCAAGAACTATTATATAAAAATAATACCTTTAACTGTTATTAACTAAATGGCAAGTAAAATGTATTGTAAGTAGAAAATGTTCCATGTTTACATTATGAAATTATCATCAGGTGTCACGTGTACTTTTACAAATGCTTGACCTTTGACTATATACTAAATTGGAATGTGCTATGAGATTACGTGTATCTGTGTATTTGTATTCAATACTGGTTTACCTTACAAACGGTATATAATAAATCTACATTTAATAATAATGACTTCATTAAAATATATAATACGTATAATAATTAGCTACATAATATCATACAACAATCATAAAGTTGCAAATATAATAATCATAAAGACTTATGATGTCAATATTATTGATTTATTAAAAGCTCCAAACTAACGGGAGGTAAGTTATGTTTACAATACAATATAAACAATGCTAAACTATAAATAAATATACTCTTACCACTTGTGGAGTAAGTTGTACTGATAAGGTTTACGGCACGTCATATAAACATCACACAATCATGTGTCCCATATTATTACACATTACATGGAGTCCTGAAACCGAAATACGAACATAAATACTCGGACTCTTATTATAAAAATATACAACGTAAAAAATACTTTTTACTCATTATCGACTCCTAGGAGTCGAGATTAAGAATTGAACGATGGACAGTTAGTGCGTTGAATTTTTCTTGCTACCTGATTGGAAGATATTACGAGACGTGAATAATCAAAGTTTATTGATTGGTTAGGACAATCCAAACCTAGTGAATGTCCTTCAATCCCGTAGAGTATCGGATTTGTCCTCTCTATTCTAGCAATTAGATTTTACACAGGTAACTTTTATCTATAAATAGTCGAATCTTCTGGAGTAAACAACAACGTTAAACGATATATTACTACTTCATAACGTGTGACCTCACGTGTGTTTGTTGATTGATGCACGTGGCTATTCTAGTAAATGAATTAATCTACAAAGCGAGAGCACTTTCCATTTTCATCAGCTAAGAGTCGAATAGCCTTTTTGAAAGGCTAACGCTTGTTCATATTTGTACTTGATAAAAACTATTTACTACAAAACTATTACTTTATATAAATTGAAACACTTTTCCGTCTTTCACTTAATAAACCGTCATTTTTAAAATATAGACTATGCATGACAATAATCAAATAGTAATGTACGCAAATTAACAATACAATTCTACCGTGGCAAATAAACCGTAGATTATAAAATCATATACTTATAGCTTAATAAAATACTCTCACGTACATCAGGAACATATACTATTCCAAGTTACCCCTTTCGGTACCTCGAATGTATAAGATAGCGCGGCCACTCTTGGTCTCATCGTCACTCAATTGGAGGTCATACTATTATGCAGTCGTATAATGGATCTCCTTAAGATAATTAAAAGATACAGATCAGACATTGATCCAAAGCTTCAGCAGTTTGATGGGAAATGCTTAAGTACTTTTAGCAGGGAAGATTTTAAGGATACAATTAAATGACATTTTAGTGCTCCTAGACGTAGATGACACGAGAGAAAACTTATGCAAAGTTGTTAGTTTTGCATTAGAGCAAGAATACGCATTGAAAGAGGATAAGGTTGAAGAACCTCCAAAGAAGAAAAATAAAACTACAGAAAACAAGTCGTCAGGGGTAAGTTTCTAAGTTTATTTGACAAATAGAGTATGAATAATATAACAAAGGGTTATGAGGAAAGTTTGAGAAAACGATGAGTGTAATCATAGATGTAATACCCATTACATTTATGGTGTAATAGATAATTATACAGAAATGAACATGTCATAAAGGTCATCGTATGCCAGTATATATATATGTGTATTAATAATGTTTAAATAATAAGTTCAAAATGCAAATTAGTACGCACGTGTTAATGAAACTTTATTGTTATATATTTATTTAGATATTTTGTTTCATATTGAACGGGCACAGATATTTTAAAGTTAAGAATATTTGTTTAGAAAAGTGACAACGGAAGAATGCAAGTAAACAAAATATGTTTTGTCGGGTGTTCTATTTGAACGTGAGACAAAGAATGTCTAATGATATTATCATGTGTATATAAATGTTGAAACTCAATTATTTGAATATTGTTCGGGCAAGATGCTCGAACGTGAATAGAGGTACATAGAAAAAATAATGATAATGATGCGGCGAGTATTACGCTCGGTCGTGGAAAAAAGTAGATAAAAAAAAATTGTTCAAGTTTTTGAACGTGTAAAAATTTTGTTGGATAAAATATAATAGAAAAAGAAAAAAATAAATAGTTTTAGATATTTTAATTTTGACATATCAAATTATTATTGTTCGGGTTTTATGCTCGAACGTGAATAGAGAGAGAAAAAAATAAATAAATAAAAAAAATCGTATTTCATTTAAATGTGTTTGGGCATGATGCTCGGATGTGAATAAAATAAAGTAAAGAAGAGAAGGATGAAGATGATGTTTGCAATTTGTTCAAGATTGTTTCTTGAACGTGTACGCATTAAGTGGCTAGGATTAACGTGATGGGGAATGTGATAAAAGGGAAAAGAGAAAATTGCTTAAGAGACAAAATGCTTTTATGGGGGTTGCGGTTTTGTGTTTGATCGTGATAAGGAAGAATTTAGTTGGTGGTATTATTATGTATATTAAAGTATGTCTCAAAAGAAATTACAAAACATATTTGTTTTAGCATCATGCTCGAACGTGAACAAAGAATATGATTTTTACTATTTATGAGGTCATTCAGAAAGGGAAATATAGATACGATTATCAATATTAGTGGCTAAATGGAGTTTGCACACTCATATCGGCAAACAGCAGAAATTTATATTTTTTAAAAAATAACTTACTGATGGTCATTGTTATATTATAGTTCGTTTCTGTGTGTATTACATTATAACGTTGTGTCGTTTGTTTTCTCTTATTTTTGAGTGTAAATTCACATTGCGATAAGACGTGTCACGGTACTTGTCTATCCCAAATTCATGTATTTGGTTTTGATGTTATATATATATATGTTATATTTGTTATTCTCGTGGGATTTTGTCTATATGTGTTACATTTTAGTGTTATGTCGTTGTTCTCCTCTTATATTTAATGCGTTTCCCTCGGTTTTAGTTTGTTATCCCGATTTTGTTTTTTGTCCATGGATTTATGAGTTTTGAACAGCGGTATACTACTGTTGCCTTTATTTACTGTATATATATAAACATAAAAGAGGGATACTTAAAGGAAACTTGAACGTGTGTTGAAAGGTGGTATTTCAAAAGATGTATTCTTGAGCTCGTAGCAAATAGGTTAAGTACAATTTTGAGTTAGAATGTCAAATAACCAGAAGAGTTGTTTACGTATAGGGTGGTATTTAAGAGAAATTGAGAAGGAAAGAACACCTTATGAAATACGAGTGAAAAGGGAAACCGTAGAAGCACATTTTTTCTGGTTTTTAAAATCAAACTCTGCAAATTAGAATCGGTGTCAAATTGATTAATTGGCTGTTTAATATAAAGCATGCATAGAAATGACACATTATAATTGTTCTTTTACTTCCATTAAATATGACCTTGTACACGGTTTTGTAATAAGCTTAAAGGGGACCGTTACTATTTGGGTATAGCGATATATCAAGTTTTAAAAGTTCGAACGGCGTTACAAAAAAAAAAAAAAAATAATGATTTAAGAGTGCATAAATTTAAGAAATGTAAATTTATAACAGTCGATAGAAAAGCATATTCAGTTTATTTAAATATATTTTACATTTAAATTAATATTTGATCTTAAAAGAAGAAAGAAAAAATATAACATTATTCGCGTATAGATACAAAGCAATTCAATTCAATTCAATTCAATATTTTATTTACGTCTCACCTTCTGTATAAAATTACACAATACATTTATAAAGGATACATTTTGTATACATAAGCCAATCTGTACAGATTTATGAGAGACGATAATCAATTAAAAGAATATGTATATGTACATAATAAATATTAAATCTAAATGGTAAAATTATACAACAAAAGTATTTAATTATTATTTACAATATAAGACTTCTCGGCGTCGTTTAAGAATAAAATTACAGGTTTTGGCACATAATCTTATAATATCTTGATTCGAAAATAAAAATACCATTTTCTGACAATCTGTAAAACTATTAAAATGTTCATCAATTTTAAGAGACTCAGTAAAAAGAACTTGTCCAAGATCATTATAAACAGGACAATGTAAAATAACATGATATTCATCTTCGACAGTATTAAAACAATTAAAACAACATCTCTCTTCCAGCGGCAAATTTTCATACCTCCTAGTTTCCAGTCTATTAGGAGCCACCCCACATCTAAATTTTGTAAAGGCGCTTCTTTCACAAAAAGGCCTTAACAGTTTGCAGTAGTTTTCTACAACATACTCCTGCTTAAAAATATTATAGGTTCTCAATTTATTCCGCCCATTTCCCCGTCTGGAAGAGGATGAACTAACAATACTTTTCCATTCCTCAATATAAATATCAAACATTCTTGACATGACTGTATCAATAAACATATTTTTATTAATATTAGTGTTTGTATTACAAAAGTCAACCAATTCAAGTTCCGTGAAATGTTTTTTAACAATGAAATTCCAATTTTTCACAATTCTATGTTTCAGACTGACCTCATCTGCCCATATGAATATTTTCCTATTAATACGATCTGGCTCCATATTTACTAATCTGTGCCAGTGTCTTGCAATTACTATCCATTGAGTATGGTAAATTGGAATCCACCCATGTCTCCCATAATAGCTGGATTAGGTGTATATTTACCAACACCAAGGAAGAACCTACACGCTCTCATTTGAATCGCATTAATAAATGAGAAATTCTTGCATCCCCAAATCGCGGCACCATATTCAACAATAGGACTTACAAGTGCATCAAATAGTTTTTTATAGACGTCATATGACATGCCACCAATAGCTTTACACTTAGCTATAACCAGACCTAGAGCTCTGTTTGCTGACCTAGCAACTGCTTTTGCAGTAATACTAAAGTCTAGAAACTCATTTAAAACAAGGCCTAGATAAGCATATTCGCTGCTAGTAGCAATATTCATATCCCCACACTTAAAGACGTGACTTGATCGTTCAAATGAGGTCAGGCTGAAATGGACAACATTACTCTTACATGAATTAATAGTCATTTTATTGTCAGTACACCAATGATATAACTCATCTAAGAGGTTTTGTAACTCATTCTCAGTATTTGCTAACAGTACGATATCATCAGCATACAATAAAATACATACTTTTTCTCCCCCAATGTCAACACCAACATCAAATGATTTTAAGTATACAGCTAATTCATTTATAAAAATGTTAAATAATAAAGGAGAAAGTGGACAACCTTGTTTTAAACAACAGTTCACAGTAAACCAATCTGTATTGAAGCTATTGACTCTGATCGAGCACCTGACCCCATTATAAAGGGACTTAATAGCCATACACATTTTTACATCAACCCCCAGAGATGTGAGTTTTTCCCATAACAGTGTCCTATTAATCGTATCATACGCCTTCTTAAAATCGATAAATGCACAAAAGGTGGATTTTCGTAGTTTTTTACGAACATCGACTAAACTAGTAAGTGAAGATATTTGATCTATGGTACTCCTTCCCTTCCGGAACCCATTTTGATCATCAACTAAGGACTTATTATCTTCAACCCATTGAGACAGCCTCAAGTTTAATATGTTACAATATAATTTATATGAAGCTGGGGCTAAAGCAATACCCCTATAATTTAAGGGGTCTCTTTTATCTGACATGTTATTTTTGGGTATCGGATTAATAATTATATTATTCCACATCTCTGGGACTTTACCAGTTTTAAAACACCAATTAAACAATCTATGTAAAAATATAATACAATTCTGGTTACATAAAACATCAGCTGGAATATTATCTACACCAGAGGCTTTGCCTCTTTTGCTTTTACATACGACATTAAAAACCTCTTCAAAAGAAATTTCTTCTGTTAAAAGAAAGTCGCTTTCTGTCAAAACGGCAGGGCTCTGATCGACTGGAATGTTCCTATCCGTAGTAACCTGGTTACCTGTTTGATTAAGTAGATCGGCATAGTCCGATTTCCACTTTAACAAAACATCATCAACATTTGAAGATACATTACCATTTGCGTCTACAACTTCCATTGGTATTAAAGTTTTGCGTTCCGAAGCAATTCCTATCTTACCTATCTTCTTCCAAAACGTTTGTTGATCAGCTTTTGATTCCAACAATAATTCTTGCTGCAATGTGTACCAGTACTTACGTTTTGCTTTTTGAACCTCACGATCGAAAACCCTTCGTTTTGACACAAAACTGGACTTTAGCTCAACACAAGACACACGAGACAATTTGCCCTTTTTCCATAACTTTTCTGCACAACACATATCATTAAAAAATACACTTAAATTATCATTCCACCAAGGTTTTTTAATTCTCTTTCTCCTATTACAATACGTACTATCAGACATGACAATTACTTTTGAATGCAATTTCTGATGCATTTCTTCGCTGACAATAGCACAAAAATCAGTATAAACTTGGTCAATATTACATTGGGATACTTCATTTGTTTCAAGACCATGTTATTTATTAATACACCAGATTTGCTAATTGACCATGTTGTTTGTTAAAGCGAGAACATAATTTATTGTGTACAAAGTAAACTTTTATGGGTTAGACACTAATTGGATCTTGCTTAATGATTAGTTTTGAATCAACAATCTGAACAGAATAGAAGTCCACATCAGCGGGGTGTATTTTTATAACAGGCGGTCAAACATAGACACTTGACAGCTACGCGTCTTCAAAGATATTAATATTTATTTAAGAGCAGATTTCAGCAACATGAGTGTGATAAAACTAATAAGATGAAGCCTTGGCATGGGTTACATCAGAGGTTAATTTGCTTGGGAAGGTGGCATCTGTGAATTTGTTCCACGTGAAGTTTTACAAGAATAGTACTTACGTTTAATTATTAAAAACGAAAGAAAAATTAAAATAAAATAAAATAAAACATATATGTATAAAATATAAACAGATATCTTACATATTTATATATATATTAATAATAATAATTTACATGATAGTACATACACTAATGTACGTATACATGTTTCATTAACTTAATTCATTGCGTTAATACTAATTAACAGGCATGTACAGTTTTAAAGTTTTATTTGATAAATTGATGTCATTAAACGATTAATGTAAAAGATTTTATTCAAATGTGGTATTTGTCTTTTTTCAAAGACAAGTGATAATGAATGGGCGTGAAAGTATTGTATTTATATTGTCTCTGTACTACGGATTTTGGTTTATGAGAAAAAGAGATGTATGAAAATAACGGATCTAATTAAGATATTTGCTAACCATTTTTCATATATGTGATTTATACGTGTAAATTACTGTATAAATAGAGCGTGTGTAGAAGAAGTGGTAGGGAGGAATTCGTAAGGTGTTGTAGCCAGAATGTATGAAATATTCAATACAATATTTAAGGACAATATTTGCAATGACTTACATGTGATTTGGAGTGTATTTTATAAGACAATAATTTAGATAAATGCTTGAAATTAAGACATAGTACTTTGCTTCATTTGTATAGATGAAGACATTAGAAGAGAAAATAGCAGAGCTTGAGAAAAAGTTAGAGAAAAAACAAGCTGAGGACGAGTTATCGGAATTTGAGAGAGCCAAGAGAGACGTTAAAGATGAGGCTGCAAAAGGAAAGGTGGATATTGATGTTTTACATGAAAGATTGATATTACTAGACAATTTGGCGAGAAAGCAAAATCATGACTTAAAGGACAAAATAAACTTAATACTAAGTAGATTTCATATACACAAAAGTAGACCAAATTTTGCTGCAGCTTTAGTGTTGAAACTTGTTTGCAACAAAGAGGAGGAAGCGATACTTGACAAAGAACAGAAGTTACTTAAGACATTTGGTTTCACTGATGATGACAATTATAATATGCAATCTCATAATTTGTACATGCATGGGCCAGGTTTTATGGGAAATTCTTTTGGTCAGACACAAGGTCAATCTTACGGAATGCCTCCTCGCTTTCCAGGTCCACCCCGTCGCGGTAGTAACAAGCCGGGTCATTTTGTTAGGGAATGTCCAGCTAACCAAAATTCTGCAAGTCCAAATTAAATTATTTACATAATTTTAAAACAAGTAAAATACATCTTCCATTCCGTTAGTTAAATTCATACTTATTTCGTTTCAGGATGCATTTCGGTTAAAACCATGGGAATTAAAAATAAATTTGGGAACAGTTAGACGCCCGACGTTTGCTAATTTTGAAAACAAAATTATTGATAATAGTAGGGAGGTTGTTTCAGAAGAGGAGGTTTATTCAAAAGCAATGGATGATGTATCTCCAGATATACAAAATGTGAATTTTTTTGAATCCGAAGAATTTTGTTGCTGGACAAATTCATACAAGGTTAAAGCAATGGGAGAAAATATTAGCTTGTTCGTATTCTTCAGATGAAATTTTAGATTGACTAGTTCATGGTGTAAATATTAATAATTACATGGTACATTTTAAAGGAGATTTCTGGGGACACCATTATGATGATAAGTTCCCACCTAGCAGAACATACAATAATTCAAATAAATGCAAAATGTTTTCTACGTTCATAACAGAAACCGTTGTGGATAGACTTAGAAATGGTTCAATTGAATGCTTAGGAAAAGTAGGTTTAGCTAAACCACCCCACATTGTAGCACCTTTAACCGTCGAGCCAACAAAACCTAGATTATGCATTAATCTAATGTATTTGAACAATTGGATCAAAGATATACCGTTTAGTTTAGACACTCTCAAAAATGTACCTCGAGCCGTTAGAGAAAATGCATATTTTACCTCAATAGATGATAAATCAGGTTTTGATAATGTTATGTTGTCTTTCATCAGGGAGAATATGTTAAATTGTACCGTGATATTACGTGCGGATGGAGCACCCAATTGTAAAAGTAATAGAAATATATTTTTCAAAAAAGTTAATAATATATTAAAAGAACAAGGGATAGGAATTACAATAATGGGGGAGATTTCAATGATACGATGAAAGGGATAGACAGAAAAAGTACTAGTTCTGAGGTAAAAAATATCCAATCAGTAAATAGTTTAAAATCTTTAATAAAAATAAATAACTTAACAGACATTTGGAGATATTCAAATAAGAATAAACAACAATATACTTGGCAGAGAAAAGATAAATCGCAGGCAAGTAGGATTGATATGATTCTTATAGGTTCAGACTTCATACCACTAGTAGAATGTTGCAAAATTAAACCTGCAGTTATTAATTCTACGGATCATCAAATTTAGAACTGGTGCATCAGAAAAGGGAAGGGGGTACTGGAAAATAAATAATTCTATATTAGAAGATAATGACTACATAAAATTAGTTGATAAAGAACTGGAAAGCTGCTTTAAGGGTAATCGTAATTTACAAAATCTTGGTTTAGCATGGGATATATTTAAAATAAAGGTAAGGGAGACAACTATAGCTTATTGTAAATCTAAAGCCAAACGTACAAGAGAAAATTTACGAACTCTTGAAAAAAAATTAGAAATAAAATTGAAAATAAGAGATGAACAAGAATCTGAGAATAACTTTTTAGATAAAGATATTGAAGAACTTGAAAATAATATTACCAAAATTTATGAACAAAAGGCTAAAGGGGCTCAAATAAGATCACGTGAGAAATGGGTCGAATTTGGGGAAAAAATAACTCGTACTTTTACGGTTTAGAAAAACAGAGACAGGTAAAAAAGTCAATTGATAAATTAAAAGGGGAAAATGGTGAGATTTTAACAGATCAAAGCGATATATTATCTAATATTAAAGAGTACTATAAAAAGTTATACTCGACGCACAGCCCTGATAAAACATTAAGTGATAAATATATATTTGAGACAAAACTAGAGAAAGAAATGTATGAAAATGATAAATCACTCTGCGATGGGGATATTACAGTAGAAGAATGCTCAGATGCTATTTATAAAATGAAACTTAATAAATCTCCTGGATTAGACGGTTTAACCGTTGAATTTTATAGAAAATTTTGGGATAAATTAAAGTTCATAGTAGTAAATATCCTTAATAGTGGATATAAAGATCAAACACTTACATACTCACAGCGTACAAGTGTATTAACGCTATTATTTAAAAAAGGTGATCCATTGTCACTAAATAATTACCGTCCTATTTCTCTTTTAAATATAGACATGAAACTTTTATCGTATGCTCTAGCACAACGATTGAAAAAAATCTTACCAAAACTTGTTAAAGAAGACCAAACTGGATATGTAAAGAATAGATTTATTGGTTTTAATCTAAGACAGATACAAGATATCATTGATTTCACTGATTTATACAAAATTGAGGGGGCTATAGTCTTCGTTGATTTTTCTAAAGCGTTTGACTCTTTAGAATGGAATTTTATGTTTTCAGTTTTAAAACATTTTGGATTTAATGATTCTTTTATAAGATGGGTTAAGACTTTATATAGCGATATTCAAACATGTGTTATGAATAATGGTTGGATATCTGATGTCTTTAAAAACACCAGAGGTATACGCCAAGGATGTCCTTTATCTGCAATCTGCATTATTATTTGTTTTATCTGTGGAAATTATGGCTTCAAGATTAAGAAGCAATACTGATTTTAAAGGTATAAGAATCAAATTAGATTGCAAAAGTCATAGTATAAAAATTTCGCAACTAGCAGATGATACTACTTTATTTTGTTGTTCTAAATATGACGTTCAAGTAGCTATGAACGAAATTGAAATATTTGGTTCTTATTCAGGATTGAAATTAAATAGAAATAAAACACAGGGGTTATGGGTAGGCAAGCTTAAATCATGTAAAGACAAAATTGAGGGAATCAAATGGAGTAATGGACCAGTCAAAACTCTTGGTATATACTTTGGGCATAGTAGGGAGGAATGTGAAAAATTAAATTGGGAAAATAAAATTGAAAAGATGAATAAATTATTTTGTTCTTGGCAAAAAAGAAATCTTACTATTTTAGGAAAAATTTTGATAATCAAAACACTAATTGTGCCCATTTTTACTTTTATAGGATCTGCCTGCATAGTTCCAGAGAAATATTTAAAAGAAATAGAAAAAAGTTGTTTTAAATTTGTTTGGGATAATAAACCAGATAAAGTAAAAAGAAATTCAATTATTGGTCCATATGAAAAGGGGGATTAGATATGATAGATATAAGGAGTTATTTCACTGCTTTAAAAGCTATTTGGGTAAAAAGATTAGTAAATGATTGTGAAGGAGGTTGGAAAATTATACCTCAGCACTATTTTTATAATTTTGTTTCAAACAAACAGTGGGGATAAGCCAGACGAAAGCATTGAACACATCCCAGATTTTTATAAAGATATCCTTAAATGTTGGAAATTAACTGGTGGAGGACTAACAAAAAAACCAGAAACATTTACAGACATAAGAAAACAAATATTATGGAACAATAAATTTATTAAATTTGAAAATAAAGCTATATTTTTAAAAAAAATGGATTAAAAGCGATCTTGTTTATGTAAATGATATCATAGATGAAAAAGGCTGTATTTCTCAAGACATCATTTTAAATAAACTAAAAAATAAATCAAATTGGGTAGCTGAAATTAATTTAGTAAAGAAATTAATACCGAAAGATTGGGTAGCAACTTTAAAATCGGAAAACTCTGTAAAAAGTATTGTTAATATAAAAAGAAACCAATTTATAATGGAAGGTTTACCTATAAAATTAGAATCACTATCAAATAAATTTTTATATAAGTCTCTGATAAATAAAAAATTTGAACCAGCTATTGGACCTAAAAAATGGCTGCGTATATTTAATATAGATGATGTGTTATATCAAAACAATTTAAATAAATTTTTATTCATATATTTAAATGAAAATAAACTTAAAATTTTTAGATGGAAATTACTACAACATATTCTACCTACAAAGAAACTTTTATGCAGGTGGAAAATTGTAAACAATAGTTCTTGTAATTTTTGTACACAAGAAGAGGATTATGATCACTTCTTTATGCTGTGTCCGTATTTAAAACTTTTTTGGAATAAAATAGATGATGTTTTAAAGAACAGTAAAATAACGTTTAAGATAAAACTAAGACACTTGATATTTAGATATAAAACTTCTGACGAAGAATATTTTGACTTTAACTATTTTTTAACAATTGTTGGTTTTTCAATTTACAAATCCTATTACATATCTGATCAAAAGACTAAAAATGTCAATGTTTTCTCAATTTTTCTCAATGAGTTCAATAGAAGAGTATGTCTACATATAAAAAGTAATTTCTTAGCAACAATTAGAAAACATATGAATAGTCATACTAAGTGTATTATTTAATATATATTTGCTATACAAATGTAATATGTATTTTACAACTTTTCACTACCCTGAGTGATTAGTGGATTATAACAGGGAACATCAGGAGGAGCTTGGACTCTTGAAGGATATTGTAACAAGCCAATATTTGAAATAAATATTTAATTATGTTGTTAAAAAAAAAAAAGTAATAGCCACATGGGTTCCAACATTTTATGAATTGATACACGATGCTTTTATTGTTGGTAACAAGGGACGAAAGGGTGTTTTGAAATATCCTACAAAGAAAGGTTATGATCCAGATGGTATAGGGTTATCTGGAAATCTGTTGGCAGTTCGCATAAGTTCAAAGCAATCTCTTTGTTTTAATTATGGAAAATTATTATTTCTTAATGAACCACTTATTTCTACTAAATTTCACTTGTTATGTATTGGTGATTCAATGATAAGATTTTTACAGTGGCGAAAAGATTTTAAAAACCCAATGGTAAATGTGTTTTCACAAGGAGGTGCTCTTGTGAGTGAAATAACACCCCAAATTGAGAGACTAACTAGAATGCATCCGCCTAGACTTTTGTTTATTCATGTAGGTGTCAATAATGTAAGCAAATCCTTTCTGTTTGAAAGCGAGTTCAGCCAGTTATTAATTACAACTCAACAATTAGAACATTTAGCACATAAACTTCAGTGCATGCGCACGAGTGATAGGCACGTATCTATTGTATTATCATCAAAGATGAAGCTATAAACGCAAGATCGGCTATTATTAATGAAAAGATAGAAAGTTTATGCAAGCGTAATTGTTGGATGTTCATGGACAATTCAAACATTAATTGTAGACATTTGAGAGATTGTGTGCACTTGAACGAAGAAGGTCAATTAATTTTTCTTGACAATTTGTATGGTGTATTAAAAAATGTTTGGTGATTTTTCTTCTGTAAATATATATGTATATATATATATATATGTATGTGATATAAAAATTTGAGTCAACACTTAACAATGTATTTTGGTTTTTTATTATCAGGTTTTATATATTTTGTTTTAGGAGTATCTCATGAAAAAAATTTGGTGCCCCTACATAACGTGTTCAAGATGTGCAGTAACAAATGACATTGATTTTAAGTACTGCAAAGCGTGTGGTTTTGCTAGGGAAAATAAAGCTACTAATTACCAGGACGAGATAAAAAAAGGAGGAAGTTTTAAATAAAATAAACAATAGAATTAGTCAGCTAGATGCTCTGCTAGACGCGGCTAGCTATTCTAAACAGAAATGTAGTTTAAATAAAGAGATTGAAAAAATTTTCATCTAGATTCGCGGAAAAATCTTACTAATGCAAGTCCAGAAGACATTAGGAAATTTCTCATTTTCAAAGAAAAGGGTGAGAAAACACCGATACACGATATTAGCTGCCCTTTACGCACGAAACACGGCCTTCAAACTTGCCAATGCCCAAGGACTTTGGCATCAAAGTCTGTTGATTCTTTACTGGGAAAAATCAGAGCATTATTTAGAGATGAGGGCAGATCAGGAGAGTGGAATCCTATGCTTCTTACGGGTAACCCTGCTGCCTCACATTTATTAAAAAAACATCTACAGGTCATTAATCAGGAGCAGGCTAACGCTAACATTTCTGTAAAACAAGCTCCTCCATTAATGTTTAGTAAGTTGGGAAAGCTATGCAGACATTTATCATATAGAGCTTCAGTTGAGAAAGATCCTATTTCGAACTTTCTCTATGCAAGAGACCTGGCTTATTTTTCAATTTTATGTCATTCTGGTAGCAGAGGGGGACCTTGGTTTATTGACGGCAGACAGATGTTTTCAAATACCCGACTCAGAGGGCATTTTTGTGTCTCAAACGGCCGGAAAAGTCGCTAATTTGGATAATCCGAGAAATTTCATAGTTCTTCCTTCAAAGGATTCTGATATTTGTCCGGTTAAAAACTTAACAAAATACATCACCAACGCCAAGGAGTTAGGCATTACACTTGCTGAATGGTATGTTTTCCGTATACGAGATAAAGTGTCACGAAAAATCGTTAACGAACCAGTTACTTCATCTTGCATGACAGAGAGACTCAAATTACATTTAAATGTGTTGAAATTATACGAAGGGGAAACTTCCCATAGCAGTAGGAGATGATGTGCGATTACATTGCGTATGCTAGGTGTTAATGATGAAGGGATAAATCAACACGTAGGGTGGGGCACAAAAAACATGGTTGATCATTATGCCAATGTAGGGAAATTGATAAGTCCTAAAGGACCGGCCTCAATTTTGTCGCAGGCTGCGGAAAATTTAGGGAAAGGAAGTTCTTCTTTTGATAAAGTTTCAAATCAATATACTGGTTTGAGCAAATTGAAAAGTTTCAGTTTCAATTAGTTATGATTGTGTTGAACAAAAGAATAATAAAGTCTTCTTCTTACATGGGAAAGCTTCTTTTTTATAAGTATTGGATATGTTTTATGGTAATATAGTTGTTGAATAAAGAGGTTTGAACATTGCATAAGGTTTTGTATTTAGGCAGTCAGTCATGTCAAATCATTTCAATGAGAACCGTTTATACATCGTTGGTTTGTTGAATCCAATATCTTATATATGAGAGAAACCGTTGTGAACTTGTAATATTCCACTATTCCAAGTTACCCCTTTCGGTACCTCGAATGTATAAGATAGCGCGGCCACTCTTGGTCTCATCGTCACTCAATTGGAGGTCATAGTTAGGGCATGATCGCTATGTGGATCGAATGCATAAGCGTTGCTGATTGAGAGGTCATTGTGTTTAAAAAAAAAAAACAAAAAAAAACGCATAATACATAATACAAAAAGCTAAAACAGAAAAACAGGGAAAAAAGAGAAGAAGAAAAAAAAAAGCTCAGCCTGTCACAATGGGTTTATATAAACTTTTGATCCTGTTCGTTTTTAGAGATGTTCGGATATTATGGGTTGTGAATATGATATATTCGGTAGGTACAAAAATAGACATTATTTCGTTTTCTCATTTGGGGTAGTAGGAACCGAAGTAGTAACGATTATTGGAGATTGTAAAATAGATGGTGAAATGGCCACAAAAAAAACAAACAAAAACAAACAAAAAAACAAAAAAAAACAGATTACGCAACTTTGGGACTTGTACTTATTTGAACCTTTAGATAGGCTGTGCTTGGTGTATAGCATGAAGCTTTTGGTATTTTATTTTCGGAACTGAAATGCGCATAAAATATCTCAACAGCTTCAAACTGAACATGAGATTTAGCGATCGTTTAACACAAATACGAGTCTATTAGAATATTATGTGGTCAACTACATGTAGTTATTTGAAGAAGCCAGATGGTCAATATCTGAGAACCAGGTAATAGTTTGTAATTAGTTCACTTATTTCCTTTCACCCCTTTTCAAACCTCTTATGGTTTGTTGAATCCAATATCATATATATGAGAGGAACCGTTGTGAACTTGTAATATTCCACTGTTCCCAGCGTACATCTTGTGTACTTGTGTTACATGCATGCGATATGAGGAGAACGTTATAAAAACAGAATAGAAACTTTACTAGAATATCATTTACGTGAAGAATATAAATAATGATAATAAAGAAGTAACTTACAGTGTTCAATAATATTTTCACCAGAGGTACTCCCAAATGACTACAACGTATTCAGGAGAGACAGAGACGACTCTCATGGAGGAGTATTACTTGCAATAAAAAGTGACTTGGTATGTACACCTGTCCACACAAGGAAGGATTCAGAGCTATTGACTGTTAAACTGCATAATTCAATGACTAAGTCTACCATCATTTCTGCATTTATCGTCCGCCAAACTGCACATCTGAAGAAAAAACCAGAAACATTGTCGATCAATTGTCCAAAATCAGATTAGACAACCCGAAGAGTGAATTTTGGATTGCGGGGGACTTCAACCTCCCCGACATAGATTGGAGTAGCTTATCAATCACGTCACACCAATATCCTGCTCGTATGTCTTCTGAGTACCTTGAACTAGCCACTCGCTGTGGAGTTGAACAAATAGTCAAGACCCCTACATGAGGAGAAAATATACCTGATCTATTTTTCACCAGCCATCCTTCTCTGGTAAATAAGTGTAAAACTATCCCAGGAGTCGGTGATCATGACGCGGTGCTTGTTGACACACTAGCTAAACCACAACGGGCAAAGCCTACCAAAAGGAAAATATACTTATTGGATAAAGCAAACCTTCCATCTCTGAAGGCAGATGTCTCACAGCCACCTCATAACATGAACACTTGTTGGACTTCATTCCGGGACAAAGTCCTAACCCTGATGGACAAGCACATCCCACATAAACTCACTAGCTCACGATACACAAATTCAAGGGCGAACACAGATACACGCCGACTTGCACGACGCAAGGACCGAGCTTTTAAAAAAGCAAATGCCACTAAGAGCACTAGAGACGTTCGCAGGTATAAACATCTTAAAGCAGAATGTCAACGCAACATCAGACAAGCTCACAGCAATTATGTTAAAGACATCATTAGCCCGGAAGCGAAGCAGAACCCCAAAAAGTTTTGGTCCTTCGTGAAAAGTGGGAAACAGGAAGCCTCAGGTGTGGCTCCACTTAAGAACACCGATGGATTGATCCACAACGACCCGAAGATAAAAGCTAATATCCTCAACAACCAATTAAAATCTGTCTTCACAGAGGAGGATACAAACACAATGCCAGATTAGGGACCTAGTCCCTATCCCAAAATGGCATCTATTATCATCGGAACCACAGGTGTGGCCAAGCTTCTTAAAAATTTAAACCCACACAAGGCAACAGGACCAGACTCGATATCGTCTCGCTTCCTTAAAGAGTTATCATCAGAATTAACGCCTGCTCTAGCACACATCTTTCAATTCTTAATTAATGTTGGGCAAGTTCCAGATGACTGGCGCATGGTACATGTGGTGCCCCTCTTCAAGAAAGGAGACAAGGGTACTGCGGCAAATTACCGTCCCGTGTCTCTAACAATAGGTGTCAACCCCCCCCCCCCCAAAAAAAAAAAATAATGTTGTCTCCTGTTATTTTCTGACAATCAAATTATTCACAGAATATCTAATTTAAGTAAACAGCCTTCCGATTTTCACAAATCTGATAGATTATATAAAAAACCTCTCCATTACTGGTCTGATTTTGTTATAACTAAAGCATGTAAGAACATTTTGCATTTTTAAGGGTATTTTAAATATTGTCCCCAGGGGTAGTTTCTTTCCTGTTACCGCTGGGTTTTTTCCACCTGTGGACAAGTTTGAAAGACCAAAGTTTTATTTCTTTTAATGCAATGTGAAGAGCATCATTTCTTGAATGTATGACTCCTCATGTTTATGTGAATAGCAGCCAGTTTGGAAAATCTGAACTCCCCAAAGATTAGAATTTGGAGAAAAATAATTTTGTTGTTCTCTTCTGTTACAGCCTTTTTGTGTACCTTATGAGAATATTTCATTGTCAGCACCATAACAGTACATGTGTTTTCATAGTATCTTATCAAATTGATATGTAGATGGAAGTAAAGTTCTACATTATTCGAGAAAATGAACAAAAAGTAATGCGTAATTCCTGTCTGTTACGTTCTGTCATTTTACTTGATAAAAAAACAGCATAACCTTAATCAGTAACAGGAAGGATTTTCAGGACAATTTCACTGATGAATCAAAAAGTTAATATACTATATGCCAACCATTTCATTCAATATAAGTTATAATCACCATATTAAATAAACTTCAAAATAATATACAGTATAATGAATAAAAAAAATAGGTTTTTAGCTTTTGATAACAGCAGAGAACATTGTGCAATTCTAGTAGTATGGTAAATAATAGTAACAGAAAGGAATTTATTTTAGAATTTTTCATTTAGGATTCGGTCCCAAATTAAAGTCTTGAATCTAAAATATTTAAAAACTGCAGCATGTACATGATGTACATACAAATTATTTTTGTTGACAATTTCCAAAAGATTTACTTATCATTCTAATGGCAAATGTGAACATGTACCATAGGCGGATACATACTAAATTATCCCCCCTCCCCCTTTTTCGTGGGAAACATTAAAATTTTTGGATGATTATATAGGGAATCACTGAAGCATGACTGTGACTGGAGCCCCCACCTTATCAAAAGTTCTGGATCCGCCACTGGGTACTGGGGTAGCGCCGACACATGGATTGGAGGACCTTACAGTTTTCTTCGGCTTGTATACATATTAAAAGTAATAACAATATATAAAAAAAATGTACATATACTATGTTATGTAATAGTCACTGCATCAATATCTTATCTACATGTACACAGTAGTACTACAATTTACATAAACAAGTATACTATATGCTTTTTCTTTTAAAATTTGTTTTATATATTTTCTGTTCTCTTAGGGTTAAGTACACTACAGAATGGCACAGCTCCAAAATTTCTTGAAGAAAGCAGCTTGGATAGGTTATTTTCAAACAATAAAGCAGAAGAGTTCATTTGTATACTAAATCTAAGGAATGGCTTAGATAGTCTTTGCTTAATCAAGAAAGTCTCCCAATTTACTATAAGTAGGTATGAGTATTATATATTGTACAACGGGGCTTTATTCTGTTTATTTTCGACCTAGTCATTATTTTGGGTATATGCACCCGGTATCGTAATCCATCTTATTGCCCGTTAATATAGGGAACTATAGCTATATAATTTTGCACCATAAGCTCACTGTATGTACAACGAACTCTGTATAATGTTCACATGTACGTTTATACGATTAAACATGTGAACAGATGCCTATAGCTCGATCTTGTGAGAAACTTTATGTATTATAATATATGATATATTTAAAGGTTCACAATTATAAATTCCAATACCAAACGTTACTTAATTCCAGCTCTATAAAACACCATGTTACTTCAAGCTTCTACTCCAATATAACTGACCAATACATACAGTTTCTCACAAGATCGAGCTATAGACATCTGTTCTTAATTTAGATTATATATTGCTTAATGGTCTTAGATTATTTTGATAAACTTGTAAATGTTATTGCAGTTCTACTTTGCAACTCATATACCGTATAAAGTATCACATAAATCAAGATGAAAGATCATTAAACTGATTAAGAACTGACCATCAACTCTTTCATGAAATTGACCACGCCACATCTGAACCACTTCAAATTCACTTGAAGTAGATTCCCATTCTGGATAGCACATCAGTCATTAAAGTCATAGTTTTAGTTTATTGTATACTAGATAGATACTTTATTCTCTAAAAACTAAATACAAGTTTACAGAGAAACATCTAATGATCTATAATCGGCTGTTTTCTGCTCTTTGGTCGTGTTGTTGTCTCTTTGATACATTCCCCATTTCCATTTGCTAACTTTATCTGTTAGTTTTTCCGTCCGTTGTCACAATTAAATTAAATTTGTTTATACTCCATAGAAAAGGTTAAGACACTTCACTACGGTAACCCTTTACTACCTGACAGAAACAGGTAAAAATGTTGCACAAAATACCCATATTTTAACTCCTTGCACAACTTACCCCGGTTCCAGCCCCTGACTTCCGTTCCTCATTCCAATATTACCATACCCTTGTCAACCCTTCACTCCAGTTCCGGCCCCTTCCCCTCATTCCTCATTCCAATGTTACCATACTTTTGTCCGCCCCTAACCCCGGTTTCTGCCACTGACTCCCGTTCCTCATTCAAATGTAACCATACTTTTGTCCACCCCTCACCCCAGTTTCTGCCCCTGCCCCTCGTTCCTCATACAAATGGTACCACACTTTTGTCCAACTCTAACCCCGGTTCCTGCCCCTGGCCCTTGTTTGTTCCTCATTCCAATCTTTTAATACCTTTGTCCACCTTCACCACGGTTCCTGCCTCTGACTCCGATTCCCCATTCCAATGTTTTAATACCTTTGTCCACCCTTCACCTCGGTTCCTATACCCGACTCCAACTCCCCATTCCAATGTTTTAATACTTTTGTCCACGCCTAACAGAAATATTTAAAGTAATACATAGAGATGTCTACTGCATCTGTCATTATATTGTAGAAAACCTCATTTGGAACAAACTCAGAGGAAGGACATTTTATGAAATAAAAGCTTTTTGTCTCTTTCATCGATGTAAAAATGTATTTTAAGCATTTGAACTAAATGTACACAAATTAAGTGTGTTTCCAAATACACAGCCAGCTGTTTGAAAGTAATGGCTTTGTGTGGATTATTATTTTTTTTTTAGCATTAAAAAAGTTGAACGTTAGAGTTTTTTGTTTGTATGATGTTTTTGTCTCACCTGCGAAGAAAGCATAACCTCATTGGTTGATATCTTTGGCGGAAGTACATGTGATACATCCTCATTCTTTCAATATCCAAGCTGTGGGAAGGTCGTGCTCCACGTGTTGTCGGCAAAGTAACTATATTCTTTAACTTTTACTTACATTTGCCTTGGTGGCAATATAGCCTTGGTGGCTTTAAGACCTTGGTGGTCATTTATATATGCCTTGGTGGCAAAAGACCTAGGTGGTCATTTATATATGCCTTGGTGGCAATAGACCTAGGTGGTCATTTTTATATGCCTTGGTGTAGACCTAGGAGGTCATTTTTATGATTTTTTACATTTGCCTTGATGGCAACAATGAATTAAAAATACTAGCCTTGGGGGCGTCAAGACCTTGGTGGTCATTTATATTCGCCTTGGCGGCTTCTTGATAGAACTAGATGGTAATGTTTGACCTTGGTGGCATAATGTTTTGGCATTTAGACCTTATAGGTAGTTATTATCAACCCGGGTGGTCAGATATTTGTTATGCCGTGCGCCGGTTAAACGCAGGGCAAAGTTCTATCGCTATATAAAATATATGTGGAAGTGGGGGCTCTGGCCATTTTGAAAAATGGAGTTGAAAGGAGAATAATAAATTGTTTATAGGGTAAATAGTTTCTTTTGTTACTTTTGACTGTGTTGTGTGGACTTTTCATTTATTTTTACATTGTACATACTGATAGAAATGCTATTTAAAGACTTTGTTAGAAAAGAATAGAATTATTGAGAAGTGGAATAATTTAGTGTGACATGTCACTTGATATTCATATTTTTTATCGGAGTGATGTGTATTGAATTGTAAGGTGTCTTCGTCGAGGTCCGAGTTCAGCGGTCTGTTTGATTGTACATATAATTGAATAGAATGTTTTTGTTTTCAGATAGTGTTACCTACAGCTTTGACAGGGTGACAAATGAAGAAGTAATGACATTGCACGATGATTCATGTCAATGAGTTTGAACAACCTTTTAATTTAAAAGGAAAGGATTTTTTCTAATCAGAATATGGTGAGAACAAATTGCAATTGAAGTAATGTTTTGGTTTCTGAAAATAGGAAAATAATGAATGGGGAAAATATTGATACCACACTAAATTATGTATGTCTGTGTTGAGATAGGCAGAAGATGCTAATATGGCACGGTACTAAAAAAAAAAAAATCTGTGATGGAAGCAGCTTTATGTTCAAATGAACCTATTTAAAAGTAATGCTAATAATTTTCCCGTAATTTCATGATGTTTTCTATTGGATGTGTATCTAATTTCATTGATGTGTTGAAATATGTCACAAAAATCTTTTTGTCATGGGAGATTATATAATGGTTGCAATATTTTTGTTTTGTTTTGTTTTATCTAAATTAATAAATAAATGTAATGTTGAATGATTTTGTATACTAGTACAAATGTATACTTAAATTTTATGTATGGTTAAATTTTTTAATTTTAAATTTCTTTGTCTACAGTTCGAGGGACACTGATTCCCTAGTGATTTTCCACGTGGATGTAGGCAAAGGGATTTTTCCTTTTCAAAGTGTGACTAATGCTGTCTTTAGTACAAATAAACAATTTGTTATTGGTTAATATATTTTCAGCAGACATGTGAAGAATCGAGTGGAAATACAATAATTGTCAATGTTCCTGATTATGAAGTAACGAGTGTGTTTGATTCAACAACAGTGAAGAAAGAGACAAGCCAGCATAGTTTACACTTGGAGGTTAAGTCCCTTTGCTTACAAGCTTTCCACATGCTGAAGATGTTATTAGAATAATGACAATGTTCATTTTGATATGAGTTCATTGCCTTAACTCAACTTTTAAAAGTCCGTATGTGGTCAAATTCATGAGAATTTATTGAATTATGAACGATTTATAAAAAACTGTTTACATGCATCTTTAAATGTTTAGAAGTGTTTTAAAGTAATTTTAAAAGGAATAATATTTAATAAAAGTGTTGAATTTGTTTTGAGTATTGGGAATACTATTCCTTAAGGGAAAGCCTTACTAGTGGTGTATTTTGAGATTGGCCTGCAAATATGCTGTATGGACTATAGAGTTTTCTATGCCCATTACTTAACATGAACTGGATGCAAGATTATATCAATCACTGAGGATATGTGTATAACCTCATTGGTTGATATCTTTGGCGGAAGTACATGTGATACATCCTCATTCTTTCAATATCCAAGTGGTGGTTGGTTTAAGGGCTATGTTTGGTCAGGCAATTATTATTGCCTGTTTGGGTTGATGAGGTTCTTGATAAGTTCCCCCCTCTCCCACCCATAAGTACCAAAATGTGAATATGTTTTTATATTTATATTTCAATATTGTTATTACATGTATGCATTTTGGGTTGATGAGCAAGAGACAACATTAGAAAAACATGAGCATTACCATGGGATCATGTTGACAAAACAAACCTTCGCTTTATCGATTTTCAAGGGAAAGGTCAATTAGGGCAAGTGTATTGGCATGTTTGTGTTTGCTTTTTCATTACAATGGTAAAAATAAGATTATATATCTCGGATTACAATAATGTTGATTATAATGCTTCATTTTATGAGCTCCAGAGTAGTTTTATAACTGAAAAACAACTGTGCACTATATCCAGTGAGCTCTTCTGCATTGCATTGTGCATGGTAGTCCACATTTTGGTTTCTGAAACGTTAAGATATTATCTTGTATTCGGTTCTTTCCTCTAGAGTTTTCTATGACCATAACTTAACATGAACTGGATGCAAGATTATATCAATCACTGAGGATATGTGTAGTATGCGAGACAGAGGTATATCGAATTACAATCCAGCGGCGTAAACTATTCGTATCTATGAATGATGATTTTATTTAAAGCTTTATTTGACAGAAGGTTGATGACTTGAAATCTATTAGGAAGTTTACGTCTATAATGTCTATTGTCCTTTACCTCATTTTCAGTTATGACGAGGCACCTGGGGGAAATTTTCACGATAATTTTTCTATTAGGACTATTGCAAGTATTTAAGCTGCTAACCATAGGACGTATCATTCACAGGAAATAACAAGTTTTGTTTGGGAGAACATTATTTGTATGTTGTTTTAGCAGAAAAGGAATTTTCTACGAGGATCATCGCGAGATATTTTCGTGGTTCACACTGCCGATTGGAAGTGGACGATAAATTGTTGACTCGTGTTACGAAAGAGAGAGCAATATCTCTTTTACGTCAAAGATACCCTTGTAAAGTTCGAAAAAGAGCAGACCAGCGCCGCTATAAGTAGGAAAATCGCGTACAGACCGCAATGTGTTTGTCATTTTGAAATTCCTAAAAATGCGACATGCTTGGCATGTTATGTCTGCCAGTGAGATTGATGACGCTTAATGGAATGTAATCAAGGAAATGGAGGCCGGGAGAGGAATTTTTAGAAGTTCTTAAAAAATTTAAAATTTTTAAAACTTGTTGATTATGTACTTTTCTATATTCTTTATAATTTCTTTCTTGATTACAGACATACAGTTGATAAAATAGATACTATAGTGACCAAATATGTTTCATTCTTGAAAAATCCAAAGCTTATTTCAAAGTCCTGTGGACAGTGTCAGAAGGATTTGCCAGGATTTTCAACAACTTTGGTATGTATAACAATATCTAACGCAATGCTAAGTTAGATATAGTTCTCCTTAAATGAGTTTTGAAGGCTAATTCCATTAGCCAAAACAATTAATTTAATTGCTATATAATTTATTGGTTTATTTAGTCGGCAGAATAGACTCGAGTTTAAACAAGCCTTGAACGTTAGTCTGTACTAAAGTGTGGAGACTGTGTGTTTTGTGAATGTGCAATTTTTCTGTGAATATGTACACACTTAATATAAAAACACTATTTGTTCTAAACTTTATGTGTAGTTAAAGTCTGACTTATTTACCAAAATTTGGAAATGTTTGGCATCATTAAGCACATGTTTGAAGACTCCGAAAGGGAATAGGAAAGTTGGTTGTTCACCTGTTAAACGTACTCCTGTTAAGAGTCCTCCTAAGAAGAAAAGCTGGTGTCAGGAGCTAACATTTATTATGGTTATACTTGTTTTATGAATATTTGATATTTTTCTATATAATACAATTGATTAATGATTGGTTATCGTCCTTCAAATTGATGAGCATGGAATGGGTATGTGAGTATTTCTATGTAGAGACGGCACTGGACTGTAACACGTATCAATTAAGTAGCAAAAAGCACACCATGTACATTTACTATTTTCAAATAGTATCATCATGCATTCGAATGGGTACATATGGTTAGAATCCTTTTCTCCTGGATTGGAAACCCTCTTTTAAAAATGGCTGGATCCGGCCCTGCAGTGATTATATGACAAATTGCATTGTAAGAGTGCTCTCACATGTTCGGACGTCACGTGATCAAGGTGACAAGTTGTGTTTTTTGGCTCGAGAAAATTTTGTGTTGAAAATCAATAGTTCATCCAAATATCAGCTGTTATTGAATTTTATATTGCAAACTTTGAGAGTATATATTGGTAATATAATCTTAAATCACGTTGATTCAAGTTTTATGGAGTTCTTGGATGGGAATCCGCTGAGTCAATTGGGTCAGGATCCCTAATAGACAAATGATAGACATTGAGATGAGGAACTCAGATGACGTAATTAAAAAAATATATTAGTCCGCCATACAATTGTGGATGCTGTGATTTTAAAAATGGACATAAATGAACAATAAGAACTGTTTTATAGAGCTGATGTGATGAGAAAAGAAAGATGTAGATTTGACCTGAAATAAATTATTAGAAAGGACAATTTTTTTATTGAATTTTATGATCAGAATTTTGGGATTATTTCATGAGGAGAGTGACATTTTTCACCATCTTCCGGGGTCCAGCAATTTGCGAAAAAAGTAATCTCACTTGCCACCCCGAAAATTTAACCAGACATGTATAAATGTATCAGCTTCGATATGAGCCATCATACATGTTCAAGTAAACGATATGGACTGAGCAACGGAGGAAAACGTTACCATTACGGCCTATGGAGAATTAATTGTAAATGTATACCCAAATTAGAAGCTTAATTCCAGAAGTTTTCAGGCTGATTTATGGATGATTTCACCTTGTACACCACCGAAAATGATGGTTAGTAGTTTTTTATTTATACCTAGTTATTATAAATGGTTTAAGATAAATATTATTGATAAAGATCAGCAAAAACTCAATGAAATTTTCGCTTTTAAAATGCATTACTGGCACGGGGCTGAACACTTTTTTTAGGCACAATCATAACTTTGTTTACTTCCGAGATATCCGAAAGGAATTTGTTTACTATATTGAAAAAGGCAAGAAATAACTTTTAAATATTATTAAATTGTAAGTAAACATGACACAATATAGTCTTTGTTATGTAATTATCACTTCGGTCTACAGGAATACCTGATAATCATGGGAGATAACACACTTCATACGAGTAAAGTGAGATACATCATCGCATGTGCTTTTATCCAATGATTTGACCCCTGGTCAGTAGATATATGCAAAAAAACAGAAAACACATGTACATGTTTTAAGAAAATCATGAATTATTATTTTTAATGCACTTGAGCAAAACAAAAGATATTGTCATTTCTCAGTGAAAAAGGGGGAGGGTCAAACCTTTTTGAAAACAATATTTCTGCACCGATTCAACTATTAAGCTAGTAAGCTACTACCCATTGCTTCTAATATAAAAGGTTTAAATGAAGGTTACTAAGCCACAAGGGAGAAGCATTTGTCTTTCTTTGTAATTAAACTTTCAAGAAATAGATTTTTCTCTCTCAATAATACTTATGTATTTAAATCAAATGATAACACAGCCTGAGTAATTTTTTTTTGTCTTATTTCAGTTCCAGACATATCATTACTTTTTAACCTGAGATGGCAAACTAGAGGTTTTTAAAAGTCCTGAATAACTGGTAAGCATTTTGTTTTGTTAGGCAAGCTCTAAATTGTTTATTTATGGTATTTATGCAATTGAAATTACAGTCGGTATGTTAAAAATATGCAAATATGAAAACTGTTGCTATGGTCTTGATATTGAATGGAAAGGCTTAGTTACAGATCGTTTCGACTCAATATTTCGAGTTAAATCTTGCGGCAACTGTTTCTCACGTAACACTGCAAACTATATTTAGCACTATTTTGATCTGTCGTTATTTAATGACGCCATAATACATGTGATGTCACAATGTTTCCTTTAAAACCTCATGTGGATTTCTCACTGATAAAAGGTTTTCACTGAAATACATGTTAAAAACATTTTTTCTCAAATAGAATTATGTGAAAAGACAAGTTTTGAAAATTTGCACTATATTGCACTCTAATTATATGATAAGGATGACTTTCCCAGTAGTTTAGAGTGCTTTCCACAGTTTTAAATACAAGATTTCCACTAGTAAGAATAATTATTTTGGTGTTGGTTTTTTTATAAAATCTTCATTTTTGCAAAATTTCTCTGCCAAAATGCACTTTAAGACACAAGAAAATTTTATAGAATGCTTTAACAGGGTCTGTGTGTTGTAATTAAAGGTTATAATCAGAAGTTTTGTCCTTGTTTTGACTAGTGAATGTATTCTGGAAGAAATTAATTATACATACACATTGTATTCAAAATAAATGAATATAGCGACGAAAGTGTCATTGCCTTATAGTGCTAAAACAACTTTATTTTTTTTCAGAAATGGACAAAAATACACAGATTTATTCAGAATGTTATACCGATGAAGATCACATAAAAATATTTGGAAAAATCAGAAGTATTGATTTCAATATGGGTCAGGATCCCTAATAGACAAATGATAGACATTGAGATGAGGAACTCAGATGACGTAATTAAAAAAATATATTAGTCCGCCATACAATTGTGGATGCTGTGATTTTAAAAATGGACATAAATGAACAATAAGAACTGTTTTATAGAGCTGATGTGATGAGAAAAGAAAGATGTAGATTTGACCTGAAATAAATTATTAGAAAGGACAATTTTTTTATTGAATTTTATGATCAGAATTTTGGGATTATTTCATGAGGAGAGTGACATTTTTCACCATCTTCCGGGGTCCAGCAATTTGCGAAAAAAGTAATCTCACTTGCCACCCCGAAAATTTAACCAGACATGTATAAATGTATCAGCTTCGATATGAGCCATCATACATGTTCAAGTAAACGATATGGACTGAGCAACGGAGGAAAACGTTACCATTACGGCCTATGGAGAATTAATTGTAAATGTATACCCAAATTAGAAGCTTAATTCCAGAAGTTTTCAGGCTGATTTATGGATGATTTCACCTTGTACACCACCGAAAATGATGGTTAGTAGTTTTTTATTTATACCTAGTTATTATAAATGGTTTAAGATAAATATTATTGATAAAGATCAGCAAAAACTCAATGAAATTTTCGCTTTTAAAATGCATTACTGGCACGGGGCTGAACACTTTTTTTAGGCACAATCATAACTTTGTTTACTTCCGAGATATCCGAAAGGAATTTGTTTACTATATTGAAAAAGGCAAGAAATAACTTTTAAATATTATTAAATTGTAAGTAAACATGACACAATATAGTCTTTGTTATGTAATTATCACTTCGGTCTACAGGAATACCTGATAATCATGGGAGATAACACACTTCATACGAGTAAAGTGAGATACATCATCGCATGTGCTTTTATCCAATGATTTGACCCCTGGTCAGTAGATATATGCAAAAAAACAGAAAACACATGTACATGTTTTAAGAAAATCATGAATTATTATTTTTAATGCACTTGAGCAAAACAAAAGATATTGTCATTTCTCAGTGAAAAAGGGGGAGGGTCAAACCTTTTTGAAAACAATATTTCTGCACCGATTCAACTATTAAGCTAGTAAGCTACTACCCATTGCTTCTAATATAAAAGGTTTAAATGAAGGTTACTAAGCCACAAGGGAGAAGCATTTGTCTTTCTTTGTAATTAAACTTTCAAGAAATAGATTTTTCTCTCTCAATAATACTTATGTATTTAAATCAAATGATAACACAGCCTGAGTAATTTTTTTTTGTCTTATTTCAGTTCCAGACATATCATTACTTTTTAACCTGAGATGGCAAACTAGAGGTTTTTAAAAGTCCTGAATAACTGGTAAGCATTTTGTTTTGTTAGGCAAGCTCTAAATTGTTTATTTATGGTATTTATGCAATTGAAATTACAGTCGGTATGTTAAAAATATGCAAATATGAAAACTGTTGCTATGGTCTTGATATTGAATGGAAAGGCTTAGTTACAGATCGTTTCGACTCAATATTTCGAGTTAAATCTTGCGGCAACTGTTTCTCACGTAACACTGCAAACTATATTTAGCACTATTTTGATCTGTCGTTATTTAATGACGCCATAATACATGTGATGTCACAATGTTTCCTTTAAAACCTCATGTGGATATCTCACTGATAAAAGGTTTTCACTGAAATACATGTTAAAAACATTTTTTCTCAAATAGAATTATGTGAAAAGACAAGTTTTGAAAATTTGCACTATATTGCACTCTAATTATATGATAAGGATGACTTTCCCAGTAGTTTAGAGTGCTTTCCACAGTTTTAAATACAAGATTTCCACTAGTAAGAATAATTATTTTGGTGTTGGTTTTTTTATAAAATCTTCATTTTTGCATAATTTCTCTGCCAAAATGCACTTTAAGACACAAGAAAATTTTATAGAATGCTTTAACAGGGTCTGTGTGTTGTAATTAAAGGTTATAATCAGAAGTTTTGTCCTTGTTTTGACTAGTGAATGTATTCTGGAAGAAATTAATTATACATACACATTGTATTCAAAATAAATGAATATAGCGACGAAAGTGTCATTGCCTTATAGTGCTAAAACAACTTTATTTTTTTTCAGAAATGGACAAAAATACACAGATTTATTCAGAATGTTATACCGATGAAGATCACATAAAAATATTTGGAAAAATCAGAAGTATTGATTTCAATATGGGTCAGGATCCCTAATAGACAAATGATAGACATTGAGATGAGGAACTCAGATGACGTAATTAAAAAAATATATTAGTCCGCCATACAATTGTGGATGCTGTGATTTTAAAAATGGACATAAATGAACAATAAGAACTGTTTTATAGAGCTGATGTGATGAGAAAAGAAAGATGTAGATTTGACCTGAAATAAATTATTAGAAAGGACAATTTTTTTATTGAATTTTATGATCAGAATTTTGGGATTATTTCATGAGGAGAGTGACATTTTTCACCATCTTCCGGGGTCCAGCAATTTGCGAAAAAAGTAATCTCACTTGCCACCCCGAAAATTTAACCAGACATGTATAAATGTATCAGCTTCGATATGAGCCATCATACATGTTCAAGTAAACGATATGGACTGAGCAACGGAGGAAAACGTTACCATTACGGCCTATGGAGAATTAATTGTAAATGTATACCCAAATTAGAAGCTTAATTCCAGAAGTTTTCAGGCTGATTTATGGATGATTTCACCTTGTACACCACCGAAAATGATGGTTAGTAGTTTTTTATTTATACCTAGTTATTATAAATGGTTTAAGATAAATATTATTGATAAAGATCAGCAAAAACTCAATGAAATTTTCGCTTTTAAAATGCATTACTGGCACGGGGCTGAACACTTTTTTTAGGCACAATCATAACTTTGTTTACTTCCGAGATATCCGAAAGGAATTTGTTTACTATATTGAAAAAGGCAAGAAATAACTTTTAAATATTATTAAATTGTAAGTAAACATGACACAATATAGTCTTTGTTATGTAATTATCACTTCGGTCTACAGGAATACCTGATAATCATGGGAGATAACACACTTCATACGAGTAAAGTGAGATACATCATCGCATGTGCTTTTATCCAATGATTTGACCCCTGGTCAGTAGATATATGCAAAAAAACAGAAAACACATGTACATGTTTTAAGAAAATCATGAATTATTATTTTTAATGCACTTGAGCAAAACAAAAGATATTGTCATTTCTCAGTGAAAAAGGAGGAGGGTCAAACCTTTTTGAAAACAATATTTCTGCACCGATTCAACTATTAAGCTAGTAAGCTACTACCCATTGCTTCTAATATAAAAGGTTTAAATGAAGGTTACTAAGCCACAAGGGAGAAGCATTTGTCTTTCTTTGTAATTAAACTTTCAAGAAATAGATTTTTCTCTCTCAATAATACTTATGTATTTAAATCAAATGATAACACAGCCTGAGTAATTTTTTTTTGTCTTATTTCAGTTCCAGACATATCATTACTTTTTAACCTGAGATGGCAAACTAGAGGTTTTTAAAAGTCCTGAATAACTGGTAAGCATTTTGTTTTGTTAGGCAAGCTCTAAATTGTTTATTTATGGTATTTATGCAATTGAAATTACAGTCGGTATGTTAAAAATATGCAAATATGAAAACTGTTGCTATGGTCTTGATATTGAATGGAAAGGCTTAGTTACAGATCGTTTCGACTCAATATTTCGAGTTAAATCTTGCGGCAACTGTTTCTCACGTAACACTGCAAACTATATTTAGCACTATTTTGATCTGTCGTTATTTAATGACGCCATAATACATGTGATGTCACAATGTTTCCTTTAAAACCTCATGTGGATTTCTCACTGATAAAAGGTTTTCACTGAAATACATGTTAAAAACATTTTTTCTCAAATAGAATTATGTGAAAAGACAAGTTTTGAAAATTTGCACTATATTGCACTCTAATTATATGATAAGGATGACTTTCCCAGTAGTTTAGAGTGCTTTCCACAGTTTTAAATACAAGATTTCCACTAGTAAGAATAATTATTTTGGTGTTGGTTTTTTTATAAAATCTTCATTTTTGCATAATTTCTCTGCCAAAATGCACTTTAAGACACAAGAAAATTTTATAGAATGCTTTAACAGGGTCTGTGTGTTGTAATTAAAGGTTATAATCAGAAGTTTTGTCCTTGTTTTGACTAGTGAATGTATTCTGGAAGAAATAATTATACATACACATTGTATTCAAAATAAATGAATATAGCGACGAAAGTGTCATTGCCTTATAGTGCTAAAACAACTTTATTTTTTTTCAGAAATGGACAAAAATACACAGATTTATTCAGAATGTTATACCGATGAAGATCACATAAAAATATTTGGAAAAATCAGAAGTATTGATTTCAATATGGGTCAGGATCCCTAATAGACAAATGATAGACATTGAGATGAGGAACTCAGATGACGTAATTAAAAAAATATATTAGTCCGCCATACAATTGTGGATGCTGTGATTTTAAAAATGGACATAAATGAACAATAAGAACTGTTTTATAGAGCTGATGTGATGAGAAAAGAAAGATGTAGATTTGACCTGAAATAAATTATTAGAAAGGACAATTTTTTTATTGAATTTTATGATCAGAATTTTGGGATTATTTCATGAGGAGAGTGACATTTTTCACCATCTTCCGGGGTCCAGCAATTTGCGAAAAAAGTAATCTCACTTGCCACCCCGAAAATTTAACCAGACATGTATAAATGTATCAGCTTCGATATGAGCCATCATACATGTTCAAGTAAACGATATGGACTGAGCAACGGAGGAAAACGTTACCATTACGGCCTATGGAGAATTAATTGTAAATGTATACCCAAATTAGAAGCTTAATTCCAGAAGTTTTCAGGCTGATTTATGGATGATTTCACCTTGTACACCACCGAAAATGATGGTTAGTAGTTTTTTTATTTATACCTAGTTATTATAAATGGTTTAAGATAAATATTATTGATAAAGATCAGCAAAAACTCAATGAAATTTTCGCTTTTAAAATGCATTACTGGCACGGGGCTGAACACTTTTTTTAGGCACAATCATAACTTTGTTTACTTCCGAGATATCCGAAAGGAATTTGTTTACTATATTGAAAAAGGCAAGAAATAACTTTTAAATATTATTAAATTGTAAGTAAACATGACACAATATAGTCTTTGTTATGTAATTATCACTTCGATCTACAGGAATACCTGATAATCATGGGAGATAACACACTTCATACGAGTAAAGTGAGATACATCATCGCATGTGCTTTTATCCAATGATTTGACCCCTGGTCAGTAGATATATGCAAAAAAACAGAAAACACATGTACATGTTTTAAGAAAATCATGAATTATTATTTTTAATGCACTTGAGCAAAACAAAAGATATTGTCATTTCTCAGTGAAAAAGGAGGAGGGTCAAACCTTTTTGAAAACAATATTTCTGCACCGATTCAACTATTAAGCTAGTAAGCTACTACCCATTGCTTCTAATATAAAAGGTTTAAATGAAGGTTACTAAGCCACAAGGGAGAAGCATTTGTCTTTCTTTGTAATTAAACTTTCAAGAAATAGATTTTTCTCTCTCAATAATACTTATGTATTTAAATCAAATGATAACACAGCCTGAGTAATTTTTTTTTGTCTTATTTCAGTTCCAGACATATCATTACTTTTTAACCTGAGATGGCAAACTAGAGGTTTTTAAAAGTCCTGAATAACTGGTAAGCATTTTGTTTTGTTAGGCAAGCTCTAAATTGTTTATTTATGGTATTTATGCAATTGAAATTACAGTCGGTATGTTAAAAATATGCAAATATGAAAACTGTTGCTATGGTCTTGATATTGAATGGAAAGGCTTAGTTACAGATCGTTTCGACTCAATATTTCGAGTTAAATCTTGCGGCAACTGTTTCTCACGTAACACTGCAAACTATATTTAGCACTATTTTGATCTGTCGTTATTTAATGACGCCATAATACATGTGATGTCACAATGTTTCCTTTAAAACCTCATGTGGATTTCTCACTGATAAAAGGTTTTCACTGAAATACATGTTAAAAACATTTTTTCTCAAATAGAATTATGTGAAAAGACAAGTTTTGAAAATTTGCACTATATTGCACTCTAATTATATGATAAGGATGACTTTCCCAGTAGTTTAGAGTGCTTTCCACAGTTTTAAATACAAGATTTCCACTAGTAAGAATAATTATTTTGGTGTTGGTTTTTTTATAAAATCTTCATTTTTGCATAATTTCTCTGCCAAAATGCACTTTAAGACACAAGAAAATTTTATAGAATGCTTTAACAGGGTCTGTGTGTTGTAATTAAAGGTTATAATCAGAAGTTTTGTCCTTGTTTTGACTAGTGAATGTATTCTGGAAGAAATTAATTATACATACACATTGTATTCAAAATAAATGAATATAGCGACGAAAGTGTCATTGCCTTATAGTGCTAAAACAACTTTATTTTTTTTCAGAAATGGACAAAAATACACAGATTTATTCAGAATGTTATACCGATGAAGATCACATAAAAATATTTGGAAAAATCAGAAGTATTGATTTCAATATGGGTCAGGATCCCTAATAGACAAATGATAGACATTGAGATGAGGAACTCAGATGACGTAATTAAAAAAATATATTAGTCCGCCATACAATTGTGGATGCTGTGATTTTAAAAATGGACATAAATGAACAATAAGAACTGTTTTATAGAGCTGATGTGATGAGAAAAGAAAGATGTAGATTTGACCTGAAATAAATTATTAGAAAGGACAATTTTTTTATTGAATTTTATGATCAGAATTTTGGGATTATTTCATGAGGAGAGTGACATTTTTCACCATCTTCCGGGGTCCAGCAATTTGCGAAAAAAGTAATCTCACTTGCCACCCCGAAAATTTAACCAGACATGTATAAATGTATCAGCTTCGATATGAGCCATCATACATGTTCAAGTAAACGATATGGACTGAGCAACGGAGGAAAACGTTACCATTACGGCCTATGGAGAATTAATTGTAAATGTATACCCAAATTAGAAGCTTAATTCCAGAAGTTTTCAGGCTGATTTATGGATGATTTCACCTTGTACACCACCGAAAATGATGGTTAGTAGTTTTTTATTTATACCTAGTTATTATAAATGGTTTAAGATAAATATAATTGATAAAGATCAGCAAAAACTCAATGAAATTTTCGCTTTTAAAATGCATTACTGGCACGGGGCTGAACACTTTTTTTAGGCACAATCATAACTTTGTTTACTTCCGAGATATCCGAAAGGAATTTGTTTACTATATTGAAAAAGGCAAGAAATAACTTTTAAATATTATTAAATTGTAAGTAAACATGACACAATATAGTCTTTGTTATGTAATTATCACTTCGGTCTACAGGAATACCTGATAATCATGGGAGATAACACACTTCATACGAGTAAAGTGAGATACATCATCGCATGTGCTTTTATCCAATGATTTGACCCCTGGTCAGTAGATATATGCAAAAAAACAGAAAACACATGTACATGTTTTAAGAAAATCATGAATTATTATTTTTAATGCACTTGAGCAAAACAAAAGATATTGTCATTTCTCAGTGAAAAAGGGGGAGGGTCAAACCTTTTTGAAAACAATATTTCTGCACCGATTCAACTATTAAGCTAGTAAGCTACTACCCATTGCTTCTAATATAAAAGGTTTAAATGAAGGTTACTAAGCCACAAGGGAGAAGCATTTGTCTTTCTTTGTAATTAAACTTTCAAGAAATAGATTTTTCTCTCTCAATAATACTTATGTATTTAAATCAAATGATAACACAGCCTGAGTAATTTTTTTTTGTCTTATTTCAGTTCCAGACATATCATTACTTTTTAACCTGAGATGGCAAACTAGAGGTTTTTAAAAGTCCTGAATAACTGGTAAGCATTTTGTTTTGTTAGGCAAGCTCTAAATTGTTTATTTATGGTATTTATGCAATTGAAATTACAGTCGGTATGTTAAAAATATGCAAATATGAAAACTGTTGCTATGGTCTTGATATTGAATGGAAAGGCTTAGTTACAGATCGTTTCGACTCAATATTTCGAGTTAAATCTTGCGGCAACTGTTTCTCACGTAACACTGCAAACTATATTTAGCACTATTTTGATCTGTCGTTATTTAATGACGCCATAATACATGTGATGTCACAATGTTTCCTTTAAAACCTCATGTGGATTTCTCACTGATAAAAGGTTTTCACTGAAATACATGTTAAAAACATTTTTTCTCAAATAGAATTATGTGAAAAGACAAGTTTTGAAAATTTGCACTATATTGCACTCTAATTATATGATAAGGATGACTTTCCCAGTAGTTTAGAGTGCTTTCCACAGTTTTAAATACAAGATTTCCACTAGTAAGAATAATTATTTTGGTGTTGGTTTTTTTATAAAATCTTCATTTTTGCATAATTTCTCTGCCAAAATGCACTTTAAGACACAAGAAAATTTTATAGAATGCTTTAACAGGGTCTGTGTGTTGTAATTAAAGGTTATAATCAGAAGTTTTGTCCTTGTTTTGACTAGTGAATGTATTCTGGAAGAAATTAATTATACATACACATTGTATTCAAAATAAATGAATATAGCGACGAAAGTGTCATTGCCTTATAGTGCTAAAACAACTTTATTTTTTTTCAGAAATGGACAAAAATACACAGATTTATTCAGAATGTTATACCGATGAAGATCACATAAAAATATTTGGAAAAATCAGAAGTATTGATTTCAATATGGGTCAGGATCCCTAATAGACAAATGATAGACATTGAGATGAGGAACTCAGATGACGTAATTAAAAAAATATATTAGTCCGCCATACAATTGTGGATGCTGTGATTTTAAAAATGGACATAAATGAACAATAAGAACTGTTTTATAGAGCTGATGTGATGAGAAAAGAAAGATGTAGATTTGACCTGAAATAAATTATTAGAAAGGACAATTTTTTTATTGAATTTTATGATCAGAATTTTGGGATTATTTCATGAGGAGAGTGACATTTTTCACCATCTTCCGGGGTCCAGCAATTTGCGAAAAAAGTAATCTCACTTGCCACCCCGAAAATTTAACCAGACATGTATAAATGTATCAGCTTCGATATGAGCCATCATACATGTTCAAGTAAACGATATGGACTGAGCAACGGAGGAAAACGTTACCATTACGGCCTATGGAGAATTAATTGTAAATGTATACCCAATTTGGGGCGATAGACTTTGTGAAAACAGTAATGGCGCCCAGTCCATTGGTAGACTTTGCTACATTTACGACATTAACTGCAGAAGCAGATGTGCACAAGACACTTTCACCATCACATAAGCTACCCAGAAAACGTCACCTATCAGAATCGGAATCTGAGGAAATATTAGTCGACAATAAAAAGATGAAGTGTTCGAGTTCACCACCCACATCTATGCCTACACCAGCTGACGATAAATTTCAACTAAGTGCCATTATGAACAT
Source organism: Mytilus edulis (assembly GCF_963676685.1). Taxonomy (NCBI): domain Eukaryota; kingdom Metazoa; phylum Mollusca; class Bivalvia; order Mytilida; family Mytilidae; genus Mytilus; species Mytilus edulis. The sequence continues at coordinate 314,371 of NC_092351.1, forward strand.
GATAAACAAGTTATCTGATAATTTCAATAGTGTAGCCACTAGGTTAGAGAACCGAATGTGTGAAATCGAGGGAAATGTCGAAAAACGTCTCTCTGTAAAATTCAACACAGTCATACACGACAGAGTCCAAAAAGAAGTATGTCAGTAAAAAGCTCAAATGTCAACAGAAGTTAAGAAAATAAGAGAAAAAATTATGTCACTAGAAAAATCATATGCTGAAGTGCTTTCGTCAGGTACCCAAAAAAGCAAAAATTCTAGTAGTGAGGTTGACTGACAACATTTAAATGTTATTGCTAAAAATCTACCCTTCAATAAACGGGAAGAAAATGATATTTCGATACTATTATCAAAAGTTACTGGTCTTTTGAAGGACGGCCTAAAACTTGCAAATATTGGAATTAAATCTGTGATTAGAAAACCTAGTAGATCAGACAACAGGCCGGGTATCGTAGTAATTTCGTTTGAAAATCTTATTCATAAAAAGACAGTGATGAAAGAAAAGAGATCGTTAAAGAATTCGTCCAAGTATTCAAATGTTTTTATTGAAAACGATTTACCGTTACAGCAAAGGATAATAAATAGTAACAATCATTTATTTTTAAAGGCCTTTGGCAAATAAAACGACTGCACAATTTAATCAGGACGTGTGATTAGGAAACAAGAAAGTGTAAACAGTGATTACAATTCGTCTCGGACCAATGACCAACGTGGTCAGTCTACACACAGCCGTACACATAATTATTCACAACAGGTCAATCGCCACGGGGAATACACAAATGAAATGCTGAGTTTTGGAGCCGGTAACAGACGTGGACGAGGTTTTAAGCCATCACGTGGTAAACAATACTAGGTATCCTGTGGGTTTTGAAACATAAACCGGTGGAGTAAATATGTAAATAGTGATAAAAATAGTTTGCTTGCTGCATGTATTGCGAAACGTAATTTGCATATATTAGGGCTAACTGAAACTCATCTGATTGGACAAGCCGGTATTGTCGTCAATGGCTACACATGGATAGGAAATAACCGTAAACAATTACACGTGCGTGCTAGAGCAGGCTCAGGAGGCGTTGCTTTATTGGTGCGAAATGTTTTATCAGATTATAATGTTACTAAAATAAACGATTTAGTTGATGGAATTATATGGATACGCTTTTCCGAAAGAAATAACACAGAATCTTGTTTTTATATTTGTGTGGTTTACCTACCGCCGGAAAATTCTGCACGGTCAGTAAACATTCATGAATTTTTAGATTCGCTTACATCAGATATCTATACAATTCCAAATGGTAGTCTTTTTTACTTATGTGGAGACTGGAACAGTCGGGTTTCAGATATACCGGATTTTATAACGGGAATTGATAATTTACCTGAGCGACAAGTTATAGATTTTACTGACAACACGTACGGAGATATTTTGTGTGACTTTCTTAGTAATGTTAACTGTTGCATCTTAAATGGAAGGAACTCTTTACATAATGATTTTACATATGTTTCAACAAGAGGGGCATCAGTCGTTGATTATTGCATTGTACCATATGAGAAATTAACTTTGTTTGACAATTTTGAGGGTATTAGAGCTCAACAATTAATTGATGGTATATTTAAAATTGGGGAGTATGAACCTAAACATATACCTGACCATTCATTATTATGCTGGACTTTTAGTACACAAGTTTGTTTGAATGACAAAGGAGCATCCGGCGACAAGTTACATACAAAACCGAATAAAAGTACTAAATTTGACACTCGCAATATACCTAATATAAGTGGATGGCAGATATTGAAATAGTTGGAAAAATAAATCAGTTTATACAGAGCTTAGAATTATTAGGAATTAACCAGAAAGAACTGGACGATAAATATATTGAATGGTCACAATTATTCATGACGAAATGAACTTAAAACTTACTAGACGAAAGGTGGTTCACTTGATTGGTCTTAATAATAAACGTAGGAAATGGAAAAAAAAACCCTGGTGGAACGATAACCTCACTACGCTCTGGAATGAAGTATGCGAAGCCGATCGTAAATGGAATAGTCGCCATAACCAGGATAAGGAGAACTTGCGTCATATATTTACAAACAAACGTAAACTTTTTGATAAAAAAATGTCAACAGACAAAAAGGCAATATTGGTACCGAAGTCAAGATAAACTTTTGAATATACAAAGAAGGGACCCTCGGGAGTTTTGGAAGAACATTGGCAAGATTGGTGTCGGTAGTGAAAGACAGAAGACCATACCCATGGAATTTGTACTAGAAGATTGTTCAATTTGCTCTGACACTTACATTATTTAAATAAATGGAAAACTTCTTATGAAAATCTTTTGAATTGTGATGCTGTAACTAATGTAAATGATAATATGTCAAATAATATTTTGAATATTGATTTAGATTGCGAAGTTAGTATTGATGAAGTGTTAAAAGTATTAACTCAAGCTAAAAATGGCAAAGCGCCAGGGATCGATTTGATACCTGTAGAATTGTTTAAAAATAATTTGTTATTACATGTTTTGCATAAATTATTTCATATATGTTTTAAATTTGGTAAAATTCCGTCTGCATGGTGTAAAGGGATTATCATACCTATCCCAAAGTGTTCTACATCGGATCCCAGGGATCCATTGTCTTATCGGGGAATAACTTTGGCACCTTGTGCCTATATATTATATTGTAGTATTTAAACAATAGATTGGTAAATTGGTTAGATCATAGAGATATTTTACATGTTGAACAAAATGGGTTTCGTAAAAGTAGAAGTACTATTGATCATTTAAGCACAATTACGTCAATTATTGAGACAAGGAAATTGAAAAAAATTGTCAACTTTTGCTGTCTTTGTAGATTTTAAGAAAGCTTATTATGATACAGTGAACAGGAGTTTATTATTTAAAGATTTAAATAATCTTGGAATTAGTTCAAAATTTTTGAATACTATCAAAACAATTTACTCTCAGGTTGAATATATGTCGTGGGCCTCAATCCTTTTTGTTGTCTGGGGGGACTATGGGATTGAAGTCACGCTTTTCGTTTTCCAAATTTTATTTTACTGCCATTTAACACAACACATGGGTGACAGACGACACTAACTGTTCGCCGCCGACAAGCATAAAAAGGTATACAGTCCCGTAAAATACAATAAACAGGCTAAATTATGTCCTACATTTCCGGTAACCAGAAATACCAAATAGAGGTATATAACATCCCCCGCCCAAATATAAAATTTGAAAAATTTTGGTCTGGTCACTGGAAATGCAGACAGCAATATGACATAATACAATAATAATAATAATAAAAAACGTTTCAAATTTGTATACACCCTTTCTCACTCTGGCATTACTAACTCCGTACATGGACACAGTTTTGTTTGTACTTGCATATATACTATATCATATATAAGATGAATATAACTTTCATACAGTTGACTCAACTCTTAAGTTTGCTATATATTGGTTACAATTTGTGCTCTAATCACAGTGCTGCTAGCAGAGACCAGAAACTCTTAATATAAATATTTTAAATAACACAATCTAGTATAACACTATCACACACACACTTATAAAGTAGCCAGAAGTTTCATGAAAATAATTTTGATAGACATATATACATACACTCTCGGCCTCAATAAACAATGTTATAGAAAATATACAGGTTTTCACTCCAGCAGACACTAACACTCTGTACACCGTTATATATTCAACTGAGAAAAACTTTCGCAAGTATTTGAAAACTTTTCAATTCTGTTGCATGTAACACATCTAGTTCAATTAATGCCTTTTCTAGCTTCATGATATATATACCTTTTGAATGAAACATTTGATAGAAATGCATATCTTTAAGAAAAATCAAAACAATCAATCGTAATATCATACGAAAATAACAGTAAATAAAAGTACATTAGTGCAATTCAATTAAAGCGATGCTATCATCACCAAAAACGTCACAAATCAAGAAGATTATGTCCTTCTGTATAGTCCATAGCTGAAAATCAGGGTATGACTGTAACTGCTCACATCTCGCGATCTAAGGTATGTAAGTTTAGCGATGCAATCATCACCAAAACAGCAGAACAAAAGTCCAACCATGGGTATTGCTTAACGGAGTGTAAATAAATTGAGCGATGCAATCATCACCCAAAAAAAGGTCACAAATCAAGAAGATTATGTCCTTCTGCATAGTTCATATAAACTGTGTAAATCCCGCAATCGAATGTTATGTTAGTTTAGCGATGCAATCATCACCAAAACAACAATATATATTTATCTTCCTCAAAAGTCCAACCATAGGTATTGCTTAACGAAGTGTAAATAAATTGAGCGATGCAATCATCACTTTATAAAGCTCGCCACTAAATTTTGTAAGACATCCAATCAATGCTATTTTTAAACGAAGTGTAATTTCAGTTAAGCGATGCAATCATCACTTTTACTGATAACGCACGCATTGTCTGTTTAGCGATGCAATCATCACCAAAACAAGGAATTAAACTGATTTCTCAAATTTCATCTACGGCACTCTGATTGTTTCATTTGAATAACTTTGCAATATATGACATATTTGACTTTGAACTAATGGTTTGGCGATGCAATCATCACCATGCGAAACTTTACTAAACATATAACTACTGAATCAACGGCGGTGGTCTTGAAAGTAGCAAGGTTTGTGCTTTGGGTGGTAATTTTGATAAAGGGAGCCACATCGCATTCTGTGCTGGTTCTCCTACTTTCTGAATCAAGTAAACGAAATTTGCACCGTCTTTTCGCTTGGCAAGAATACGTTTTACTTTCAATTGATTGTTTTCGCATGAATCCACTATTTTATCGGGGTCTATATAGTTATCATCACGGTACCGCACAGGCTTCTGAATATTCCTTCTTGGTCTATTTAAATTTGTAGTATCATGTTGAGAAACCACATCTGTATCCGGGGCGTCACTTTCTGTCGTAACATTTGTAGAAATAGACTTAGAATTCTCCGAGGTGTCTCTGTCAACGGAGCTAGAACTATTATCCGACTTACTGCTAGAATTTTCACTTTCATCGGTTTGTAGGTTAAAATAAGGTGCTGGTAAGGGCACCCGTATATGTGCAAGCTTTAATCTATTGATGTGCACGGGACGGCGAAAATTTCTCTTTCCTGTTGGATCTCTTAAAAAAACTAGATGTGCACTCGGAAGACATGTTACAGTAAACGGTCCATCATAAATATGCTGAAATTTCCTGCCTTGTCCAACGGGCTCTCTGGATAAATAAACATTGTCGCCTACAGTCAAATCTAGTTCATGTGCATTTTTATTTTCGGTCTCTACCATTTTCTGTTGAGCAACAAGGGTATTCAATTTTATATGCTCTCGAATAATGTTCAAACGGGCATCCAAATTCTCAATATATGTTTTTACATCTTTCGGAATGTCTTTAAAATCAACTATGTAAGAAGGCGATAACGGAAAATTTGGCCTTTTCCCGTAGACTATTTCAAAAGCAGAGTATTTTGATCCTGAATTTACACAACTATTGATTGAGAATACTATTCCAGGAAGCATTTCTTCCCATTGTTTATTGTCTAAAACATAAGGCGTTAAACGCTCCGCTAAGGTACGATGTGTACGTTCACAGCGACCCAAACAGTGATGCATCATACTAGGTGTAAATTCTTGCTCTACATTCAACATTTTGCAAACTTCCATTGTACATTTGGCAATAAATTCTGATCCTTGGTCTGAAATAACCGTGCTACACACACCAAAAATTACAGAAAAAATTGAAAATTGCCTGAGAAACTGATATTGCATCGTTATTTCTTAATGGCACAGCAAACAAGAAATTACTGAAAGCATCAACTGCTGTAAAAACGTATGTATTGGCATTATTTGATGAAACAAGTGGTCCAAAAATGTCCATTTGCCATACTTGAAATGGTTCACTAGGAGTAGGATATGCTACTATTTTTGCTTTCGTTTTTAAATTGCTAACTTTACGTGACTGGCACTCATGACAAGATTGCACGTATTCACTGATTATTTTACCCATTCGCGCAAAATAATAACGCTCTCTAACAGAGTCTAAAGTATTCTGAATTCCACTATGTCCACCTAATGGGGAGTCATGAGTAATTTTTAAAATTTGCGAAATCAATTGCTTAGGAATAACAAGTTGAAATTCACTCATGTTCTTTGTCCTTTCTGATTTTGCCTTTCTACGGTGATATAACACATCGTCAACTAAAATGAAATCACACGACTCCAATAAAATACGGCGAGATTCTTTTTGTGAATCTGGCAAAACATCATCTTCTAAATATGCAATGATTTTCTTTAAATCGCTATCTTTCCGTTGTAACTTTTTGATGTTAGAGGTATTTGCACCAACTTGAAAATCGCGCAAAGTATTAGCAAGTTGTTCAACGTTCTGATTATTTCTGCCAAATTTCTTTTTGCGATTATGTACATAAGAGTCTGACTCGTCCGTATCGGCATCATATGGATCATTTAGCGAGTCATGCTCGTCAGTTTCTACACTGTATAAATCGATGTGCTTGTCAGCTACTATGTCTATAGCCTGTACAACAACGTCGGTATTATCATTCGATTCAAATAAATCAACAAATTTCACTCCACCGGGTAAACGTATTTCTCCTGTATTTTCTGTTACCAAGGGGAAAAACGGATCATCTTCTGCAGGGCTTTCGATCGGAATGTTTTGGGGATTTTCACATCTTGAGAGCGCATCAGCTACTTTCATTTGTTCTGCAGGCTTATATTGAATTTCAAATGTAAATTGCTGGAGAATGGCAAGCCAACGCTCATAAATAGCTCCTTTGAATTGCTTCATAAACAATGGTTGGAGTGCTTGGTGGTCGCACTCCACGATAAATTGTGTACCCCTTAAATAGTCCGCACAGTCAAGAATACTAGTGACCATTCCCAACAACTCTAATTTCGTAGGACCATACGACTGCTGCCATCGTGATAAAGACTTTGATCCGAAACGAATGATATTTGGTTTTTCCTTTGTTGGGTCATTCTGATAAAGCATGTACCCTATTCCTTTTGATGAAGTATCCACAGCCAATATAAACGGTAAATCGAAACGGGGGAAACTGAGATTATCGGTATTTACAAGATGAGTTTTAAGATTTTGAAATGCTGTAGATTGTTCAATTTTCCATTCAAATTTTTGATTTTTCTTCAGAAGTTTAGTGAGTGGACTAATTATAGCACTGAAATTTGGTATAAACTTTTTAAACCAGTTAAATAATCCAATTGTGCGACGAAGTTGTTTTATATTCTGTGGTGCTGGAAAGTCGACAATAGCCTTCACTCGATCTTTTTGGGGGTCTTATCCCATGTTTAGAAATCTCGTGTCCAAGAAAAATACACGTCTCACTTGCAAAATGGCATTTTTTCTGTCCAAGTTTTAGTCCTGCATCTCGAAATCGTTTAAAGATTTCTTTTATATCGTCTAAATGCTTTTCAAAGGTTTCAGAGCAGATCAATACGTCATCTAAATAGCACAAACAAGTTCTGAATTTTAGACCACGCAGTACCTTGTCCATTAGAAGCTGAAATGTGTTAGGTGCCGTCTTTAACCCCATTGGCAGCCTTAAAAACTTGTACGTTCCAAAACATGTGTTGAAAGCGGTATATCTTGAAGATTCGGCGGATATGCCCATCTGAAAAAATCCGGAAGATAAATCTATCGAAGTTATATAATTTGGTAATATTTCAGCAAAGGATTCCGTCAGTTCCTGTAAGTTTGGTATAACATATTTAAAATCTTCTGTTTGCGCGTTTAAATGTCTAAAATCACAAACAAACCTATAACTTTGAGTTGAAGTCTTACTATTCGACGCTTCATTTCGCTTTGTGACTAATACTATCGGACTTGTAATGGGTAGCTTCTCTTGTTCACTAACTGGCACAACTATTCCTTGTTCAAGCAAGTTATCCAGTTGCTCACGCAAAACCTCACGTTTGTAAGGGGGTAACCTGTACGGCTTATGATGTTTACCAACAGCATTCGGCTTCAGATGTATTTTATGCTCCACTAAATGAGTATATCCAAGGTTTGGATTTTCTTTCGTCACAAATAAATCAAGATTATCCAACAAACATTCAGCTAATTCTGATTTTTGATCGTGTGTTAAATGATCGGATAAATCAAAATCTGTCTTAATCTTGGTCAAAATTTCTTGCCTGTCGGGACTGTCTGTAATGTCACATTGCTGTTCGGAATTATCGGTCCGCAGTCCATTTTCATTAGCAACCAACTGAATATTCTGCACTTCGGGTATCTCGGGTTTTTCAGACATTGCAACATAGGTGTACTCATTCGATAATGTTGAAAATTCAGCAATATTTTTGCCTTTTGGAATCGTTATTTTCACATTACTAGCATTCAATAATTTAATCGGAACTTTGCGATTGACAGGAACGACAACTAAAGATTTGGCAACTAAAAACTTGTGGTTAACTGAAAATTTGCTGTTTACGCATATCCCTTGCAATCCGACTGTAACGTAATTTGGTAACTTCCCAAAAGTCAAGTATTCTGTATTCGGTTCAAGTTCTATCATCTTAACTGTTTTAACTGGCACAGTCTTCTGATTACAACTAAAATCACTAAAATCTAAAACAATTTTATTTTCTCGTAAATATTCAGTACCGAGAATCAAAGGATGAGATGTTTTGGGAATGATATATGTTTCAATAATTTCATTTTTCTGATGAATTGTGGCTTGAAGTTTGGATATTCCGTTAATTCTGATTTTATCGTTGTTGGCTAATTGAATTTCCGATTCACTTAGTTGTTCAAAATAAAGTTTATGACGATCGGATATCGAATCATACAAAGATTTAGAAATGACATTGATAGAGCTCCCTGTATCAACTAATGCAGCTATTCTTAGATCACCAAATAAAACAGTTATGTACAAAAATTTATCTTTAGTTGAATTTTTATCAAAATCGGCACCAATAGACGAAGTTAACCCGGACGATTGTGCCCCACACCCGGGTTGGTTCTGTTTCCCTGTGCATAAAACTCCAGTTTGGTACAAGATTGAGCAATGTGGCCATTCTGATTACACAGTTGGCATTGATCAGACGGTTGAAATTGACCATACCCGTTCCAGTTACAAACTCTTTGAAAATGACCGAGACCTTTGCATCTCCTACATTCAGCTGAGTCAAAACGAGACGTATTTGCATTATTCGTGCTTGTATTTTCAGGTCTTTGTGGTTCTTTGTGGGGTACTTCCCTGACTGCCATACTAGTTATCAGACCGCTTAACTGTCCGATTTGATCCCTAATGTCATGAACATCAGAACGTGATGGTTCACTCTGAACATGCTCCTTGCGTTTACCCTGAACTAAGTCGGTAAGAATAGCAACCTGATTTTGTAAATCACGGATAACCTCGCTCTGGTTGGAATCAGTACTGTTTGATTTTCCTGGCAACTGCCGAGGTGCATGTTTATTTTCATGTTTAAGAGCATTTATAGAGTCTCCGTGTTGTCTATACCCACAGGCTTCCGCCATTTTTGCAGAAGTTAAGGCATGGTGTGCATCGACTGGTTGACCAGCACGTACAAATCAAAGAGCTGAAAGCTCTGAAGAAAAATGACGCCACTGTCTCTAATATTGAAATAGTTTTTATGCAAGTCTTGATTTTCACATACCGTAATTAGTTTAACAATGCAACATGTCTCGTAAGCATATAATTGATATTCGTATATGTGTGTGTGTGAAGTGAAGGTGCCAACTGGCTGGTTTTTTTTTTTAAAGACAAATGAATAGGTCAAGACTACCTGAATTGTACAAATAAATACCGTAGAAAGGCTTCTATATTTCTCACTGGTACATAGGCTGAATCCGGGTCCGTTCGCGCCCATTCACGTTTGCGCAAACTCATGTTCGCCCCCTTTCACTTTCACATCCTACATGTTCGCAACTAATCTTAATTGGTTTTGTGTTTAATAACTCTGTAAGCAAGTGTTTTCTTATAAGTATAATTGTTGTCATTGTCTCAAAATAAAGTGAGACAGCATTTTTTTTTTGTGTTGAATAAATCTTAATCATGTTTTGGATAGCGTATTGTTAAAGATAATAATAATCCTTTCTAAATAAAGTGGTATTTTGTCAACGTTTTATTTAGCGTTGAATAACTCTTAATCATGTTTTGGTTAGTGTATTGCTATACTTTGTTTCATTGACCTCTTTCATAATGAAGTGAGATTCTGACTAATTTTTTTTCTGTGTGTTGAATAAATTTTATCATGTTTTGGTTATAATAGTGGATTGCTATATTTTGGTTCCTATATTTTATTGTTTCGTTGTTTCAGATCAAAACAATTATCTTTTGTGTTTTTCCTTTAAAATCTTCAATGTTTTACTCATACCAAGCTATAAATACATTCAGTATTTACACCAAAGCAATTTAAAACAACAATCATGATTTTCCAATTATTCAACTTGAATTTGAATTAAAATTGGGCGCGAATGAGTAGAGTGCACACGGACCTTGGGTGTGAACGTGCGAGGTGCGAAAGTGTATTGGGCGCAAACAGACCTGATACCACATAGTCTGAACCCCCTTCTCCCACAAAATATGAAGTAAATTAAAAACAAATTGTTCAGAGAACAATTGAAGTCTTTCCACTAGAAAAGATCTATTTTTATATTGAAATATGAAAAATCAGTTTAAAATGTTAGTTCCTATGGCTTTATGACGTCCTATTAACCTATGACCTTGACCTCAATTTCAAGGTCACAAACCATGGACCTTGAATCAAAATATCCTAGGTCTTTAATATGTTTGGTTAATGAGTACTACCACTTGACGCGTAATTTTAAATGTAAGATGGACAAAAACTCCCTTTTATTGTATGCGCAGCCTTTCAACCAAAATATACAAGTAAGGACATGTCGCAACTAAGAATTTATGAAAAATTATTTGTCAAAATGTCATACAGTATTTGAAAAGAAGTGAAAATAAGCCAAAATCAAAATTTATAATATGACCTTGACCTTTGACATTGACCTCATTTTCATTTTTAGTACCAATGACCTCATGAAGACCCTATGTCTCTATCAGTTATGGTTTACCAGTTGAAAATGCATATCGCTTGAATCAAATGAAAAAGGGGGAATAACTCTCATATGGAGTCCCCATAGAGCTATGGTTCAAACGAATATTCTTATCCTAAATATGTTACGAGCAATTTGGTAAAATAAAATCTTTTACGGTTACGAAGGAGAGGTGGCCACAAGAAAAACAGTGTTTGGGGAGATAACTCTTACAACGTAATGTATTTTGTTATAATTACATTTGATATATGTTTCATTATAATACTTTATTCTGATTGGCTAACTGCACATCACATGTTATTCCTCAAGCAATTGCATCACTCAATAAAACTTTTCATTCATGATAACACGTGGTCCCACAATAAAGTGCACAGATGAATTGAATAAAAAAATTATAAAATTCGTGTTTTCATGATCCTAGCTAAAAAAAGTAATTATAAGTATTGAATGTTTCTTTTTGTAACCTCATAGGGTTGCAAAAGCGTTGACCGTGTGCACATTTTTAGAATGAAGCGCTTACGCTTACGCGCTTCATACAAAAAGTACTTCGGTCAACGCTTTTACACCTCAATGAATTTACAAAAAAAAGCATTCAATACTTAAATGCAGTTGTAAATTTTTAAAGCAAAAAGAGTTAATACTAACTTTCACTTTTTTGGATGTTCATGTACATTTTGTATGTATTTATTTTTCTCAACTACATGAATTTTTTGGTGTATTTTTAATGATATATATGAGTAGTCCAAATAATTATTACGTCTGGCAAGGCTTTTTAAATTTTATTCTGGGACACCTTCCTATGACCACAACATGCACAAGGCTATGTTAATTTTTTTCTGGGACGCCTTCTTACGAACGTCTTAGGAAGGCGTCCCAGAAAAAAATAAAATAGCCTTGTCAGACGTCATTATTATTTGGACTAATACATGAGATATTGGATATTTTTATGCATTATTTAACCAGTTGAGTCTTTTACAGGATTGTTTGTTTAATGCTGTTTAAACATTACTGAAAAATAACCCACCTTAAATTTGCTAATTATTTGGCATGAAAGTTTGATTTATTGAAAGGGACTCATAGTTTTCCATTTAATTTTAATCTTGGTTAAAACAATAGCTTCGTTGTTTACTTTTATACACAACAACATATTCACTTTGGTTTCGTTGTTTACCTAATATTCACTATGTACTTGGTAACAGTTATTAATTAATTGAATAGAAAATATTATAATAAATATTATTGGAAGCCGAATTGACGTCAAATAGATGCCGATTTGACTAGATGCCAATTTAACCAGGTGCCGACTTGACTTGTACGTTTCAATTTCTCTGCGATCGTTTGCGGTATTTTCTTGAGAAAACCTATTTTCCATCATCAAAGAGAAGAAGAAACTGCTTGAAATGATTCCCGAACGCTTCGTGATTGTTAAAATAAGTTTAATTCACTCAAAAAACAATTTTAAAACTTGCGATGTTTAAACAGGAAGTTTCTAAAGCACGTGTAAAAGAAGAAATTAACCGGTGAGAGTGGAAATCCGTACATAACATATATCACTATAGTACGACTTTTAAAGCAAAACAGTTTCATCCTTTTGTAAAACAGTCTTTAATATACCTATCACATTAATGTTTGAAGGGTCTTAAGCTTATTCAAACCATATAAGTCGGTATGAAACACCAAAACGGAATGATAATAACCGATCACGTTTTGTAGTTTACAAAATTCTGGACTGGTTCCTGTCAAACTACAACACTTTGTTCGACTGTAGTGGAATACAAACAGAAACCAGTTAGTTTGTAAACTGGTTCCTGGCTGATTACTACACAATGCTCATGCATAATGATAACACAAGCACATTCCAGTTTGTATTGAAATTAGTAAATACGAAACCAAGCGCGGTAGGCAGAGAAATCAGGTCGGCAGTTATGGAACAATGACTGCGTCATTTTCCAAAAACGACATTTTTTCGGGCAACCCACTTATAAATTTTGCTACTAACTCGTGGTCATGCTTTCTTAATATTTGAGCTTTTTCCGACAGCTGACTGAAATAATCTTCTAACGACTGACCCGGAGATAATACCATGTTTTGAAAAATTTCACTTTCCATTATAACTGTTGCGCTTTGCCAACTAAAATTTATATATTTTTCCTTGAACAAAACACAAATTGTTATCCACGAACTTTTAGACTCGTCACTCAAAGAATTGTACCAAGTTAACGCAGGCCCCTTTAGATGTAAATGAAATGCTGCAATGCGTCTTTTGTCTGTTTCTGGCAATTCATGGAGAAGTGCGTAAGATTCAAATTCACTGAAAAATCCTTTCGCATTATCTTGGGGGTATCCTGAAAATTCACGACACCTGACTAATTTGCTCATTATTGAAGTAGTCTGAATCTTAATAGGTAGATCAACCGATTCTGTGGGGATTTCTGTTACATTTAACGGTTGTGGGGTAGATGTAATTGGACTTGCCTCGGCTAATAACACATTTATTTCTGGTTCAAAATTTGCAGTGTTGTCTGGAGAATTAACATCACCTACATTTTGTAAATCAAACTCTGTTAGTCCTACAATTTCGTTATCCTCAAGGAATCCGTCACTTAATAATGATCTAGAAGATAAACTTTGTATGTTACTGTCCGTTTCTGAATCGCTTTGATATTCGTTGTGTTCTATAGAAGGCTCGGAATTTTCATCTGACATAATCACCATTTACCGGTACAAAACTTTGTGTTCATGTTAATAGAATGGATACAATAGGCACTACTTGAAACTCATTGGCGATACAAATATCACCAAACAAGTATTAATTGGAGCATCGAAAATATTATATGTCTACACACGTATTCAAAACTGTTTACTGCACATTTATTTAATTTGGAATGCAATATTATAATACTGGCGATACTATTATCACCCTGTCTATGCATGCATCATTTTTCCTTCCTAAATAAACGAAAACGGATAATATCGGATGCTGAGTTGTTGAGACATGCACTGGCGATACTTTATCACCAAATAATTATGAGATACTAATCAAAATATGTAGCTGACTTGTCGCTGACAAAATTGTCCACTTCCACGTGTTCGCAAAAATAATGTTCACCAAAAATTATATCACAAATAAAAGCAATATTTACGCTAAAAAGAGCCTTTTAAGTCCTCCACCATGTCGTGGGCCTCAATCCTTTTTATTGTCTGGGGGGGACTATGGGATTGAAGTCACGCTTTTCGTTTTCCAAATTTTATTTTACTGCCATCTAACACAACACATGGGTGACAGACGACACTAACTGTTCGCCGCCGACAAGCATAAAAAGGTATACAGTCCCGTAAAATACAATAAACAGGCTAAATTATGTCCTACATTTCCGGTAACCAGAAATACCAAATAGAGGTATATAACATATAAATAAACTCATCATAGATACCAGGACTAAATTTAGTATATACGCCAGACGCGCGTTTCGTCTACAAAAGACTCATCAGTGACGCTCGAATCCAAAAAAGTTAAAAAGGCCAAATAAAGTACGAAGTTGAAGAGCATTGAGGACCAAAATTCCTAAAAGTTTTGCCAAATACAGCTAAGGTAATATATGCCTGAGGTAGAAAAGCCTTAGTATTTAAAAAAAATCAAAATTTGTAAACCGTAAATTTATAAATATAACCATATCAATGACAATTCATGTCAGCACAAAAAGTGCCGACTACTGGGCTTGTGATACCCTCAGGGAAATAAATCTCCACCAGCAGTGGCATCGACCCAGTGGTTGTAAATAAACTCATCATATATACCAGGACTAAATTTAGTATATACGCCAGACGCGCGTTTCATCTACAAAAGACTCATCAGTGACGCTCGAATCCAAAAAAGTTTTTAAAAAGGCCAAATAAAGTACGAAGTTGAAGAGCATTGAGAACCAAAATTCCTAAAAGTTTTGCCAAATACAGCTGAGGTAATCTATGCCTGAGGTAGAAAAGCCTTAGTATTTCAAAAAATTCAAAAATTTGTAAACAGTAAATTTATAAATTTAACCATATCAATGACAATTCATGTGCAATTAAATTG
The DNA here is from genome assembly GCF_963676685.1 of Mytilus edulis. NCBI lineage: Eukaryota > Metazoa > Mollusca > Bivalvia > Mytilida > Mytilidae > Mytilus > Mytilus edulis. Next base: position 329,533 of record NC_092351.1, read on the forward strand.
AATGGAAACTTAACTGAGTGGTTCAGTGTTAACTCAGGCTTAAAAAAAATTGTGTATTGTATAAAAATATCATTATCTTGGCTTATTATGAAAATAAAACTGTAAATGAAAGAGCTTGCTTTGTGTGCAAGGATAAAATTGAAGATGAGAAACATATTATTTTAGATTGTCCTTTATTTGCAGATTTACGTGAAAGTTTATTTTATGAAGTTAAAAGAAGTAATGGTGATTTTAATATTTTATCTGATGATGATAAGTTTATATATCTTTTTAAAAAAATACTGATTGTGTTGATGTGATTGCCAAGACCTGCTTTAACATTTTAAGTAGAAGAATAGTTTTATATGCTTAATTGATGGTTATGTTTTTATAAACTTGAAATATTTATAGACATGATAATTGTAGTTGTATGGTTTTACATAACAAAAATGTTTTTATAGACATGATAAATAAAATAGTTATAATTCATATTGATTTCTATAGTCTCTCATAATTCTTTATAGAATGGCACTTGTATTTTAATTTATAAAATTATTGTTTGATTCAATGTATATATTATGATGATTGTATAATATGTCTTACAAGTGGTGAGACTCAAATAAAATATTGAATCTGAACCTGAATCTGTACAATGTTAGACAGATTTAATTTCATATATAAGGTATATAACAACAATGTCTCATAATAATAAAATTCTTTATTTAACGAAGGTAACACATTTAACAATTACATGTTAATCTTCCATGAGGCCTTCAAAAACTATTACTACAAATAGAAAACAGAAAAAAAATACATACAAAATAAAATACATAATACAGTTAAATATAGCAGCTTAAATATTGAATAAGTACATATGCATTCAGTAAAAGAAGAAAAAATACATTAGTTTCGTGCATCTTTATTCTGTTCAGTTAGAAAATAGTTTGAACAGTTGGTCTTAAATGTATCTAAATTATCTATTTCTTTAATATTATTTGGTAAAGTATTCCAGGTAAAAAGACCAGAATATTTAAATGTTCTTTTTAAAAAATCAGAATTAGGTCTTGATACATGAAGAAGTCCTGATGTTGTCGACCTCGGACAATAATTATAAAGATTAGCACAAGCAGTAAGTTTAATAGATAGATAATCAGGTGCTAGACCATTCATACATTTAAACATTAACACAGCTTGAAAATAGTGTATCCTCGTAAATATAGTCATCCATGCAAGTTTTTTAAACATTACTGTTGATGGAAAATCAAAAGAAACAGATAAAACTAATCTTGCAGCACGTTTTTGGAGCTTATGTATCCTCTCCAGATTAATGTGTGTGGTAAGACCCCATACTGTACAACAGTAGTCAATAATGGGTAATAAATAGCTATTTTAAAAAGAATAAGACCCTTTAATGGTAAATAACGTTTCAACCTTTTTAACAAATATATTCTGGTTGAAATAGTTTCGCATATTTATCAATATGAATTCCGAGAAGTTTTTCAACTTCAACATTATCTAAAGCGATATTATCTTGTGATAAAACACATAAACATTCATTACAGTTTACCAGTTTTCTGTCTGATCCAACAAGCATACATTTTGATTTCTTGCTATTTATCGTCATATCATTTTCTTTACACCATTTAATAACATTGTCTAAGTCTTTATTTAAACATATATTTAAATTTACAATAGATTTAGATGATAAATGTAAAGTTGTATCATCAGCATATAGATCAGATTCTGTATATTCTAAGGTTAATGGTAAGTCATTTATATAAATTAGGAACAATAAAGGTCCAAGTATAGAACCTTGAGAAACTCCAAAAGTTACAGTTTTATATTTTGATTCAGTGGTTCCTAACTTAACTTTTTGCATTCTATGAGAGAGGTACGATGAAAACCATTTTACAAGGGTCATCGCATTTGTATAATTTGAGTTTTGATAAAAGTATATTGTGATTTACCGTATCAAAAGCCTTCTTAAAATCTAAAAAGAGAAAAGCGGTAAAATTTCCATTGTCCAATTCTTCTAACCATTTATCAATTATTTTAATGAGTGCTGTATGACAAAAAGTTTTTTTCTCTAAATCCAGACTGCTGTTGTATTAATAATTTGTGTGTGGTTAAGAATACATATAGTTGTTTAAAGACAGTGTTTTCAAATAACTTGGACACAGATGGTAAAATTGAAATGGGTCTATAATTGTTTGGGTCTGTTTTATCCCCTCCTTTAAATATGGGAGCAACTTTAGCAGATTTTAATATATTAGGAAATATTCCTGTACCTAAACTAAGGTTTATTATGTGAGCAAGGGGGCTTGCTACAATCGACCTTGATAGTTTTAAAATTCTGGGTCCAACTCCATCAGTTTGTAACGATATCGCCTCGTCTTAATAGTATTAGTGTTTGGGTTGCGACTAGCTCATGAAGGAACAAACACACATCTTACGTTAAAGACATTTTTAATAAGAGAGAGTAAAACAAAAAGGCGTTTCCGGACATCACTTGTACAGTTCCGTAAAACATATAAACTGAATTACACATATACATATAATATATATCTAAATATATAACAAGTTCCAGTTGATTAAGTTATGTCTAGATCCTTTAGACCTTGTAGAACCTGGTCATTTGTGACAGTATATAATGAGAATTTAGTATCATCAATTATTTTTGAATTGACATAGTTATTAATTTTCTCAGATTTAAAACTTTTGTGAGGATTTGATATAAGCTTCTCATCTACTGTGATAAAATGATCATTTAAGCAGTTAGCAATATCATTTTTGTTTATAAGTACTTTTCCTACGTGTGTTAAAATGTCAATTTCCTGTTTTGTTGTTGAATTCATATCCTTCAAATGCCTCCAAAGAATTTTACAGTTTTTATCGTTATCTATTGCATCCATAAAATATTTTGCTTTTGCATAACGGATTAATTCACTAGTTTTGTTCCTATATTTTTTTATAATTTTCAGTGTCTTTCTTTTTGTGAAAATAATCTCATCGGAATTTTGATTTACCGATTTCATTAGTATACCATTCAGGTTGACATTTATTTTTTACACGTCTAGTAACAACAGGTGCATGTTTATCTAATACATTGACAAGTAAGTAATACCACATGTCCATTGCTTCGTTTGGATCATTGATTTCCTGTATTATATCGAATGGTTGATTTGACAAATCTTGTAAAAACATTTCATCATTAAATGTTTTGAAGTTTCTGTATTTGATCTCAAAATGTGAATCTGGTTTGTCTTTAATAAGCTTTGCAAATTTGTTTACAGTACAGCTAACAGGATAATGATCACCTGGGGCGTATGATGGTACTATTACATTGATAAGACTTGTAAACTAGGATTTGTACTGTAAATATGATCAATTAAAGTGACACTAGTAGAAGTAACTCTAGTAGGGTCAACCACCATTTGAAGAAGACCATATGTTGTAATATAAGTTGACCATTTAGAAGGAAGAGGCTTCAAAAAATCAATATTAAAGTCGCCCATTAGCAATATATTATCATTTATAGATAAGCCTTTTACAACCTCATTTTCAAAATAAGTATACCAAGAGGTTTGGCTATTAGGTGGTCTGTATACAAAACATAATAAAAATGATTCTTTGTGTTTTGGAAAAATCTTAAACCAGACAGTTTCTATGTTTTCATTCTGTAATAATGTCATTCTTTCATATTTAATATCATTATCAAAGTAAACTATCCATCCCCCACCTTTTTTATTTTCTCTATCTTTTCTTTCATTGCTATACCCTGGGATATTAATCTCATTTGAATCCCGCTTACCTTTTTTAGTATTTAAAAACGCCTCAGACATATAATTAATTACCAATCAAATATTTTTAATAAGTTTCCTTAGGAAATATCAAATACATATATGTATATCGAGTCACTGAGATTCACACTTAACATGCTTCAGTAGGATCATTTTTAAAAGATTTGAAGAACAACATTGTTTTAGTTATTGTCCCAGGACAGGACTAATAAAATATGCCCCCCCCCCCCCCCCCCCCAAATATGTGCGACGCAAGTGTAAAGCAAAATTATATCCGAGTGAAATTTGATCCGGAGGAAAAAATGTCACAGTAGTTGTTGTCCCTATATATATCTATTCATTTATAGAAAAATTATCGTAACTTTATTATCATATATCGACCGTTTTATCTGTTTGTAATCTATAAATAGGCAAATGGATGAAATATTGACCGTTCTTTCTGTTTGTAATCTATTAAAATGTTGACCCTAATGTCTGTTTGTAATCTTTTTTTTAGGTACAGCAAATAGGTATACTCTGTAATCTATTTATAGGTACAGCAAATATGTATACTCTGTAATCTATTTATAGGTAAATAGGTATACTCTGTGTTTAAAAAGAAAGTAACTATTCAAAATCATTTATGATATACAAATGCTAAGCAAAAATATTTGAAACAAAAAACTCACCGAAACGTACATTAAAAGGAGAGCTTGTCTACGCCTGTAAATATAATTAGTATTTCAAAAGATTTGTGTTCTCTTTTGCTCCATTTTTTTTTTATTAATTTGCTTATTTTGTGCCATCCTTGATATTTGGCGTCTTGATTTTGTTGATCATTTTTATCTTTTTACATTGGTATTTTGATTTTAAAAAATGTAAAAGGGTTCTAGTTGATATTATGGATGATTCCCAAGATAAACCTTCTAGCGTACAGTTGTCTGTTAAAAAAATCATCCGAATACCAAATTTTACACCGATGCGTACCAAAAACGAAGCAGTTTTTGGACATTCTTGTTGCTCAAATGTAGTGAAAATTTTATTAAAAAAATTATTTTCCCCAGTCACCTTTACCAAATTTAGACTTAGAGCTGTAACAAATTTTACACCTTTCATTTTCATTGCATCTTGATGAAACATCAAACGTATTATTTAGGACATTTAATTATAGTATATTCAGCAACCAATTTAAATTATATATTTTAATATAAATTATCATAACATATGATATATTCAAGCTTTAGATATAGTAGCTTCTTTATGTTTTTTTATAATCTATTAATAGATCAATCGGTATACTATGCAGAACAATGTTATTTAGCCAAGAAGTAAATGGGGAGAATCATTTAAGATATATCAATATTTGGCAAAATGTATTTGAACCAAGAAATCATTAGAACGTACACTAAAGGGGACTTCTTTTCTACGCCTAAATAAATGAGATATGTTAATAAGATATCTGTTCTGCTTTACCCCATGATATATATTTGTATTTGCTTATTCGGTGCCCTCCCTGGTATTAAGCGTCCGAATTTGATTATCAACTTTATCTATTAACATTGTTGTTTGTTGCAAAAAAAAAGATAGAAAAGGTACTGGTCGATATTATAGATGTTTCTTTGGATAATCTTTCTCTCGGACAGTTGTCAGATTAAAATTCACCTGAATACCACATTTTAATTCCCTGTCATTTATTTATCATCTCAGAAAAAAATTATATCTGTGCATTAACCTCACTTTCAGTTATAGAGATGTTATTATTTTTGGCCGCCGTGGTTATATTTCCGGCTCCGTCAAAATAGAATCTAAAATGCTATTTTGCTGGCTCCAGCAAAATAGCAATCTATATTGAGTTTGGCTATTTTGCCGGTCTAAATTAGGATTTTCAGAATACAAGAATAGAAAAAATATAGAAAAAAATAAACTTTAGTTAGAATATCTCTAAACAAATATGTCTTCTTCATAACTTTAGATAGAACTAGTAAAATTGATACTCTCAACGTATTAAGAAGTCTCTTAAACTATATGTATTTTTTAAAACACATTTACAAATCATATATATTAAAAATAAATTATATCATATTCTAAGGTTATGGTTCTAAAACAAATCAACAAGCTCAAAATGTTTAAAAATGTAACAAAACCAGTGCCTTGCTTTTGGTGCATTATTTAGACTTGCACACGAAAGATGCTGCCACTGAAGACATGAACTGCACATGACACTGGTTTCTTTTGCGTCTGCATCGCTTTTGCAAAAATTGCAGATATATAAATTTAATTCATCTTTAATACAATAAATGCTTTCGATCGATTTCCAAGCTTCTTTTGTGCAATATTTCTCTATTAATCTTATATTTACTAGTTTGTCTAAACATAAAGTTGAAACCATTTCAGGGCAAGTTTCTACGTGTTCCTCTTCTATCACAAGACCGTCATCAACCGCTGACTTTGCTATTTCTTTTCCAACAAACCATTCTAATACAATCACATCAGTCTCCTTGGACGCTTTTTGATCAAAAGTAATACATTTTGTCTTTCGTGCCTGCTATTTAGGTAATCCTTTTACAGTTTGTGTAATTCCCTTTGGTCTCCCGCGCTTTTTCATTGTAGGTGGTAAAGCTATACTCGAAATCGTTTCAGCAGAGTTCAATTAGTTATGTTTGAGTTTAATGTCATCTCTCTCTGGTTCGATTTCACCACTTTCACTACAGTGACTATCGGTAATACTTTCCACTTATTCAGTCAGTTCTAAAACTTCGCTTTGTGATTCCAGTTGATCAGGATGATGTTTCCACTTCAAGAACTTCCACCACTAAACAATGCTTTCCATCATTTCAATGTTTTAATATATTTTGTAAAGTGGATGTTTTGTTTAAATAATCGTTTCCTGTTGCTGTCGAAAACAAAGTTGCAATCTGCTGGGCATGAAGCTGTGTTTGTCTGTATTTCTCACTTTGTGACAATTTACGGCTACGTTTTGGAGTCTATGAGATCTAGTATATGTGCCTAAGTTTCATCTCTGGTATATTCCATTCATCTGAAACAAGTCTTCATTGTTGACATCTCAAAGTTTGTGTCTACATGGGAGAAACATACTTTTGAAGAATGTGCATGTACAAATGAATTCCACTCTACTTGCCCCTCTTTAAGTTTACTCTCCGCACACCAAAATTCTCCACATGTCCAGTTCTCTTACTTTTTCAATACGACATCGCTACAGTTTGAAGTTTGTTTCAATACATACCTAAGTGCGTACGGCGTTAACAGTTCTTGGTATTTGTATTCGGCAGATTCCGTATCAGACGCATTAACCGGTTTCGTCAGAAACATGCCAACAGTTTTATGATCTCGTTCTGTTCTTAATGATTTTATGGCGATCAGAATACTTCCTGTGAATTCTGGGCAGGTTTGGATGGATAGTCAGTACGGACTTCACTTTATCATTAATACTTTCGATTCTGTTATTTGTTTTATTTCCAAGGTTGACTCCATGTTTAAGTCCGTAAACATATTCTGACCTTATAATATGCCAGTTTCTGTTGAAATAGGAGACTACGGTACCGTTCAGATGTCAATTTTTCATAACAAGATTTATATTATTCCTTCGATCTTCAGTAAGATATTTTCTGTACAGTTTCTAATTAAGGAGCTGATTTTTTTTACCCGGGAGTGATACCAAGTTTTTCAGGTGTTATCTCTCTCCTGAAATTGCATAGCACATGACTGTGAATAACTGGAGATTAGCATCAGGCATCGCTTTTAAAACTCAATACATTCCGTTCGGAAATATCTTTATTAGTTAATATAACTTTTAAAAACATTTTCCCATGAAGTCTTATGTATTTTTAAACAGTTCTATGATGGATGCGACAAATCTTGATCCTCCTCAGTTAACAGAAACAATACAACAATTTCAATCTGCCCATTACCATCAACTGTAATTATGAAATAAAGTGACAGTCGCAGATTGTTTGTTTTGTATGTCGCATCAATAAGTTTAATTTCGGGAAACTGTTCGAAGTTGACTTTATAGCTTCATCTTGAAAGAAGATTGCTTTCAGGTTTTTGTCACCATCCGTGACATATTCGACAACAGCACCCAATCATTAAGTTGACTTGGTCTATCTTTGTCTATTTTCTTTATGCCTGAATGTATATCGTGCACATCTTTCAAAACAACTTTCTTTTCATTTTTCTGCATTACAAAGTTCTGTAGCATCTTTTTGTTAGCGTTTACTTTGAGCATGTTTTCTACATCTTGTCTTTCTTCGGAAGATAGAATGATGTCTCTGTTTTGGCAAGTACTTGAAACAAATTTCATTGATTTCATGTTTATGTTCATTGTTGTATTTCGACACTGTTAGCTGTTGTCCATCTGGAGTTGTACACTTGCAGTTGAATGAACAAAAGACAGTTCTGCTTGAATGTAGCCTGGTAAGGACGTTGACCTGCAAGAAGATATACCATCTTAAAAAAGGTTGTTGGATAGGGTTCTTAAATAGTTTATTCGTTATTCGATGATAAGCGAGAATAACACATTTAACCCTTATTTGCTTTTTTAGTTTTGCAATTTTACGCACTACACCAAAACGTACTTGTTAGTGCAAAGTATACACAAAGTTAGGGTTACTTCGATTGAAAGAGGTTGAATGTTGCTATTCGACTCAAATATTTTGAAATTTATTTAGTTACAAGAAAAAAACAGAGATGAATGTACATGTATAAAAAAATCAGGATTGGTATCTTCCACGTATATATATACACAGATACAGATGAAATGATGAAATAACTAGACTTATCAGTAGATGAAGTTTTGTGTGCCTCCATGAACACAGCAATACTTAATAGGACCATAGAGTAGCCTATTGTTTAATTTTTGTTTGGTGCTCTGGTTTTCATGAATTTGATTGTCCTCGAATCCCGCTTCCATAGTTGAACATAGTTATCTTTTTCAAACTCCTTTAAAACCTGCTGTATGTCTTCATATGAGTCGAACTTATCATTTAATTTAAGTTTTTCGTCTTCTATCTTCGAACGTTTAACAGAAATTAACGTATGTACATGTAATTTAATGATTGCAGTTCACCAAAAGTTAATATACCAGACCATGAAGTCAAAGTAAAGACTAAAAACTTATTGACATTTAGCCCTATATCCGATTTGTATATACATAATTTCTTACAAATATTTTTTATTTCTAATAGTCGGATTAAAAGTCTGAAATAGGACCTGCAAAATAGCAAAACTCTATATAGATTGCTATTTTCCGGAGCCGGCAAAATAGACATTGCCTTTTTTTTCTGAGACAAGTGTTTGGGACCATCCACAAGAACTTGTGGTCATCCGATGTTCAGTACTTCAGTATTTGATTAAGGTTCATGGACGAGAGCGGTTTCGAGTTGGTCACTGCAAACAGAAATTATGGTCACTCACAGAAAGGGGAAAAGTGTATCAAAATTGAGAGATTTATTCCAGGTACATATTTAACTTTATACTTTTTGATTTGTCTTGACTGCGTTTTATATTATTTTGTCAACGTTCCATCAAGTTCAGAAGGTAACCTTAATTTTCGGAACAAGGCAAGTTTAACACAGGACTGTTTTGGCCGAACTGTCAAAAGATTTCAATACCCCCTTAACATAATATTGTCCATATTCTGAGTTAGAGCTGATGAAGTTTTCTATAATTTTGATATAATCTGTCCCAAAAGTAGTACAACACACTGTAGAAATATTATTCAGAAAGTGCAGATGGATTTTTTTTTAATTTTCATTTATTGTCTAAAAGAAATGCACTAGGAAATAACTATGGTCTCGGACCCAATTCATAATTATTTTCTCGCTAAAATATAATACGTTGATACATACACGAGTAGGATGGTGACAAGGGAACATCACCATCTAAAAATGGATAGGAAATGAAAAATTATCTTTTTTTACCATTAATTTTTGTATTAAGCTTCCCGTTAATGATAAAGATATCAAGATTAGCTTTATCTAAAGTAAGTTTAGCAGGATAAATTTCTCTAGTATACATACTGAAGTCGTCATTATTGAGACCCAGTATTGGATCCAAATATCTAAAAGTATGTTTTTGTATCAGATGTTGTTTCGATGGGTCTTTGTTGATTTTAGTCATAAATTATAACTCATATCAATACAAAAACAGGTCCGCGATAAGTGGTGCACAGGTAGTCCCTATTGGAATTCCGATAACTTGACGATAAACGGAATCTCCAAAGTGAACAAAAGTGTTATCTAGTAAAAATTCAGGGGCAGATATAGTATCAAAGCATGTCCATTTGACATAGTTCTTTTGTTTGTTGCTGCTAGAAAATGACCTAAAAGAATTGGAACATATGTATTCGCATTCTGACTTTTTAAATGTCCATTTAGGTAGGTGTGTGAATTTTTTCTTAATAAGAATATAAGGCTAAGAGGTATATAGGGTAAAAAAAATCAAAACTTTGAACAGATTCAAAATCACCAATATATGCCAGCAATTTATCATTGTACTTCCAACGAGTTTTTGACACTGCAAAAGCTTACGTTACTAGATTGTGTCTTGAATGGAAAGATGTCTCATTTGGCACTCATACCTCATCGTCGTATTTCTAAATTAATAGGTAATATTGCACCCACTATGATCCAAAGGATTTATATAATCGGACATATTGCACATGCGTCAATAAGACAGCAGCCGAACGATAAAAATACCTCTGAAGGACTATGCTGTTGTCTGTTCTATGGTTGGGTTGTTGTCTCTTTAGCACATTCCCTATTTCCATTCTCAATTTTATTTTTCGAGTGATGAAACTATACAAAATATGTTAAGCTAGTTGCCGTCCGAGCTTTTATAACACTTATTTTTAGCATACTGAATATTATGATGTTCAGATCCTGATTAAAAGTTTACACATTCAGTACATATAGAAGTGTTTCTGTGCCAGTTTTCGTGTTTTTCGAGACAAAAATGTTTTTGGAATGACATTGTTTATGTTTAAAAGAGATTACAACACTTGACAGTGATCACTTCATCCGAAATTTCACGGTTTCACGCCGTGAAATTATTGCACAATGTTACGCATAAAACTTAGAAACTCGCAGAAACTTAGTCTGTTCACGGACGGGAAAACTGGAAAGAAGCATCGGTAGCTCTCGACTTCGGGAACAGTTCACGATCGGATAGCATGGTGTATCGGGTGCCGTGTCAACTTTCTCGGCGATCCCCGTATATCCTTAACTACAAGGGCTAGGCCCCTGTACACGTGCGACAAGCGACGCCCACGGTGAGTAGAACAACCCCTTTTCTCTTCTACTACCTTCTCCGGCACCTTTCCATGATTTTCGATCGTGTTTAAATGCAGCCCCGAGTCAAGGGTGAAAAGGCTACTTTGGGACTTGGTCGATTTGCAAACAGTGACATCCCACCCCCATGTACCGAGGAGTAACGGCTGTTGCCAGGCCTCTGCCAATCGAGGACTACGTAGGCCTTATGGGTTTAGAAAATACCCCGCTGTTCAAAGCCCGAAACCCATTACACAAAAAAAATTAAAACGGCCTTCCCTCTTGCTGTCTTGTGAAGGGTTCCGCATATGGATGTGAAAATGTTCCCCATAAGAGTTCGTTATTTCATTTGGCGACGGATAAAGAGAAAGGCGCCGGTAATATTTGCGCGTAGTCTTCTTGCAGGCCGTGACAATTCCCTCATTTCAAAGTACGAAACCCATCAAAAATAAATAAGTAAAACGGTTAAACGTGTTCGGGTCTTGTGAATTGTTACGCATTAGATGTGAAAATGTTACGGATAGGAGTTGTGTCATTTTATTCGGGAACCTTTAACGAGAAAGGCGTGGATAGGAATTGCCAATACTGATTGCTGCCTGCCCGAGCGATGTACATTAGTACGAGGTCTCAGGCAATCCACACTAAAAAGTAAAAGAGCACCGGTCTTACCTTCTGTGAAAATGTTACAAGTATCTGTAACCCTAACCCTAACCCTAAACCCTAAACCCTAACCCTAACCCTAACCCTAACCTAACCCTGAGTTTAAATGTGAAAATGTTACACATAATTTTGTTAAATGTATCGGTGAAAATGCTACGCATAAAACTTTTACTTTCCCAATGAGTTTAATTGTGAAAATTACCCCCCCCCCCTCCCCCGCTACAAGCAGTGGCTGACAGTTTCATTGATCGAGGCCTCTACCTTTCCCTTTCCGCTGGTACGAGGCGCGGGTATATATGGTTCGTCCCTGCTTCAAGCAGCGGCGGACAGATTCATCGGTCGCGGCCTTTCCCTTTCTGCCTGTACGAGGCGCGGGTAGATATGGTCAGTCCCCTGTTACAAGCAGCGGTGGAAAGTTTCATTAATCGCGGCCTTTGGCTTTTAGCGGGCAACCGCGGGTCTTACGACTAGCAGGGGTAAAAAATAAATATTTTTCATCGGGAAGAAATGTTCACGTCCGAGGATTTTTCTACGAGGTACATCGCAAGATCTTTTAGCGGGCTACCGCGGCCTCTTGCGACGACCAGTGGAAAAAAAAAATTCATCGGGAAGAAATGTTCACGTCCGAGGATTTTTCTACGAGGTACATCGCAAGATCTTTTAGCGGGCTACAGCGGCCTCTTGCAACGACCAGGGGACATACAAAAATTTATCGGGAAGAAATGTTCACGTCCGAGGATTTTTCTACGAGGTACATCGCAAGATCTTTTGGCGGGCTACCGCGGCCTCTTGCGACGACCAGGGAAAATTCATCAGTGAATATTTCACATTTAAATGAATCATTCAGTGAAAATGTTACACCTAACGTTTAAATTGCAGATAATAGAGGACCCCTCCACGGGACTGACGAGTGGGACAGGCCCGAAGCACATCATCTTTCAAGATGGTGTGCCGAAGGTAGTGGTGCGTGATGTACCCGTAACCAAGATCCAGAGGTCCGGATGCGAGTGGCGGCCGACGAAGATGCCGATGTCACAGATGAGGACCTGGGGGATCCCGACCACGGAGAAGCCCACGATAGAGCCGGAGCTGATAACTAGAAGGCTGGTGAGTAGGGTTATAAGTATCGATCTACACTGTTACTTGTTGAAATCGGTCCACACTTTTGAAAATCAGCGAAAATGTTACACATAACGTTTACATTTCATTTCATCGAGGATCCGCGGAAGACGTTTTAGCGGGCGGCCGCGGGTAGTACGATTAGCAGGGGGAAAATAATTTCAGCGGGGAGAAATTTCTATGTCCGAGGATTTTTCATCGAGAGGCAGCGGGCGGATATTCTCCAATGTTACACATAACATTTACATTGCAGGTGTTAATGGAAGAATCCAACAAGGTTATCACCAAGGATTACCATGAGACTAGTAGGGCGGCCCGGAAGCACACCATTCTTCGGGATGGTATGTGGAAGGACCTGACGTGGAGTTCGCCAGATGTGAACATCCCACCGCCTAGTGAGCCTTGGTGGCTGGCCCGCGTCCAATACGCCAGAAGGATGGACCAGCAGAGGATTGAGAGGAAGATTGGACAGGAGGCAGCGTGGTGGGCACGGGAGGACAGGACCCGCTGCATGTCAGGCATGCTAGCAGGTTTGTCCTAAATACAAGTTTGGGACGGCCTGTTAGGAGCCTGTTTATGGGGAAGAGGCAGATGCGGTCAGGACTGGGACGGGCAAGCCTGAGAGTCGGCGGTGCAGCCAACCGCGTCCAGGCTTGGACCGACAGTTACCTTTCTATAGGTGAGTACCTTTACCTCCTATGTTAAATCTTTACTTTCAACTCTTCATTGGGAACTATTGTGCTATGTATTCACACATTATTTTTTTTTCTTCAGGTAATGCAAACTTCATAGAGAACTGTTGTGCAATGTATTCACACATTATATATTTCAGGTAACTACGCAGGCGCCAGCCCTAAGATGGAGGTCCCTATTGACCTGAAGGTGGAGGTGGACGCTGGCACGGCTGACCCGATCTTGTACGAGGCGCAGATAGTGCCCAAGACAGAGCCTGTCACCGGTGAGTACCTTGTATTTAGATATTGGCCAACACTGTCAATCATTATCACGGTTAAGTACGTGAACATGCCTTGCTAATCTTTCCTTTCATTTTTTACAGAGGAGGACGTGGTGGAGGAGACCAGGGTCACGCCGACCCCGACGAAGACACAGAAGGAGGAGGGTGCGCCCCACGCCCAGACAGCCCCTGTCACTGGTGAGTACCTTGTATTAAGACATCGACTAACACGGTTAATCATTATCACTCTTAAGTACGTGAACATGCCTTGCTAATCTTTCCTTTCATTTTTTACAGAGGAGGACGTGGTGGAGGAGACCAGGGTCACCCAGCTGAAGGACGTGGTGCAGGAGACGTACCTAAAGACCTCGGACTCTGGTAGGTACATTGTATTTAGATATCGGCCAACACTGTTAATTTTAATCACTGTTCAGTACGATAACATGCACTGAAAAATTTACACTTATTATTACAGGGAAAGGATTGCAGGACTTGGACCTGGAATGGGCCAAGCTGGACGCCAAGGAAGAGAAGAAGGGTGTATCCTTCATTGGGGACCTGTTGGCGCAGCAGAGTAAAATGTTGAAGGGTTTTAAGAAGTCGCCGGCTCCAGCAGCTCGCCCAGCCCCGAAGGTTGGCAAGTTCACGGGGGAGAGGAGTGCGTCCAGAAGGAAGTCTTTGCGGTTTCTGGACCAGCTCGTCCCAGAGGTCCCAGAGGCAGCTCACATCGAACAGGAGAAACAGGGTATGTATTATGAGTATTATTTCTTTTCAAAACTGTTCTATATGATTGTGATAATGCTACGCGTAATTGTGATAATGCTACGCATAATGGTGAATACTGTACATGGCAAATATTTTTTTTACAGAGACAACAGACATGTCATCAGCGGAGGACTCCTGCGATCAATATGTCCCGCCACCCAGCGCTGATGACTATTCATCGGACGACAGCGGTAAGTTTATCATTAGACATCGAAGTGACGGGCATGAAAATGTATCAAATTGTGAAAATATATTTTTAGGTGTGAAAATGTTACCAAGTAATATTGAAAGTTGACTATTTCCTTTTACAGCGGTAGTAAGTCCTTCGGACGAGGAGGCACCTCCTGCCAAGAAGAGGAAAGAGGTTTCCAAGGAGAAGGACCTGTTAGGTAAGTTTAACAATCGTTAACTTGACTTACTGTGATCGCGGTTGTCACATTTGTAGGACGGATTAGATTTGAAAATGACTGTTACCTGAACGTGAAAAAAAAATTAGCGAGAGCCGCGGGTTAACGGCCGGAGACAGAGGGAAGCCGCAGAAAAAAACAAGGCGGCCCGAGAGAAAAAAAAAACTAGCGAGAGCCGCGGGTTCACGACTTGATAAGGGGAAGCCGCAGAAAAAAACAAGGCGGCCCGAGAGAAAAAAAAAACTAGCGAGAGCCGCGGGTTTATATATAATTACGACTTGACAAGGGGAAGCCGCAGAAAAAAACAAGGCGGCCCGAAAAAAAAACAAATTTTGTGAATGTTACTTATAAATGTTCGCACTTTTCTTGCAGATTCTTCGGCCAAGGGGTTTGTCGCCCGCACTATTAGTTTAAACATATTTTATTGTCTAAATATACAATAGGATTGGATACAAGTTATAACAACTTAAGAAAATCCTCTCCATATAAGTACAATATACAAAATTTCAAGATGACAGCAATATATACAATTTTATATTATGTTTAAACAGTATAACAGTTGGATACGAGTACATTTTAAGATACAGCAATATTAATCAAAGAATCTTTTTGTATGGCGTATATAACTATGTATATTTCTGAAAAGGATTGTGTTTTGTTCAACAGTAATTTCGTCTGTTCCAAATAAAATATGTTCTATAGATATATCAGCTAAGTGTTGAATGTTTTTAAAGAGCTGATTTCTAAAGTTTATGTAGAGTGGACATTCTAAGAAAAAATGAATCGAATCTTCTAATGGACACCCACATTCACAACTGGGGTCATTTACTAAATTAACTCTGTATAAATCAGCTTTTAAAGGACTACATCTGTGTCGTAATTTTGTATGTAGTATATTTTCTATCCTGTTTCCAATGAAATAATATTTAGGTACCAAAAAAGAAATATCATTTCTCCAGATAGTGTTTTTGAAATTTGGAGATGATTGTATGGATCTAATATCTAATGGTAATAAATTCCATGTTCGAATTGAAGAAGGGAAAAAAGATTTAGAAAATATGTCCAATCTACATCTTGGTACTCTATAGTGAGAACGGTTTCTAGTATTATCATCTGTATAATTCGAGATACAATCCATAAGATATTCTGGAACATTATTGTTGTGTATTTTATGCAATAAACATAATTTACGTCTATTTCTTCTAGAACTCAAAGTTTCCCATCCAGTTTCAAAAAGAAGGGATTCTATACTTGCAAATTACGGAAGTCCAGTAATAATTCTGGCTGCCTCAAACTGCAAGCGCTCAATTTTTTCAGAATCTCTAACACAACATCCATCCCATAGCTCACATGCATATTCTAAAAGTGGAAGTATGTATGCAAGATATATTTTATTACGATTGTTTCTGTTAAGAATATATTTCAATTTTCTCAGAACAAAAATTTGTTTAGTTGCACTACAGCAAATGTTATCTATATGTACTGACCACTTACAATTATCAGAAAAAGTAACACCCAAATGTTTATGGTCATCAACCTTTTTAATCAATTCTCCATTAAATTTCAAATAAAAAGGCTGTGCATCCTTACGGAAATTAAAAACCATCTATTCTGTTTTCTGAGGATCATTTAATGTTTGTAGATCCTCATTATTGCGGAGTTCGAGGCCATTTCCGATGGAACTGATGATCCAGCTGTTGCTGCTGACGTGCCAGCGGAGGAGTCAGGGTCTGACACTGATTCTGAAGCTGATGACCCAGAGCCAGCTGACGACCCAGTTCGAGGAAGGAAGAGGAGAGCCGCTACGAAGGTGTTCAGGGGTGACACGGTGAGTTTTATGTTAATATATTTTTTATTATATACTATATATACCCTTAAGGGCTATCAGTGTAAAACATATCGAACCCTTCTAAGCAACTTTATTCGGTGGACGGACTTGTGTATTTTTCTGACAATTGCTACCCGTCATGTGAAAATGTTACACATAAATGTGAAAAAGTTTCGGACAGAGGGTCCTGAAACATACATATATATATATATGTTTTTGTTTTATTTATTTTCAGAAACGACCACGCAGGGAGTGCAAGGTTGAAGGGTGTACTGCTGCGGTGGTCAACCTGAGACGTCATATGACGGTGTCACCCTGACGCCGAGGCGGTGCCTGTGAAGACAAAGGGCAGACCCCGCGACCAAGGCAACAGGATCTACGGTGGCCGTCTTGAGTGTTGTCTGTGCGGGTCAAATACGATCCGCATGGATGTGCACCTCAAGACGGTGCACAAGCTAGCCAAGGACAGTGAAGAGTTCCGCGAGGCCATCCAGGGAGCAGTGCCTTACGATGAAGGCACCCAGGCTCAGCAGGAACTGCAACAGGCACTAGTAGACTACGGGTGAGTTTGTATTTGGTACCTTTGATTGCGTTTTTAGAGAAAAAAAAATACATTGAAATATGACGTGGTATGATTGTCAGTGAGAAAGAATTGGGGTACGGCCGGCCTTTTACGTCGCTGACGACCCAAGACGTGAAAAAAAAATTTCTCGGGGTACGGCTCGTACCGTCGTTGCAATTTTTTCCACGTACTCGGCCGGCCTTTTATGCCGCTGACGATTCAAGACGTGAAGAAAAAAAAAATTCTCGGGGTACGGCTCGTTGAAATTTTTTCCACGTACTCGGCCGGCCTTTTACGTCGCTGACGACCCACGACGTGAATAAAAAAAAAATTCTCGGGGTACGGCTCGTACCGTCGTTGCAATTTTTTCCACGTACTCGGCCGGCCTTTTACGCCGCTGACGACCCAAGACGTGAAAACAAATTTTCTTTCTTGACGTTTATGCCAGCGTACGGACTTTAAACAAGAGACGAAAAATGTTGTTTTCCCTTTCAGAAAGACGATGACCGACAGAGCGTGTGGGATAGCCCGCAAGGCTACCACCACACAGAGCCATTTGACGGCTGTGAAGTTTTGGTTGCCCACAGGGCTGACGAAGCAGGCGCTCCTGGATCTGGAGAAGATCGGGACCGTGGACGGTGAGGTCAACCGCCACCTCCGCGAAGACAGGTAAGTCAATCATACCCTGTAAGCCTTTACGTTGTGTTGGGGGGAAATGTTGCACGCCATGTTAAACTGTTACTTATACATGTGAAATGTTACGCATACGTGAAACTTGTAAGTATACATGTGAAAATGTTGCGCATAAGAAATGCATATATACAAATGCTGTTGATAACTTACTATGTAACACACATGCGCTCCCTTTCAATGCAGTGTCATTTATTTCCTCTTTTTCTTTTTCAGAGTGAAGCCTGATACCCTGCGGGTATACCTCCACAGCTTGGCTGGGTTCCTGCAGTTCCTTGCAGGAAAGGGTACTTGGCTCCAACATTTGCGTCTCCTTACAGACCAGCTCACCACGCTCGCCGAGACAATGAAGACGGTGAGCAAGAGCCTGAAGGAGGATATCCTCATCGCCAAGGTGGCGAGCCACGCGCGTGGCGAGGACATTGGGGATCTGGAGCCTGCGCAGATCGCCAAGTACCTGGAAGGACAACGACCCATCAGAGCCAGGAAAGTGATAGAGAAGGCAGAGAAGAGCAGCCGTCCAGGGCAGAGAAGATGGACGCCCGGAACATTTTATGTCTCCAGTTACTCTTGAGTAACGCCAAGAGGGCTGGGGACATAACCCACTTGAGGCGGGCGGATGTCCTGGCGGCTGCATCAGTAAATGGTGCTGATGTCGAGATCGAGGTAAATCACAATAAATTATAAGTTATCGGTATTAAGTGTTAAGTAATTATATTACTGTGTATCGTATTAATATCAATCCCTCTCTTACAGGTGATTAAGTATTACTGTCTATCGTATTAATATCAATCCCTCTCTTACAGGTGCGCTCCGGCAAGATCTGCCATGTCAGGATAGATGCTACCCTCCTTGGACTCCTGAAGGTGTACGCAAAACACCTGAGCCTGCCAGCCAACCAACCAGAGAAGCCACAGCCTTACTTGTTCCTGACGGGCAAGGGAGAATTCCTTACGCCCTCGGTACGTATATTTACATAAGACATACATTATGTGTTTGAACATTGTAAATGACGGTGTTTTTATTTCGCGGTCTGCTATCGGTCGTATTATGTATTATTCGTTGAGGTCATAAGGTCAGTGTGATTTTTATTACAGGCAATGAGTAAGCTGGTCCAGACGGAGTGGGATAGATTCTGCGAGGGAGAGGGGATGGAGAAGACAACCCTAACCGCCAGTCGGAACAGGAAGCTGGCGGTTAGCACCCTCAGAGAGAGCGGGGCCACCCGGGAGGAAGCCATTGAGCTGGCCAAGCACATGGCGCACAATGTGGCGACTGCCGACCGGTACTACGACCAGTCCCGGCGAGTGGAAAGCCGTCATGCTGTCCTGGACAAGCTTGGAAAGGCCTACAAGGTAAATTAGCTTACTAGTCGCAACAAATATATTATTCCCGTGAAAATGATTCTTTTTTTGTGAAAATGTTACTTTTAAATTTCACTATCAAATTTCAGGATGCATCAGCAACAGGACAACAGCAGGACGAGCCGGTGGCCGGAGGCAGCGGTGTGGTCCCCTCTCGGGCGGAGAGAGAGAGGAATCTGGAGGAGCTGGTTATAGAGAGGAGTAAGGTAGAGGTAAGTACTTTAATTAGTAAACTCAGTCAGTCGGACCTTCGATAAAACACACAAGATCGGGCAGAAAATTATGCACGATGAAAACATACACAGCCGAAGAAACTGTGAAAATGCTACCCATAAACCACAGGCAAAGCCCGTGAAAATGCTTCGCATAAAAGATATAAGGGGGGAAACATTATCAATGCCTTGGCTAAATGTATCTTTATTTTTGCAGACGGGAAGGACAGCTCAAGACACGGGAGACAAAAAGAAAAAGAAGGCATCGAAGGAGAGGTAAGTATGGAGAAATGGAATGATGGACTGATGGCGTGATACAGGACAACGATAGGGAATGGGAACGGGGATATTTTTTTTCGTGATGTGATAGAGACACCGACCAATAGGGAGTGGGAACGGGGATTTATTTTTTTTTTCGTGATAGAGACACCGACCACGTGTATATCTGTTGTGTTGTACTTCGTTGCCTTGTGTATATATCTGTATATAGTATTACTTATTTATTCTGCATGTATAGAGTTAGGGATAGGCCTATGAGTGGGGGTTACCGTGTACTACCATGCATCGAGTGCCATGTCCAAGAGCGCACTGCTGTGGTGGTACTTCACGGTGATGCTACGCATAAGCTTATCGCTATCCCTGATAGGGCGGGCGGGCAGGCTGGACCGGGGTATCTTTTGCTTGTATATATCTTGTACATTGTCGTTGCCTTGTGTATATATCTGTATATAGTATTACCTATTTATTCTGCGTGTATAGAGGTAGGGATAGGCCTATGAGTGGGGGTTACCGTGTACTACCATGCAGCGAGTGCCATGTCCAAGAGCGCACTGCTGTGGTGGTACTTCACGGTGATGCTACGCATAAGCTTATCGCTATCCCTGATAGGGCGCGCGGGCGGGCAGGCTGGACCGGGGTATCTTTTGCTTGTATATATATATTGTACATTGTCGTTGCCTTGTGTATATATCTGTATATAGTATTACTTATTTATTCTGCGTGTATTGAGTTAGGGATAGGCCTATGAGTGGGGGTTACCGTGTACTACCATGCAGCGAGTGCCATGTCCAAGAGCGCACTGCTGTGGTGGTACTTCACGGTGATGCTACGCATAAGCTTATCGCTATCCCTGATAGGGCGGGCGGGCGGGCGGGCGGGCAGGCTGGACCGGGGTATCTTTTGCTTGTATATATATTGTACATTGTCGTTGCCTTGTGTATATATCTGTATATAGTATTACCTATTTATTCTGCGTGTATAGAGGTAGGGATAGGCCTATGAGTGGGGGTTACCGTGTACTACCATGCAGCGAGTGCCATGTCCAAGAGCGCACTGCTGTGGTGGTACTTCACGGTGATGCTACGCATAAGCTTATCCCTATCCCTGATAGGGCGGGCGGGCGGGCAGGCTGGACCGGGGTATCTTTTGCTTGTATATATATATTGTACATTGTCGTTGCCTTGTGTATATAGTATTACTTATTTATTCTGCGTGTATAGAGTTAGGGATAGGCCTATGAGTGGGGGTTACCGTGTACTACCATGCAGCGTGTGCCATGTCCAAGAGCGCACTGCTGTGGTGGTACTTCACGGTGATGCTACGCATAAGCTTTTCGCTATCCCTGATAGGGCGGGCGGGCAGGCTGGACCGGGGTATCTTTTGCTTGTATATATCTTGTACATTGTCGTTGCCTTGTGTATATATCTGTATATAGTATTACCTATTTATTCTGCGTGTATAGAGGTAGGGATAGGCCTATGAGTGGGGGTTACCGTGTCATTCATTCATAACTACTTTATATAATTTTCTTTTATTACTTTGGTACTGTATCTGATTCAGACACAGAGTTTCGTCAACATATTCAACTTAATTTCTTTTTCAGGAACCACACACAATACATGACGATGAACTGTCATACCATGTGTTTAATCATAAATTACAGTAACCATTTACTAGTAGTACATTTACAATTCATATTTAGTCACAGATACTTTATCATAGTATTGATGTCTAACCTTTTTCATATCGGCCCAATGTATAAATGATGAGCAAGGATGGTGCTAATGGCACAGAGACAACGTCATTATTCTTTATTAATTCCTGATGGAATAATTTATAAATTCGCTATGTAATTTGGTAAGGCATGCTGTTATTTCCTAAGAACGGCTGTTTGGCTTTGTGTGTTGATAATGTCCAGTTCACGAATTATTGTGTTAAATCATCGATATTTTTATACATATTGTACTCACTTGTTCATTACAATTTTTGTTTCAGATGAAAACAACAATGTGCATACACCCACTGAAACAAGAACGTAGTATTCCATTACAAAATATATATATACGTTCCTAACCAACTCTTATATAGTGTGACATAAGTGAAATACGCAACAGGACAATTACTCCTAAAATACATTTGCATAAGAACAGACAAAAACAACTGGTTTTATATCAAGCAAACGCTCGAGTATATCAACGAAGTGAACGTCTACAAAACAGTGTGTGTTCATCACTTGGTATGCGCCTTTCAGAGGACAATTACTTACGAAACTTGTATACACTATTATTGGAAACCAATTACAGATTATATTGTGGCTTAAGTTGAACTATAATACACCAAACTGGGAGCATTTACATCAAAAACCAGGACATATTGGTTACAAATAATTGTGAATGTCATAAATAGCATGTGCATGTGCGTTTTGATTGATGAAGATGTAATCACAAAATATGGGATGGGACTAGTCACAAATCATCTACAGTAGTAATACCGTGAAATCGGTATTACAAAACAAATTATAAAATCATCTACAGTAGTAATACAGTGAAATCGGTATTACAAAACAAATTATAAAATCATCTCCAGTAGTAATACAGTGAAATCGGTATTACAAAACAAATTATAAAATTATATACAATATCTCTTAAGCAGACACAGTCCAGTCGTCAAGAGGGAGGTGGTCAGTGTCCCCAAGAGGTTTGTAATTTAGCATGCTTTGTTTAAATGTAAATGTCAATAGCACAACTGCAGATCAACACATTTCAATACAAGTCTGGATTCATGAAAGTAATCTGTCGTTGCAAATGACAACGGGTCACCGCTTTCCCTTTGTGTCTGTATAAATCATCAACATGTCAATTATACCACGAACATATTTTTAATTGCAGACACGACTGAGGAAGAGGTGGTTGATGTTGTGGTGGCACCCAATGTACAGCCTGTTGTCGCCCATGGAAACCTCGAGACGGCAACGGTCAAACAATCAAAGTATGTTGCCCATGTAGGTATTGACCAGGCCATGGGCAAACATTCAAAGTCCGGTGCACAGGCTGATGGTATGTCTTACCCTGTAGGTGGCGGGGTTGATAAACGCAGGGTTAATATCAGCGACAGGGCAGCTGAAAAAAAGGCTCGGCATGACTGGGCAGTCGCAATAGGACATAGTACTGCTGGCAAGGTAAGGGACAGTTCCCATCGAGTGGAAGATCAGCGCCTCAGACATGCCAACTGTGCAACCAGACAAAGCCCGGCCATATGTGGCGTCACTCGCAACGGGTTTGTCGGATTTGTTAAGCGAGATTGACGAACTTCTCATGCAATAAAAAAAACCGTGGCGCCGTACCTGCTCCAGCCTTAGAATGCCCGTACTGCAGAATAGAGCAAACCAGATTGAAGCGCCATCTGCAAATGGTACACAACTTGACCGATCCAATGTTGATTAAAGATCGCTTTACACTCGTTCGATGGACCTATTCAACTCGGTCATGACAGGTTTCCAAGCTTTTATGTCAAATAGAGGTGGCTACGTGTACCAGACAAGCATAGTCAAGGATTTTGATGCAGAAAATGAAGACGATATTATCATTCATCGTCAAGCCAAGCGCGTTCAATTTTAGCACCTTAAGGGAACTGCAAGGTGCGGAAATAAAGATGGCATTCTTGAGCAGGTAGCAACCTACAAACACAGTTCGTCGGGAGCGCTATTATTATTCTATCGTCTTCTTTACAAAAATATCACTGACGTGTCTCTGTACTTATACATCCTGTCAGTGCTGTGTTGTTTGCGATATTTTGCATATTTGCTTTGTCCGTGGTACCTCAACTTTCTTTGTTACATGTAACGTGACTCAATACTTAACAATTCCGCTATTAGTCCGAGAACACAATTATTTCGTAGTGCATTTCTTTTAGAACATAAATGAAAATTAAAAAAATCCCACCTGCGCTTTCTCAAAGAAACTTTTACAGTGTGTTGTACTACTTTTGGGACAAATTATATCAAAATTATAGAAAACTTCATCGCCTCTAACTCAAAATATGAACAATTTTATGTTTAGGGGGTATTGAAATCTTTTGACAGCTTCCGAAGTGCTAATTTTCAACCTTTTTCAGTTGGTCCAAATTACTTCTTTCCTTTAAAATTCTGGACCCAATTTTTTTTACAGTGTAATTTCATCCCCCTATTTGCAATTTGAGGCATTAAACATGGAGAAATAAATTTGGAAGGGGTATACAAATTAATGGCAAGTAACCCACTGTCAACACTAGGGACTATATTCGTGAACAACGAAAATCAAGGGACGACAATTGTGGTCTCGGACCTAATATTGTTCTATTATTAAATGTCTTTCATATTACCTAATGATTTTTCCTGTATGCCCTTCTTTTGTGTTTCTCTTAAACATAATGACATTTTTCAGAAGATATACACAATAAGCATGTAGACAACCGGCAGGATGGAAAGGTTAACTTCTTATTTACGTTCTTTCAAAGATGTATGACTAAAGACTGAAGCGTTCAGGGCACATAAACTTTGAAAATATCCGCACAGCCCTATATTTTAACCTTTGAAAAAAATTGTAGTGCATACGCACTTATAATTCTACAATAAAGATTTTTTTCACAACTTCATAGTAAAAGTGATTCAGTTTTGGCCGTAAAAGAAGATCAAATGGTAAATTAGAGAAATCAAATTACATTGTCAATATTTACAGAAATGCAACCTCAAGACTAATATTTTGAAGCTTTGGCCGACATAATTAATTTATATCTCGAACTGTGCCGTTTACATTCACAGGTCATACGCACGATTCACTGTGGCCTCAATGTTGATATAGACAATTCATACTTCCAGTCGTTAACTAGTGAATTTTACATGCATAGATAATATTCAAACTGGACTTTACGTTCGAGTCAAAGTTGATCTAGCCAATTCAAACTTTCAGTCGTTTATGAGCGGATTTGACTTACATAAATAAAATCCAAAACAAGGGAAAGCGATAGGCGAGGATGGTAGGTTAGAAATATTTAATTCTTCAAGTTGAATTGCGTTTAGTTTTTGTTCGTCCTGTCATTCAAACACAATATGACATTAATCTGCCAAAGTACAACACAAAAACGGGATGTGTAAGTACAGAACCACGTCATATGTGTAACAAAGAAACATTAAAAAGCATACGTTTGTCAAGCACAAAGCAAAACATGCAAGACAAGAAATGGAACAAGTTTTAAAATAGCACAATGACTCGATACATAAGCACCGCCTCATGCATACAGGAAAATCACAAACCGTCTTTGTTACATATTTGTTTGGTTTTTTAATGATCAAGATTGTAAAACAATGTTGATTGCTGTATATTTGACATTTTTATCTACTAAAATTATGTCGTTGTTTTGTTCACGCATCGTTGTCAATATGTAGTAAATTTAATGCAACTGTTATACAAATGCAATGTAAAGCAACCTTAAAACCAGGTTCAATCAGCCATTTTCTACATTAGAAAATGCCTGTTCCAAGTGAGGAATATGACAGTTGTTATCCATTCGTTTGATGTGATTAGGAGCTTTTAATTTAGCCATTTGATTTGGGACTTTCTGTTTTGAATTTTCCTCGGCGTTCAGTATATCTTATATGTTACTTGGTTAGTGAGTGAAATATAATCATAATATTGCACTTATCATGTGAGGGAATATTCGCGACTGGTTGTGAGAATAATAACCCATGTATTTAATTAGCAGGACTTATTACCTATCAAGAAGTATACATTTTCAATACATAAACTTACCTCAAATTGAAGGAAGTATCGAATATCACTATAATATAATTATAAAGTTTAGCGCTATCATTTACAGATCGGAAGGCATGCTTTGAACCAAACATTTCTCAAGTTGTTCATTTATAAAAAGAGGAATTATTGAGAAAGTTAAGTTAACTCTGATGTCTTTCTGTTGTTTCATCTTAATAGATTGATTAGACTGTTGGTGTGTAAACATCCAGTGGCAAATATGTCGTGCATGTTTAGGACGAGTGCATGCATTTTTACGGTCTAGTCAAAGAGACCATCTGGGATGACGATTGGTGAAATTTTGCTACAGAAAAATAAGATTTTACTATTTTGCAACTGGCTAGCTACGGACTCATCAAAGAATTGTTGAAAGTATTCTTTAAATCAATTTAAACACGAGGCATCGGATTTAACGTCCGAGTTCTGACCAGGCGCCTCACTTTGTCAACGTTTTACTGCTGGTAAGAAGACAAATGACCATACCTGTATGGCCTTGGGGGCACATATCTCAAGAGTTGCGGTTGGATGTATTATCCGTTACTCTTCACATAGCCAGTACCCAGTAAGTCGTATTGAACACCGAGAAATAATTAAGCGACACGCTTTTTCAAGGTCGTGTATTGCCTTTATTCTTGTCGACGCCTGCCTATAAATGTCTGCATAAAGTCAATACAAACACATTCTCTATCATATAGCCTCCAGGCTATCTCGTGTTTAATTGGGAATTTGTGTCAACAAAGTAGCCACGTGCCTTTCTATTTAAAGAACTATTTAAAATAAAAAAAACATCCGGGTGACCAACCCAGGTAGTATATAAGGACGAGCGCGCTCCCGCCTCATGCTTTTTGTACAAAAGGCCACGTGTACGTCAGTTGATACTGAACTGTGAAATTCACTATGGATAAAAAGTGTTCGAACTTAAGCGACATCAGTTCAGTAGAATCTGATAATGATTTAGACCCTACAGTGCTCAAAATTTTTGATACTGACCAGGAAGAAGAGAGTTTTTCTGGCTTTGAGCATGGAGATCGTGCCAGTGTATCTGGTTTACAAGTGCCTAATAATGTGGCGAAAAAAGGGTCTAATGATTCACGACGTGGTCGTGAGATCACAAAACAGAAGAGTTCTGAGAAAGAAATAGTCGCTAAGGGACCTGGAAAGAATTTAAAAGGCAAAGCACCGTTGAAACGGAAAAAAGTAAGTGCTCCTAAAACTAAACCTAAAAAGAGTAAAGACAATTCGTCAGAACTATCAGATATGTTGAAAACATTTTTTCAACAATTCAGTAATGTACAATTGCCTGCAAGTCAGGTACCAGGCACTAGCCAGTCCGGAAATTGATATGCAAGGTCAAGGTGACGATGACAATATTGAAGAACCTAGTGAGGGGTACGCATATTCAATGCATGATATTTTCTCAAGCACTGACCCCAATGAAAACCAAATTATCAATGCTGATTCGGCAGGCATTGAACTGCCAAGGATATTTGAAGATCAGACAAAATTTTCAGACCCCGTCACAGAAAGTTTGGCAGAGTTTGTTAACAATGCATGTACTCGCAAGGCGGACATAAGTAAATTTCTAGAGGGCAAGCAGGTCCCCAGTAATTGCAAATCATTAATTCCTCCGACTATTAACACGGAGATATGGAATTGTCTATATTCTAACATTCAGCAGCGAGACAGGTCTTTACAGGAAGCGCAGAAAGTCCTGGGACTAAGCATTGTACCTATGATTGAAATGGCAGAAATTTTGAAGGGCAACCAGATTGATATTTCAAAGTTTAAACAGCTCTTAACGCAAAGCATTGCGTTGGCAAGTAATGCATTTTTTGAGATTAACATTAAACGGAGGTACTTCATTAGACCCTATGTATCTAAAAAGTTCCAACAGTTGTGTTCTGCTTCATATCCTATAAAGGAGCACTTATTTCCTAATGACGTTGGGAAGAGAATGAAGGAAATCAATGAAGCCTCTCAAATTAACCGTCAGGTTTGCTCCAATTATAATGGTTCAAAAAACTTCAGAAGACCTTGGGGACGAGGTGGCCAGAGCAGTCAGCCCCAGGGTCCATACAGAGGCCAATCATGGAGATCCAACAGAGGCAGAGGCCGAGGCTACAGAGCCAGGGGCTCCTACAGAGGAAAGTTTTAGAATCTAAAGTAAATTTTGATAATGTTAATATACCATTTCAAGCGGGACTTTAACAAAGAAACTTCAAAATTGGGAATTGCTCACTGAAGACGAATGGATTTTAAATGCCATTAAAGGTTACAAAATTGAATTTTTTAAGACTCCATTACAGTTTTCATCACCAAAGGTGATAGATTTTGGTCAAGATAGAAATGATATCGTTGATCAGGAAGTTTCAGAACTTTTAAGGTTAGGTGCAATATCTCAATGCGAACATGAACAGGGTGAATTTATTTCCAATATTTTTCTTGTTACGAAAAAAGGGGGAAAGTTCAGACCTGTTGTTAATCTAAAAAAGTTAAACGAGTTTATTGAATACAACCATTTTAAAATGGAAAATATTGAAACAGTGTTGAAATCTATTAAAAGAAATAGCTTTTTTGTGAGTTTTGATCTTCAAAATGCATATTTTTCTCTTGCAATACACCCTTCAAACAGGAAATACCTAAAATTTGAATGGAATGAAAAGTTGTATAAATTCAATTGTTTATGTTTTGGTCTTTCGTGTGCACCTAGAGTATTTACAAAACTTATGAAGGTTATTTTTGCACACATTCGTAGACTAGGCATTTCAGCTTTTTATTATATTGACGACTCACTGCTTGAAGCAGATTGTGTTGAGAAATGTTTGAATCAGTCGCAAATCATTACAAGCATGATGTCTGATTTAGGTTTTTATATAAATTATGAAAAATCCAATTTAATTCCATCAACTAGGGTGATTTATTTAGGTCACTTAATTGATTCAGTGGAATTTAAAGTATATTTACCTGATGAAAAAATTGGAAAAATACTGAAGGCTTGCTTAGATGTTGTAACAGCTACTTCATGCGGTAAGCTTACAATCAGAAATGTTGCTCATCTAATTGGTCTATTTACATCTGCCAGAAATGCGGTGAGACTGAGTGCTTTGTTTTTTAGATTTTTGAATAGAGATAAAGTTGATGCTCTTTTGAAAAATAATGATAATTTTGATTCAAAAATGTCATTGTCTCATGAAGCACAAACAGAAATTAAATGGTGGCAGGAAAATATTAACATAAAAAATGGAAAAGACATAAGACCATCTAAAGTTAGTTGTTATTTAGAAACAGATGCTTCAAAATCTGGTTAGGGTGCCACTTTTGAAGGTGTTGAAACAGGAGGTAGATGGATACAACAAGAGTCTTGTCTGCATATCAATATTTTAGAAATCAAAGCAGTTTATTTTGCTCTTTTGAGTTTATGCAAAGATCTACATGACACGCATTTGTGTATCAAAAGTGATAATAGTTCAGCTGTTGCATATATAAATAATCAAGGTGGTTCAATTCTGTCCTTGTTTGACATATCAAAGTTAATATGGCTCTGGTGTGAGGAGAGAAATATATATATCACAGCAGTTCATGTTCTTGGTAAGCTTAATATCACAGCTGATTATATGTCTAGACATTTCAGTGATTCCACAGAGTGGAAGCTCCATGAAAAAGTTTTTGCAAAAATTAGTCATTTATATTATGAACCAGACATTGATCTATTTGCTACAAGACTTAATAAACAAGTTTTAAGTTATGTGTCTTGGTTTCCAGAACCAGATGCAGTGGCATCGGATGCTTTCAGTATTAGTTGGTCAGATTTTAATCCATACATTTTTCCACCTTTCAGCATGATAAGCCGGGTGCTACAGAAAATCCAAGACGATCAGGTGAGAACAGCTATTCTTATTGTACCAATGTGGGCAACACAACCATGGTTCCCTCATTTACTAGATTTATTAATTTCTGTACCCAAAATGTTGCCAAACATTCAAAATTTATTACGACTAGTTCACAACAACCAATTACATCCAATAAACAAGAATCTCTTTCTAGTCGTCTGTACTGTATCAGGAATCACCTCAAAAAGAAGGGGCTTTCAGAACACGTTATTAAACTCATATGTAAATCTTGGAGAAATTCAACATCAAAGCAATATGATCTTGTTTGGAACAAGTGGATTATTTGGTGTAATAAATGGAAAATCAATCCCTGTTACCCATCTGAAAGTCAAATTTTAGGTTACTTATCTGATCTTGTTTACAGTGGCAAATCTTACAGTGTAATCAATACTCATAAATCTGCCATAAGTCAGACTTTGTCTTTATGTGACAATGAAATGATATCATGTAGTACAGTTATTTCTCGATTCATGAAAGGTATATATGTTGATAATCCACCAAAGCCTAAATACACATTCACATGGGATGTAAGCATTGTTCTGAGATTTTTGAAAACATTCTGGCCATTAGAAGAACTGTCTTTGAAAAATCTTACATTAAAACTAGTGGCACTTCTTGCTTTATCTACAGCTCAGAGAGTTCAAACTCTCAATTGTCTAAAATTGAGCTTATTGGCCAATTTTGGTGACTACGTTGTCTTCACCATTGATGAATTAATGAAAACATCAAAACCTGGTAAGAAATTACCAAAAATCAGGATAGATAAATTTAGTGATAAGGCTTTGTGTGTTATTAATACACTTGTATTTTACTTAAAAACAACCTCAAAGATAAGAAAAACTGAAAGATTATTAATTTCTTTTAAAACTTATAAAGAAGTTTCTACTTCTTCTATATATAGCCAGATGGCTTAAGGAAGTTTTGAAACTTTCAGGAATAAATACTGGTATATTCTCAGCCCATTCCTACAGAGGGGCGTCTACTTCATGTGCATTTTCATCTGGTGTTTCTTTGAAGGATATATTAACAACCGCAAATTGGACTAATGCAAAAACATTCTACAAGTTTTACAATAGAGATCTGCAGTGTTCATTTTCTAATGATGTTTTGTCAACCATGGATTAATATTTTATATTTGCAATGAACAGAGTGACATTGACGTTGGATGAACATTGATTTATTTGTTGAGTTCGTTGGATGAACATTGATTTATATGTGATGAGTTCGTGGGATGGACTATTCCGATTGATGAGAAAGAGACTTTATTTAGTGCTATGATAGAGCAGTGCAGTATATATTTGAACTTTAATACATTTATTGTTTTCTGGTGGGATAATGTAATTTGGGATGATTACTTTATTAAAGGTTATTGATGGTATTATGTTTTATTCAAGGCCTTTTGTAATACGATTTGTTGGGCTTTAAAGATTCCCAATTAAACACGAGATAGCCTGGAGGCTATATGATAGAGAATATAAACCTCATCCAAGCATCCAAGGGATGTAATGGATGAGGATTATTCTCTGAATAAGCCGTAAGGCTTCGAGGGTTTAATTTCCCTCCCTAGTAATGTTGACCCTCCCTTATTCAACAAATCTTTACTTTAAATAAGCATGAGGCGGGAGCGCGCTCGTCCTTATATACTACCTGGGTTGGTCACCCGGATGTTTTTTATTTTAAATAGTTCTTTAAATAGAAAGGCACGTGGCTATTTTGTTGACACAAATTCCCAATTAAACCCTCTAAGCCTTACGGCTTATTCAGAGAATAATCCTCATCCATTACATCCCTTGGATGCTTGGATGAGGTTTATATTTCAACAGACAGTCTCCAGACAACTAAGGAATATTTAATATTCTAATAAGTTAAAAGTTCTTGTTTTGCAATAATATTCATCGCGGCAGCTTTTAACATTTGACAATGGTTTTGTGTTATTAAAGTACTCCATCCCACGTGTTGTAGTCAATACTTCAACCTGAGTTTTTCCTACCAATCAAATTAGAGCATTTTTTTTGCATTAATCTTGAAAGCCATACAATTTTGAAGTTAGTTCATCAAACTTTTACATTTTCGACACTTGTGTTTAAAAGGCAAGTGTTATGTATTTTACGAAAATTCAGGACGCGAAATGTTAAAAATTTTAAAAGTCAAATCACAAAATTTCTAGGAGGAAAATTCGAATAATCCTCAATCAAGGGTAACATCAAATAATAAAACACATCAAACGAACGGAAAAAACTGTCACATTCTCGACTTGGCACCGGCATTTTCAAAAGTAGATAATAAAATTAACGGTACCAATTTTCTTGCACCAGATGCGCATTTCGACAATACATGTCTCTTCAGTGATGCTCGTTGTAGTGTTTGCTATGTATACTTTAGTATATGAGTATAGAAAGAGAGATAACTCTGTTATATGTTGAAACAATGTATGTGAACTGCTTGTCTCCCTTTGTACTGTTATATATACAATGTGCTGAGTTTCCGGTTACGTAATAAATGATGTACCTTCAATGGTGTTTGTTTGTAAGCCAGTATCAGGTTCAATCCGAATGTGCTAGCCACAAACATTATATTTAAATTGGCGACGAGGATAATCAAAGGTTGTATTACAAAATGGGATCAGTTTTACTACCAGATGTTAGCGGTATTCAGAACTTTGACATTTCTGACTCGACAGGATTGTCTGCACGTTGGAAACGATGGCTTCGGGCGTTTCAACTCTTTGCCGCAGGAAAAGGGGTTACAGACGTAGATCAAAAATATGCATTATTATTGCACACAGCCGGAATGAATGTTCAAGACATTTTCTTCACATTGCCGGAAGGTGCCGGAGAAGGTGCATATGAGAAAGCGGTGAGTGCGCTAGATGCTTATTTCACACCACTTTCAAATGCCCCTTATGAACGATCAATTTTTCGATCTATGATTCAGTCTTCTTCAGAGACAATTGAACAATATATAACGCGTCTTCGACAGAGAGCGGATACATGTGATTTTGGCAATCAAAATGCAATTGATGAAAGAATTCGAGATCAAATTATTGATAAATGTTTAAGTCACCATCTCAGACGTAAATTGCTTGAGAAAGGTAGGACACTAACTTTAGCAAATGTTAGAAGTATTGCAAAAGCTATGGAAGACTCAGAACGACAAGCTAAATCAATTGAAGGTCAAGGTCAAGTCAACATGATACAGTCAAAAGGTAAACAGTATGGAAAGAACAGTTTTAATTCTGGTAACAAAAGTTTTAATTCGGGTAACAAGTCTACATGTACAGCAACTTGCTACAGTTGTGGGCGTGAAGGTCACATTAGGACTGACCCTAGCTGTCCGGCTCGGGGGAAGAAATGCAGGAAGTGTAAAATTGTTGGTCATTTTGATAAAGTTTGTAAAACTAAGGATAAGTCAAAACACGGAAAGATTCGTCAAGTTGTTGAACAACCACAGAATAACACGGATGATGAAGAATATGTATTCAGCATGATCGGTGTAAATCAGATAAATTCTGTGTGTGAAAATATTGTTGTCAATATAGGGAATGTGAATTTGAAAATGATAATTGATTCTGGAGCATCATGTAACATCATGGGAATAAATTTATGGAATTATTTAAAAGATAATCGTGTGAAATGTGTTTCGTCCAAGTCTACAAAGAGTTTATTCGCATATGGTAGTGAGGAACCATTGAAAATTGCTGGAATATTTACAGCTACTGTACAATGTAACAATAGAACTTTAAAGGATATTGAATTTGTTGTTATTGAAGGCAAAGGTCAGGCTTTGTTATGTCGTAATACAGCAGAACAGTTAGGTGTGCTGCAGCTTGTTCACAGTGTTAGTGAACCTGGAACAATTAAGGACAAGTATCCAGAATGTTTTACAGGAGTTGGTAAATTGAAATCATTTCAGTTACAGATACCTATCGACCCAGATGTTGAACCCGTTATTCAGCCTATGAGGAGGGTACCGTTTAATCTGCGCGATAAACTTGGCAAGAAGTTAGATGAACTTTTAGATTTAGATATAATTGAACATGTCAATGAACCTAGTCAATGGGTTTCTCCAGTAGTAGTCGTGCCAAAACGTTCAGGTGATGACATCAGACTATGTGTTGACATGCGCCAAGCTAATACAGCTGTGAAACGAGTACGACATCCGATTCCAACAATAGATGAACTATTGCAAGATATGAACTCTAGCAAAGTGTTTAGTAAGCTTGATGTAACTTGGGCCTATCACCAAATTGAGTTAAAACCAGAGTCTAGGGAAATAACTACTTTTGTAACTCATAAAGGGTTGTTTAGGTATAAGCGCCTTATGTTTGGTATTAGTTGTGCCCCTGAATTATATCAAAATATCATGCAACAAGTCCTTCAGGGCTGTGAGGGTGTTCATAACATTATGGATGATATTATTGTACATGCTAGTAACCAGGTTGAACATGATAAATGTCTTGAAAATGTTGTTAGGGTACTGAGAGACAAAGGTATTACTTTAAACAATGATAAATGTGAATTTAATATGTCCAAAGTAGTGTTCATGGGTCATGTTTTGTCTGGTCGGGGTATTGGGCCAGCAGATGTTAAAGTCAAAGCTGTCGTTGAAGCACGTGAGCCAAGAACTTCAGCAGAAGTTCGTAGTTTCTTAGGTCTTGTTAATTATAGTGCTAGATTTATTTCTGACTTAGCTACTATTTCAGCTCCGCTGCGTGCACTTACTCGTAAAGATGCAACGTTCACATGGGGTAAAGATGAACAAAGGTCGTTCGATGAGCTAAAACGTCGTCTTGCCAATGCGGAAACTTTAGGTTATTATGACAAGTCGGCACTGACTAAGGTAATCGCAGATGCTAGTCCAGTTGGACTCGGAGCCGTGCTCATACAAGAACAAAACGGTGAGATGCGCATTATTTCTTACGCGAGTAGGAGTTTAAGCGATACGGAACGCAGATATTCGCAGACCGAAAAGGAGGCTCTAGCCTTGGTATGGGCGTGCGAAAGGTTTCATGTTTATATCTATGGAAGCCAGTTCGAGCTCTTAACGGATCATAAACCGCTTGAGTGTATTTACTCTACAAAGTCGAAAGTATGTGCTCGAATTGAGCGCTGGGTTCTTCGTATGCAACCATATACATATACTGTACGGTATATTCCCGGACCGAAAAATATAGCTGACTCGCTATCACGTTTGATCAAAGAAGGGAAAACACGTGACAATCAGGAAAATGTAACTGAGGAATACGTTAAATTTGTAGCTCAAGAATCAACACCGGTTGCGATGACAACACGCGAAATCGAAAGAGCTTCCGAGAATGATCCTGAATTAAAGGCTGTCCGAGAATGTCTTGTTCACAGTCAGTGGCACCGCATCGAGTTCAAAGAATATCTTCCTATTCGAAGTGAACTATGCGCTATTGGTCAATTAGTACTTCGGGGTACTCGTATCGTGATACCTATTAGTTTACGGGAACAGGTACTTCAGCTTGCTCATGAAGGTCACCCTGGTATTGTTGTCATGAAAACGCGTTTACGAAGTAAAGTCTGGTGGCCAGGGATAGACAAAAGTATTGACAAGTTTTGTCGAAGCTGTTACGGTTGTCAATTGGTTAGTCAACCTAGTAAACCCGAACCGTTAAAGCGTACAGAGTTGCCCTCTGCCCCGTGGCAACATTTAGCTGCTGATCTATTAGGACCGTTACCGAGCAATCATTATATGTTTGTATTAGTTGATTATTATAGCCGCTATTTTGAAGTCGCTGTGACTAAGAATATTTCGTCGGAAAATATTACGTCGTTGATTTCAAAATTTTGCTTGACTCATGGATTGCCGTTATCAATTCACACCGATAATGGACCCCAGTTTGTTAGTCAACATTTTAAGAACTTTATGTCCGAACATGGTATTGTCCATCATAGAACAACTCCGTTATGGCCACAGGCTAACGGCGAAGTAGAGCGCCAAAATCGTTCGATAATGAAGCGTGTCAAAATTGCTCAAGCCGAAGGTCGCGACTGGAAATTAGAATTGAGTAAATTTTTAATCATGTACCGTAGTACTGCTCATTCTACAACAGGAGTAAGTCCGTCCGAATTACTTTTTGGTCGAAAAATCAGAACAAAGTTACCCGAGTTGATTGATTATAATATTAATGATTTTGAAGTACGCGACCGAGATGCCGAACAAAAGGAAAAAGGAAAAATATATGCTGATAAGCGTCGTGGTGCGTGCGAGAGTGATATTCGTGTCTCCGATCAAGTTCTAGTCAGGCAAGACCGTGGAAATAAAATGTCTACACCTTTTGTTCCATCCCCTTTTAAAGTGGTGGAGAAAATTGGTAATAGTGTATTGGTTGAATCTGACCAAGGTGTTCAATACAGGAGAAATGTGACACATTTAAAGAAATTTATTGAGAGAGAAAATAATGATTTATCTTGCTCACAATCTGATGCAAACAAAAATGTAGTTAATACAGAGTCTGAAATTATTTCAAGTCACAAAGATGATTATGAGAATTTAAATGAATCTAGAAATTTTGATGAAAATAAGTGTTTAAGTTCTAGTCAAGATGAAACTTGTAGTATGAAAGATAGACCAGTCAGATTGAAAAGGTTACCGTCAAAGTTTGACGATTTTGTTTTGAAATAATATGTGTACTATTATGAACAATTACAAGTTACATGATTTATGTTATAAAGGTATTAATAACAAATGTTTTTGTTGTTGTTGACATATTATTGACAATGTTGTTTATTTGAATTTTTATGTTTAAACAAAATTGACATAGGGTAGTTCAATTTTTATTTGTAAAACAAAAATGTCAAGATGTTTTCAAATCTAAAAAAAGAAGGAAGAGATGTAGTGTTTGCTATGTATACTTTAGTATATGAGTATAGAAAGAGAGATAACTCTGTTATATGTTGAAACAATGTATGTGAACTGCTTGTCTCCCTTTGTACTGTTATATATACAATGTGCTGAGTTTCCGGTTACGTAATAAATGATGTACCTTCAATGGTGTTTGTTTGTAAGCCAGTATCAGGTTCAATCCGAATGTGCTAGCCACAAACATTATACTCGTGGCCAAAATATTTGAAATCCAAAGCTTATATAAAAGGTTAAGAGCTATAATCCGAAAGGTCCAAAAAGTATAGCTAAATCCGTGAAAGGAATCAGAGCTTTGCATGAGGGAGATACATTCCTTAATTTATAATAATTTCTAATATTTTGTAACAGCAAATTTTAACAACACAAAAAAATCCGTATTTTCATCCAGTGGTAGTAATAAAATTAACGGTGCCAATTTTCTTGCACCAGATGCGCATTTCGACAATACATGTAGATAAAGGTGGACTGAACCTTATTTTAGTGTATAGATCATGTAATGGAGGCCACCCCGGTTAACGATCCTGGATAAATCGACTTACACGGGAAAATGAGAGTGTTGTAATCCGAGCATATACTTAATAATACAAGAACAATATAGGAAACTCACCAGGGTTTATTTAGGTCATACAGCAATTCATACAAAAAATACAGTTGCAATATAAATAATCGTTGCAATCATTAAATGTCAATATACGATCAATGCATGTCAGGTTATAGGTGAAGAGTTCGAATGTTGCGTTCTGGGTACTACGTCACTGATTAATTTTATGGTACATATAAAACATGGACTGGTTCAGTACTATATATTGGTGTTCAGCACTCTATTGAATAGAGAAAGAAACTTATCCTTGCTACAAGCCGCCTACAGTTGTTGCAAGGGTTCATAAAGGTAGATTCATTAATAAGTTTCTATTAAACGGACGTGGCTCCGTACTTGTCCATGACGCACGGCATAACGGAGAACCACTTTGAAGATTTCTGCCGTTCGGAGGTCTACCATTTGTGACCATATTTCGACTTCCAAGACACTCGTTAGGGTCCTAATTTTTTGAATTGGAGACATGCCTTGCAATTCAAAGCAACAACAAAAATACAAGTTTGATAAATCCTCTGCATGCATTTAAAGCTCCCTCCAATCATTTGAAATATCAATGCCACGCCAGTAAACCAGTGTCAAAGTGGGTGGTATGTTTGGTTATTGAGGATGTAAAGATACGCATATCATTGTTCCTGACCCAAGACCTCTAGTCTGTTTTGTTGACTGTCTTAATCTGTCTAACCTGTAATTCTGTCTACATAGTCTACTCTGACGG
Source organism: Mytilus edulis (assembly GCF_963676685.1). Lineage (NCBI taxonomy): Eukaryota > Metazoa > Mollusca > Bivalvia > Mytilida > Mytilidae > Mytilus > Mytilus edulis. The sequence goes on from NC_092351.1 coordinate 367,295, forward strand.
ATTTTTTTTTTCATTAAATCAATTTTGTATGATATGTTCCGTATTAATCTACAGTTCTGTATTATTTTTCTTCTAAAACCACCTTAATTTGAACATAAGAAATCATTTGTTTCAAGAAAAGCTCTGTTATGTTGAGGTATCCAACTTTTAAAGACAGCTTGTTATGCTTATACCTTCTTAGTTCACACAATCAATTGGGTCATAAGATTAATAAATTGATGTAAATGAAGAAATATTCCGGATTTTTTTCTGAATTTAGTATCGTACTAGAAATTGATGTCAAAATTATAATTAGAGTTCGACCATACCTTTAAAAACTTGTTAATTATGAGATCAGGACCTCCAATTTTTCCCTGTTTAACTTCTTTATGTTGTCTTTGATTTTGTATCAGTTTTATCACTTTCACCTAAAGTGAGTTTTAAAAAGATCAGATAACGACAACGTCATGGCTAAAAATATAACAGACAAACAATAATACACATGATGCAACATAGAAAAACCAAACAATAAGCAGAGGCGGCCCCCCCCCCCCCTTTTGGGAAAAAAATTGGTTACTTATATAGGGAATCACTGAAGCGTGACTGGAGCGGGCCCCCTCTTAGGTCAGTCAGTGGGCCCCCACTTATGAAAATTTCTGGATCCGCCACTGATAAGCAACACGAACCCCACGAATAGTCTAATTCGATAGGTCACATTCATGAAAGGAAAGAAGGGGATTGTAGTGACGATGTAAGGACCATATCCGATATCATTTGGGAAACTGTTATTCTATAACGGTCAACCAACTCGTGATGGCGTTTGTAAATTTACGAAGGGATGATTGAGAGCATCTTCCTCTGTGAATAAACTATTCCACAAATTACTGAGACCACAAAGATCAGACGGAAACCGATTTACCTAGATGCTACGAAGAGGTGATTATAAAACAAAGGCTGATAATAAAAAATTACACATGTCCATTACATTATTTTTTTACATAAGTCATTACATTATCTGATTAGATAAGTCAGGAATCTAATGTTCAGTATTTCTCGTTAAAAGTTTGTTGATTTACTTTATACGTTTTTCTAGTGGTGTTTATAGTTTAGAACGTTGGTTTCCCCCTTTAAATTGTTTTAAACTAGTTATTTTTGGGGAACAACAGTTTGATGGGAGCCAAGGCTCCATATCGAAGACTGTACTTTGACTTATTACGGTTTACTTTTACAAATTGTTACATGGAGCATCGTCGCACTTATTACACATCTTCTTATATCTGTATGATGTACATGTGTATTTGAGACTTGACTATTCCATCCAATGCAATAATCATGATGATGTACTCACTGATAGTCCATGAGGAACTTTACTTAAGAAGCAAGTGTGGTTTTATTGTTATATGATAGTAGTTTTGATATTTGTAATAAGAACCAATGCCAGGGCTAACATGACGTTAAAGGTAAAGTAAACAGTAGTTAGGCTGAAATGGCACACATTTTAACCAATCAGCAAAAACATGCTTCGTCAGAATCTGGAAAACATTGGGACTTGAACCTTATTATGAGTACATAACTCTACAAGTAAAACACCAAAAGGCAACTTAAGAAATAACCACTCCTGCGGTCGTCAAAATAATGAAAACCTTCTTGCACAATGAAAACCAAATCCCCTATAACTATTAAAATCATCAACATCATAATGTTTACAATTGATGATCCAATCGAAATAAGATTTAACCAACTTATCAGTAAACTTGGACGATAATTCTGTTATAGATTTGACGGAGAAAAAATAACTAGAAAGTACAGTACATTGTTCTCTCACTAAATAATACAAAATTTGGTAACTATGTTGAACGAATCTATCCCATCGAAATAGAGATATAGGATACTATAGATACAGTTTAGTCTGCCTCATTTCATCTTAACATACATCAAGAAATTGACAATGAGGATTGGTTGAAAAAAAAACTTAACGACTTAGAAAGGATTTCAGCTTCCCAATTATGAACTTTCCATTTCTATGTAGCAACATCACAGCAGTGTCCGCATATGGGGTATATATCTCCCAACTGATACGATATTTTCGACCATGATATTGCTGCTTCCATGGAAGCTCAAGAAACTAAAGTTTAAAATGGTGAAGTTGAAATCATCCCTTCGTAAATTTGTACGGACGCCATACGAGTTGGTTGACCGTTATGGAATAACCGTTTCACAGATGTTATCAGATACTCACCCAATGTCGTAACTACAATACCCTTCCCTGTTCACGAATGTGACCTACCGGATTTGTAATATCATAAATAAAGGCAACAGTAGTATACCGCTGTTCAAACTCATAAATCCATGGACAAAAAACAAAATCGGGGTAACAAACTAAAACTGAGGGACACGCATTAAATATAAGAGGAGAACAACGATACAACACTACAATGTAACACACACAGAAACGACCAAACATCAGACAAAATCCCACGAGAATAACAAATATAAGCAACACGACGGGTGCCACATGTTACACATGATTTGCTTACCTTCTGGAGCACCTGAAATCCCTCAGAATTTTTAGTGGGGTTCGTGTTCTTAACTTTTTGTTTTCTATGTTTTGTCTTCTGTACTATTATTTTTCTGTTTTGTAATTTACACTTTTAAAAGTATTGCTATTAATGTTAATGATACATGAAATTAGCACACATCTCAAGAAACAGACAAAATAAAATTTTCTTCCCATGTTTGAAACAGAAAAATTCAGATTTTCTTCTCTTGTCCTATGTTTGAAACTCATTTTTAAGTGTTAACTTTAAAAAAAAAAACCAAACATATATTTATATATTATTTCGATAGCTAAACGAAGTTGGAAAATATACATTACACATGCAGACTTCTAATACGTTCAGGTATTTCACATCCAATTTTTTTACGGAAATATTCTTTATAAAGCACAAAGGTGTCAGTATTCATCTCAGAAACTTACAAAACCTTTGAATAGACTTATTAAGAAGGGATATAATTACGATACTGTTGTCAGGTCATTAAAGATTGCATATTTTGGCGTTAATATTGAGTCACTCAGGGCCGTAACTACCTATGTGCCTCCCCTGAATTTTCTACACCAATTTTTTTTTTTAAGCATACACGAAGAAATTGAATTTATATTATAAACAACACAAGTTTACACTGTGTCTGTCATTTTTCTGATTTTTGATCGAAAGTGAACCGGTTTTTTTTCGTGTGGCCGTCCGTCTGTTATTCAGTATTGAAGGGGTCAGTATTCGTTCGAGAACACATATGAAACTTTGCTTTCGATAATTTTGAATAATAACTTAACTATTCACATTTCTTTTGGGGCTCAATTAAGCAGAGGAAGTTCCTTTTGTATTGTGAATCTTTTAAGATATCGGAAATTCATTACCGGCTGAATCAGCTGTTGGGTCGTTTTTACTCCCGATCGTACGAGAACATAATTTTGGTCAATGCCTTAGTAGGTAGACACTCCCATTCGTTGTAGCAGGGACTTACTATACTTAGCATATACTAGACTAGTATAGAAAGTCCCTGGTTGTAGTTATATACATGTCTGTTCAGCTTTCAACAATATTGAAATTCAAGATCCTCGATAAATAAAAAAATTATCTTGCGTTCTATAATCTTGCTTTATATGTTTTTTGAAATTACCAGTTTTTAAAAAAAAAATATCTTTTAATACAGATAATAATTGTTTGCTTGAAAATTTCTCCAAAGATCCAGCAAAACTGATCTTTCTTAAAGTAAGGAAATCGAAAGAAAACGGGTAATTTTTAGCCATATCATTTGAGAAAAAAATCCGCGGTCACAATGTATTTAATGTTAACAATTATAGGTCAAAGTACGGCCTTCACGACGGAGCCTTGGCTCACCCTGAACAGCAATCTCAGCTTGTTTTTGCATAAGTTTAAGTTGCTTCCAGGTTCAAGCAATACTGATGTTTCTTAAAGTAAGGAAATCGAAGAGAACTGACAGGTCATTTTTAGCCAATAACTGAGGGGGGAAAAAATCGGCGGGGGCTGTGCCCCCAACCCCCATATCTAACGGGGCCTCAATCGGCGGCCCCCAAACCCTGCCTCCCCTGAATTCGAACCCTAGTTACGGCCCTGACACCTTAATTTACAATTTCAAGAATTTGTTTGATTCAAAGTGCTTTTGGTTGCTTAAATATCTTGATCAATAATCAGGCGGTATTTTGTCTTTCGTCTTTCCCTTTAATCTTTTTTAAGGTAAAGATAGTGTGGAATTCTCACTGCACCAGACATCTGATATACATTCTTGTTATATTTTGATCGGACAAAACTGCGTTTTTATATAACCAATAAGCCAAACGAACGCACCCATTTATCAAGGGTATACTGTGGGACGGGAGAGGTCTAGAGATGTCCATATTTCTATACCCAAGCGAATCTTTGTTTTGAATAAAAGGAGATAAAGGTATACATTAATGCGACAGCTACCCAAAGACACAGATAAATAAAAATATTTAAAGTCAACATTCGGTCTTCTTTTGATATAAAATTCTGTATACTGAATAATAAGCTCAAAACCGACCTATGACTAAATAATAGTTATACGGAGTTAATTCAATATCATTTTCCGTCAAATATTATAAATCCGAAAAGGCACATTTGATTGAATATTATTTACCGTCAAAAATAATAATCCCAACAATTTGAAAAATTTCACCTGCCATTTTTTAATTTTGATTAGTGAAAATTTAAGAAGTTTTAATATATACCAGTAAAAGAAAAACACTTCACTGTATAATAAAACGGTAAAATAAAGTAATGATAATGGATGACGACCAGCGGCGAATAAAACTAATATTCAGGACGATTACGTGTAAATATAATAAGAGTATTAACCCCGTTTTTTACTAGAGTGACAAGCGGAGTCGGTTTTTTTTATCGTGTAAGTTCACAAGATATTAGTTCGCAGGAAGAAAAGTCACCCGACCCGGACACATTTCCGACTCTGAGCCGGCCAGTATGTGCTCTTACTCTATTATGCCAAGTGTTAAGCGTTGAAATAGAATACCAATTTAATTAACGTCTTTGTATGATCGTTCGGTATTCGAACAAATTTAATGACCTCCCGCTCTCGAGGCGAACGCCCACACACGAGACCAACAAGGAGAGTGGTAGTGATCGGTAGTACAGAATATCATACCAAAAACTAAAATACAATATACAATACAGTTTCACAGAATTCTCACAGTTACTAAAGCGAGCTAAAAGTATCTGACCTAAATTGGATGCGTGAAATGATATAGTAAACTACACGTAAATATGGATGATCGACTTCAGGGTAGATTTTATGGATCAAATTAAAAACTCTTGCACCTATTATTCGAGTGGTCCAAGTATTGCCTGCTGTTTCAAGTCTTAATGTCTGTCCTTATTCAATATACCCTCATTTTCTAGTGGTATTTTAAAGTTTCACGTCCAACCTCACTGTTGACCTCCTATTGTACGACCTACCTATTATATTTAATATGTATGTGTTATAGTCATTAACAGGCATGAAATATTTGCTACTGGACGTAACAGGCATGAAATATTTGCTACTGGACGTAAAGCAAACAACAATAAATCAATCTAATTAATTTCTCTGTTACATTACTAGTACTTAGCACACAAAGACAAGATCTTGTAAAATTCTATAATTTACAATTTCCATTTAAATTTGTATGTTATTTTTTTATTTTTTGGGGGGGGGGGGGGGGGTTCTCTTCAGTTTATCACATAATTGACAGCTTATTCAAAAGTTTTAAATATTTTTTTACTATTGTTCTTATCTAATGTTGAAATACGATTTATAACATGTGATTTTTTTTTGTCAGGCAAGGATAAAACTAAGAAAGATAAAAGTTTTTTTTTCGGGTGTTTTTGCTTCATTTAGACATGAAAAGGGAACAACGGACGACTAAATTAAAGTGTTTGTTTTCATATAATGTATATTTGATCGGGACAGTGAAACCTAGTTTAATACGGTTTTATTCATTGAATTTGCATGCATAGTTCTTATTTAAAAAACACACAAATAATGCAAGATCTATTTATTAATTGGACTGAAAAGACAAACTAATTATTTTGCATTCGCATGTATCTTAATGTAGGAAAATTACCAAATCAGAAACAAAAGGAACATTTACCGGATGAATATTGTGAAGGAGCTTATGCATCTAGGACTGTCCGATTAGAAGTTCTTTAACAAGATATTTAAAAAGCTAATTGTTGGAAGAGTTAACTTACTGTTTTCTAAGGTCTGATCTTTACGATTCTAATTCATGATTACTGACAGATCAAAAACATCAAGTATATATAGCATGAAGTTGTTGGGCATAATATTCATTGGTCAGTTATAAATGAGGTCTGTATGGGTGTTTTGATTGCCTGATTTATTAAAAAAGAAATCTTTTTTTTTTTAAAGTTGGCTAACCAAATATAAATTTAACCTCTAATTTTGTAAATAAAACTATCTTTTGGTGTTATTTAGATGCTATTTTTTTTTTATCATGAATAAATAATTATATGATGTAATGCCATTAAATCGGTCCGTTTTCATTTTAATTTGGTAACTGTTAATTGTTTATATCAGTCTGAGTACTGTATAACTATCATTTAAGTTGAACATATTTAGACTCGTCCAGTTCAGGGGAATTAGGGTTCTGTACTTTTCTTATATTTTTGACGGTTTGTAAGTCAGTAAAAGTTAAATGATAAAGTTAATATTGATATTAACTTATCATTGAACTTTTACTATTACTAAATGAAGTATTTAGGGTAAAAACTCACTTTAGGTGAAAGTGATAAAACTGATACAAAGTCAAAGACAGCATAAAGAAGTTAAACAGGGAAAAATTGGAGGTCCTGATCTCATAATTAACAAGTTTTTAAAGGTATGGTCGAACTCTAATTATAATTCTGACATCAATTTCTAGTACGATACTAAATTCAGAAAAAAATCCGGAATATTTCTTCATTTACATCAATTTATTAATCTTATGACCCAATTGATTGTGTGAACTAAGAAGGTATAAGCATAACAAGCTGTCTTTAAAAGTTGGATACCTCAACATAACAGAGCTTTTCTTGAAACAAATGATTTCTTATGTTCAAATTAAGGTGGTTTTAGAAGAAAAATAATACAGAACTGTAGATTAATACGGAACATATCATACAAAATTGATTTAATGAAAAAAAAAAATCCGTCAGAGTAGACTATGTAGACAGAATTACAGGTTAGACAGATTAAGACAGTCAACAAAACAGAGTAGAGGTCTTGGGTCAGGAACAATGATATGCGTATCTTTACATCCTCAATAACCAAACATACCACCCACTTTGACACTGGTTTACTGGCGTGGCATTGATATTTCAAATGATTGGAGGGAGCTTTAAATGCATGCAGAGGATTTATCATACTTGTATTTTTGTTGTTGCTTTGAATTGCAAGGCAAGTCTCCAATTAAAAAAAATAAAGACCCTAAGTGTCTTGGAAGTCGAAATATGGTCACAAATGGTAGACCTCCGAACGGCAGAAATCTTCAAAGTGGTTCTCCGTTATGCCGTGCGTCATGGACAAGTACGGAGCCACGTCCGTTTAATAGAAACTTATTAATGAATCTACCTTTATGAACCCTTGCAACAACTGTAGGCGGCTTGTAGCAATGATAAGTTTCTTTCTCTATTCAATAGAGTGCTGAACACCAATATATAGTACTGAACCAGTCCATGTTTTATATGTACCATAAAATTAATCAGTGACGTAGTACCCAGAACGCAACATTCGAACTCTTCACCTATAACCTGACATGCATTGATCGTATATTGACATTTAATGATTGCAACGATTATTTATATTGCAACTGTATTTTTTGTATGAATTGCTGTATGACCTAAATAAACCCTGGTGAGTTTCCTATATTGTTCTTGTATTATTAAGTATATGCTCGGATTACAACACTCTCATTTTCCCGTGTAAGTCGATTTATCCAGGATCGTTAACCGGGGTGGCCTCCATTACATGATCTATACACTAAAATAAGGTTCAGTCCACCTTTATCTACATGTATTGTCGAAATGCGCATCTGGTGCAAGAAAATTGGTACCGTTAATTTTATTACTACCACTGGGTCGATGCCTCTGCTGGTGCACTGTTAGTCCCCGAGGGTATCACCAGCCCAGTAGCCAGTACTTCGGTACTGGCATGAAAATACGGATTTTTTGTGTTGTTAAAATTTGCCGTTACAAAATATTAGAAATTATTATAAATTAAGGAATGTATCTCCCTCATGCAAAGCTCTGATTCCTTTCACGGATTTAACTATACTTTTTGGACCTTTTGGATTATAGCTCTTCATCTTTTATATAAGCTTTGGATTTCAAATATTTTGGCCACGAGCATCACTGAAGAGACATGTATTGTCGAAATGCGCATCTGGTGCAAGAAAATTGGTACCGTTAATTTTATTATCTACTTTTGAAAATGCCTGTGCCAAGTCGAGAATGTGACAGTTTTTTCCGTTCGTTTGATGTGTTTTATTATTTGATGTTACCCTTGATTGAGGACTATTCGAATTTTCCTACTAGAAATTTTGTGATTTGACTTTTAAAATTTTTAACATTACGCGTCCTGAATTTTCGTAAAATACATAACACTTGCCTTTTAAACACAAGTGTCGAAAATGTAAAAGTTTGATAAACTAACTTCAAAATTGTATGGCTTTCAAGATTAATGCAAAAAAAATGCTCTAATTTGATTGGTAGGAAAAACTCAGGTTGAAGTATTGACTACAACACGTGGGATGGAGTACTTTAATAACACAAAACCATTGTCAAATGTTAAAAGCTGCCGCGATGAATATTATTGCATAACAAGAACTTTTAACTTATTAGAATATTAAATATTCCTTAGTTGTCTGGAGACTGTCTGTTGAAATGTGTTTGTATTGACCTTATGACTTTATGCAGACATTTATAGGCAGGCGTCGACAAGAATAAAGGCAATACACGACCTTAAAAAAGCGTGTCGCTTAATTATTTCTCGGTGTTCAATACGACTTACTGGGTACTGGCTATGTGCAGAGTAACGGATAATACTACTGGCTATGTGCAGAGTAACGGATAATACTACTGGCTATGTGCAGAGTAACGGATAATACATCTATTTCTCGGTGTTCAATACGACTTACTGGGTACTGGCTATGTGCAGAGTAACGGATAATACATCCAACCGCAACTCTTGAGATATGTGCCCCCCAAGGCCATACAGGTATGGTCATTTGTCTTCTTACCAGCAGTAAAACGTTGACAAAGTGAGGCGCCTGGTCAGAACTCGGACGTTAAATCCGATGCCTCGTGTTTAAATTGATTTAAAGAATACTTTCAACAATTCTTTGATAGAATACTTTCAACAATTCTTTGACGAGTCCGTAGCTAGCCAGTTGCAAAATAGTAAAATCTTATTTTTCTGCAGCAATCAAAATTTCACCGATCGTCATCCCAGATGGTCTCTTTGACTAGACCGTAAAAATGCATGCACTCGTCCTAAACATGCACGACATATTTGCCACTGGATGTTTACACACCAACAGTCTAATCAATCTATTAAGATGAACGATCTTGAAACAACAGAACGACATCAGAGTTAACTTAACTTTCTCAATAATTCCTCTTTTTATAAATGAACAACTTGAGAAATGTTTGGTTCAAAGCATGCCTTCCGATCTGTAAATGATAGCGCTAAACTTTATAATTATATTATAGTGATATTCGATACTTCCTTCAATTTGAGGTAAGTTTATGTATTGAAAATGTATACTTCTTGATAGGTAATAAGTCCTGCTAATTAAATACATGGGTTATTATTCTCACAACCAGTCGCGAATATTCCCTCACACGATAAGTGCAATATTATGATTATATTTCACTCACTAACCAAGTAACATATAAGATATACTGAACGCCGAGGAAAATTCAAAACAGAAAGTCCCAAATCAAATGGCTAAATTAAAAGCTCCTAATCACATCAAACGAATGGATAACAACTGTCATATTCCTCACTTGGTACAGGCATTTTCTAATGTAGAAAATGGCTGATTGAACCTGGTTTTAAGGTTGCTTTACATTGCATTTGTATAACAGTTGCATTAAATTTACTACATATTGACAACGATGCGTGAACAAAACAACGACATAATTCTAGTAGATAAAAATGTCAAATATACAGCAATCAACATTGTTTTACAATCTTGATCATTAAAAAACCAAACAAATATGTAACAAAGACGGTTTGTGATTTTCCTGTATGCATGAGGCGGTGCTTATGTATCGAGTCATTGTGCTATTTTAAAACTGGTTCCATTTCTTGTCTTGCATGTTTTGCTTTGTGCTTGACAAACGTATGCTTTTTAATGTTTCTTTGTTACACATATGACGTGGTTCTGTACTTACACATCCCGTCTTTAAAAAAAGAAAAAAATCACATCCCTAATTAACTGGGCATTTAAAAAGTCGGAATGCGAGTACATATGTTCAAACTCTTTTAGATCATTTTTTAGTAGCAATAAACAAAAGAACTATGTCAATTGGACATGCTTTGATACTATTTATGCACTTGAATTTTTACTTGATAACATTTTTGTTCGCTTTGGAGATTCCGTATATCGTCAAGTTATTGGAATTCCAATGGGGACTAACTGTGCACCACTTATTGCGGACCTGTTTTTGTATTGTTATGAGTTACAATTTATGACTAAAATTAGCAAAGACCCATCAAAACAACATTTGATACAAAAATTTAACAATACTTTTAGATATTTGGATGATATATTGGCTCTAAATAATGACGACTTCAGTATGTATACTAAAGAAATTTATCCTGTAGAACTTACTTTAAATAAAGCTAATGATAACAATGACCACTGCCCTTTCCTCGATCTTGATATCTATATCATAAACGGGAAGCTTAATACAAAAATTTATGATAAAAGAGATGATTTTTCATTTCCTATTGTTAATTATCCATTTTTAGATGGTGACGTTCCCTTGTCACCATCTTATGGTGTTTATATATCTCAACTTGTACGATTCGCTCGTGTATGTAACAATGTATTAGATTTTAGCGAGAGAAATTTATGTATTACTGAAAAATTATTACACCAGGGTTTTCGATATCACAAACTGGTCAAAACATTTACTAAATTTTATCACCGGTATAAGGAAATAATTCGTAAATATAACTCAACATGCAGACATCTTATACGTTCAGGTATTTCACATCCAAAATTTTATGGAAATATTCTTTATAAAGCACAAAAATATCAGTATTCTCCTCAGAAACTAACAAAACCTTTAAATAGACTTATTAAAAGGGGATATAGTTACGATACTGTTGTCAGGTCATTAAAGATTGCATATTTTGGCTTTAACATTGATTCACTGATAGGGTCTTTGCATCAGAACTAAACACATTTATTTCTAAAAAAACAGTTGTTGGCATGACACGGGTTATGTTCTTCTCATATATTTTATGATAGTATGATACTAAACCCTTAAAGGGAGGGATTGTACCTGATATTCATATGATGAAGACATAATCTTTCAATCAGTTTAATTGAGGTCTGGAGCTGGCATGTCAGTTAACTGCTAGTAGTCTGTTGTTATTTATGTATTAATGTCATTTTATTTATTTTCTTTTGTTACATCTTTTGACATCGGACTCGGACTTCTCTTGAACTGAATTTTAATGTGCGTATTGTTATTCTTTTACTTTTCTACATTGGCTAGAGGTATAGGGGGAGGGTTGAGATCTCATAAACATGTTTAACCCCGCCGCAATTTTGCGCCTGTCCCAAGTCAGGAGCCTCTGGCCTTTGTTAGTCTTGTATGATTTTAAATTTTAGTTTCTTGTGTATAATTCGGAGTTTAGTATGACGTCCATTATCACTGTACTATTATGCATATTTTAGGGGCCAGCTGAAGGACACCTACGGGTGCGGGAATTCTCGCTACATTGAAGACCCATTGGTTGCCGTCGGCTGTTGTTTGCTCTATGGTCGGGTGGTTGTCGCTTTGACATATTCACCATTTCCTTTCTCAATTTTAAGAATTAAATATTTCTAACCTACCATCCTCGCCTATCGCTTTCCCTTGTTTTGGATTTTATTTATGTAAGTCAAATCCGCTCATAAACGACTGAAAGTTTGAATTGGCTAGATCAACTTTGACTCGAACGTAGAGTCCAGTTTGAATATTATTTATGCATGTAAAATTCTCTCGTTAACGACTGGAAGTATGAATTGGCTATATCAACATTGAGGCCAAAGTGAATCGTGCGTATGACCTGTGAATGTAAACGGCACAGTTCGAGATATACATTAATTGTGTCGGCCAAAGCTTCAAAATATTAGTCTTGAGATTGCATTTCTGTAAATATTGACAATGTAATTTGATTTCTCTAATTTACCATTTGATCTGCTTTTACGGCCAAAACTGAATCACTTTTACTATGAAGATGTGAAAAAAATCTTTATTGTAGAATTATAAGTGCGTATGCACTACAATTTTTTTCAAAGGTTAAAATATAGGGCTGTGCGGATATTTTCAAAGTTTATGTGCCCTGAACTCTTCAGTCTTTAGCCATACATCTTTGAAAGAACGTAAATAAGAAGTTAACCTTTCCATCCTGCCGGTTGTCTACATGCTTATTGTGTATTTCTTCTGAAAAATGTCATTATGTTTAAGAGAAACACAAAAGAAGGGCACACAGGAAAAATCATTAGGTAATATGAAAGACCAAAATTTAATAATAGAACAATATTAGGTCCGAGACCACAATTGTCGTCCCTTGATTTTCGTTGTTCAATTGTCGTCCCTTGATTTTCTTCGTTGTTCAATTGTCGTCCCTTGATTTTCTTCGTTGTTCACGAATATAGTCCATAGTCCCTAGTGTTGACAGTGGGTTACTTGCCAAATTTATTTCTCCATGTTTAATGCCTCAAATTGCAAATAGGGGGATGAGATTACACTGTAAGAAAAATTGGGTCCAGAATTTTAAAGGAAAGTAGTGATTTGGTCCAACTGAAAAAGGTTGAAAATTAGCACTTCGGAAGCTGTAAAAAGATTTCAAGACGCCCTAAACATAAAATTGTCCATATTTTGAGTTAGAGCCGATGAAGTTTTCTATAATTTTGATATAATTTGTCCCAAAAGTAGTACAACACACTGTAAAAGTTTCTTTGAGAAAGCGCAGGTGGGATTTTTTAAATTTTCATTTATGTTCTAAAAGAAATGCACTACGAAATAATTGTGTTCTCGGACTAATAGCGGAATTGTTAAGTATTGAGTCACGTTACATGTAACAAAGAAAGTTGAGGTACTACGGACAAAGCAAATATGCAAAATATCGCAAACAACACAGCAATGACGGGATGTATAACATGTATAAGTACAGAGACACGTCAGTGATATTTTTGTAAAGAAGACGATAGAATAATAATAGCGCTCCCGACGAACTGTGTTTGTAGGTTGCTACCTGCTCAAGAATGCCATTTTTATTTCCGCACCTTGCAGTTCCCTTAAGGTGCTAAAATTGAACGCGCTTGGCTTGACGATGAATGATAATATCGTCTTCACTTTCTGCATCAAAATCCTTGACTATGCTTGTCTGGTACACGTAACCACCTCTATTCGACAGGAAAGCTTGGAAACCTGTCATGACCGAGTTGAATAGGTCCATCGAACGAGTGTAAAGCGATCTTTAATCAAAATTGGATCGGTCAAGTTGTGTACCATTTGCAGATGGCGCTTCAATCTGGTTTGCTCTATTCTGCAGTACGGGCATACTAAGGCTGGAGCAGGTACGGCGCCACGGTTTTTTTATTGCATGAGAAGTTCGTCAGTCTCTTCTTCAGGAGAGGGATAGGGGTCGGGGTGGATGAGGATGAACTCAACACCCCGACCCTCTATCATTTCCACCATCTCTTTCGTTCGTTCGAAGGTGGCGATCTTCAATTCTTGTTTGTAATAGTTATATTCTTCTGTTGACGGATGACTGCTTTCCAGCAGCCTATTCCATTCCTTCCTGCTTCCTAGAACCTTTATTATGTACGTTGTCATTGCTTTATATCTGAAAAATAGAGGAAACAATAATATGGAAAAAAACCCATGGTTAACCCTTTGCGGTGTCAGGACCCAAGCAAACAGCCGACAGTTGTCCCATTGGCTATGAGATACGCTTATGCGTAGCATCACCGTGAAGTACCACCACAGCAGTGCGCTCCTGGACATGGCACTCGCTGCATGGTAGTACACGGTAACCCCCACTCATAGGCCTTTCTCTAACCCTATACATGCAGAATAAATAAGTAAAACTATATACAGATATATACACAAGGCAACGACAATGTACAAGATATATACAAGCAAAAGATACCCCGGTCCACCCTGCCCGCCTTTAACAGGGATAGGGATAGGCTTATGCGTAGCATTACCGTGAAGTACCACCACAGCAGTGCGGTCTTGGACATGGCACTCGCTGCATGGTAGAACACGATAACCCCCACTTATAGGCCTATCTCTAACCATATACATGCAGAATAAATAAGTAAAACTATATACAGATATATACACAAGGCAACGACAATGTACAAGATATATACAAGCAAAAGATACCCCGGTCCACCCTGCCCACCCTGCCCGCCTTTAACAGGGATAGGGATAGGCTTATGCGTAGCAACACCGTGAAGTACCACCACAGCAGTGCACTCTTCAACATGGCACTCGCTGCATGGTAGAACACGATAACCCCCACTCATAGGCCTATCCCTAACTCTATACATGCAGAATAAATAAGTAATACTATATACAGATATATACAACAGATATACACGTGGTCGGTGTCTCTATCACGAAAAAAAAAATCCCCTAACCCACTCCCAATTGGTCGTAGTCTCTATCACGAATAAAAAAAAAATCCCCTAACCCACTCCCAATTGGTCGTAGTCTCTATCACGAATAAAAAAAAAAAAAATCCCCTAACCCACTCCCTATTGGTCGGTGTCTCTATCACGAATAAAAAAAAAAATCCCCGTTCCCACTCCCTATTGGTCGGTGTCTCTATCACTAATAAAAAAAAAATCCCCGTTCCCACTCCCTATTGGTCGGTGTCTCTATCACTAATAAAAAAAAAATCCCCGTTCCCACTCCCTATTGGTCGGTGTCTCTATCACTAATAAAAAAAAAATCCCCGTTCCCACTCCCTATTGGTCGGTGTCTCTATCACTAATAAAAAAAAAATCCCCGTTCCCACTCCCTATTGGTCGGTGTCTCTATCACTAATAAAAAAAATAATCCCCGTTCCCACTCCCTATTGGTCGGTGTCTCTATCACTAATAAAAAAAACAATCCCCGTTCCCACTCCCTATTGGTCGGTGTCTCTATCACTGGTCGGTGTCTCTATCACTAATAAAAAAAAACAATCCCCGTTCCCACTCCCTATTGGTCGGTGTCTCTATCACTGGTCGGTGTCTCTATCACTAATAAAAAAAAAATCCCCGTTCCCACTCCCTATTGGTCGGTGTCTCTATCACTAATAAAAAAAATAATCCCCGTTCCCACTCCCTGTTGGTCGGTGTCTCTATCACTGGTCAGTGTCTATCACGAATAAAAAAAAAATCCCCGTTCCCACTCCCTATTGGTCGGTGTCTCTATCACTAATAAAAAAAATAATCCCCGTTCCCACTCCCTATTGGTCGGTGTCTCTATCACGAATAAAAAAAAAGTCTCAGTCCGTCAGTCCCTCATTCCATTTACTAATTCTCTCCTTCGGTGCCTTCTTCTTCAACTTCTTCTGTCTCGTGTCCTCAGCTGGCCTTCCCGTCTGCAAAAATAAAGATACCTTTAGCCAAGGCATTGATAATGTTTCCCCCCCTTATATCTTTTATGCGTAGCATTTTCACGGGCTATGCCTGTGGTTTATGGGTAGCATTTTCACAGTTTATGCGTATGTTTTCATCGTGTATAATTTTCTGCCCGATCTTGTGTGTTTTATCGAAGGTCCGACTGACTGAGTTTACTAATTAAAGTACTTACCTTTACCTTACTCCTCTCTACAACCAGCTCCTCTAGATTCTGCTCTCTCTCCGCCCGAGAGGGGACCACACCGCTGCCTCCGGTCGCCTGCTGTTGTCCTTCTGCTGCTGCATCCTGAAATTTGATAGTGAAATTTAAAAAAACATTAAGTAACATTTTCACAAAAAAAAGAATCATTTTCACGGGAATAATATATTTGTTGCGACTAGTAAGCTAATTTACCTTGTAGGCCTTGCCAAGTTTGTCAAGGACAGCATGACGGCTTTCCACTCGCCGGGACTTGTCGTAGTACCGGTCGGCAGTCGCTACATTGTGCGCCATGTGCTTGGCCAGCTCAATGGCTTCTTCCCGGGTGCCCCCGCTCTCTCTGAGGGTGCTAACCGCCAGCTTCCTGTTCCGACTGGCGGTTAGGGTTGTCTTCTCCATCCCCTCTCCCTCGAAGAATCTATCCCATTCTGTCTGGACCAGCTTACTCATTGCCTGTAATAAAAATCACACTGACATTATGACCTCAACGAATAATTTTGACCTCAACGAATAATACATAATACGACCGATAGCAGACCGCGAAATAAAAACACCGTCATTTACAATGTTCAAACACATAATGTATGTCTTATGTAAATATACGTACCGAGGGCGTAAGGAATTCTCCCTTGCCCGTCAGGAACAAGTAAGGCTGGGGCTTCTCTGGTGGGTTGACTGGTAGGCTCAGGTGTGTCGCGTACACCTGCATGAGTCCAAGGAGGTCAGCAGCTATCCTCACATGGCAGATCTTGCCAGAGCGCGCCTCCTTGTGCTCGAACACCTGTAAGAGAGGGATTGATATTAATACGATAGACAGTAATACTTAATCACCTGTAAGAGAGAGATTGATATTAATACGATACACAGTAATATAATTACTTAACACTTAATACCGAAAACTTATAATTTATTGTGATTTACCTCGATCTCGATATCAGTCCCATCTACTGCTACAGCCGACAGGACATCAGCCCGCCTCAAGTGGGTTATGTCCCCAGCCCTCTTGGCGTTACTCAAGAGTAACTGGAGACATAAGATGTTCCGGGCGTCCATCTTGTCTGCCCTGGACAGCTGCTCTCCTCTCTCTGCCTTCTCGATCACTCTCCGGGCTCAGGTGGGTCGTTGTCAGTCCAGGTACTTGGCTATCTGCGCTGGCTCCAGATCCACAATGTCCTCGCCACCTTGGCGATGAGGACATCCTCCTTCAGGCTCTTGCTCACCGTCTTCATTGTCTCGGAGAGCGTGGTGAGCTGGTCTGCAAGGAGACGCAGATGGCGGAGCCAAGTACCCTTTCCTGCAAGGAACTGCAGGAACCCAGCCAAGCTGTGGAGGTATACCCGCTGGGTAGCAGGCTTCACTCTGAAAAAGAAAAAGAGGAAATAACTGACACTGCATTACGTATGCGTAACATTTTCACATGTATACTTACAAGTTTCACTTATGCGTAACACTTTCACATGTATACTTACAAAGTTTCACGTATGCGTAACATTTTCACATGTATACTTCCAAGTTTCACGTATGCGTAACATTTTCACATGTATACTTACAAGTTTCACGTATGCGTAACATTTTCACATGGCGTGCAACATTCCCCCCCAAACACAACGTAAAGGCTTACAGGGTATGATTGACTTACCTGTCTTCTTGGAGGTGGCGGTTGACCTCACCGTTCAAGGTCCCGATCTTCTCCAGATCCAGGAGCGCCTGCCTCGTCAGCCCTGTGGGCAACCAAAACTTCACAGCCGTCAAGTGGCTCTGTGTGGTGGTAGCCTTGCGGGCTATCCCACACGCTCTGTCGGTCATCGTCTTTCTGACAGGGAAAACAACATTTGTATATATATGCATTTCTTATGCGCAACATTTTCACATGTATACTTAAAAGTTTCACGTATGCGTAACACTTTCACATGTATACTTACAAGTTTCACGTATGCGTAACATTTTCACATGTATACTTACAAGTCTTGGGTCGTCAGCGACGTAAAAGGCCGGCCGTACCCCAATTCTTTCCCACTGACAATCATACCACGTCATATTTCAATGTATTTTTTTTCTCTCTAAAAACGCAATCAAAGGTACCAAAATACAAACTCACCCGTAGTCTACTAGTGCCTGTTGTAGTTCCTGCTGAGCCTGGGTGCCTTCCTCGTAAGGCACTGCTCCCTAGATGGCCTCGCGGAACTCTTCGCTGTCCTTCTCCAGCTTGTGCACCGTCTTAAGGTGCACATCCATGCGGATCGTATTTGACCCGCACAGACCACACTCAAGACGGCCACCGTAGGTCCTGTTGCCTTGGTCGCGGGGTCTGCCCTTCGTCTTCACAGGCACCGCCTCGGCGTCAGGGTGACACACCGTCATGTGACGTCTCAGGTTGACCACCGCAGCAGTACACCCTTCAATTTGGCACTCCCTGCGTGGTCGTTTCTGAAAATAAATAAAACAAAAACATTTATGTGTAACATTTTCACATGACGGGTAGCAATTGTCAGAAAAATACACAAGTCCGTCCACCGAATAAAGTTTCAGGTCCGAAAATTTTTCCCATTTATGTGTAACATTTTCACATGACGGGTAGCAATTGTCAGAAAAATACACAAGTCCGTCCACCGAATAAAGTTTCTTGAGGGGTTCGATATGTTTTACACTGATAGCCCTTAAGGGTATATATAGTATATAATAAAAAATATATTAACATAAAACTCACCGTGTCACCCTTATACACCTTCGTGGCGGCTCTCCTCGTCCTTCTACGAACTGGCTCGTCAGCTGACTGTGAGTCATCAGCTTCAGTGTCAGACCCTGACTCCTCCGCTGGCACGTCAGCAGCAACAGCTGGAACCTCAGTTCTACGAACTGGCTCGTCAGCTGGCTGTGGGTCATCAGCTTCATCAGTGTCAGACTCCGACTCCTCCGCTGGCACGTCAGCAGCAACAGCTGGAACATCAGTTCCAGCGGAACTAGCCTCAAACTCCGCAATAGTGCGGGCGACAAACCCCTTGGCCGAAGAATCTGCAAGAAAAGTGCGAACATTTATAAGTAACATTCACAAAATTTGTTTTTTTCTCGGGCCGCCTTGTTTTTTTCTGCGGCTTCCCTCTGTCTCCAGCCGTTAACCCGCGGCTCTCGCTAATTTTTTTTTTTTCACATTCAGTTAATTTTCAAATCTAATCCGTCCTACAAATGTGACAACCGCGTTCACAGTAAGTCAAGTTAACGATTGTTAAACTTACCTAACAGGTCCTTCTCCTCATTTGAAACCTCCTTCCTCTTCTTGGCAGGAGGTGCCTCCTCGTCCGAAGGACTTTCTACCGCTGTAAAAGGAAATAGTCAACTTTCAATATTACTTGTATCATTTTCACACCTAAAAATATATTTTCATAATTTGATATATTTTCATGCCCGTCACTTCGATGTCTAATGATAAACTTACCGCTGTCGTCCGATGAGTAGTCATCAGCGCTGGGTGGCGGGACATACTGGTCACAGGAGTCCTCCCCTGATGTCATGTCTGTTGACTCTGTAAAAAAAATATTTGCCATGTACATCTACAGTATTCACCATTATGCGTAGCATTATCACAATTACGCGTAGCATTATCACAATCATATAGAACAGGAAAAAAAAAAAAAAAAAAAAAACAAATACAGTATTCACCATTATGCGTAGCATTATCACAATTACATACCCTGCTTCTCCTGTACGATGTCAGCTGCCTCTGGGAAAAACACCATAGACTTCCTCCTGGACGATCTCCTCTCCCCCCTAAACTGGCGAACCTTCGGGGCTGGGCAAGCTGCTGGCGCCGGCGACTTCTTGAAACCCTTCAACATCTTGCTCTGCTGCGCCAGCAGGTTCCCAAGGAAGGATACACCCTTCCTTTCTTCCTTCTCGTCCAGCTTGGACCATTCCAGGTCCAAGTCCTGCTATCCTTTCCCTGTAAGAATAAGTATCAGAAAATTATACACGATGAAAACATGCACAGCCGAAGAAACTGTGAAAATGCTACCAATAAACCACAGGCATAGCCCGTGAAAATGCTACGCATAAAAGATATAAGGCAGGAAACATTGGGGCCGATATTTAAATACAATGTACCTACCAGAGTCAGAGTCCTCAAGGTACGCCTCCTGTACCACGTCCCTCAGCTGGCTGGTCCTGGTCTCCTCCTTCCGCGTTGGGGTCATGCCCTCCTTCCGCGTTGGGGTCGGTGTGACCCTGGTCTCCTCCTCCACCATGTCCTCTTCTGTAAAAAATGAAAGGAAAGATTAGCAAGGCATGTTCACGTACTTAACAGTGATAATGATTGACAGTGTTGGCTAATATCTAAATACAAGGTACTCACCGGTGACAGGCTCTGTCTTGGGCACTATCGGGTCAATAGGGACCGCCTGGAACAAGACGGGGTCGGCCGTGCCAGCGTCCACCTCCACCTTGAGGTCAATAGGGACCTCCATCCTCTGGCCGGCTCCCGCGTAGTTACCTGAAATATATAATGTGTACATACATTGCACAACAGTTCTCTATGAAGTTTGCATTACCTGAAAAAAAAATAATGTGTGAATACATAGCACAGTAGTTCCCCATGAAGACTTGAAAGTAAAGATTTAACATAGGAGGTAAAGGTACTCACCTATAGAAAGGTAACTGTCTGTCCAAGCCTGGACGCGGTTGACTGCACCGCCGACTCTCAGGCTTGCCCGTCCCAGTCCTGCCCGCAACTGCCTCTTCCCCAGAAACAGGCTCCTAACAGGCCGTCCCACACTTTTATTGAGGGCAAACCTGCTAGGCATACCCGCTAGGATGCCTGATACGCAGCGGGTCCTGTCCTGCCGTGCCCACCACGCTGCCTCCTGTCCAATCCTCTGCTGGTCCATCCTTCTGGCGTCCTGGACGCGGGCCAGCCACCAAGGCTCACTAGGCAGTGGGATGTTCACTCCGGGGGTAACCCACTTTAGCTCCTTCCACACACCATCCCGAAGAATGGTGTGCTTCCGGGCCACCCTACTGGTCTCATGGTGATCCTTAATGATCACCCTGCTAGATTCTTCCATTAAAACCTGCAATGTAAATGTTATGTGTAAGATTGGAGAATATCCGCCCGCTGCCTCTCGATGAAAAATCCTCGGACATAGAAATTTCTCCCCGCTGAAATTATTTTTTCCCCGGCTAATCGTACTACCCGCGGCCGCCCGCTAAAACGTCTTCCGCGGATCTTCGATGAAATGAAATGTAAACGTTATGTGTAACATTTTCGCTGATTTTCAAAAGTGTGGACCGATTTCAACAAGTAACAGTGTAGATCGATACTTATAACCCTACTCACCAGCCTTCTAGTTATCAGCCCCAGCTCTACCGTGGGCTTCTCCGTGGTCGGGATCCCCCAGGTCCTCATCTGTGACATCGGCATCTTCGTCGGCCGCCACTCGCATCCGGACCTCTGGATCTTGGTAACGGGTACATCCCGCACCACTACCTTCGGCACACCATCTTGAAAGATGATGTGCTTCGGGCCTGTCCCACTCGTCAGTCCCGTGGAGGGGTCCTCTATTATCTGCAATATAAACGTTATGTGTAACATTTTCACTGAATGAAATTTTTTTTCCCTGGTCGTCGCAAGAGGCCGCGGTAGCCCGCTAAAAGATCTTGCGATGTACCTCGTAGAAAAATCCTCGGACGTGAACATTTCTTCCCGATGAATTTTTTTTTTGTCCCCTGGTCGTGGCAAGAGACCGCGGTAGCCCGCTAAAAGATCTTGCGATGTACCTCGTAGAAAAATCCTCGGACATGAACATTTCTTCCCGATGAAATATTTTTTTTCCACTGGTCGTCGCAAGAGGCCGCGGTAGCCCGCTAAAAGATCTTGCGATGTACCTCGTAGAAAAATCCTCGGACGTGAACATTTCTTCCCGATGAAAAATATTTATTTTTTACCCCTGCTAGTCGTAAGACCCGCGATCGCCCGCTAAAAGCCAAAGGCCACGATTAATGAAACTTTCCACCGCTGCTTGTAGCAGGGGACGGACCATATCTACCCGCGCCTCGTACAGGCAGAAAAGGAAAGGCCGCGACCGATGAAACTGTCCGCCGCTGCTTGAAGCAGGGACGAACCATATATACCCGCGCCTCGTATCAGCGGAAAGGGAAAGGCAGAGGCCTCGATCAATGAAACTGTCAGCCACTGCTTGTAGCCGGGGGGCGGGGGACAATTTTCACAATTAAACTCATTGGGAAAGTAAAAGTTTTATGCGTAGCATTTTGACCGATACATTTAACAAAATTATGTGTAACATTTTCACAATTAAACTTATGGTTAGGGTTTAGGGTTAGGGTTAGGGTTACAGATACATGTAACATTTTCACAGAAGGTAAGACCGGTGCTCTTTTACTTTTTAGTGTGGATTGCCTGAGACCTCGTACTAATGTACATCGCTCGGGCAGGCAGCAATCAGTATTGGCAATTCCTATCCACGCCTTTCTCGTTAAAGGTTCCCGAATAAAATGACACAACTCCTATCCGTAACATTTTCACATTTTAAGCGTAACAATTCACAAGACCCGAACACGTTTAACCGTTTTACTTATTTATTTTTGATGGGTTTCGTACTTTGAAATGAGGGAATTGTCACGGCCTGCAAGAAGACTACGCGCAAATATTACCGGCGCCTTTCTCTTTATCCGTCGCCAAATGAAATAATGAACTCTTATGGGGAACATTTTCACATCCCTATGTGGAACCCTTCACAAGACAGCAAGAGGGAAGGCCGTTTTAATTTTTTTGTGTAATGGGTTTCGGGCTTTGAACAGCGGGGTATTTTCTAAACCCATAAGGCCTACGTAGTCCTCGATTGGCAGAGGCCTGGCAACAGCCGTTACTCCTCGGTACATGGGGGTGGGATGTCACTGTTTGCAAATCGACCAAGTCCCAAAGTAGCCTTTTCACCCTTGACTCAGGGCTGCATTTAAACACGATCGAAAATCATGGAAAGGTGCCGGAGAAGGGGTTGTTCTACTCACCGTGGGCGTCGCTTGTCGCACGTGTACAGGGGCCTATCCCTTGTAGTTGAGGATATACGGGGATCGGCGAGAAAGTTGACACGGCACCCGATACACCATGCTATCCGATCGTGAACTGTTCCCGAAGTCGAGAGCTACCGATGCTTCTTTCCAGTTTTCCCGTCCGTGAACAGACTAAGTTTCTGCGAGTTTCTAAGTTTTATGCGTAACATTAGCCTACAGGACTTTAAGTAAAAGTAGTTAAACAGGTTTTTTTCCCATTGTTATGTGCTGTACCTGTGCAATAATTTCACGGCGTGAAACCGTGAAATTTCGGATGAAGTGATCACTGTCAAGTGTTGTAATCTCTTTTAAACGTTAACATAAACAATGTCATTCCAAAAACATTTTTGCCTCGAAAAACACGAAAACTGGCACAGAAACACTTCTATATGTACTGAATGTGTAAACTTTTTATCAGGATCTGAACATCATAATATTCAGTATGCTAAAAATAAGTGTTATAAAAGCTCGGACGGCAACTAGCTTAACATATTTTGTATAGTTTCATCACTCGAAAAATAAAATTGAGAATGGAAATAGGGAATGTGCCAAAGAGACAACAACCCAACCATAGAACAGACAACAGCATAGTCCGTCAGAGGTATTTTTATCGTTCGGCTGCTGTCTTATTGACGCATGTGCAATATGTCCGATTATATAAATCCTTTGGATCATAGTGGGTGCAATATGACCAATTAAGTTAGAAATACGACGATGAGGTATGAGTGCCAAATGAGACATCTTTCCATTCAAGACACAATCTAGTAACGTAAGCTTTTGCAGTGTCAAAAACTCGTTGGAAGTACAATGATAAATTGCTGGCATATATTGGTGATTTTGAATCTGTTCAAAGTTTTGATTTTTTTACGCTATATACCTCTTTGCCTTATATTCTTATTAAGAAAAAATTCACACACCTACTTAAATGGACATTTAAAAAGTCAGAATGCGAATACATATGTTCCAATTCTTTTAGGTCATTTTCTAGCAGCAACAAACAAAAGAACTATGTCAAATGGACATGCTTTGATACTATATCTGCCCCTGAATTTTTACTGGATAACACTTTTGTTCACTTTGGAGATTCCGTTTATCGTCAAGTTATCGGAATTCCAATAGGGACTACCTGTGCACCACTTATCGCGGACCTGTTTTTGTATTGATATGAGTTATAATTTATGACTAAAATCAACAAAGACCCATCGAAACAACATCTGATACAAAAACATGGGTCTCAATAATGACGACTTCAGTATGTATACTAGAGAAATTTATCCTGCTAAACTTACTTTAGATAAAGCTAATACTAACAATGACCACTGCACTTTACTCGATCTTGATATCTTTATCATTAACGGGAAGCTTAATACAAAAATTAATGATAAAAAAAGATAATTTTTCATTTCCTATCCATTTTTAGATGGTGATGTTCCCTTGTCACCATCCTACTCGTGTATGTATCAACGTATTATATTTTAGCGAGAAAAAAATTATGAATTGGGTCCGAGACCATAGTTATTTCCTAGTGCATTTCTTTTAGACAATAAATGAAAATAAAAAAAAAATCCATCTGCGCTTTCTGAATAATATTTTTACAGTGTGTTGTACTACTTTTGGGACAGATTATATCAAAATTATAGAAAACTTCATCAGCTCTAACTCAGAATATGGACAATGTTATGTTAAGGGGGTATTGAAATCTTTTGACAGCTCGGCCAAAACAGTCCTGTGTTAAACTTGCCTTGTTCCGAAAATTAAGGTTACCTTCTGAACTTGATGGAACGTTGACAAAATAATATAAAACGCAGTCAAGACAAATCAAAAAGTATAAAGTTAAATTTGTACCTGGAATAAATCTCTCAATTTTGATACACTTTTCCCCTTTCTGTGAGTGACCATAATTTCTGTTTGCAGTGACCAACTCGAAACCGCTCTCGTCCATGAACCTTAATCAAATACTGAAGTACTGAACATCGGATGACCACAAGTTCTTGTGGATGGTCCCAAACACTTGTCTCAGAAAAAAAGGCAATGGCTATTTTGCCGGCTCCGGAAAATAGCAATCTATATAGAGTTTTGCTATTTTGCAGGTCCTATTTCAGACTTTTAATCCGACTATTAGAAATAAAAAATATTTGTATGAAATTATGTATATACAAATCGGATATAGGGCTAAATGTCAATAAGTTTTTAGTCTTTACTTTGACTTCATGGTCTGGTATATTAACTTTTGGTGAACTGCAATCATTAAATTACATGTACATACGTTAATTTCTGTTAAACGTTCGAAGATAGAAGACGAAAAACTTAAAATAAATGATAAGTTCGACTCATATGAAGACATACAGCAGGTTTTAAAGGAGTTTGAAAAAGATAACTATGTTCAACT
This sequence comes from Mytilus edulis, assembly GCF_963676685.1. NCBI lineage: Eukaryota > Metazoa > Mollusca > Bivalvia > Mytilida > Mytilidae > Mytilus > Mytilus edulis. Next base: position 392,876 of record NC_092351.1, read on the forward strand.
ATGGAAGCGGGATTCGAGGACAATCAAATTCATGAAAACCAGAGCACCAAACAAAAATTAAACAATAGGCTACTCTATGGTCCTATTAAGTATTGCTGTGTTCATGGAGGCACACAAAACTTCATCTACTGATAAGTCTAGTTATTTCATCATTTCATCTGTATCTGTGTATATATACGTGGAAGATACTAATCCTGATTTTTTTTTATACATGTACATTCATCTCTGTTTTTTTCTTGTAACTAAATAAATTTCAAAATATTTGAGTCGAATAGCAACATTCAACATCTTTCAATCGAAGTTACCCTAAATTTGTGTATACTTTGCACTAACAAGTACGTTTTGGTGTAGTGCGTAAAATTGCAAAACTAAAAAAAAGCAAATAAGTGTTAAATGTGTTATTCTCGCTTATCATCGAATAACGAATAAACTATTTAAGAACCCTATCCAACAACCTTTTTTAAGATGGTCTATCTTCTTGCAGGTCAACGTCCTTACCAGGCTACATTCAAGCATAACTGTCTTTTGTTCATTCAACTGCATGTGTACGACTCCAGATGGACAACAGCTAACAGTGTCGAAATACAACAATGAACATAATCATGAAATCAATGAAATTTGTTTCAAGTACTTGCCAAAACAGAGACATCATTCTATCTTCCGAAGAAAGACAAGATGTAGAAAACATGCTCAAAGTAAACGCTAACAAAAAGATGCTACAGAACTTTGTAATGCAGAAAAATGAAAAGAAAGTTGTTTTGAAAGATGTGCACGATATACATTCAGGCATAAAGAAAATAGACAAAGATAGACCAAGTCAACTTAATGATTGGGTGCTGTTGTCGAATATGTCACGGATGGTGACAAAAACCTGAAAGCAATCTTTCAAGATGAAGCTATTAAGTCAACTTTCGAACAGTTTCCCGAAATTAAACTTATTGATGCGACATACAAGACAAACAATCTGCGACTGTCACTTTATTTCATAATTACAGTTGATGGTAATGGGCAGATTGAAATTGTTGTATTGTTTCTGTTAACTGAGGAGGATCAAGATTTGTCGCATCCATCATAGAACTGTTTAAAAATACATAAGACTTCATGGGAAAATGTTTTAAAAGTTATATTAACTAATAAAGATATGTCCGAACGGAATGTATTGAGTTTTAAAAGCGATGCCTGATGCTAATCTCCAGTTATTCACAGTCATGTGCTATGCAATTTCAGGAGAGAGATAACACCTGAAAAACTTGGTATCACTCCCGGGTAAAAAAATCAGCTCCTTAATTAGAAACTGTACAGAAAATATCTTACTGAAGATCGGAGGAATAATATAAATCTTGTTATGAAAAATTGACATCTGAACGGTACCGTAGTCTCCTATTTCAACAGAAACTGGCATATTATAAGGTCAGAATAGGTTTACGGACTTAAAGATGGAGTCAACCTTGGAAATAAAACAAATAACAGAATCGAAAGTATTAATGATAAAGTGAAGTCCGTACTGACTATCCATCCAAACCTGCCCAGAATTCACAGGAAGTATTCTGATCGCCATAAAATCATTAAGAACAGAACGAGATCATAAAACTGTTGGCATGTTTCTGACGAAACCGGTTAATGCGTCTGATACGGAATCTGCCGAATACAAATACCAAGAACTGTTAACGCCGTACGCACTTAGGTATGTATTGAAACAAACTTCAAACTGTAGCGATGTCGTATTGAAAAAGTAAGAGAACTGGACAGGTGGAGAATTTTGGTGTGCGGAGAGTAAACTTAAAGAGGGGCAAGTGTAGTGGAATTCATTTGTACATGCACATTCTTCAAAAGTATGTTTCTCCCATGTAGACACAAACTTTGAGATGTCAACAATGAAGACTTGTTTCAGATGAATGGAATATACCAGAGATAAAACTTAGGCACATATACTAGATCTCATAGACTTTTTTGTTCATTTCCCTCCGAAGAATTAAAATCACGATCTTCTATTATTAGCATTCCAAAACGTAGCCGTAAATTGTCACAAAGTGAGAAATACAGACAAACACAGCTTCATGCCCAGCAGATTGCAACTTTGTTTTCGAAAGCAACAGGAAACGATTATTTAAACAAAACATCCACTTTACAAAATATATTAAAACATTGAAATGATGGAAAGCATTGTTTAGTGGTGGAAGTTCTTGAAGTGGAAACATCATTCTGATCAACTGGAATCACAAAGCGAAGTTTTAGAACTGACTGAATAAGTGGAAAGTATTACCGATAGTCACTGTAGTGAAAGTGGTGAAATCGAACCAGAGAGAGATGACATTAAACTCAAACATAACTAATTGAACTCTGCTGAAACGATTTCGAGTATAGCTTTACCACCTACAATGAAAAAGCGCGGGAGACCAAAGGGAATTACACAAACTGTAAAAGGATTACCTAAATAGCAGGCACGAAAGACAAAATGTATTACTTTTGATCAAAAAGCGTCCAAGGAGACTGATGTGATTGTATTAGAATGGTTTGTTGGAAAAGAAATAGCAAAGTCAGCTGTTGATGACGGTCTTGTGATAGAAGAGGAACACGTAGAAACTCGCCCTGAAATGGTTTCAACTTTATGTTTAGACAAACTAGTAAATATAAGATTAATAGAGAAATATTGCACAAAAGAAGCTTGGAAATCGATCGAAAGCATTTATTGTATTAAAGATGAATTAAATTTATATATCTGCAATTTTTGCAAAAGCGATGCGACGCAAAAGAAACCAGTGTCATGTGCAGTTCATGTCTTAAGTGGCAGCATCTTTCGTGTGCAAGTCTAAATAATGCACCAAAAGCAAGGCACTGGTTTTGTTACATTTTTAAACATTTTGAGCTTGTTGATTTGTTTTAGAACCATAACCTTAGAATATGATATAATTTATTTTTAATATATATGATTTGTAAATGTGTTTTAAAAAATACATATAGTTTAAGAGACTTCTTAATACGTTGAGAGTATCATATTTACTAGTTCTGTCTAAAGTTATGAAGAAGACATATTTGTTTAGAGATATTCTAACTAAAGTTTCTATATTTTTTCTATTCTTGTATTCTGAAAATCCTAATTTAGACCGGCAAAATAGCCAAACTCAATATAGATTGCTATTTTGCTGGAGCCAGCAAAATAGCATTTTAGATTCTATTTTGACGGAGCCGGAAATATAGCCACGGCGGCCAAAAATAATAACATCTCTATAACTGAAAGTGAGGTTAATGCACAGATATAATTTTTTTCTGAGATGATAAATAAATGAAAGGGAATTAAAATGTGGTATTCAGGTGAATTTTAATCTGACAACTGTCCGAGAGAAAGATTATCCAAAGAAACATCTATAATATCGACCAGTACTTTTTCTATCTTTTTTTTGCAACAAACAACAATGTTAATAGATAAAGTTGATAATCAAATTCGGACGCTTAATACCAGGGAGGGCACCGAATAAGCAAATAAAAATATATATCATGGGGTAAAGCAGAACAGATATCTTATTAACATATCTCATTTATTTAGGCGTAGAAAAGAAGTCCCCTTTAGTGTACGTTCTAATGATTTCTTGGTTCAAATACATTTTGCCAAATATTGATATATCTTAAATGATTCTCCCCATTTACTTCTTGGCTAAATAACATTGTTCTGCATAGTATACCGATTGATCTATTAATAGATTATAAAAAAACATAAAGAAGCTACCTATATCTCAAGCTTGAATATATCATATGTTATGATAATTTATATTAAAATATATAATTTAAATTGGTTGCTGAATATACTATAATTAAATGTCCTAAATAATACGTTTGATGTTTCATCAAGATGCAATGAAAATGAAAGGTGTAAAATTTGTTACAGCTCTAAGTCTAAATTTGGTAAAGGTGACTGGGGAAAATTATTTTTTTAATAAAATTTTCACTACATTTTAGCAACAAGAATGTCCAAAAACTGCTTCGGTTTTGGTACGCATCGGTGTAAAATTTGGTATTCGGATGATATTTTTAACAGACAACTGTACACTAGAATAATATCAACTAATATCAACTAGAACCCTTTTACATTTTTTTAAAACAAAATACCAATGTAAAAAGATAAATTTGATCAACAAAATCAAGACGCCAAATATCAAGGATGGCACAAAATAAGCAAATTAATAAAAAAAAAAATGGAGCAAAAGACAACACAAATCTTTTGAAATACTAATTATATTTACAGGCGTAGACAAGCTCTCCTTTTAATGTACGTTTCGGTGAGTTTTTTGTTTCAAATATTTTTGCTTAGCATTTGTATATCATAAATGATTTTGAATAGTTACTTTCTTTTTAAACACAGAGTATACCTATTTACCTATAAATCGATTACAGAGTATACCTATTTGCTGTACCTATAAATAGATTACAGAGTATACCTATTTGCTGTACCTATAAAAAGATTACAAACAGAAATTAGGGTCAACATTTTAATAGATTACAAACAGAAAGAACGGTCAATATTTCATCGATTTGCCTATTTATAGATTACAAACAGATAAAACGGTCGATATATGATAATAACCGATAATTTTTCTATAAATGAATAGATATATATAGGGACAACAACTACTGTGACATTTTTTCCTCCGGATCAAATTTCACCCGGATATAATTTTGCTTTACACTTGCGTCGCACATATTGGGGGGGGGGGGCATATTTTATTAGTCCTGTCCTTGGACAATAACTAAAACAATGTTGTTCATCAAATCTTTTAAAAATGATCCTACTGAAGCATGTTAAGTGTGAATCTCAGTGACTCGATATACATATATGTATTTGATATTTCCTAAGGAAACTTATATTTGATTGGTAATTAATTATATGTCTGAGGCGTTTTTAAATACTAAAAAAGGTAAGCGGGATTCAAATGAGATTAATATCCCAGGGTATAGCAATGAAAGAAAAGATAGAGAAAATAAAAAAGGTGGGGGATGGATAGTTTACTTTGATAATGATATTAAATATGAAAGAATGACATTATTACAGAATGAAAAAAAAAGAAACTGTCTGGTTTAAGATTTTTCCAAAAGACAAAGAATCATTTTTATTATGTTTTGTATACAGACCACCTAATAGCCAAACCTCTTGGTATACTTATTTTGAAAATGAGGTTGTAAAGGCTTATCTATAAATGATAATATATTGCTAATGGGCGACTTTAATATTGAGTTTTTGAAGCCTCTTCCTTCTAAATGGTCAACTTATATTACAACATATGGTCTTCATCAAATGGTGGTTGACCCTACTAGAGTTACTTCTACTAGTGTCACTTTAATTGATCATATTTACAGTACAAATCCTACAAGTCTTATCAATGTAATAGTACCATCATACGCCCCAGGTGATCATTATCCTGTTAGCTGTACTGTAAACAAATTTGCAAAGCTTATTAAAGACAAACCAGATTCACATTTTGAGATCAAATACAGAAACTTCAAAACATTTAATGATGAAATGTTTTTAAAAGATTTGTCAAATCAACCACTGATATAATACAGGAAATCAATGATCCAAACGAAGCAATGGACATGTGGTATTACTTACTTGTCAATCTATTAGATAAACATGCAGACGTGTAAAAAATAAATGTCAACCTGAATGGTATACTAATGAAATCGGTAAATCAAAATTCCAAGGAGATTATTTTCACAAAAAGAAAGACACTGGAAATTATAAAAAAATATAGGAACAAAACTAGTGAATTAATCCGTTATGCAAAAGCAAAATATTTTATGGATGCAATAGATAACGATAAAAACTGTAAAATTCTTTGGAGGCATTTGAAGGATATGAATTCAACAACAAAACAGGAAATTGACATTTTAACACACGAAGGAAAAGTACTTATAAACAAAAATGATATTGCTAACTGCTTAAATGATCATTTTAGCCCAGTAGATGAGAAGCTTATATCAAATCCTCACAAAAGTTTTAAATCTGAGAAAATTAATAACTATGTCAATTCAAAAATAATTGATGATACTAAATTCTCATTATATACTGTCACAAATGACCAGGTTCTATAAGGTCTAAAGAATCTAGACATAACTTAATCAACTGGAACTGATGGAGTTGGACCTAGAATTTTAAAACTATCAAGGTCGATTGTAGCAAGCCCCCTTGCTCACATAATAAACCTTAGTTTAGATACTGCAATATTTTCTAATATATTAAAATCTGCTAAAGTTGCTCCCATATTTAAAGGAGGGGATAAAACAGACCCAAACAATTATAGATCCATTTCAATTTTACCAACTGTGTCCAAGTTATTTGAAAACACTGTCTTTAAACAACTATATTTATTCTTAACCACACACAAATTATTAATACAACAGCAGTCTGGATTTAGAGAAAAACATTCTTGTCATACAGCACTCATTAAAATAATTGATAAATGGTTAGAAGAATTGGACAATGGAAATTTTACCGCTATTCTCTTTTTAGATTTTAAGAAGGCTTTTGATACGGTAAATCACTTTATACTTTTATCAAAACTCAAATTATACAAATGCGATGACCACTCTGTAAAATGGTTTTCATCGTATCTCTCTCATAGAATGCAAAAAGTTAAGTTAGGAACCACTGAATCAGAATATAAAACTGTAACTTTTGGAGTTCCTCAACGTTCTATACTTGGACCTATATTGTTCCTAATTTATATAAAAAGTAAAATCACAAAAATACTGAACTTAGAGGAAGATCAATTGGGAAAGTCCATAATCACATGGCAAAATCAAATAACAATGACTTACCATTAACCTTAGAATTTACATAATCTGATCTATATGCTGATGATACAACATTACATTTATCATCTAAATCTATTGTAAATTTAAATATATGTTTAAATAAAGACTTAGACAATGTTATTAAATGGTGTAAAGAAAATGATATGACGATAAATAGCAAGAAATCAAAATGAATGTTTGTTGGATCAGACAGAAAACTGGTAAACTGTAATGAATGTTTATGTGTTTTATCACAAGATAATATCGCTTTAGATAATGTTGAAGTTGAAAAACTTCTCGGAATTTATATTGATAAAAACCTATCATGGTCAATTCAAATTGATAAAATATGCGAAACTATTTCAACCAGAATATATTTGTTAAAAAGGTTGAAACGTTATTTACCATTAAAGGGTCTTATTCTTTTTAAAATAGCTATATATTACCCATTATTGACTACTGTTGTACAGTATGGGGTCTTACCACACACATTAATCTGGAGAGGATACATAAGCTCCAAAAACGTGCTGCAAGATTAGTTTTATCTGATTCTTTGATTTTCTATCAACAGTAATGTTTAAAAAACTTACATGGATGACTATATTTACGAGGATACACTACTTTCAAGCTGTGTTAATGTTTAAATGTATGAATGGTCTAGCACCTGATTATCTATCTATTAAACTTACTGCTTGTGCTGATCTTTATAAATATTGTCTGAGGTCGACAACATCAGGACTTCTTCGTGTACCAAGACCTAATTCTGATTTTTTTAAAGAACATTTAAATATTCTGGTCTTATTACCTGGAATACTATACCAAATAATATTAAAGAAATAGATAATTTAGATACATTTAAGACCAACTGTTCAAACTATTTTCTAACTGAGCAGAATAAAGATGCACGAAACTAATGTAATTTTTCTTCTTTTACTGAATGCATATGTACTTATTCAATATTTAACTGTATTATGTATTTTATTTTGTATGTATTTTTTTTCTGTTTTCTATTTGAATTAATAGTTTTTGAAGGCCTCATGGAAGATTAACATGTAATTGTTAAATGTGTTACCTTCGTTAAATAAAGAATTTTATTATTATGAGACATTGCTGTTATATACCTTATATATGAAATTAAATCTGTCTAACATTGTACAGATTCAGGTTCAGATTCAATATTTTATTAGTCTCACCACTTGTAAGACATATAATACAATTATCATAATATATACATTGAATAAAACAATAATTTTATAAATTAAAATACAAGTGCCATTCTATAAAGAATTATGAGCGACTATAGAAATCAATATGAATTATAACTATTTTATTTATCTTGTCTATAAAAACATTTTTGTTACGTAAAACCATACAACTACAATTATCATGTCTATAAATATTTCAAGTTTATAAAAACATAACCATCAATTAAGCATATAAAAACTATTTCTTCTACTTAAAATGTTAAAGCAGGTCTTGGCAATCACATCAAAACAATCAGTATTTTTTAAAAAGATATATAAACTTATCACCATCAGATAAAATATTAAAATCACCATTACTTCTTTTAACTTCATAAAATAAACTTTCACGTAAATCTGTAAATAAAGGACAATCTAAAATAATATGTTTCTCATCTTCAATTTTATCCTTGCACACAAAGCAAGCTCTTTCATTTACAGTTTTATTTTCATAATAAGCCAAGATAATGATATTTTTATACAATACACAATTTGTTTTCACCAAGTAAACATATTACGTTTGTTGGTTGTACAGAGGGATTTCAGAAGGATACGAAGTGTGCTTCAGCTGAACCCCTTTCCCCCAACACACACACACACACACACACACACACACACACAAAATAAGATATAATGTTATAGGAATCTTGAACTTATGAGATATATGTAGAACGACGCATAGTAAGGAATGATTCATAATTAATACAATTATTTTGCTTGATAATTTTGCCGGTAATAACATAATTATTTTACCGGGATTTACAATTCCAAATTAGCAGATGTATTCTATTTGTCTATCTCGGAGATCCTGAATTCCAGTTCCGGGATATAGTAGTACATCAAAGGAGTTATTAATGATATGTTAATAGCTACATGTATATATTAAGAGGATTCCATTATATTGGACTTCTGATATTAGCGATCACCAATTGACTATTATTATTTTTTAAGTCACCACCAACTTTAAATGTGTTCAATTTGCCCGTCCCTCTATCCGTCCGTCCATCACACTTCAGTTTCAGTCTAGAAATACTTTGACCAAATGATTATGATTCTATTAATGGTTTTTACAGCTTAATATTATGTTACAAGTCAATTTTGTGATTTATGCTAGTGGAATAACATTTCAGACGGGTGTGTGCCATAAGAAATAAAGAATTTTCTTACAATTGTTAGGGACATATCTATCTTACCATACCATAGGCCAGGTTGGCTCGGCTATTGCAATCCCATGAAGTTCATCAGCTGTTAACTTTCAAAAATTGATTATCAGATGATGAACTCGGAACAAAGTCCGACCAAACGCAATTATCTTTTCAAGTATTTACTTGTATGCAACATTTTAAAAAAGCAACATACCCCCCCCCCCCCCTTTTTTTCCAAACCCCCAACCCCAATGTTACATTATATATTACATTTATTGAACAATCTGAAGAAATAAACCCAGACAAGACTGTGAGTGGAGCAAAGAATGAAGTCATATTCAAATTTGAAAATAAACACCCTCTATTTATGTATTTTTTATATAAATTTCTATTTATGCAGTTTTTGAGTGGATGTTGCTATGGATAATATGTGTTTCCATGGTAACAATTGAAGTCAACAATACTTGACGATAGTAATTTAAAGTTTGCGTTAGCTTTTATGTATTTTCTTATTGGTTATAAAACAATTCAGGACATTTAAGCTCTTAGACTGCTATATTCTGCAAATAAAAACTCCGTTTCCAAGGAAAAAATTGGTTGCTATGGTGATAAAACTAAAGAAAATCCCATGCATTTTTCTAGTCAATTTGGTAAAGTAGTATCCAAACTTCATAACTACAGTGCTAACTATTCTGTACACATTTGCACTTTTCTGAAGAAAAAAAAACAGAGAAAATTTGATAATTTCGCAAAAATTCCAATTTCAGAAAAGTTGAAAATATGCTTTTTTTCGCAAAATTTTTCAAAAAATTTACGAATTTGGTTGGCATGCAATCTTCACTTAAATGAAGCTTAAACCAAGTTGTATCAATGTTACATATGAACATTGATGAAAAATGCATGATATTCTATTCATACATGTCATAATCAGGCTCTAATTTGTGGTGATTTAGCTGATTTTAGAAAGATTTTACCACGCTCAACAACCAAAAAATAGTGTGTCCGTTACCATCACAACCACTAATATTTTCCCACTAAAATTTTGCAGTATTCATTTATTGATTCTACTAGGCCAATTATAGATAGAATCTGGAACCCCCCCCCCATATATCACATGTATATGGCACTCTGTCTGGTTCTTATAAAGAGCTATACACTTCTATGGAATAGAGGGGGAAAGAATATGTAAAATTGTAGTTCATTAACATATGTATTTTTTCTTGTAAATGAATATTATGGTATTTGGTGCATAACATTTGAAAGTGTTAACCACTGCAAGCATAGTCAATACTTAAATATGTATTATGTAAATTCCGAACGTACTACTAATTCTACAATGTTCTATTTGAAAGATGCCTGTTTACTAGGATTATGTATTAAATTTTATCACATATTTTGTACTGATAAGTACGTTTTTGCATTGCCAATAATAGCCGGAAGTCAAGGTTGGTTATCAGCCCTCGGTGCCAATATCGTTATCAGCCTTCGAAAACTCATATCGTGCCCCCGAGTTTGACTTCCGGTAACCTGTCGATCAAATACTATTTCTAAACAAGATGGCAACTGAAGCAGACGATGATAGGTGTCTCACAATATCGAATGATGATAGTTATCAAAGGTACCAGGATTATAATTCAATACACCAGAGGCGCGTTTCGTCTACATAAGACTCATCAGGGACGCTCAGATTAAAAAAGTTATAAAGCCAAACAAGTACAAAGTTTAAGAGCTTAATGACTCTAAATTCAAAAAGGTTGTGCCAAATACGGCTCAGGTTATCTATTCCTTTCAAAAAATTCAAAGATTGTGATAACAGTAATTTTATAGAAGAATTGAAAAATGATAACACAAAGAGAAAAACTAAAAGTTAAGTTAAATTATTAACCGAATGGTTAAAGGAGAACAATGAGTTACGGACAGAAGAGGACATATCTGTACTCAATCAGTACTTAGCCAGATTTTACTGGTCTGTCCGATCTTAGAAAAATGAAGAATATAAACCGGATAGCTCGAAATCGATCCTGTCATCAATCAGTAGATATTTAATGGAAAAGAATGGAATATATATTCTTAAAGATTAGCATTATCTGCCAAAAGGAAGCACCTTAAGTCACAGGGACTTGGAAACAAAAAAATAAAAGCAGATCCTTTCACATCTACTCAAATAGACATGTTATTAAAACTATCTCCTAGGAACAGGTAGGTTTATTAAATATTACCCGAGACTACGCATGTACATAAAATTATAATGCTTTTATGGTATCAGCTTCAAAAATATATCTTAAAACCAGCTAAAAAGATAATGAAGAAAGAAAAGTGTATGTATAAGCCATGCCTGGCAACATCAACATCTCAACTCTCAATTCTTATGTTTAGGCAACCCTGATGCACTACTTAATACCATATGGGTAAACAATACTTTACACTTCGGTATGAGGAGAAGGAAGGAGCATATTGACATGTTTTTTGGAGACATAAAAAGGATGCAACAGCGAGTGGTGAACAATGTTTAGAATACAATGAAAGGATGACCAAAACCAGGACAGAACACTGTGACAGTAAAGCATTTGCACCTAAAATGTTTGCAACACCAGGTAACTTTCTTTTAAATTTATTTAATATAAATATAAAATTGACAGTTATTGACAAATACAAGAACCACCACACAAGTATGCCTACTCAAGAAGTATGAAAAGTTAACCATAGTTCGCAAGACAATAGTTTCCTCACTGTATCACTCCAATGTGGAGGCTACCAATGTCATGTAGTTGACAGGCCATACGAATGTTGTTTCAATCAATGAGTAAAGTTCAGCATCATTAAAGCAACAGCAAGACATGTCTAATATTTCGTCTGATATTGGTTTAGAGAGCTTAGGATTCATACCACAAGAACCAACTTCAAACACTAGTTTTGAGTCAAACCTGCCGATTTTCCTGAGGATAATATTTTTGACAGTATTGAACCAAATGAAGTCTGCAAAACAATAGAACATTTTGAGTCTGCAGAAAAAAATGTAAAAATAACAAGTCCACTTTTTCCATTCTTCCACAAGCTTCTATTGGGAATGATACAAGTAACATTTGTAACTCTGAAAAATAAGATTATTGTTATATATTTGTTGAATTTTTCACATCACTTTATTTTCTCACTGTGATACATATTTTTATTCAAATGTTGTGAATTTTTGTTGAAAATATTAAACATAATGTGATATCTTCTTCCTTTTTCCCCAGCTTGAAAATATGTGATTAATAGATAATTACATGTCATTTTCCATATTGGCCCTCTGGCTTGATATGGAATATAGGGCTGATACTAGGGCCAATATAGAAAAAATGCCATATACTAATCTTTAACTATCGCTATTTTGTGCATTTTTCCTTTGATCTTTTTTTGTGATTATTTTTTATATCATGCTACTCGCTTGAGATGGAAAATTATAGCTAGAAACTAAGGAGACACGTGGTGTTGCAAATGAAATTGACATGAAATTGACAAGTTGTCATATGTAAAATAGCGATGAACAGATTAGCATTGGTCATCTCAACTCGATTGCTTTTCTCGCTTTCGCCGTACCGGCTCAGGCGAGAAAAACAATCTCGTTGAGATGATCAACGATAATCTATAAGTGTGTAAAGAACAATTATTCAAGATATAGAAAGTAAATGCTATAAATACATCTGGGATGGTGGACTAGAAAAGTTGAAAAGAAATACTATAATTAAATCAACGAAGAAGGGGGTGTCGGAAAATACGCGAAGTACTAACATTGAGCTATGGTAACATTGTAACCATAACGCTATATTGAATGAAGTTATTGTATAGATGATTTATAGCTATCGCGACGATTAAACGCATATAAAAAACACAACGTATTTATTGAGATTCTTCAACATTTAATGGTGCCATAACCTTTGGATATATATGGATTCAAAGCTGAAGTCAGTTCGTGCTGGACACAAAGGAGCCGTCACGATGCTACTGTTGAAATTCGACGAAATAAAAGTCAAAAACAGACATGTAAGTTGACGAAGTGAATGCCCTTGATGATGCCTTCTCAGAGATAAGTTCGGACAACCTAGCAAACTGGTCCATGCTTACATGAAAGCACTCATGAATAAAACTCATCATAGAACTTACCCACACCGACAAATGATGCATGTAGCTTGAGGTCTTACGGAGACAAACTTGAATCATATGTGCGAGGATTAGAGTCACTTGGTCAAACACCAGAGATGTATTGCAAATATACAGGTACGATGCAGGAGCCGAATATACAGACAGCTATCAACGTGGTTGAAACAACAGACACAACTAGTGTATTGCATGCATCACAAGTAAGTCCCGACATTCTCCTAAAAACAGCAACTGCGCCAGTTATATATAACGACGTAAACATATAATATAACATATTATTTGACGAAGGAGCGCAACGTTTTATTATCACTCAGAAATTAGCCGATAAACTAGAAATTAAAACAACGGGGAAAATCAGCATTCAACTGTCTGCGTTCGGAGATTTATCTCAGAAAGTTCGTAACTTGGAAACTGCAACAATACAATTACAGACCGACACGGGAGAAAGTGTGAGTATAAACACACTCATTGTTTCAGAAAATGCCGTCCCGATTCATAACAGTATTTCACAGACTACAAGGAGTTACCACAGTTGAGAGGACTTAAACTTGCACATTCTGTACATTTTCATTGGAGAGCGTTTTGAGATCGACCTACTTATAGGCGCGGACTACTACTGGGAAATTATGGAAGACAAAATCATAAGAGAGAAAGGACACACCGCTGTACAGTCAAAGATAGGATATTTATTATCAGGACCAATCAACAGAAATATCACCCAGCATTCAACATCTACAGTTCTTTTAAACGTTATATCATCCCATCAATTGGAGAAGACAGAGATTGAAAAGTTTTGGACACTTGAGTCAATAGGAATCAATACATGTGAAAACAAGGAGAACACCAACAATTTACAGACATACCAGAACACAGCTATTGATTACGAGAAAAAGTACACGGCAAAGTTGCCTTGGAAACTTGACCATCCAGATATGCCTTCAAATATGGCCATTGCCAAAGGTAAAACCAAGAATATAGCTAGACGCCTACACCGGGAACCGCACTTGCTACAAAAATACAGTGAAATAATCAATGAACAAGAAAAGGGAAGATTTATAGAGAGGGTTCCAAATACGGAAGATGATAACAACAAACATATGATTCACTACATTCCTCACCAGCCTGTGAAAAAAGATTCCGAGACCACCCCCATTCGTATAGTGTACGACTGCAGTTGTAAACCACAGCAAGATTTAGCCAGCTTAAATGATTGCTTAATGCCAACGCCACCCAATCTTAATGACTTAACCAAAATACTAATGCGATCCAGAATCGGGGAATATGGTATCAGTACAGATATTGAAAAGGCCATCTTACAGATAGGACTTGACAAGAAGGATCGTGACGCTACACGTTTCTTTTCGCTAGCTGACCCCAACGACCCACATAGCAGTCTTACAGCTTACAGGTTTAAATTCGATATTGTTTGGCGCAACATGCTCATCATTTATTTTTGATTTTTTTGGTTACATATTTCACATTTGTCGGGCCCCAGAATGTTTGAAAATACGCGAAGTACTAGCAATAAGCTATGTTAAAGTTGTAACCATAATGCTATATTGAATGACGTTATTGTACAGATCATTTAGCTATCACGACGATAAAACGTATATACAAAACACAACGTATATATTGAGATTCTTTAATAGGGCGATTACAAATGATTGATAAACAAAGTAATTCTATATTAAAAAATGAAGATGTGGTATGATTGCCAATGAACCAACTCTCCATAAGAGACCAAAATGACACAGAAATTAACAACTATAGGTAAGCGTACGGCCTTCAAAAATGATCAAAGGTAATACCGCATAGTCAGCTATAAAAGGCCCCGAAATGACAATGTTATACAATTCAAACGAGAAAACAAACGGCCTTATTTATGTACAAAAAATGTAACGAAAAACAAATACTAGTATGTAACATATAAACAAACGACAACCACTGAATTACTAGCTCCTGCCTTGGGACAGCCACCTACATACATCCATAATGTGGCGGGGTTAAACATGTTAGCGGGATCCCAACCCTTCCCTAACAAGAGACAATGGTATAACAGCACAACATAAGAACGAAGTATAAGAATCAGTTGAAAAGGCTTAGAAAAGACAGACAAAAGATATCATAGGGACAGTCAAACTTATAATTCGAAAATAAACTGACAACGCCATGTCTAAAAATGAAAAAGACATTACAGACAAAACAATATTACACTTGACACAACATATGAAAACTAAAGAATAAGTAACACGAACCCAACCAAAAACTAGGGGTCATCTCAGGTGCTCCAGAAGGGTACGCAGATCCTACTACACACGTGGCACCCGTCGTGTTGCTCATGTTTTAACAAATCCGGTAGTCTAATTCGGTAGGTCACATTCATGAAAGGGAAGGGGATTGTTGTTACGACATGAGGAACATATCCGATATCATCTGTGAAACGGTTATTCCATAACGGTCAACCAACTCGTGATTTCAACTTCACCATTTTCTAACTCTTGTTTTAATCGCTTCCTTGTAAGCAAGCAACCCTCTATCAAGAAAATCATGATAGGAAATACAAGCATGGGAATATCGTATCAATTGGGTGATATATACCCCGTATGCAGGTGCTGCTGGAATGCTGCTAAACTCGTCAGATGAACAAAAATACAAAAGGACGTGGCCGGGTACTTGTACATCCCAACAACAAAAATACACTAGGTACAGATCTGAGAGTACTCGCAATTAGCGGACAGCTAGTTCAAAGCCACTAACAACTAATTAAAATATCATGCATCTAAGACTAAATTATCAATCCGTACACATCCAACACCCAATGGATTAAGTGTAAAGACGGCATAACAGTCAGAGAAAAACATGACCTTGCGCAATGCCAATATACAGGAATCGACTATGTCTCAAAACGCATTTTGGTAAAGTAAAATCATTAGTTACGGAATTTAAAAATATCTCATTGTGGTTTGTATAAAAGAGGGATATAAGATACAACAGGGACAGTCATCTCATAGATAGAAAATAAACTTACAACGCTACTGCTAAACATACATAAACAAACCCACAAATAATAGTACAGAAGACACAGCATAAAAAAACTAAAGACAACTTGGGGAGATCTCAGGTGCCCTGAAAGGGAAAGCAGATCCTGTTCCACATGTGGCACCCGTCGTGTTGCTTATGTTATTACAAATCCGGTAAATAGTCTAATTCGGTAGGTCACATTCCTGAAAAGGGAAATGTTATTGAAGTTACGACATAAGGAACATATCCGATATCATCTGTGAAACGGTTATTCCATCGCGGTCAACCAACTCGTGATGGCGTACGTAAATTTTACTTTCATCTCCACCATTTGGAACTCTTGTTTCAAAAGCTTCTTTGTGAGTAGCAATCCTCTATCAAGGTATAAACTGGTTGATTAAGATGAATTTTGAAAAGAAGAAAATTCTAGAATAAATCAAACACGTCCCTAATTTCTATAGAGAATTTTTAAATGTTGGGAAATGTCAGGCGGTAGACAGACGAAAAACCTTACCAAATAAACTCATCATAGATACAAAAAAAAATCAAAAGTTTAAATGTATAAATATGACCATATCTATGATAATTAATTCATGTCAGTACAGAAGTGAACTTCACAGAATAAGAAAAACAGGTAATTTCGAAAATTAATACATTTTTTGTGGAAAATTGGATAAAGAGTAACTTGGTATTGGTCAATGATATTATAGGCGTCACTTTAAATATTTCTTAACATTTTATTTTGCAAAAATTAGTCTGCAAGAAAAATTGGATAGCTAAAAAAATATTTTTTTAAAAGCTACCCCAAAAGAATAGCTTCACATGTTTAAGTCTGAAAATTCTATTAAGAGTAATGTAAATATTCCTAGACGTCAATTGATCTGGACAGAACAAGATTTTAAACAAACATATTATACAAGTCAATTTGTAAAACTGAACCGTCACTTGGTTTGAACAAATGGATGCGTATTTTGCAAGTTAATGAGAATCGTGGTGTAAATCAATTATATTACTTCATGTTTCATTTAAAGAAAAACACATGAAAAAAAGAGAATACGTTTAAAAAAAGATAGATGGAAACTTTTACAATGTTATCAACAAACATGTTTTGTTTAAATGAAAGACTATGTAATGTGTGTAACGAAGAAGGAGAAAACCACTTTTTTAATTTGAGGTTTTTATATATAAACAAATCTTACTATGAATCTAATCAGAAGTCCACTAATTTAAAAGTTTATTAAACTTTTGTTTAAGAATGCATAAAACAATATAAACAAATCCAGAAATCAAGAAATGTGTAAATACATTATGTATATAAATTAATACCAGCAGCTGACTAGTTATTAGTGGATTATTAAAAGGATACATTAAGAAAAGCTTGGTTTTCTAACAAGTATATTTGGTAAACAAAATAAACAAAAAATTGTTTGAAAATAAAACAAAAGTTTAGTCATTGTATATGATATAGGTAAATACTTTATAAATCCCATTTATTTGAAGCTATATATTTTGAATCCTTTACCTTGAGAATATACTATTTATTCAAGTGAGTTCAAGCGATATCAAACGATATTTATATCTTTTCGTTATTTTATCGCAATATGTTCCATTGATTGAATTTCTTATTGACTTTCTCAGACATTTTTGTTTGGTCTTAAATACAGATTTAATTATTTTTTATATCATTCCCAATATTTCATTTTGATTGCCAATTAGTGATTTTTCATCTGAAACTGAAACATTTTGAATAACAATTTATAATTCTCATACTTAAAGCATTTAAACATGAAAACAGTTTCTCTTTATGTAAGAGACTTTTGTGACGTGTTCTTTCATAAGTCGATCATTACTCTATAAAGTTCTGTGTTCTGCAGCGTCATATCTTATTCCAGTGGTAGTCACCGTCGACAGTGGGTCTCTATTGGAGTGGGATTTTGTTTACTGCAAGTTCTAATCGTGTACAAGAGGTAAATGTTTTTCTTTTAATTTATATTATCTATTTTACTAGGTATTCTGTTATGAATATTCAAACATTCACAATCAATAGAAATCAAAACATGAATATTCAAACAATCACAATGAATAGAAATCAAAAGCTCATAAAACGAATGGATAACAACTGTCATATTCCTTACCTGGTACAAGCATTTTCTTAAATAGAAAATTGTGGATTGAACCTGGTCTTATTGCTAGCTTGATCTCTCACTTGCATGGCAGTCGCATCACATTCAATTACTAAGTATATTGACAACGATGTGTGAACAAAACAAACAGACATAATAGGTAAAAAAAAAAATAGGCCATTTATTTAGTATAGTCAATCCATCAATTGAATCAATATGAATCGTAATAAATCAAACGCTTGCAAAATATAACTCTAATATCAGACACATTTTAGTTGATCACATCTAAACAACTTCTTGACAATGCAGATCATTTCTTTATGTGGATTGTAATGTACATGTCCTTTCAAGTGTGCCTGCTTTGTCTAGGGTAGATTGGTAATACATAATAAGAGTTCAAGTAGAAATGGAAAAGATTCGTTCATAATACACTATTAAAAACTTATGCGTTTGTTTGTTTTTCAGCACCGAAAGAATCCGTTATGATGTTCCAAAAACATCCTAGGATGATGACAATTGTGGTATTAGTTATCACATGCGCATGCTGTTTAAAGGTTCTTTAGCCAGACATAACCCATATACACCAACTAAATACCAGGAAAAGATTGCTCAAGGATTTTCCACGAATTATTTCAAAACCCTCAATTTCAATAAGTACAACAAAAACAACTTGGCTGATGTTTATGAACGAGGTTTCAGAAATTTACGACTAAGATGTAGAGCAGATCTTGACAATTTTAACATGACTGTCTTTTTAACCAATTTAGAGACTGTCGTGAACGATTGTCTTGCTACGAACATTGCCCCAATAGTTTCTTGGATCCATCACGAGGCCGAAGCTTTCGCTACTGATTCACATCGAACAAAATATTTGGAGTGGTGGACTAGTGTTGCTGAAAGGTTGAAAGATAAAGACTACAGACTTTCATTCAACCTATTTACAGAACTAGGAGTCGACTCATGTGAAAATGAATGCGCACAAAGTCTCAGAGAAAACACAGTAAAATACAACGACTGGACATCTGCTGTCGTAAAAAAGATAAGAGAATCCGGCGGAAAGAATGATAAACGGATCGTGATTCTAGGTTCTCCAAAGAAAACTGCAAAGGGGTTAGAAGAAATTAACCAAAATATTTATAAAAACGATCATTATATGATGGCAGAGTGGCATATCTATGCATCCGGACCAAATAAAAAACTAAAAAACGACGGTAATCCAGGTCAAAAATATTGGTCTAGGACTGGCGACGATTTCGGAAAAAATAATGTCATGACTGCCATTGGATATGCCAACTATTTTACATCAGTTTACAATTTGACCACTTATCTTGGTGCTTGGATGCCACAAGCTAATGCAAACGGGGACTTGAACCAAACGGAAATCGTTAATTTTGGGAAATATTTTGCCCAAGTAATCAAACCGATCCCTTGGTCCATGAATGTTCTTGATACCTACTACGACACAAAGAATAGCAATTGGAAATTAGATGAACAGGTTATCAAAGGTCAGACATTAAATATGTCACGAGTTCTGGATGAAATTATATCGGTTATGTAATGATTTCAGAAGAACATTCTTTCTTCCATGGTTTTTACATGCTCATTAATAAATATGAGCATTTAAGACATTCAATATAAATAAATTGTTTATTCAAGAATTCAAAACAATACCGAGGAAATTTGAAATGCATTTAAGAAATTGACAAAAGAAAAACGTCTATCGATCACGTAAGGTACCAAAAACGTTTGATATAAAGAAAGTTTAAAGTCATCAGTGACGTCATAAATTTAAAAATTGTACAAATGAAAGTTGTATCTTTATTATAGAGTGTCTTTGATATATTATCAGGTTTTCTTACCCTGGTTTTTCTTATATGATTCAATGTTATTTCTCTTTTTTCTTATTTACTAATTTATGATTTATCATATGATTTAGATTAGTTATACTTAGTGTTTTCTGATACAGTATTTTTCTTATGTAGATATATTTAAAACTTATCTCATATATCCACTATATTTCCATAATGTGATATGATACATATTTTTGTATCATATAATGCAGGTTTTTTACGGCGAAATACCTTTTTATTCTTGTAACAATTTTCGTGATTTTCGTAGATGGCTTTATCCACGAATCTAGGCTTTATCCACGAATTTAATTTTTAGCCATGGCGTTGTCATTTTATTTTCGATCTAGGAGTATGAATGTCTCTCTTGTATCTTTCGCCCCAATTTTGTTAACAGATAAATCTGCTTTATTTCCAAACGCTGTAAGAACAGGTGAGTGAAAATATAAACCTTAAATTCAGGAACCTACGGACAGGCAACTTGTTTTGTCATAACCAGGAAAATTGATACCCACGAATAAAAGTTCCTTCATAGTATTGTAATTTTCCTCCATATTATTGCTTACTTAAAAAGTGTATTTGGTTACTTATTACTTTCTAAAAAAAAATAATTACCATGTGGTTAATGTGTTTATATGCAAATGTAAATAATTTCATTAGTGCAGTAAAACACTATTTTCAATAAGATTGTTATGCAAGTGTTTGTAACATGTAGTTAAATGGCACATAATATCTGCAATATTGTTCTGGCTCTTGCTTAAATGAATAAAGATGATACCTTCAACATGAAGCTCTGGCATCTGATCGAGTTTATGTTGCCAATATTTTACTGTTATGACAAAATTGTTGTGACAGAAATAAAAAAAAAAGCAAGCTTATCAACAAATACGAATGGCACCTTGAAGAGAATATATTTTCATTAGATAAAAACAAAAGAGAGACCTCGATCCAGTAAAGTTAAAAGCTAAAATGGTACATTATCATAGACGATAGTTAGCAAACAGTAAAAATCACAAAAAATACTGAACCCAGAGGAAATCCAATCGGAAAGTCCATAATCACATGGCAAAATCAAATGACAAAACACATAAAAATCGAATGGACAAGAACTGTCATATTCCTGACTTGGTACAGGCATTTTCACATGTAGAAAATTGGTGGATTAAACCTGGTTTTAAAGCGCTAAACCTCTCACCTTGATGACATTCTCTTCAAATTCCGTTATATTTACAATGATGCGTGACGATAGTTAGCTAAACAATATAAAAGTGTCAGAAGACATACATGTAAAGACGTAACTATAAACACGAATCGATAACTGTTTTAAACCATTTTACTAAGTAATCTCAAAGAGTTTTGATATGTGGTTAAATGTTAAATAAAATAAAGTTTTTATTTGAGGTTAACTGATTATCGAACCGTTTTGTTTTATTGTTGAAAATTAGTTTTTAACAAAGAATATTTGTATGTCCCACCTACGATAGTAGAGGGGCATTATGTGTTCTGGTCTGTTCGTCCGTCTGCTCGTTCGTCTATTAGTCCGTCCGTCTGTCCCGCTTCAGGTTAAAGTTTTTGGTCAAGGTAGTTTCAATCAACTTGAAACTTAGTACACATGTTCCTTATGATATGATCTTTCTTAATTTAATGCCAAATTAGAGTTTTGACCCCAATTGCACGGTCCATTGAACGCAGAAATTGATAGTGCAAGTTTCAGGTTAAAGTTTTTGGTTAAAGTTTTTGGTCAAGGTAGTTTTTGATGAAGTTGAAGTCCAATCAACTTGAAACTTAGTATACATGTTCCCTATGATATGATCTTTCTAATTGTACCCCAATTTCACGGTCCACTAAACATAGAAAATGATAGTGCGAATGGGGCATCTGTGTACTATGGACACATTCTTGTTTTTTATCGAACAGTAATTTATCTGTTTTCTCCATTATTACGAGAATACAATTCGCTTTGTCTTATAAGTTATAAGTACTTCATGGTAGATTTAGGCTTAACAAACAAATGCAGCGGGTTTAAACGTTTTGATAGGTACCGACCTACTCTCTTACCTGAAACAATAGTGAAACATCACAACATAAAAGACACACTATAAAACATCAATTGAAATAGCTAAACTTAATTAAAAGACATATTAACACAGATAAAAATGATCTAAACGAATAAATCTGATCTATGACACAATAAATGAATACAAAAGTAATAAAATAATGGGTGAATAAATATAAACAACAGCAGTATACCGCGGTGACATGTTGAAATTTTCAAAAAGTAAACCATAACCTTGGAGAAGTATAAATGGAAAACGGAAACTGTTGCTCATAGTACTAGAACATAATTGAAAAGATTTTGTCGTACCAAACACGTATCAAAGCTAGTATATGTTACTAACAGAGAGAACAACAACATATTTTTTACATAACAGAGGATAAAGTCTCGATGAAACCAATGTGTTCATGGTAGATTGTAGTTCTGATTGATTGACTGGCGCTTTATGAGTTTTCTGGCTTATATATAAACTGTGACCATCGGCTATCTGAATTTGTTCTTCCAGTTGATGGGCCATGGAATTCGATATGAAATGGCTTTGTCTAACAACTTTCTCAGTTTTTTAATGTTTACGATGCAAAGATCGCTGGTTATATGTAACCAGCAGAACTAATTATTTTGGGGTTTTTCGGGACAATTGGGTAATTAAACGTTGATATCCTTGAGGATATAATTCACCTATATCCTCTTCTGGTCTAGCAAAATAACATGTACAGTTATATCTTTATAGTAAAATGATATTATTTTTCAGTAATAAATTTTGGTAAACGAAAATTTAAATCCTAATTCTACTTTTTTATGATTTTGAAGGTACTTGTTACGAGTTTTAATAGTTAATGATTACAAAAGTCCATTAATATTGCAAACAGTCAGTTCTAGGCAGAATATTTATACTAATGGAATTAATTTTTCCCTCTTGAACTGAGTATAACAGTTTAGAAAATTGCTTAAAATAAAATTGGTGTATACCCGAAATGTTTTACGAAGGGCCATTCAAAATCCTAGGTAATGCATATAGCACTAGTTATGACTTATATTGCTTCGAGCATATGTGTGAAATAATTATAATCTGTTGATACCTAGCATGTAAAACAATCTTCACCATAAATGTTTTCGTTGCATTCTGAGAGAAATAGCGGTTTATAATAATCGAATTTAAATTGTTTTTCTTTGTAAGAAATATATATTTCTCTATATTGGGTATTTTATATACTACTGCTGATCTTTGCCATTATACCGGTTTTCTTCGTTTAATAATTGTAAAGAATTAATATTTAAGTACCTTTTTGTGGTACGGCCACTATCTTTGTGACGTCGCGTAATTGTTATACTTTATGTTGTATTGAATAGAAACGTATTATGGCAGTTGTTCTTTCTTTAACGTCTTAGATCAAAATACATAACGCAACGCAATAATCTAAATTGGTGCCGTGACTTCAAACGGAGGGAATAGAAATCAGCCGATTAAAATCCTTGAGAACGGGGAACAAAGCAGCGGTAACAAAAGTTTTTAAAAAACTGGAGGAAGCCATCGGAGATTCACAAATAGACACGGAGGAAGTATCAACATTGCTCGAAGCAACTGAGAAGAAAAAGAAGACGTTAGCCTCAATAGACGAACAGATATTAAATGCAGTCTAATCAGAAGATATTACAAATGAAATTCTTGAAACAGATGAGTATTATTTAGATTTTGAGGGTAAAATTCGAAAATTTAAAAAGTTCTTAAAACCCGTACCAAACGCAAAATTTTCGATACTAGATTCAAACGCACCAGAGTTTGTTCCGTACACAAATCCATTTACTCATACAAGTCAGCAATTATCTCAGTTAAGTTTGACCTCGAGTAATAACCATCGCCTACCAAAGCTATCTCTTCCCAATTTTAATGGAGACATTTTACAATGGCAATATTTCTGGGATTTATACGAAACCACGATTCATCACAATCACACATTAACTGACATTCAGAAATTTTCGTACTTGAACTCATTGTCTCAATTTGAAGCTGCAAACGTAATTTCAGGATTCATCATGACAAATCCAAACTATCACAAAGCAATTGAATTATTGAGAAACCGCTATGGCCAACCACATAAAATCATTAATGCGTATATGAAAGCAATACTTGATATACCCGCACCACATGATACATTAGAAAGTTTGAGAACATTTCATGACAAATCGGAAGCTTACATACGGGGTTTAGAGTCTCTCGGACAATGTCAGGAAATGTACGGTTCGCTATTGATACCAGTGATTCTCGGGAAGATACCTCATGAAGTACGAAAACATATAACACAAGAAAACAGGAGCGACAGTTGGAATATTCAATTGCTTAGAAACGCGATAGGTAAAGAGATTTCTATTCAAGAGTCCGGATACGGGGATTATACACAGACGTATTCAACCGCAACTCCTAGCGCAAATTTCATAACAGGCGTTAAACAACTAACTACAGATAAAACCCGTCCGATAAACACAACAGACAAATCATTAAACTCGAATCGGAAGAAACAATGCACATATTGTGACGGAAACCACTGGCCAAACGAATGTAAAGATGTCTTAGATCACGACAAAAGAATAGCCATTATAAAAGAAAAGAGATTATCCTTTAATTGTTTAGGTAAACATAAAATAGCCGATTGCAAATCCAAGAATACTTGTAAGTGTTGCCACTGGAAGCATCACTCTTCATTATGTAAACAGAACTCGTACTCAAATAAGCATCATATTGAAACTAAACAATCCCAAAATAGAGTAGACACAGAAACTTCTATGCTGTATACCGCTAGCGAAGAAAGGTCAACTGTTTTATTGAAAACCGCATTCAGTCCAGTCGTTCACAAAAATACATGTATAGATGCAAGAATACTCTTTGACGAGGGAGCTCAGCGCTCGTTTATAACCGAAGAACTAGCAGCTAAATTGGACATTAAAAAAGAGGGGTCTGAAAAATTAAGTATAGCTACATTTGGAAGTACTACAAAAAAGGTGAGAAATCTTGACAAAACAACAATTAATCTTAAGTCTACCGAAGGAGAATTAATCCCTATTAAAGTTTTAATTGTACCAACCATTGCTTCACCACTTCAAACTCACAACATAGGAATAACGCAGAAGTTTTCATATTTACTTGGTCTACAATTAGCACACCCAGTCATGGAAGGAGAGCAATTTGAAATATCCTTATTAATTGGAGGTGATTTTTACTGGGACATAGTTCAAGACAAAATAGTGCGTGGAAACGGTCCAACCGCAGTTAGCTCAAAAATTGGATATTTACTTTCCGGTTCTGCCCTACGCGAACCAGTAATGCATCTTTCTCAATGATGAATATACTAGTATGTCACAAACAAGAAGAGTGCGATCTTGAAAAATTTTGGAAGCTTGAATCGTTTGGAATTGACGCTAAAGAACAAAATGATCCAGACCTAGCTGAATCAATTGAAAATTACTTACATTGTACAAACCTCCATTACGAAGAAAATGATAAGTATATTACGAAATTACCATGGAGAGAAAATGCGCCAGAACTACCGACAAATGAAGACATCGCAAAATGCAGAACGGAAAGCGTTATTCGTCGCCTTAAGAAGGATCCCGAGATGTTCCGAAAGTATGGTGAGATAAGTACAGACCAAGAAAAAAGAGGATTCATTGAAAAAGGTATATATGATAAAAGAACATGCACAAACAAGGTTCATTACATTCCGCATCATCCCGTGAAAAAGGACTCAGTCACCACCCCGATACGCATAGTATATAACTGTAGCTGTAGAGCGAATGACAGTAGTCCTTGTCTTAACGATTGCCTGTGCTTACTTAGTTACAGCAAATTCATCGGTCATCGTCATGGCTTAAAACAGAGTTGTATCCGTAAAACCGATTTCATTACCACGTTTAGAACTTATGGGCGCGCTTATCGGCGCCAGATTAGCAAGGCATCTTCTTAAAGTCATAACAACAGAACATGTGTATATGTGGAGCGATAGTCAAATTAATTTGAGTTGGATTAAATCGTCAAAAAATTAAAACCGTTCGTAGAAAATCGACTTAAAAGAAATAAGAAAATTAACAGAGAATGCTGGATGGAATTATTGTCCAACAGATGACAATCCAGCTGATTACTTAACTCGCAGAATTTACGCTAAACACCTTAATAACAACAAATTATGGATGAACGGTCCACAATGGATTTTAAATCGTGAAAATTGGCCGACATGGACGAGGAAAATAGAAGACTGCAGCTCGATGGTAACTGTTAGTGATGACAATACAGACGATGAAAGAACAAATGCTTCAACATGTTCAACACAGACAATTTCATGTATAGATATACTGTAACGAATTTTAAGTTTCACTGTTCCCTTCTATGTAATCACGTTTGTACTGTACAGAATTTATGATATTATGTATAAATGTTTCATGTGTTATTATTCCAGATGTGATTTAAAAATAGCAAATGACGTCATGCTACTTTCATTTTTAATTATAGATAATATATTGTTCTGGTTTCAGAATATTTAGATTATTAAGAACAAAAGTTAATATATAGTTAGAAAGTGTATTTATTATAGTTTAAAAATGCTGATATTTTAATTATGTAAAGGGGATAACCTGGACAAGTATTTATTACGTACACAACGTTGATTGACGTTAATCGGCTGTTTTTCTGACAACCGTTGTTTTTGTTAAATAACCGTATTTGATTTATATATACATACGTTTTTGGTATAAAACATATTACTAAATCATTTTCTAAAACACATGTGATTAACATTGGTCATTAAAGTTAAATTGTTGTATTTATTAAGGAAAACGTCATTATTACATTGCATTTTAAGGCTTGAGTCGTCGTTTTACTTACATTTTTGAATAATTCTTCCTATTTAATATCTACTGGATGGTTGTAAATAACGATGTTTGAATGAGGCATTTTCATTTGGTCCATTGCTCCGAGGCAAAGATCTTATAGTTTAATCGTAGCATTCAATATTCATGTTGGCCAAAAGCACAAACGTAACGTCGTCCACCACTGTTTACTTGCCGTAAACCGTCTCAATGTCGTAAATGACAATTGTGACGTCATTAGCAGGTGCGTTGCTACTTAGTATAAATAGAGGACACATTATTGTGTTTTTTCAGACTCCAGACTCTTCAGTACACTCGATAAAAATATAAAGCAAACGCTTAAGTCTCAGACTTTCTTTCATTCACTATATACTGAATAAAGACACACGCTTTTTCAAGGTACTATTTATTAGTAGTGACTCAGTCAATATTTTGAAAGCAGTCACGAATTATTCTTTTGAAATAAATATAAACAATATTTGTTTACAGAAATAAGCGACTCAGTAGATTTATAACTTACATTAAATCCATATTTGTGAGACGCACTTCTCAAGGTCAAAACAATGAGTGTGGACATGCATTAATGCTATTTCGTAATGAACGATTCAGTCGGGCGATATGACAACAAAGCCGTATTTTATGATGGTCTCAATAATGAGCATAAACACATCCAATAGATAAATTAATATCAAATTACATTTATCCGTATTGTACTAATATTTTATGAACCGGAATACTTGACCAGAGTTATCCCTACTGTATTATTTGCTTGCTTAAAATTGTTTATAAAGTATTGTCTTTTGAATATTTGTTACATCAACTAAATGTTTACTGTTGAAATAAATAGTTTATTTTCATACCGTTTTAACTTTCATTAATTTAAAGGATTTTAGAAATACACCTGGTACCTTGTTTGTGTCAATAATGATCAGTCAAAAATAGTTGAGAAACTCACTACAGTCGTAACGTAGAAAAACGTTACAATACAACGATACAGAATTTTAGAAAAAGCAATTAGAGTAACAGCATACGTCTTGCGTTTTATACAGAATTTACAGAATTTAAAAGATAAACGGTTATTCGGATTTATCAGTGTTGAGGAGCGATGTAAAGCATTATAGTAACAGTACAACAGGAAACATTTAAGGATGAAATTGAAAGCTTGAATTGATTTTCACAGAAAAAAGTGCCATTTGTTCGACAACTTAAACTATATACAGACAAAAATGGATTACTACGTTGTACCGGGAGAATACAAAACGCACCTGTGAAAGAGAGTACTAAATATCCGTTGTTATTGCCAACACACCACAGTCTTACGTCCTTAATCGTAATTGATGCACACACAAAGACTTTACATGCCGGACTTAACAGTACAATCGCATATATTCAACAGAAATATTGGATACCGAGAATAAGGCAGTGCGTAAAATCACAAATTCGTAAATGCGTTCAATGCATTAAAATATCAGAAATGCCTTACAGCGCACCCGATCCGCCACCGCTAACTAAAGATCGAGTCAACTACGATTATCCTTTTTCAGTAACCGGAGTTGCTTTCACAGGAGCTTTGTATGCAAAAGGAAAACACAACGAATTAAGCAAAACATATATTTGTTTATTCACTTGCGCCGCTACTCGAGCTATACACTTGGAGATAGTCACAGATTCAACCGAGGAGTCTTTCATGCTTGCTTTTAAAAGATTTGTCGCTAGGAGATCTACAACAAGAATTATGTTGTCCGATAATGCAACAACCTTCAAGGCAGCTGCCGAAAAGATTACAAGATCAAGCAAAGACAACCGAATACAAGAAAACTTTGCCGATCAAGTAACTGAGTGGAAATTCATACCCAACCGAGCACCGTGGTTTGGAGGCTTTTGGGAACGCCTAATTGGACTCACGAAAAAGTCAATTAAAGGAATACTAGAAACGTCATGTGTCACTACGGAAATGTTGAATACAATTATAATCGAAATCGAGGGAACTCTAAACAATCGTCCTATAACTCACATTTCTACTGATATTAAAGATCCAGATCCGCTGACGCCAGCGCAACTTTTATATGGTCGTCGACTTGACAACCGGTCGGAACAGAATATTGACAGTGTTACTTCCGAAGATTTGCACGTGAAACTGAATAAAAATTTACAGAGAAATAATGAACTAATCAACCATTTTCGCTCAAGATGAAAACACGAATATCTGACGTCAATCCATGAATTGCACCGTACATCTGGAAGAAACGAACAAACAATACAAATAGGTGACATTGTACAAGTACACAATGACACAAATCGTATAATGTGGAAATTAGCAGTTGTACAAGATTTAGTTCGTGGAAAGGATGGACTCATTCGATCAGCTGTTATCAAGACCGACACAGGAATCACCAACCGTCCGATTGTGAAGTTCTATCCGTTGGAAATACTCAGTACAAATGATGACAGTGAATGAACTTTTCTGCCCTGGAGAAATTAGTTTATGTATAGACTGTTCAATTAACTCCGGTTATTATATAGACTTGTAAAAGTGTTAAATTATTCAGACGTGAACAGTTAAAAAACTATTGAGAGACTTTAACTTTGATTTTTTTCCATTCTATGTCACAATTGATCAGACATTTAATTTCAAATCAACGAATTTTTCATATTGTATTTCAAATTTGAGTTAAATATCATTTTCCTGGGCCGCAGAATGTAAAGAATTGCGCTAATATTTACGTACCTTTTTGCGGTACGGCCACTATCTTTGTGACGTCGCGTAATTGTTATACTTTATATTGTATTGAATAGAAACGTATAATGGCAGTTGTTCTATCTTTAACGTCTTAGATCAAAATACACAACGCAACGCAATAATCTAAAATAATCTAGCATTGGTTATATATCGAGATAGTGAATGAATGGTGTCTATAGGCTACCTAGCCTGTTATATCACGAGTTTGTAATTCAATCAAGGTCTCACTTATGAGCGACAAAAAACATTTAGACGGAATATACAAAACATCAATCCTGGTATCTATGATGAATTTATTTACAACCAATGGGTTGATGCCACTGTTGGTGGATTTTTCATTCCCCGAAGGTTTCACCAGACCATTAGTCATAATTATACATTAACAGTTTACAAAGCTGTGAATTTTTGATATACTAAGCCACTTTCCTACCTTAAGAATAGTTTACCTTAGTTGTATTTGGCAAACTTTTTGGTCTTCGTTCTTTATTTGACCTTTTTAACTGTTTTTATTCTAGCGTCACCGATGAGTCTTTTGTAGACGAATGCGCGTCTGACGCAAATTCAAAATTTCCATCCAGGTATCTATGATAAGTTTTATTTAGCAACAAGAACAATTCCACAAGAAAATAAATTTAGCGTCACAAAATTTAATCATTGCCTATTTCAAATAAAACAAATAAAGAAACATGTTTTGAAGTTTCTTTTTTAATATACATGTATTATAATCATTTTATTATACAGTCAGAACAGTGTATACATTTGTTCAAAGAAAAGGTGTTTTATTTTTATGTTAGAGGAAATGTTTATGAATCAATATTTGAAACTTAACAGCGTAAAAAGTGCATAAATGAATGGGAAATTGTTAAGCCATTATTTGTTAACACTTTGTACATGTATAATCAGTTGATTGAAGGATTCATTCATACCGTATTCTCATAAATTTACAGTAATTTTGATTTGCATATTCTATTTATCAATTGCTTCATTGTTGTGACAATATAATGATTCTTGAATTGTACATGTATCAATTTGAAATTTTCAGATTCATTACACTTTAAATAAATGTCATACATTTTATTTATTTTTTTGATTTATCGATCTGAACATATTTCATAATGTGTAATATATCTTTTATTTTAGTGAAAATTCATTACAAGACTGTTTATCTATTATGTGAGTGTATCACAGTTGCACAATTCCACAGGTTTTTTTTTCGCCTACGATTATTCATGATTCAGACAAAAGGGTTCATTGTGCTTATTTTTTTAATATATACTTACAAATTCAAACTATTGAGATATAATGACGAACATAATGTCTCAGCATAAACATACGAATTGTTTAGTCTGTAAGAAAAGCTATTAGCCGTCTAAGCATAAACATACGAATTGTTTAGTCTGTAAGAAAAGCTATTAGCCGTCTAAGCATAAACATACGAATTGTTTAGTCTGTAAGAAAAGCTATTAGCCGTCTAAGCATAAACATACGAATTGTTTAGTCTGTAAGAAAAGCTATTAGCCGTCTAAGCATAAACATACGAATTGTTTAGTCTGTAAGAAAAGCTATTAGCCGTCTAAGCATAAACATACGAATTGTTTAGTCTGTAAGAAAAGCTATTAGCCGTCAAAGCATAAACATACGAATTGTTTAGTCTGTAAGAAAAGCCGTCTAAGCATAAACATACGAATTATTTAGTCTGTAAGAAAAGCTATTAGCTTTTCACTGCTTTATTATGCTAAATGGCTGCAACTCGGGTACTCGATGCTATTTAAATACAGCAAAATTGAAAAAAGTATAAAATAATAATAAACTGTTATTCATAGAATCTTTTATACGTTCATATGTTTTAATACATTTAGCAATTAAACTTTATTGTCAATAAATTTGTCTTCCTGTCGCTTATATTTTCTTTTTTGTCACTAAAATCATGAAATTTTCATTTACGTTTACCTTGAGATTTGAAATAACTGATTTTTTTTAAAACTTTTTATTAAGTTGTTACCAATTATTAGTAGCCATAAAATACTTACTTTGCACTCAATAAATATGATAGTGATGCATGAAATCAAAATAAAATTACAATGAATTAAACTTTCCTTTGAGGGTAAAAGGTAAATTGGGGGAATTAAATAAACCGGTGATCACAATCTCAAATCAACTAAATGATCCCACCTGTTATTTACAGTCTATGAATAATTTATGATCCGATCAAACATATGTATCATTAAATCAATTTGGAGGAAATGACCTTAAATTCGAAGAATTTATTTCTTAATTGAAAAAAAAATCTTATATGATATATCCACACAGAAAATAGCTTTGTAATTATTGTGCATTATATCATCAAAGTCATATAGCTTACTTAAAGATGTTCATCAACCAACCAAACGATAATAAGCCACTGAAAAATGCACATGACATTATGAAAAATAAAATAGTGACTTCGTCAAAATGTAATTACATCCATCATATTTTCTAAACAAAAATGTATGATATTGAATTATTTTCAAGCAAATGTATTTTCGAAATCCGCATAAGGGTAAACTGGTATGATTGAACAAACGATGCAATTTTTTAACAATTCCAAGATTATATGCTTTATTAAATACTTTCAGAAATTGATTAAAGTATTATTATTCTCTGTTCAAAAGTCCCACATCAAATTAAATCCACATTCATATAAAGTATTTTTAATTTCTAACAACCATTTAGAGTGGTAGATACCCCTTTTACTAAGATGATACAATATAGAATACACATGATACGTTGCCAGAAACCAACCATTCTAGCTTTAATAAGAATATGTACTGGTATTCTACCCAATTCTCCATAAATCATACAATGATCAGTACTTTTTTTAACCTTCAAAATTATTTTACAAAATTGCATATGCAAGTTTAATATAATATTACAATTTTCAAAACCCCATACTTCTGCACCATATAACAAAATAGGTACAACCATTGTATTAAATAGCTCTAATTGCATATCAATTAGTAAATTCAACTTCCTAGCCTTTCTTAAGACTATAAACATGGCTTTTCTTGCTTGCTGTACAAGATGTGCTTTGGCGTCATTAAAATTTCCCTTAAAAGAAAATATAATACCAAGGTATTGAAAATTTGTAACAATATTAAGGCTTTCACCACTATATTTAAAGTTCATATTATCTGTGTTAAGTCTTGATCTTGAAAATATTACAACTTTTGTCTTAGATATGTTAACTTGCATTTTCCAAGTTTGACAATATAAATACATGGCATTTAATGAGGCTTTTAACTCTGCTGCCGATTCGGCTAAAATTACAGTATCATCTCCATATAATAACAAATATAAACGAAAATATACAGCGACTTCATCAGTATCAAGAAAACGTGCTGCAATACTCATATCAACTAAACCATTATATGAATGTGACATAAATTCGACCAAGTCATTTGAGAAAATGGCAAAGAATACAGGAGATAGATAGTCTCCTTGGCGTACACCAACATTGGATTTAAAAAAGTTTGAACAAGAGTTGCCTTGTCTCACACAAGACTTTTTGCATTGTTATACATACTGTTTATAATCTTAAACATTTTGCCATCAATGGTACATTTTAACAGTTTTTGCCATAAATATACTCTTCTGACAGAGTCAAAAGCTTTTCGATAGTCAACAAATACACAATACAATTTTCTACCTCTATGTAAGTATAAATCAATCAAGCATTTCAAATTAAAAATATGATCTGTCGTACTATAACCTTTTCTGAACCCTGCTTGTTCTTCACACAATGAACCAGAATTTTCTAAATATGTATGAAGCCTAATATTCAAAATGCAAGTAAATAATTTACCATAACAACTTAAAATAGTAATACCACGATAATTATCCACATCATTCGGATTACCTTTATTCTTATATATTGGGCATATATAATTTCTGACCAACTATCAGGTATAATACCACTATGAAATACAATATTTAATATTCTTACAAAAACAGGCATCAACTTTACTGTGCCATATTTCAAAAATTCATTCAATATAAGATCACCACCACATACTTTATTATTTTTCAATGATTTGACAGCATATAATACTTCGTCTTCAGTAATATCTCGATTTAATTCAATATTATAATCAGTAATATTATTAGGTAATACAATATCGTTATCATCCTGCTCATCAAGAGCATTAAGATTTTGAAATGATCATATAATACATCCATAGTAATTTTATTTACAGCTTTGTTACCTTTTGTATCACATTTGTTCAAAAGAGACCAGTATGCTTTCGAATCAGATTTACGCAAGTTTTTCAATTTGTCTATAACAGACTACTGATATTCTCTAAACTGCTTGTTAAGCGTACGTTTATACTCCCTACTACTAGCAATGAGATTTTCCTTTGTTTCAGCCCTTTGTAATCTCCAGTGGATATTTTTACATTTACGATATGCTTTACGTTTTAAATAACAATCTTGATTAAAATAAGGTGTACATTTTTTTGACCTGACACCAAGTCGACTGTTCTTGGGTTTGAATTCTACAATCATGTCAGCTTTATCAGCAGCATTTTTAATAATTGAATTACAATTCAATATTACATTGTTGACAGTTTCAACATTAATATTATTGACATCTAGATTTTCAAGTTTTTCAACTAAATCATGAATATTTTCATCATTCAAATTTTCTAAAAATACATTTGCATTATTATTCCTCCATTTTGATTTGTATACAACATTGCTATTATCCTCATGTGACAGAGTATCAACAGATTCAAGTATTACAGAAGTATCAAAATGTTTGACAACTGGACAATGAATATCACTCAAAATTGAATCAAAATTTTCAATATTGAAGTATGAAATACATTTAAATAACATAGGTGACACAATAGCATAATCAATTAGTGTGTTTTTACTTGTTGTAACAGCCCCTACTAATTGATCATTACTAATTTTACCATTAACAATATATAGATCTAAATTTTTACAAAATTCCAATAATTTGTGTCCATAATTATTTATATTCGAAATGTCCTTCGAAGAACGCTTAATTGGGATACCCAATTCATACAGAGCATTAATACTGTTCATATATTTTCTGGAATTCTCGTCGATCAGCAGGCTGTCTAGGATTGTATCATTTACAATAATAAAGTCATCATGAGTCCCTGTATGGACATAAAAGTCCCCAAGTAGGCACACTTGGTAATTTTTATTAACAGTGATATAATAAGTTATAATCCTGGTACTTTTGATAACTAATATCAATTATGTTTTCTAAAATCTCATCAAATATGTCAACTGAACTATAAACACTATTTTCAGGGGGGATATATACTATCCCAAACAACAAAGCACTTGGCAACAAATTCACAATAGAGAACAAATATATACATTGACTAGAGATATCAATAACTTTCATATATTTGTAGATAGAACTTTTTACAAATACTGCTATACCACCAGACTTATGTCTACATTTCTCACGTATTATAGGTGGTGGTAATTCATAACCAGATAAATGAACATCATCATATGCATACAATTTTGATTCAGTAAAACACAATATATCATATAATGAAATAAACTCCACAAAATCGGGGATTTTACTTTTTGAAACCAACCCACACACATTTAATGACAGAACTTTTAGCTGGCCTTTCACATTTTGAATTTCACAATTTTGACGTTCACTTTCACTTATGAATATGGGCAAATTTTCAGATTTTGAATTTATTTCAACACTGCGCTCTTTTTGACTTCCTTCGCACCCCTAAAATTCGGGCAACCCTAAAGCTTTATAATGCACGGTATCCATTCCAATTTTAAACAAGTCATTCGGACTATCAATTGTAACCTTGAACGTACAGTGGATCCTTCCCTCTTTTGTAAATGCTGATTTTACATTGGTCTGCTTTTTAATGTAAAAGAGT
Source organism: Mytilus edulis (assembly GCF_963676685.1). Taxonomy (NCBI): domain Eukaryota; kingdom Metazoa; phylum Mollusca; class Bivalvia; order Mytilida; family Mytilidae; genus Mytilus; species Mytilus edulis. Next base: position 428,762 of record NC_092351.1, read on the forward strand.
AGCTTGAATTTCAGCTTTGTAAGGTCTTCAGCTATAAAAATGTTCTTAAAACGTCCATTTTTTCTCAGCTCGGCACGATTCTTCAACAACAGAAATCGGGGCTCACGGTGGACAAATCTAGCAATGACTTGGCGTGCTTTCCCCTCGCGCGTCGGACCCATTCTATGTATGGCGTTAAAGTTGTCAGGCTTTATGACTACCCCTACCGAACCAGCAATTTCAATTAAAATATTAGTCAAGTCTTCTCCGTCTGCTTCTGGAACATTAGAAATGCGTACATTTTCTCGTCTAGAGTACTGATTTAAAGAGTCATTTTCGTACAAGAGTTTCTCACCTGTGCCTGCAATTTATTGATAGCTTCATCATGCTTGATAAGTCTATCGTCCTGTTTAGTGGTTATAAGTACCTCTAGGGCTGGCAACATCAATGTTATAACTTTAACGGCCACTTTGTCCTCCCCCGTCATGCCGGTCGTTTCGGCGCTTTTTGTTTGCAAGTGTTCATTAACAGCTGTAGTTGATTCATGAAAGGTTGAATCACTTTCTAATAGGTCACTACATTTACTCTTAAACGATGACAGTATGATATCAAAACCATTACAATTTATGTTAAAACTAAAAAAAAACCAGAGTTATCTCTCTGTATATATTCAACTATAATCTTCGAATGATTAAAGTCAGTCATGTGTTGAAATACACAAACAACTATACACACAAATACGATGCAACAAATTCAGTTACCCATTTTCATTCGTTTGCTAAACTATAAAAGATTGGAATAAATTACCTTAACTAACAGTCTGCAGCACCAATATTTAAGAGGAACTTTTCCAGATTTTACTCCTCGTTACATACCAATATCTACATGCATAAACTATATTCTTGTTGTCTTATAAGTGTTACTGTCAGTGGATGCGTCATGTCTTCGTCGATGAATTCAATATCAGTATCAGTTATTTCTATGTCTTTCAATTTAAAACGTTCAATATGCTAATGTCATTTTGTAATAACTTTATCTTGTGTGCACATATACATGTCAAATAATCATTTTTGTTCCATTAGTTTTGAGATATTAAAACAAGGAAACAATGTCTTTTAAAAATATCTTGTCGTTTATTATCCTATCTGAGCGTGAAACATGTTCTTCCTATAATTATACTGAATCCATACTATAAACATATACAACTTTTTGTGGGAATAAGATATCAACCATTTGTTTCTTTTTTATATAATTTGTATTTGGTTAATTTTTTTTAATTATTTTTTTTGTGGCTTATTTCATTTTATTTTCATATGATTCAAATGAACATTTTGAAGTATGACTGGATTTTCAAGAGAAGGGATATCATTTACACAATATCAATAATTCATATACATGTAGGTTGTGAACATGATTCCTATGAGTTAATAAAATAAGATAGAAAAATAATTATATATAACGAAAGATTTGTCAGTAATATGATTTCAAAATATATCTTTTAGAAAGCAAAAGTTTCTTCACTTTGAGGTTTTTAGATTGACCCCCAAAATAATATTCTAAATTTGGCAGATATGGTAATCATTCTTGATAAATCTGAAGTATTCTTAGTGGTAATATGTTGACTATTAGCCAGAAATTTACAAATACGTTTAGTCGAAAAATCTTGACGATTCAGCTAAGATCATGTGGGTGGAGTTTTGAACTTCTGTATGAGAACGGGAGATTTTCAACGTCCTTGTTAATGTAAAGGATGTGTCACCGGGGAAACTGAGGTGACTTGTAAGGTCGTGTAACAAGAGCCTGACTGAATGGCCTCTTGTTACTGAAACTGTGTGATGCACCTGATCACACAATGAATGATTGCTCTGAATAGCAATGAGAACTCTGAATACTGGTGAAACCTAACTTTTGAGACTCTGGAAGTAGCGATGAATAAACCAATAATTCAGCATGGAATACGACTACTTTTATTACAGATGGACTGTGTTCAGTGTAAAGTCCTGAGTCCAAATCTTGCTTATTGAAATTATAAGCAAGTATTTATACACAATTGAAATGACAAGAATAGACATAACAAATAACAATTAATTTGAGTGATATTGTTCACTGACAAAGGTTAAACTATTTTTAGAACTTGAAGAATAGATATTAAATGATAATCTGATTATGACAATTAAGAACATACATTATGAATAAGGTAAAATGTCACTAATTAGGTAACAGATTGAAACATGTCACTCAATGTCCAAACTAAGAATTAAAAAGCATGTTGATTTTAAGTCCTGGATACGAAATGTAAATAGAAACGAAATTATAAAATAAAATGAATTATAAAACACAGAGAATTAAAGTCTAAAATATCACAATTGAGAATTTTGTATTAAAGTCCAAAATAATAAACGAAGCTGCTTTTTCCCTGGTCACAGATGTTTGCTACTCTATTTCAAAATAACAATCTTTTTACTGACTGTAATACGTTAACATATTTTATATAACGGAAATAAGAAGCAACAATGAATTTGTCTGGAAATAATCATTTCTATAGCTTTTTCGTTCATTTTTACACTGGCACCTTTCATCCTTCGAAATCTAGTGAAAATAGTAAGGGTATTTTGAAAAATATCTTTCAAACTTTATGTTTTAATATTATTATAAAAAGAAAAGAAGATGCTAGTGAGCCTAATTTCTAATTAATGGCACTATATTGGTTCAACTAGAAAATACTGAAAACCTAACAAGTTAAAAACAAGAATAGCGAACAGGCTTTATAAATGATAAGATATTTTTTTTATGATTTTGCTATACCCCTCACGTGTTATTGTATGCTTTGTGTTTGATTGATTGCTTCTGTGGTATCCATACATATTGCTTGAACAACAGCACATTTGTGATATAAGGAAGTATGAAATATCCACCAACTAGACATTTCTAAAATGGTAAGTAAGTCGTGTGCTCGTGTTCCTGTTCGTGACATACACGCTAATCTTTTTCTGACATAATCCTTAACTACATCCGAGAAATTCCTGAGGTGTTTTGTCGAATTGGTGGTCTAAAGAATTCGATACTTTCTAAGTTGTCCATTGTTTACGATACAGAGATCACCGGATATTACCCCTTTTACCTGACCAGTATGACTTTTTTGTTTTGCGATGATAAAAAAAAAGAGCTGTCGGGAATTTAACATTTGACATCCTGATGGTCTTTTATAACTTCTTTACAAAGTATATATATCTCCGAATTGATACGATATTCCCGGGCTTGTTCTTCCTATCATGATTTCCTTGATAGAGGGTTGCTGCTTACAAAGAAGCTATTAAAACAAGAGTTCCAAATGGCGAAGTTGAAATCAACCCTTCGTAAATTTTACGGACGCCATCACACAGTGGTTGACCGTTATGGAATAACCGTTTCACAGATGATATCGGATATGTTCCTTGTGTCGTAACTACAATCCACTTCCTTATTCACCACGAATGTGACCTACCGCATTATACTATTTACCGGATTTGTAATAACATGAGCAACATGACGGGTGTCAAATGTGGAGCAGGATCTGCCTACCCTTACGGAGCACGTGAGATTACCCAAAGTTTTTGGTAGGGCTCGTTTTGCTTAATCTTTAGTTTTCTATATTGCGTCATGTGTACTTATATTTGTCTCTTTGTCTTTTTATTTTTTAGTCATGGTGTTGTCAGTTTATTTGCGATCTATGAGTTTGACTGTTCCTCTGGTATTTTTCTCGCCCCTCTATCTTGATGTTGAATATTTACATGTAGCAATGTATTTTAAATTATGGAAATTATAGAAACAACGGACACGGGTTCTCTACCATATTATAAAACTATTCCTCGAATTATTCATAAGCGGTCATCTCAGAATATATGACAAACGCGCCGTTTTTAATTTTTAAATTATCAATTTCCCCAACCTAATTAGTATCCATATCGGATATATATTTTCCAACTTATGCGGTATTCAAGAGCTTGCATCTCCCACTCAGACTTTGTAAAACGTCAACAGTGTCTGATCAGAAACCAGGGTTAGGTCAAGTAACGCCTCGTCCATTTTCACAAAAAAAGTTCATCGGAAGATACCAAGACCTTGTTGATTATCGTTCCGTATCAACTAACAAATTAATATACGATGCTCTTGAATTATAGCTATAGATTCTAGGTACTGTTTAGTCTACTCTTGCATTCTTGTCTTTCATTTTTGCTAATGTGCTTTGTTTATATGCCTTTTTGTGTTTCTTTGTTGACATATTTGTTTGTTGGGGATTAAGATTATAACACAAATGATGACTGATGTACCCCTATTTTTGACATTATTACCTATTATATAGATATAAGAAGATTTGGTATGAGTGCCAATGAGACAACTCTCCGTCCAAATCACAATTTGGAAAGTAAAACCAATATAGGTCAAAGTATGGTCTTCAACACAGATACGTGGCTCACACCGAACATCAAGCTATAAAAGGCCCCAAAAATTACTAGTGTATAACCAATCAAACGGGAAGACCAACGTTCTAACCTATATAAAAAAAACGAGAAAATATCAATTGAAATTGTTTAACTCAATCAAAAGACATATTAACACAAGTGAACATACACTGAACGAATAAATGTGGTCTGTGATACAAAATCAATAAAATAAGAGGTGAATGAATAAAGGCAAATGAAGTATACAAATAAACTCATCATACCGCTGAGGTATGTTCAATAATTTTTTTTAAAACCGCATTATCTAAATTTCGGTTCACAATTCGGTGTCAATAAAATTGAATTTTATGCGACTATAATACAATTGAGATGTTTAGCTAGCTACAAAAACAGGTTTGGTCCACATTTTTTTGCATGGGAAGATGCTAATGCAGGTCGTATATATGACAGTTGTTGTCCATTCGTATGATGTGTGTGAGCTTTTGATTTTGCCATTTGATTCGGGACTTGCAGTTTTGAATTTTCGTCGGAGTTCAGTATTTATTGTGATTTTACTTTTTGTTATATCTCGAATGTGTCAATAAATGATATTATTAGTTACACAGTGTGCAATTGTCCTAATACGAGAATTTATCGGGTCAATAAAATTCATATCGGGTGAGGCGAAGCCAAACCCGATATGAATTTTATTGACCCGATAAATTCCGTATTAGGACAATTCAACACTGTGTAACGAATTTATCCTGATTTTGTTATATTACATATTATTATATTCAAATTCAATTTCGAGACAATATCAATAATACATTTTATATAGATATAACTAATCTAAAACTGAAAAATTAAAAATATTATGACTATAAAGCAACTCATTTTTTTTAATTTTTTTTATTAGGTCAATGGTATAAGGGAGATAATTCCAATTGACGTAATACTGAAATTTATTACGACAATATCAGCCAATCAAAATGCGAGAAATTACTCTAAATCAGGATAATAATCCTTATTTGGCATTTTTTATACCTAAAGTTTGTCAATGAATGATGCTGATCGTTATTTGGCTTTTTGTATACCTCATGTTTGTCAATGAATAATGCTGAATCGTTATTTGGCTTTTTGTATACCTCATGTTTATCAATGAATGATGTTGATCGTTATTTGGCTTTTGTTATATCTAAGTTTGTAAATGAATGATGTTGGTCGTTATTCGGCTTTTGTTATATCTAAGTTTGTCATTGAATTATGTTGATCGTTATTCGGCTTTTGTTATATCTAAGTTTGTCATTGAATGATGTTGATCGTTTTTTGACTTTTGTTATATCTAAGTTTGTCAACGAATAATGTTGATTTATCATTCGGCTTTTATCAATTAACGATTTTGTCAATGAATGTACGTTATCTTACTTTTGTTACTTCTCGAGTTTATCAAAAAATTATGTTTAAGCGTTGTCTAGATCTTGCTATATCTAAGAATTGTCAATTAATGATAGTGATCTCCCTTTTGCTATATCTCGAGTTTTTTAAAGTATGACGTAACTCAGGGGCGTAGCTACCTAGGGCTCATCTAGGCACGTGCCTATACATAAATGTGCCAATTATATACTCCCTTTAGAAAAAATGAAATAAAAATACACATTTTAATTCAAATGCGTATTATTATTTAGGCCAGACAGACTTCTTGTTGTCCTTCATGTCACAAATGCCAATCTGTACACTTCGATGCATATAGTCCAGCAGATAGGTGAATAATTGTGCACTTTGTGTTTAAAGCATAAAATTTGGTAGAAACATAGTTTGAACCGTTCTAAACAAAATTAGATATGGAGGCAAGCTTGATTTTATCCACTTCCGGTTTTATCATCAAAATGGCGGACTTGCATTTGATAACTGATTAATGGTTATTTAATTCTCACAACTGGTAGTCAAAGTTTGCTGTGTAGACTATAATATTATTGTGTATTCATGGTTTGAAATAATGTATCATTTAACATGCATCCGCCATTTTGGATTTTACTGGAAGTTAACTATATTTCCAGCTTGCCTCCATATCTCAAATTAAAGAGTATAGATAAAAGTATGTTTGAGCAAAATTTGGTGCTTTTAACACGAAGTGCACAATTTCTTCATATATTGCACCTATCTGCTGGACTAGACTATTTAGATTTGATCGACACTCCCCGTTTCATCGTCAACTAATGAAAGATCCTTCTGCGTGATGCGACTCGTCAAGTCTTACCAGAGATTGATGAGACACTTTCTTATTGATCTCTTCCATATATCCACAGACACCTCAATGTTGATGTTGATGCGAGTATAACTGATTTTATTGGCAGAAAAAAAAACTGTCGACATTGACTTTGTGTATAAAACTAGAACTGAATCCTCAATGCTCTTCAACTTTGTAATTGTTTGGCTTTATAAATATTTTGATATGAGCGTCATACGAGTCTTATGAAGACGAAACGTGCGTCTGCCGTACTTATTTATAATCCTGGTACCTTTGATAAGCAATTAAAGGTAGAAGACGACAAAAGAGAGCGATTTGCAGTAATAATTTACTCATTAAAATAAACATATGCAAGCGTCCCAGAGGCACGAAATGCATTTGTGAATTTAAAAAATTTTGTTGTCAAAAAGGAGGCGAAATAATCTAGAGGTATATTCGAATCGTAGAAAAACTGAAGACTAAGCAACAGGAACCCCACCAAAACGGGATTGTATTTACAACATAAGGTACATATCGGATATCATCTGTGTAACGAATATTTCATAACGGTCAACAACTCGTGATGGTGTTTGTAAAATGTATGAAGGGAAGATTTCACTTCGCCATTTGGAAATAATGGTTAAATAGCTTACTTGCAGCAACCCGCTATCTGGAATATCGTATCAACTGGGATACACATACTATGTATGCAGGCGCTGCTGAAATGTTGCTTAATAAAACTGAAAAGATAACAATTGGGAAGCTTCGATCATCTCGTTTGTCGTCAAGTTTTGTTTTCAATCGATCCTTATTTTCAAATTCTAGATGAAAGTCAAGATATGAGGCAGACTTAGCTGTATCTGTTGTATCCTTGCTATCAATTTCGATAGGAAAAATGCGTTCAACATAATCGTTCCAAAGTTGAATTATCAAGTAAGAGAACATCATCTATATAGATGAACGTAAAGTTTAAGGATAGTGCTAACTTCCCATTATTTTCCTATAATTCCAGTATGAAGTCAGCTCATTTGAGTTGAGGATCAAGTCGGAAAAAAAGGGATCAGATTGTTCCCATGGGAATGCCGATTGTTTGTTGAAAACATGTCCTCCAAACGTAACAAACAAACGTTTTTGTTATCTGTAACAGAAAAGAAGGAAACATTATATGAGCAGGACAATATATACACAAAAAATATAGTTATGTCAATAGTTATCAAAAGTACCAGGATTATAATTTAGTACGCCAGACGCGCTTTTCGTCTACATAAGACTCATCAGTGACGCTCATATCAAAATAGTTATAAAGCCAAACAAGTACAAAGTTGAAGAGATTATATGACATTATTTTTCAATATTCAACAAGCGGATCTAGATCAAATGTGCCCCATTCGTTGATAGTTAGTGAAAGATTCTAATGAGTTTAATGTTGCATATTTTACTAATCATCGATTCAGGCTTTCAGTTTAATGATAGTGCTAACTTCCCATTTTCCCCCTTGAAAATTCCTGTATGAAGTCAGCTCATTTGAGTTGAGGAACAAGTCAGAAAAAAAGAAGGCACAGATTGTTATCATGGGCATGCCGATTGTTTGTTGAAAATATGTCTTCTTAACGTAACAAACTAACGTTTTTGTTATCCGTAAAAGAAATGAAGAAACATTATCTGAGCAGGACAATATATACACAAAAAATATAGTTAAGTCAATCTTCATTTGACTGCTTATCGAGTTTAATTGTCATTATATGACTTTATTTTTAAATATTCGCCAAGCGGATCTAGATCAAATGTTGCTCCACATCGTTGCATGTTTTTATTAAGTGAGCGATTCAGACTTTTAGTTTAGTTTTATTGAGCTTGCTGTGCACTTGAACTTGTTCATTTTTGAAGCAGTGTGTCCATTTATGTTGACTTATTATATTGCTTTCATTGGTTTAGTCTTGAACTTTTTTGAGTCATACCCTACACATAGCATTCTGTTCGTCACGAGAAATTATCTCTTTTGAGTCATACCCTAAACATAGCATTCTGTTCGTCACGAGAAATTATTCATGTGCTGTCATGCAGATCTGCAATCACATAACAATACATAATGGTTGACAGATTATTGTCACGTGTGCACGTGATTGTTTCAATTACTAAACCCTCTGAGGGTTATCTTAATGTTGGTCGTTTAGGGAACTTTCTGTTGTCGTTCAGTTCATGACAGACCTTGGAAAATATGTTTTATTTGTTCACACAATTTATATTTTTCATTGTGAGGGACTAGGAGAATGTTCACATCTAGACATGGCTTATATTATTTGCAATGTGTTTTTAGATTGAACTTTAACAGAAGAAAGACTTCACTAGCCTAGAAATCATCGCTTTTGTGTAGAAAAACAATGTGAAAACAAAAGTACATAAACTGTCATCACAGAGATATGGACATGAGAGTTGTATACCAAATATCATTGACTTAACATTAGGAGTTAATCTCAAATTAAGCAAAAGTTTCAAAGTCGATAGACAATGACTGAGAGGGCGGGCCTATGGAAATGACATGTGATAATGCTTATACAACTGAATACAAATCAACATTGGTCTATTATTAATGGTTCCCCTTGAACTTACCTTATCACAAACTAATAAGGTAACTTTTTTAAATTCAAAAGACCATGACTTAGGGGGTGGAGCCAAATAATCTTCGTGGAAATGAGATATGCCAATGCCTATACAAGTGCATACCAAATATCATTGACCTACCACTAGTGGTTCCCCATAAACTGACCTTTCTTTTGAGTTTGGGTATAAACATTCAACACAAAGCTCTGCCCCAGTTGCCAGAGAGTAACATATATGGGTCTCCTTCCTAAAGACAAAATTTATATAACAAACAAATAGTATCATTTTAATTTATTTATTTCATCCTTAATATAACAATGGCACATAAATATTTAATTATGGACGGTTTAAATGTATACACATGTGTATAGGGACAATGTTACAGCATGTAGATGAATCTAGAAAAGACATCTATTTCAAGGTTATATATAGTCTCTTGACTGTATATAGAAATTTAAAATTGTACTGATAGTTACTGTCATAAAAATAAAGAGATAACCATAATGTACATAGAAAATCAGTTCAACACACATAAACGATAATACATGGAAAATGCTGCAAAAATATTAGAGTTGTCAAAGAGTAATAAATAGTAAACAGAAGTTTCAAGGTTTAAAGTGATATGTGTAACTGAGTATAAAACATAAAATTGTAGGAAAAAGTAGTTGTAGAAATGTATTACTAAAATCTCATATGAAACAGAATAAGAACCTGAGCTTAATTCAATTAAGAATAATATTTGTTTCAGATTAATCTCCTTTTAAATAAGTTGTAAAATGCTATCTCACTAAGTTCTAAGTCTTAAGATAATATTAAAGCAATGGATCCTTTTAACTGAGGTAGAATCACATACATATAAATTATAATACTGAAAGTTCCCAAAACTGAGTATACTGTGTGTAAATATAATGCTTGTTACCAATGTTAAGTTAGAGTCTTTTAGAAGCATCTGTCCATATATGAATCATGCATCTTTGAAACATATGATTAACCGTCAAAAAAAATATATGTAAATGAAGATGTGGGGTATTGTTTCAATTAGACAAGGAAAAAACTCTGATGACATCTTGAGAGCAACATACTGTCTTCAACAAGACAGGTGGTTTTACAATATGTCACGCTCAAAAGTCCATAACCTAAAAGAAAAAACAATAAATGACCTGCATGAAATATATATATATTTCCAGGAATGACCTTGGAATCAATTAGATCTAGTACACTGTAAACTGTTTCAAAACAAAAAAAATTATGGTTTTTGTTCATCACCAGATGACCTTTAAATAAGTTTAAATAGGTCAGCTATACTGAAAATATTATTTGATTTTGGACTATTAATATGTCAAACATGATTCATATATGGAGTATATCTTCAAAACGATGCTGCTTAAAGTTTGTCCCCAAGTTTGGTTTAAAAATTACAAACATTTAAATTATGATCTAATCTATTAGAATGTGGAAACTTATAAAACAATAAAATTCATGGCCATTTTACAAATAAATAAAAGCAACAACTTGATATGATAAAAACAAAATATAAAATGTATAAATTCTATATCACATATGTCTAATAGGTACTATTATCAAAACACTTCTATATGTTGTATAGATATCACAAGATACAATTTAAAGCAGCAATAATGAAATAAAATGAACACAATTCATATATCTGTACCAATTATCTGCATACATGATGGTCCGTCATAATAACTGGGTAAAGTTAAAACAGTGATGATCTGTCATAATAACTGTCTACGGTCAAAATAGTCATAATGATGGTCAAATCATTACCCAATGTGGGGATAATTTCAAATTTTATCATGTACCTGTTTATCAAAATGGCCACAATTTGGTTCTTAAATAGATCACTTTCAATAGCCACAAATTGATGATATGTTAAAACAATTTCTTTAAAATAAACATCATTGGATTCAAAACACGCATATTTTGGAGATGTTTTCGTTAAACGCTGATTCAATGGACCTAAAAGCTTCAAAATCTTGGCCATATCCTAGGATCAACATATTCCAAATTTTCCATTGTTAGAATAATAAAACTCCACTACTACATTATGAAATCAGTTTTTTATCAAGAGGAGAGGTGATTTTTGGCTTTGAGTGCTTCATAACATTATCACTAATTCTACAGATAGCTCAACATAAATAGCACTTTTATTATTTAAATAACTCTCTTTTAATAATCTTAAATAAAATGTCTCCAGTTCTTCAAATCTTTGTTGAGGAGATTTTGTGACTAAAAATAAGATAAAAAAGTTATTTTGTAAGTATGAGATCACTTGAAGTTTCATCCTTTGGAGATACACGTGCTTTTATCTAAATCATGAAGTGGTTATGCTCTTAAAATAACAAAAAGAATAGAATACAGTGTATAAGTTTATGACACTAAATCACATCTCATGGGCAAGGGAACAACATTGTGATTACTTTTCTTCATCTCACAGTCACAGTCAGGTTTTAATCATAAAGCAAAAACAATCACTTCACTGTAATGTCATGACAGTCTCTACATTGATACATTGGTTCTAGTGGTAGTCTTGACGTCAGGTATGCAGACAATTGTATACATCATATTTCAGACTTCAATCAAATGTTTGATACAAATCAAAATTGAATGTAGTAAAATAAATACTAGTATATAAAAGTATTGATATGTATATAAAAGTGTATACCAGATTTTCTCTCTTTTGTTAAGGTATATATCCATGTTAGGGATCCTAATTTATGTTCCCTACATTCTTTTGTAATCTGTATCAAGCCACTTGATTTGACAATATTATTACAATATACTTTGGTAATATATACTTATAGAAATGATATTCTCCCTCCAAACATCAGTCTATGATCACTTCAATACTATCATACAGTGAAGGCTGTTACAAGTCCAAAAACTGAAGGTCAGATAAAAGAGACAAACATTTCCTATTTATTGTTAAACTTTGATTCTTTCTTTTATAATCTCAACATAAGTGGTTCATAATATAGTATCAAAATACTCAGATTGTTTGAATCATAGAAAAGTTGATAAATTTACATATTTTCACTTTAAATATGGTGATGTTACTGTTATTGTCAATCAAATTACCAATGCTTGACCATCTCCTAATAATGCTGTACTTTCTTTCAAACAGAAAATAACTTGACCATTTTCTAATGGAAAATAACTTGACCATCTCTCAATGAAAGACAGCTTGACCATCACTTAATGGAAGATAGTTCTTGACAATCCCCAACGCGAAGATAGCTTAACCATCTCCCAATGAAAACCAGCTTGACAATTTTCCATTAGAATTTTTAGGGGTTTTGTATTAAAAAAATTAATCAGTTTGTTTTATTTCTGTTAACAAAATTTTGTAAATTGGGTCAGGCATTAACAAGAAAGAACAATTTTATTCGATCTTACTAATATTCCTTTCAGTGAACCAATGAAAAGGTGACTTGAAACAGCCTTCCTTCCATCATTTGTCCTTGCTGAACATTTACTCTCCTTCGAAACATATGATGAACATTTATGTGTTGTCCCTGCCCCTATAATCGATGTGTGGTTTGCCCTTTCCACTTTTTAAAGGTCTTAATTCCCCTGGTTCTCGTGGTGAGTAATAGTCTTGATTATCATCTAACACAGACCCAGGCCTAGATAACCAGCCAGGTCTAAGGTCCACCCCTGTAAGGCGTGTGTCTGATTCAGATTTATTGTGATGCCAAACTTGGTCCATCCCTGTCAATGTTGATTGATGGGTATTTAGATGTAGTAAATGAACTCCAGATGATTTTTGTAATGGTTGTAATCGAGGATTCTGTAAAGTAAAAGAATAAAGGAATTCATTATAAGTATAATCATTGGTGGTTGATTTTTAGTAAATTTATACCAATGTTAATACAGGAATTATAAGGTAAGATACTGCATCAAGAAAAATGGTCAGTCACTCCTCTAAACCTGTTATGGATATTCATACACAAACATGTTAGATTTGAAAAGCCCCCTCATGTTCCAACTCATCACTTTCAAAACTGCTGACTTATATGAAATCAATCTATTCAAAAGTACTGAAGAAATTTGTGACAAAATGTGTTTAGTTCCTTCAACATATTGAACAATTAAAAACAATTCAATATGAATTCATAATGTCCTTTAGTACTGTAAAATCTCAGAAAAGATTGAAGGAAAGTTTGATGGCTTGACAAAAAGTGTATGTAATATGGCCAAGAATCCTATTAAGGAAATATCTTTCAATCTTAAAAAGACTTTTATCATTTTTTGTTAGCATCTTATGTAAAATGTTTGATATAAACATTTTAACAAATCAAGAATGCCACTAAAATTCTGTACAAGACAAGAGTTCAAATTTCAAAATAATATCTTTTCAAAATTAGAGTTCGTTTGTGTCCTCATATATAAGGTTTATCACTATGAGCCTTAATCCTCACCTTATCTATTGGTGTCTTTGTTCGTTTCCGTAGTGATATTTGTTTGCCGTATTTACTTTCATACATATCCTTAGACATGTAATCTCTGTTTTGTAGAGGTTCTCTGGCAGATATCTGAGCCTCACAAGAATCCTCATCCATCTGCTCAAAATCTATCCGACTTGTTGTCCGTGACGGATTAAAGCGACTGGTTGGAGTTACTCTTCCCATGTTATCATTGGCTAGTATCTGTAAAATCAAAACACAAATACAGTCTACAGAAAGCTAGAGAATTGTTTTATGTTCTAGTAACCTATCTCCTTCTCCTTTAACTAGTAGGGCGAAGGGGCGATATCTTCCCAAACATTACGTAACAGTGACTTTCCTTAAAATAACAAACTCAGTTGAACAATATCAGTTCTAAAGCACAAAACCAAATTCAATGCACATGTTCATTTCAAAATATAAAATTCACATTAATATAAACTGCAGAATTATTATCTCCATTTTTTTACTCCAGACACCATATGTGTCTTACCTACTTTTTTCTGAAGCGTTACTGAAGAGAAAGCAATTGTCAAAATACTCATCTGACATGGTAAAGTGCAACCTTAAAGATTATAAACCATCAAATGAAAATGAGGGACACAAAGTTCTCCCAATAATTACTACTGTTATTTTTAGGTCAAGAAAGCTAAAGAGGCCTGTCACAGAAAACAAGATAACGTTCCAATTACAATAATTGCTGATACATCCTAAGAATTAAATTGTGATGAATTTCACAAAAAAATACTTCAATCATAAAGATTCCAGTAAAAGTATGATCAATTTTTATCTAGGATTTTTTGTAAAAACATCGTGTTTATCTTTGTTTTTTATTGTACTTCCTTTTCTCAGTCTTGAGTATTCACTTTCTATTTGTGTTTTTAGTCTTTGCATATTTTTTTCAGAGGTTTTTGTTGTGGAAAGAGAGAAAATAAATACCTGTAAAAATTTCTTTTTCTTTTTTTTCTTTGCGAGTTGATGCATGACAGAACCTGACTGTAGTTCCGTGTTCTCAATAGGTCGCCTAAAAATAAACATTGGTAAATAGTTGACAATGTAAAATTTGCCTTTCTGTCATGAGATATATATTTGCTATGCTATGTACCTGTGTGTTGTTTTTGGTGAGCCTGTGACTTTTGTCACATAAATGAGACATAGTGATCCTACTTTCCCTTATTGTCATCAGCATTAGCCTCGGTGGCGTCCACAAATATTTACTCTGTCGTTTAAGTTTTTTAAATTCTAATAACTTTCTTAAACTATCCTGGATTTCTTCCAAACTTGGACAGAAGCTTGTTTATGATCATAAGATAGTATCTAGAAGTAAATTTAATAAAAAAAAAATCTGTTTATCCATCTTTTACTTTTAAATGGACTTTTTCTGCCAGTTAACATTACATTCACTCTGTGGTTAATGTTTTTAAAATCTTGATTACTTTCTTAAACAATCCTGGATTTGTACTAATCTTGAAAAAAAGCTTGTTGTTTATGATCAAAAACTAGTATCTAGAAGGAAATTTTGTAAAAATATATTTCCTGTTTTTCCATATATTACTTATAAACGGACTTACTTTTTCGTCCAGTTAACATTACACACAGTCTGCAGTTTTTAAACATTTATTAGATTCATAAACCATCCTGGGTTTTTACCAAACTTACACAGAAGCTACTTACAATCCCAAGATACAATCTAGAGGAAAATGTTTGATAATGTTTTCCCCATTTTTGTTGACCCTGCAACTAACAGCAAAAGTAGACACTGGGTTTTGCGGCACCCTCAATTTTTTTATATAGATTATAGACCATTGGTTTTCCTGTTTTTGCACTAGTCATTTGTGGGGCCCTTTATAGATTGCAGTTCAGTGTGAGCCAAGGCTCATTGTTGAAGGCTGTACTTTGACCTTTAATGGTTTACTTTTTACAAATTGTGACTTGAATGGAGAGTTGTCTCATTGACACTCATACCACCGCATCTCCTTATATCTATATGTTAGTTGTGTAAATAGGTACCATGAAGTCTCTTGACCATAAGTTCTATTATTATAGGTTGTCTGTGATGTCACTGGTTCAGGGTTCAGGTTCATGTACTTGGTATGTGATCTAGCTTGAACTGCCTGATTGGTTGGTTCTCGGTGGAAACCAATATCTAGAACAAACAATAAACCATAACATTATGAAGCCTTATAAAAACTAGGACAAGGAGTTTAACATACATAACATATCTGTGTATTACATACTAGCAATAAAGATATATTAAAATTACAAGTTTTATATGACTATCATAATATAAAATTCAACAGCAACAAAATATCATCAATAAATCTGTGAAAAGGGTAGTATGTCAGATGTCAAATCTGCTCACCCCTCCCACAAAAGGATCAATGTGTCCCCCTTTTTACCCCTATATTAAATCCAAAAGAAAAATAGGGATAATATAAACTCCTGCAGAGATTTCAGTAATCTGATTTCTTGCTTAAGAATGACACTTGTCCTATAAAGTACATGCATATATATATCCGGATATTTCTTCTACAGTTTTACAAAAGAGAACTAATAATTAACTAAATGACTTTAATGAAAGTGACTACAACTATGATCCTATTATCATAAAGCATGTGAAATAATGTTTGTCTGTCAATATTTAAATTCTGAACTGATAAGTATGGATGCTATACAAAAACATAACATAAAAAGTGTATATAGTATTAATCTCTCATTGATATACTGTACAGCATTCGTTCCTCGTATTCTGTTTACAGTATCATAAATCAATATGGTTTTACATGTTGGTTCTTGTATTTCAAGAATCATTATAATTATAAAAGGTTATCTAACATGGAAACGCAATATTTATGTAATTCCTTAAATGCAATTTATTAAATGACTGCAGGCATTAATAAATGGTCTCTGCTAATTCTATAAAGCATCTATCAATATGTGGTGCAAGATAACAGAGACTGGCCATGTCATATCTGATCTATTAAAGCAAAGCGTCAACATCAAGAATGGAGAGAGCATCATACAGTCAATATATAACTGACTACTACATTTTATTGTAATCACTAAAAATTTCTCTTCTATTACAGGGCCTATTTACATGACTGTAGGTAAATAGCTTAAAGATCTAACCAGAAATAATTAAAACAAAAATCTACAAATGTAATTGTTGTTGTTTGAATTTAACATTTGAAATCAGAAAATTTAACTCTGATATACAAAGTAACCTTTAACACCAGAAGATTGACCTCTTGCATTACACTTAGCCTTGAACAATAGAAAATTGAACTAACAACAGAGGATTGACCTCTTGCATTAAACTTAGCCTTGAACATCAGAAAATTGAACTCTGACATACAATGTTACAATGTAACCTTTAACAACAGAGAATTGACCTCTTGCATTACACTTAGCCTTGATCATAAGGTAGTTGATATCTGACGAACATATAAACATTAGCACCATAAAACTCTAAATCAAAATTTACAAAGTATCAGAATCAGTAGTGCTATGAATTATGTTTCATGTATCTTTCTTTTGTTATATGTCACATAGTCATTCTCTCTGAAATACATCTAAAATCAGTATCTCAGAACAGCTTATCCTGGAGATAATACATCTAAAATCAGTATCTCAGAACAGCTTATCCTGCCCATATGGAGATGAAACTTTTATATGAGGGCCAAACCAATGGCTCTTAGTCTGTAAAACTGACTTAGAAAAAGACATGTAACTTTATCACAGGGTGAACATTGAGCATTCTCAATATAAAGATAAAATACAAATTTTACAGAAAGAGATGTGCCATATATTATATAGTAAAGAGAACTTCTAAAAATATAAGGGATGTATCCAAGAAACAGAATATTAAATTCTCCCAGACAAAAGTGTTAAATTAATTCTCCCTTGCAGTAGTGTTAAATTTATTATCCCCACTTCCAATAACTGATTGTAAGTCATCATTCAATAGTTTCTCCCTCTTTCCTTAGATACATTTCATATTTACCCACAATGCTAAGTGTTACAGATCCTGAAATTACCAAATAAACTACTGTGATAATTCATGGTTGATATGTATATCATTGATATTACCCAGGTCTTTGTTAACACATGTAACTCAGAATTACTAAAAAAACTAGCTCTAATTAATAACATAAAGTTTAGTAAACAATCAACATATGTTAGCACAAGAACATTAAAAGTAGTATGTTAGTACCTTCAGCACTTAACTCCTATTAACACTAGTTATAATGTGGATAACTGGAACACTTAACTCCTATTAACACTAGTTATAATGTGGTTAACTTGAACTATTATTTACACAATAAGTGTAAGGTTAAACAATGTAAACCACAAACTTATGTGTACACAAGTTTATACAGTATTAACTTGAACCACAAACTTATGTGTACACAAGTTTATACAGTATTAACTTGAACCACAAACTTATGTGTACACAAGTTTATACAGTATTAACTTGAACCACAAACTTATGTGTACACAAGTTTATACAGTATTAACTTGAACAACCAACTCTAGTGTACACAAGTTCATACAGTATTAATTTGAACAACCAACTCTAGTGTACACAAGTTCATACAGTATTAACTTGAACAACCAACTGAGGTGTACATAAGTTCATACAGTATTAACTTGAACAACCAACTGAGGTGTACACAAGTTCATACAGTATTAACTTGAACAACCAACTGAGGTGATCACATGTCAATACAGTGAAACTCGAACAATCAACTCTTGTGAAAACAAGTTCATACAGTCTCAACTGGAACAACCAACTTATGTGTACACAAGTTCATACAGTCTCAACTTGAACAACACATCATGTGTACAAACACAATAAAACATGAACATCCAACTCTTGTGTACACACATTAATACAGTATTAACTTAAGCAGACATGCTTTGACATGTGTATCGTAAACAATAGTTTATGAACCCAGAAATTAAACAACTTATTCCTATTGACTCATTGATAACAAATTGAATTAATTCATAAACTTTAATAATAATGGCACAATGTATATATTCATTTGGAAGCAGTCCTGAAAATCTAAACAAAAATATCTATATCTGATAAAAATATCTAAGTTCCAATAAAGCAAATCTACAAAGCACAATCACATAACATCTATTTTACTAAAAATATTGACGTCATGTGATCTATCCCATAATCCAATGTTCCTAACTGCACAAAAACAGAGAGTAGAACAAAAAAGAAAAGGAGTGAAGAATTTCAGATCAATACTGTGCATAAAACAGACCACAAAATGACTTCTTTTTAACATTCTGAAATAGGGATGTTACTGAAAGGTCAAATCTTTAATTAAAAGACAAAGAAAGAAAAAAAGTTTTGCAAAATGCATTGTCTGATATTGAAAATTATCGACAACTTAATACAATATTATTTATAATGTATAATACTATTCTCTTTGAAGAAGTCATTGTTGTGAACAAACATTTCTTATACCTGGTGTTGGACTTCTTGGTGAAGTATATTCCCTCATTGTTACACTCCCATCTAAATAAACATATCACCTATTAAATATGTGCTAGTCCAACTTCATGTGAAATCTTGTGTAAAAGCTGTGAAACAGTCTATTACAATGATTGGTCCTCAGAATATAGAAGTTTCAGTCCCTTTCAATAAGCTCTGTGACAGAACTTTATAGACCTTGTCAACAAATGACAGTTTAGGTTATGTAACTTAATAGCAGATAGGACATTGCTGATTAATTTTGCTATTAAAAGTTTGTCTATTTTTAAATCAAAAGTGTTCAAGATAATAAGTTAGAGTTATGGATAGTTATTAGGACAAAAGATGGTTTAGTCCTTTAGTATTTTTTTTAGATCTTCTTTAATTACTTTTTGTTTTTACTGTTTACAGTTAATGACTATCTTTTAAATTAATCAAAATAATAAGCATAACACACTGATTTTTGAAAAATCATAATTCAAGTGTATCAACTTCAATAAAAAGTCTGAACTTAAAGTCACATTGGTATTTTTAATATTTGGAATAGCCAATCAGTTTCTGGATTTTAGTCTTTTTATATCTATTATAAAGTTGGCAAAACCACAAAAACTAGTAAGAAAATCTTCATTCTAGGACTATAATTTCTTTAGAGATAATTTATAAAGTGAATAAAAGATAATTCTTTACATTCTTAACAATTAATGCTTGTCACATCCATTAAAGTTTTAAAGTTACCACATAACTACTTAAAATTTACAATTTTGTAGAATTTTGGCCATGCCTGCCATTGCCTTTCACACCAAAATTGTGGGGAAGATGTTTGAATAACTGACAAAGCCCAGACATGAGCTCAAACGGCCCTTAAAGGTTAAATGAAGTGAACCCTATTAGCTTGTGAATTGAACATGCACATTGAATCAAATGTACCTCTGTAGCTAGCCATTCACCAAGCTGACATTGGAGTTAAAACAAATACACTCTTTACGATGTGACTTTCAAGCTAGCCATTCACCAAGCTGACACAAAATGTATTATAAAATTAAACCTAGTGTTTTAGATCTGTTAAGAGCAGGAGGCTGGATTTGTTTTATAGACACTGCAGGCTGTGTACCTCGAGCTGTCTGGATATTCTGAACATTTTTCATTATAAGAATTTCACGAGCTTGCTGAAGGTTGTCGTCTATTAATACAAGAAGAAATAGTGAAATCAGTTTCTCTTGGTAGATTAAAATTCTATGTTTTTGTAATGACAACAAGGGACTCAAATGGTTGCATTCGGCTTCATTTTGAATTCATAACTACAACTGTTTATTAATTTAAATACTGTCTCTTTAAAAACTCTTAGTTAGGTTCACAGAACCTCTGAATATATTACTTACAAATAACTTGTCAATAGAAAACTGACCTGTTGGTTAAAATCAGGTGCTACATGTAAGACATCCTTATTTCATTAGTATTATTCAGGAATTATGTCACTGTAATTTATTTGTTATACAGGAACTAATAATATCTATATATGGCACTAGAAAAGTAGCAATTAAATCATATAAATCATATGAGCAAAATAATCTAGGAAATAAATTAGTTAAGGTTTTTTGATAATTCTAATTGGACAAAAAAAGATAATTTCCCGAGTTTAACTGGTTCCCCCACCTACCATAGTACTGGTTCCTGCTACGTTTGTTGACCTGCATCCCATTCCCTCCATAGTTTATAAAGCTACTCTCTCTATACTTGGACTGTTGTATGTTTGTGTCTTGGTTCTGCAACTGAAATCAAATAAAAAATTAGTATTGAAGGCAAAATAAACTATAAAGTGTTGTTGGGAGTCCTTGCTGTTCTTTATCTTAGTCATAGTGAGGTCTTCAACACCAAGCAAAACTCTCACTGCAAATTATTTATAATTATTGTATGTAGTTTGGACACTGGCTCTATATATGTTGTGGAGACACAGTTGTGTAAAACAATAACTAAGTGCTATTGAGGACTGAGTGCAAAGATTTCTTTATACAGTATAAACTTAAAATTTGTAAACATCTTTCAAATTCCTGCATTTTCCTTTTAATTTTTTTATGTCAGGATGCTGACGTTATTATGCTCAGTAAGAACCATTTGTTTCATGAAGTTCTTTAGACTGATTGTCATCAGATTGACCTGGTCAAACAGTATAACTCATTCATAAAAAAACAACTTCAGATTGGTGTTTTAAGAGAAACTAAATACTTTAAGAATGTTGGAGTTATCTCCCATTGTCCAATGACATCATACGCAATGTAAGAAAAACAAATTTATAAACGATATACACTGTAGGAAGAACTAATAGATATTCATGAAAAAGAACATCTGTAATTTGTGTAATCTAGTAAACTCAGTATCTCAGTTTGTTTTAATTTGTCTCCCTCTGAGAAATAGAATAGAATGCTTCATATCATATGGCAAAGATGTCATGCTTTTGAATGTACCATGAAGAAAGTGAATATGTTTTTTGTTTCTTTAATTTTTGAGGTAAGAGAATCCTCCTTTGCATTGAACATGTAATTACTTTAGCATCAGATAGTCTGTCTGTAATTGTCTGTATAAAGGATCCCTGGTGTGGTTTCTCCTTCTTACGACCTAATGTACTTGACTTTATTCTTTGGAGTTCTTCTTGCATAGCTTTGTCTAAGAACTGAAACAGAAAAAAAATGTCAATATTTTTAAATCTTTTCATTTCCATGAAAATTTGGTTTTGAAATTATGCAATTTCTAAGGACTAAATTTGCAGCTCTTCTCTCATGTGAGTAAAATCTTGGATGATTGTGGCTGTTAGATATTTTGGGGTTTTGATGCTGATCAATGATCATCAATTTTGCTTTACCATGTTTTTTTTATTGTATCCTAATTATAAAAGAGACCTGATGATTTTTTTTATCAGTATCTGTCTTTTATATTCTATGTACCAATGTATCAGTATGTGGACGGTTAAGTCTATAGCTATAACGAAACAATTAGACTATTGTAATATAATATGTAGCTTGAGGATATTGGTTCATATCTAGATCTTGTAAAGTACAAATGTCTGAAATCCAGTAACTAGTAAATCCTATACAGTCAAGAGTCTTGACAATACTATTTGACCTAATCGAAGTTTTAAAAGTAAGCCAAGGTCACAAGCTCCTTCCATCTGTTTTGCCCATCTCAATATTTAACATGTATTGTGAAGCTGGAATTTTAACATGGAAGGCTTATCTTATAGTTCAATACATCTACATAGATAGTACATGTCAGATAAAAAAAATCATTTTATAAGAAAAGGAGACAGACTAAATATACACATCAAATGTTTACAAAATGAGGAAATATAAATAGGAAAATTGTGGAATGAAACAAATAATTGCAAACAACTAAATGTATGTATTAAACAAATAGTTTCAGATGTAGTATTAAGAAAGTTCGCTTGTCATGTTTTGGAATTTTTGTCAGATTTTTCAGAATCCTCTGGTTTTATCGATTTGAATGTCTTAAAAAAATATTCCCATTAACTCCCTTTTTTTTATAAATCTTTTACATGTGTAATTATAAGCCATCTGTAAAAATCTGATAAATCATTCTTATTTTTTATTAGTTTTTGAGAACTTAAACTTGTCAATGATAAAGCTATGAAAAGTCAAGAGAAAACATTTTCCCGCCAAAATTTCAATGGCTTTTATATATATATTGAAAACAAGCACATTGACCTATATTTTATTTTTGCTCTTTTGGTTCCTTTATTAATCCCCTATAAATATATACTAGTGTTATGAAAAGCTTGTTATTTTGAAACTGAGTAGCGAACTTCCTTAAACTCTCCTTTACCACTTTTAGTTAAGTTTTGGGTCAGCATTTTTTTTAACCAGTTTTGTCGAAATTTTTAAATTCATTTTCTTCTTTACGGTCTATGAATTTGTGCCTTTATTAACTCAGGTAATAATTGTTCCACATTTACAATTTTCCACATGATCAAACATTGTAGGTTCAAAAAGCAATAAGATTAACTGACATTCATATTGAGACTTACTTTTTTCCTTTCCTGCTGAGGACTGCCATGTTTGTCTGCCAGAGTATTAGGAGCTTGAACATTAACGGTATAAGTGGAGGGTTTGTTTGTAGATATGTAAGTATTATTAGATCTGCCATCTCTAGGCGTTGGGGGAGGCTGATCGGGGGGAGTACTGTCTTTAGGTTTATATATTCTAAAATCTAAATCTGGAGAAGTCTTTTTCTTGAGGTATTTAGATTCTGTAAATGAAATGTCTAATTCTTCGGTTGTTGGTGTACTACTGCTGTCCTTGGACATTGTCTCGTCTTCACTAACGTCCGTCCGTGATTCTAAAGACACATTGTTAAAGTATTTGAATTCAGAATTAGTCCTATCCACCTGATACATCTTTTCTGTTTCAAACTTATCAACATTTGTTTTGGAATCAACATTTTCTATTGTAAATTTCTTATCCTTTGGTGTCCGTGGTATAATTGATTTAGCCGGAGGAGAAGCTCTTCCATTTTGCACTACAACAGACTTTTCAATGTTAAACATTTTTTCCTGTTCCATTTCTCCATTCATATTTTCTGATTGACTAGCAAATGTAATTCCTTTCTGTTTAGCAGAATTTTTGCGTTTATCGTCTTTTTCCATCATTTCTATATCAATTCTGACTTTGGGTTCACCATTTTGTTTATCAGCGTTACTTTTGGACACATTTTTTGCCTGTTTGATATATTTACTTTGTGCCGGTGTAGGAGTATAACTATCTTCTTCAGTGTCCATTCTCTCCTCCTGTCGATTGTTCAGGTCCTCAGTAATTTTTGGTCCGGTTCCAGGTCGGGTCATACTTAAATTTTTCAAATTTTCACTACAAAAACAAATATTACATATTATATCTTATACAACATTAGGACTATAATGTCAGTCATCAATATTTACATACCTTTATCAGTTAATTATAGTTGTGTGGAAACAACCTGGATTTTTGTCAAATCTCTAGAGATAAAAGGACACTGTCTTTGCTACTTTTGTCAATGATTTTAGTTTTTATTGTTAGTACTGAACTACTGACTTAGTTATCAAAGTCATTCTTACATGGTGTTTCAAACTTTTTTAAGTATGACTCAATGGCTAGGTCAGTTGAGTCACAATTGCAGGACGTACTGAAATGTTTTGCCAGTCACTTTTACATGCTGTTTTTTTTTTTTAAATATTTTAAAGAGCTGATTTTCTAACTCAGTCAATTAAGTAAATTTTGTGTTTCTTTTTCTTTAACATTGTGCATTCTGACCTGATAAGTGTATTTTTTCCTTTGTTTTACTTATATACAAATATCTACCTGTTGACTTGGTCAGTCAAGTCACTTTTGTTTTACTTACATACAAATATTTACCTGTTAACTTGGTCAGTCAAGTCACTTTTGTTGTTACTTATATACAAATATTTACCTGTTGACTTGGTCAGTCAAGTCACTTTTGTTTTACTTATATACAAATATTTACCTGTTAACTTGGTCAGTCAAGTCACTTTTGTTGTTACTTATATACAAATATTTACCTGTTAACTTGGTCAGTCAAGTCACTATTGTTTGACTTATATACAAATATTTACCTGTTGACTTGAGTCAGTCAAGTCACTTTTGTTTGACTTCTATACAAATATTTACCTGTTGACTTGGTCAGTCATGTCACTTTTGTTTAACTTATATACAAATATTTACCTGTTAACTTGGTCAGTCAAGTCACTTTTGTTTGACTTATATACAAATATTTACCTGTTGACTTGGTCAGTCAAGTCACTTTTGTTTTACTTATATACAAATATTTACCTGTTGACTTGGTCAGTCAAGTCACTTTTGTTTTACTTACATACAAATATTTACCTGTTAACTTGGTCAGTCAAGTCACTTTTGTTGTTACTTATATACAAATATTTACCTGTTGACTTGGTCAGTCATGTCACTTTTGTTTTACTTATATACAAATATTTACCTGTTGACTTGGTCAGTCAAGTCACTATTGTTTGACTTATATACAAATATTTACCTGTTGACTTGAGTCAGTCAAGTCACTTTTGTTTGACTTATATACAAATATTTACCTGTTGACTTGGTCAGTCATGTCACTTTTGTTTTACTTATATACAAATATTTACCTGTTGACTTGGTCAGTCATGTCACTTTTGTTTGACTTATATACAAATATTTACCTGTTAACTTGGTCAGTCAAGTCACTTTTGTTTTACTTACATACAAATATTTACCTGTTGACTTGGTCAGTCATGTCACTTTTGTTTTACTTACATACAAATATTTACCTGTTAACTTGGTCAGTCAAGTCACTTTTGTTTTACTTATATACAAATATTTACCTGTTGACTTGGTCAGTCATGTCACTTTTGTTTGACTTATATACAAATATTTACCTGTTGACTTGGTCAGTCATGTCACTTTTCTTTTACTTACATACAAATATTTACCTGTTGACTTGGTCAGTCATGTCACTTTTGTTTTACTAATATACAAATATTTACCTGTTGACTTGGTCAGTCAAGTCACTTTTGTTTGACTTATATACAAATATTAACCTATTGACTTGGTCAGTCAAGTCACTTTTGTTTTACTTATATACAAATATTTACCTGTTGACTTGGTCAGTCAAGTCACTTTTGTTTTACTTATATACAAATATTTACCTGTTGACTTGGTCAGTCAAGTCACTTTTGTTTTACTTATATACAAATATTTACCTGTTGACTTGGTCAGTCATGTCACTTTTGTTTGACTTATATACAAATATTTACCTGTTAACTTGGTCAGTCAAGTCACTTTTGTTTGACTTATATACAAATATTTACCTGTTAACTTGGTCAGTCAAGTCACTTTTGTTTTACTTACTTACAAATATTTACCTGTTAACTTGGTCAGTCAAGTCACTTTTGTTTTACTTATATACAAATATTTACCTGTTGACTTGGTCAGTCATGTCACTTTTGTTTGACTTATATACAAATATTTACCTGTTAACTTGGTCAGTCAAGTCACTTTTGGTTTACTTATATACAAATATTTACCTGTTGACTTGGTCAGTCATGTCACTTTTGTTTGACTTATATACAAATATTTACCTGTTAACTTGGTCAGTCAAGTCACTTTTGTTTGACTTATATACAAATATTTACCTGTTAACTTGGTCAGTCAAGTCACTTTTGTTTTACTTACATACAAATATTTACCTGTTAACTTGGTCAGTCATGTCACTTTTCTTTTACTTACATACAAATATTTACCTGTTGACTTGGTCAGTCAAGTCACTTTTGTTTGACTTATATACAAATATTTACCTGTTGACTTGGTCAGTCAAGTCACTTTTGTTTTACTTACATACAAATATTTACCTGTTGACTTGGTCAGTCAAGTCACTTTTGTTTTACTTATATAATACAAATATTTACCTGTTGACTTGGTCAGTCAAGTCACTTTTGTTTTACTTACATACAAATATTTACCTGTTAACTTGGTCAGTCAAGTCACTTTTGTTTTACTTACATACAAATATTTACCTGTTGACTTGGTCAGTCAAGTCACTTTTGTTTTACTTACATACAAATATTTACCTGTTGACTTGAGTCAGTCAAGTCACTTTTGTTTTACTTACATACAAATATTTACCTGTTGACTTGGTCAGTCAAGTCACTTTTGTTTTACTTATATAATACAAATATTTACCTGTTGACTTGGTCAGTCAAGTCACTTTTGTTTTACTTACATACAAATATTTACCTGTTAACTTGGTCAGTCAAGTCACTTTTGTTTTACTTATATACAAATATTTACCTGTTGACTTGGTCAGTCATGTCACTTTTGTTTAACTTATATACAAATATTTACCTGTTAACTTGGTCAGTCAAGTCACTTTTGTTTGACTTATATACAAATATTTACCTGTTGACTTGGTCAGTCAAGTCACTTTTGTTTTACTTATATACAAATATTTACCTGTTAACTTGGTCAGTCAAGTCACTTTTGTTTTACTAATATACAAATATTTACCTGTTAACTTGGTCAGTCAAGTCACTTTTGTTTTACTAATATACAAATATTTACCTGTTAACTTGGTCAGTCAAGTCACTTTTGCGTTTTTTGCTAGCACTATGATTGTTTAAACGTTTAATGGTTATGTGTTGATTACGATTGAGAAGTTGTTGAGTACGGAAGGCAGGATGTTGAAGGCAGTCGTCAATAGTATATCTATCTCCAGGTTCTAGTTTTAATGTATTCTGTTAACAAACAAATCATTTCATTACAAATCAACTTTCTTAAAAAATGTATATTGAAATAATATTCATATATATTCAGATTTGAACAAAAATAGTAATAGCAGATGGTAAGAAACAAAGAGGATGTTTTATATATTTCACTTGTTCCTTGACCAAATTCCACCTCTCAATACCAACTATATTAAAAACCTTCTCTTCTTCAACCAGATTAACATCCCTATGTGGTATAACTTTCCCTTCTGCAACCACATTAACATCCCTGTCACAGGAACCCTCCCCCCCCTTTCTGCAACTTCATCAAAATTCCTGTCACATGACCTCCCCATAGTAACCAGATCAACATCAGTGTCACATGACCTCCCCATAGTAACCAGATCAACATCAGTGTCACATAACCTTCCCATAGTAACCAGATCAACATCGCTATGTCTTGCTTATACTGCAATTACTGTATTGAAAAATTTCAATGTTTTGTCAATTTAAAAGGTATTTACATGGTTTTGGGTTTTTTTTGGTAAAAGTTTTGTGATATCAGTTTTAACTTATATATCAGATATAAAGCTCACACTTAATTTTATTTAATTAAAAAAAACAGTGAACCTCTTTTTAATCATACCTCCATAAAGTCTATCAGGACACCACTGAGTATTCCTTGGTAACGTTTCTGTATCGTCTGTGGCCTGACAACGGAGGGAAACTGAAAGTACAACATAAATCATGGTTACAGGTATCCATTGTAATGTTTCTGTATCGTCTGTGGCCTGACTACAGAGGGAAAATGAAAGTACAACATAAATCATGATTACAGGTATCCTTGGTAACGTTTCTGTATCGTCTGTGGCCTGACAACGGAGGGAAACTGAAAGTACAACATAAATCATGATTACAGGTATCCTTGGTAACGTTTCTGTATCGTCTGTGGCCTGACAACGGAGGGAAAATGAAAGTACAACATAAATCATTGTTACAGGTATCCATTGTAATGTTTCTGTATCGTCTGTGGCCTGACAACGGAGGGAAAATGAAAGTACAACATAAATCATGGTTACAGGTATCCATTGTAACGTTTCTGTATCGTCTGTGGCCTGACTACAGAGGGAAAATGAAAGTACAACATAAATCATGATTACAGGTATCCATTGTAATGTTTCTGTATCGTCTGTGGCCTGACAACGGAGGGAAAATGAAAGTACAACATAAATCATTGTTACAGGTATCCATTGTAATGTTTCTGTATCGTCTGTGGCCTGACAACGGAGGGAAAATGAAAGTACAACATAAATCATTGTTACAGGTATCCATTGTAATGTTTCTGTATCGTCTGTGGCCTGACTACAGAGGGAAAATGAAAGTAAAACATAAATCATTGTTACAGGTATCCATGGTAACATTTCTGTATCGTCTGTGGCCTTACTACAGAGAGAAAATGAAAGTACAACATAAATCATGATTACAGGTATCCATGGTAACATTTCTGTATAGTCTGAGGCCTGACTACAGAGGAAAAATGAATGTACAACATAAATCATTGTTACAGGTATCCATGGTAACATTTCTGCATTATCTGTGGCCTGATTACAGAGGGAAACTGAAAGTACAACATAAATCATGATTACAGGTATCCATGGTAACATTTCTGCATTATCTGTGGCCTGATTACAGAGGGAAACTGAAAGTACAACATAAATCATGATTACAGGTATCCATGGTAATGTTTCTGTATAGTCTGTGACCTGACTACAGAGGGAAAATGAAAGTACAACATAAATCATTGTTACAGGTATCCTTGGTAACGTTTCTGTATAGTCTGTGACCTGACTACAAGGGAAAATGAAAGTACAACATAAATCATTGTTACAGGTATCCTTGGTAACATTTCTGTATAGTCTGTGACCTGACTACAGAGGGAAAATGAAAGTACAACATAAATCATTGTTACAGGTATCCATGGTAATGTTTCTGTATTGTCTGTGACCTGACTACAGAGGGAAAATGAAAGTACAACATAAATCATGATTACAGGTATCCATGGTAACATTTCTGTATAGTCTGTGGCCTGACTACAGAGGGAAAATGAAAGTACAACATTAATCATTGTTACAGGTATCCATGGTAATGTTTCTGTATAGTCTGTGGCCTGACTACAGAGGGAAAATGAAAGTACAACATTAATCATTGTTACAGGTATCCATGGTAATGTTTCTGTATTGTCTGTGGCCTGACTTCAGAGGGATACTGAAAGTACAACATGAATCATTGTTTCATCTGTGGCAAAGTTTATTTTAAAACAACATGGTTTTTTTGTAAGTTTTTTTCAAATAATTGTTATGAATTGTACACCTTCTTACCTTAAGACCAGAAAATCGAGGATTTGTGTAGAACATTTTCATTTGATCTGAAGGCAGCTGTCCCATGATTTTCTGTATAACATATAACTGGTCAATTTCACTCTCTCCTGGAAAAAGAGGTTGTCCATCACTAAGTTCTCCCAATATACAACCTATGGACCATATATCAACAGGTTTACCATAAGCAGCACTAAAAGATAAATAATCAAATATATAACAGATTTATCTCTTCTTTAAACAAAAGATAAAAGATGCTCATTGTAAAATGGTGAAGAATAGAAAACCTATCATGTGTTGAATCTTTCCAGAAATATTGCAATACTTGAATGTACAAAAATTATTTCTATGGTATTTTACACCTCTTCTATATGATAAAATTGAGAATGGAAATGGGGAATGTGCCAAAGAGACAACAACCCGACCATAGAACAGAAAACAGCAGAAGGTCACCAACAGGTCTTCAATGCAGCGAGAAATTCCCGCACCCGGAGGCGTCCTTCAGCTGGCCCCTAAACAAATTTATATACTAGTTCAGTGATAATGAACGCCATACTTAACTCCAAATTGTACACAAGAAACTAAAATCAAAAAAAAATAAAAGATGACTATAACAGAACTAAGTTTTCTTAACATTGAAATTATTACACATACTGGTTACAAACAAATATTTAAATAAACTGGTGTAATTTCCAGAAGATTGCCATAAGTGAGTAAGCTTGATAAGAAATAATAACATGTTATTAAGTATTGCAACAGAAAAGGCTTGCTATACAACATTGTGTAGAGAAATTAATGTAGATTTACGAAGGGTGGACTGTTTATACCTGAGCCGGAATATTTTCATTTAATAAATGCAATACAATTTTTTTGCAATACAATTTTGTTGGGGAAAATCTTTTTTTTAAGAATTTTTTTATGACAAATCAGAGCCGGAATAATTTGCTCTAAAAATTCACAGGCCCCCAAAAAATCAGATGGTACTATGATGTGCCTTAGAGGAACCTGAGTCGCTCAATTCAGAAAAATAACTTTTTGTCATATCTGATGTGCCATATTTCCAACTGGATCGGTTTTCTCGTGTGTAAGCAGCAGGCTAGAACGACACTCCCACTGTTTTTTTTATTGGATAAAAAATCACCAGGCCACTTTTGAATGCTGTTACAAAACTTATACACCACGCCTTACTCATTAACATATTTAAACGAACTCATCCTACGGATTCATCGTTTAAATATGTTAACTCGTAAATAGCGTGGTATATATTATACAAAATCGCAATAACAAATGCACGCAATAATTTCTGAATTTACAGTATATTGCAAGATGAGTACCTATAAATACCGGTCTATTTTTGTCAGCTTTGTCAAAAGTATGGCTTATAAAATGTAAGAAAAATTTTGTCAGCCTTTTAATTAGCATGGCCTATGAAAACCTAAGTCATGCTTTGTCAATAGTGTGGCTTTAAATATCCATGTAAAGTTGTGTGTCCCTGAGATATATTGCAGTCTATACCTACCCAAGTAATAGTTCTGGAGATCTGTACCATCGTGTGGCAACATAATCTGTATACACACCAACTAGTCCTGCATTTATACTGCGAGCAAAACCTAAAACATTCAAATAGAGTCATCAACCTATCAACCCATATTATTACAATATTATCTAAAATAATCTGTATATACACCAACTAGTCCTGCATTTATACTACGAGCAAAACCTAAAACATTCAAACAGAGTCATCAACCTATCAACCATTATTATTACAATATTATCTAAAATAATCTGTATACACACCAACTAGTCCTGCATTTATACTACGAGCAAAACCTAAAACATTCAAATAGAGTCATCAACCTATCAACCATTATTATTACAATATCATCTAAAATAACAATTGAAACTGAAAGCTACTGCTCACTGATGCAAGTCGATAATCTTAAGTGTGAAATATATAGGTGTTCTGTAAATAGGAAGTTTTTGGGTGATGAATCTGAAAAGGTATCTCACAGTATAGCTGACTTATAGACTTATAAGCCTCCATACTTATGATTGAAGCATATAGTTATAGTAATTTAGTATGGTTTATATCTTCAAATATAGTTTAGTCTGTAAAAGAAGGTGAACTATCTGTCTTCCCCAAATAATAGAAACGAAATTGGCAAAATTCATCTTTTGTTTTGGAAATCCAAAATATTACACTGAACATTACTTTAAAAGCACGTTGTCCTGTATAGAACCTGTGTGAGTAAAGTTGATTCATGTCAAACAGTTTCAAAGAGTCGAGGATTATAAGCTAAGTAAGATTTGTATTTCTCAAATTCTATGTTGTGATGTTACACTATTGTTTCAGATAAGGGTGAAGGTTTGGCACCATTAAAATGTTTAAACCCGCTGCATTTGTTTGCACCTGTCCTAAGTCAGGAATCTGATGTTCAGTATTTGTCGTTTGTTGATGTGGTTCATAAGTGTTTCTAGTTTCTCCTTCTGATTGGCACTCATACAACATCTGCTTATATCTATTGGAACAACAATGACAACAGATGTATTCCTGTTATACCTGTCGCCCAACACCAGGGACACATACAGCAATACACATTTTGTTTGGATTATATTTCACTTGACTGAAATAATCTTGTTTATAAAGTTATTTTTATTTACCAAAATCACGCTGTTTAAGGGTTTAACTTACCAAAATCACACAGTTTAAGTGTATCGTTTTTACTAATCAGTAAGTTCTCTGGTTTTATATCTGAAATAAAGAAAATAGACATATTATTATCATTAACTACTTTATATTTCAGTACCAGATTTTTTTACAATTCATATCAGCAATTAAAACAATACATTATGAAACAACAAAATGTGTCTGAGTACAACATGTTTTTAAAAATGATATCCCACAAAAACATACAAAAACTGAAGTCATAACTTTAATCAATAATAAATCCTGTCAAACTTTAAATATTCATTCAGCTTTCATCTGTGAACATATAACAATGACCTGGTATCTATTTATTTCAAGGTAACACAAATAACTAACAATCTTTTCTGTATTTAAAATATCACTAAAGAAATTACTCAATTCTCTACTGAAGTGCAGAAAGTTTGGTAGAGGTAGTCTGATGAGGGCCCTTATTTCGCCTACAATGATTTCTTGCAAAGTTAAATAATTTGAATCTCAAACATGATAATTATGCTTGAAATACCATGAATATTTACACAGATTTGGAGTCAAAATTCCATTGACAAAATCTGATTTTCTTCAGACCTATTTGCTAGTGAGTAATATTGAGCCCACTCAAGTACCACAAAACTATATACATGAAATATGTTCTTAATATAGACTGGTCTCTGATCGAGAGTTGTCTGATTGGCAATCATACCACATATTATCATTTTTATAAACATTCAGGTATGTAATCATTTTAGTTGGTACTTGTTCATGCTCTATACAGGGTTCTCGCTAAGACGCGTATACGCGTCCTGGACGCATGGAAATCAAGCTGGACGCGTCATTTTTGAAACACGTGAGTCCCTGGGACGCGTCCTCGTTTTATCCCCTGAGTCCCAGACACATCGTTTTTCCATAGAAGATTCTTGATTCCGACTTTGTTTATAGAGCCTCTATATATTATAGATTATGACCTTAAATTGTAATAAGTTCTGAAATTATTTTCTTAAAGGACAAGTTCTTGCAGATGTTTCTTACCAACACACTCAGAACACACTCAGAAATCTTAAATGACAGACTTTACCATTTAGATGATGATGGGTGGCTGTTTATTATTTACAATGTATCTATGTAACACTATAAAGAAGGATGTTTTTCAAGACGTTTGGAATGGGCCCTTATTTTTGAAGGAATTCGGGATTTAAACCTATCATGACTTAGTAATTAAAGTGTAATTTCTTCAGATCTGGGAAGGCAATTTTTTCATGAATTTGAGATAACACCCTCCTACTACCCCTCTATCAATACACTGATGTTGACTAGCTGGTTTAACAATAGAATCAATAGAAATGGCTTCTAATTTCATTATTTTAGTCTGGTTGTAAAGTTAATTATCTAATGATGTAAATAATTAATCAACCAGCACATGATAGATCATCTTATCTGTAAAACCAATTGATTCAAGTCAACCAATAAATACTCAGAAATACATATCAGTTCTTCTTATAAGTCATTCATTGAAATGTTCCTATTGCTACAACATTCTCAAAATAAAGTGAAAACCAAATCTCAAGGTCTATATAAGATGATCGACATTAAAACTGATTGATTAACAAAGAATAATAGGATGGATGGAAAACAACAGCATGGTCTGAATAATGTGCCTTGCATACTGATATAGACTATTAATAAAATTGAGAATGAAAACGGGGAATGTGTCAAAGAGACAACCCGATCATAGAGCAGACAACAGCATTGTAAGGATACCAATAGCATTGAGATAAATCCACATAAATCATTGTAAGCAACACCTATTGTAACAAGGCAATTATAATATGACAATATAGGCAATGTTTAAATACATTAATTGGTGTTTGCTCAATGTCCAGTGGCAAGTTTAAATGTTTAAATACAAATGAAATAAGTTCTTCAAAATAGACAACTTTTTACTGGTTGTATTGTTAGACTTTTGGATTTTGAATATGTTATACTGAATGTTTTTGCAGTTAATCCAATTTTTATTATCCACCAACTAATCATATTCAAGATGTTTTATTTTCCCCGAGGCATAAAGTACATAGAACTTGAAATATAACAACAGAGTCTGCATAATATCTAAATGGCAGCTAACAAAACAGGATATATAAAATCTGCCTTTTATAAAAGTTATCTCAACTTAAACTTGACATATAATCAATTTCACTTTTGTGTTCGTCCCGCGGTATAAATGTATTTCCCATGATCCTCTGACAATTATAACAATGACTATGAAAACACTGTATGAAGTCAATACTTCAAAGAATAACAAAACCTAATAAACTAAAGATTAAATTCAAATTACATTAGGAAGGGAAGAAGTTATTGCATTTAACGTTATATCCTGTGCATTTATTGGTATTTACAAATCAATAATCTTGTTAACTTGCTAGTCATTGTAATTATGCCCCATGTAAAGGAATTTAAATCAACCTGAAAAATGCACAGAGATTCTTAGTGCAAATAGGATATATTGTTCTTTACTTAACAGTACTTAAAGTGTAAGTTTCTCCAATGTCTCAGTCTTCTAAACAACAGCATGACGATTTATATAACTGACTTGTTACAGTGACTTGACTGTTAGTGTTGCTATCCGATTATTGCAACTCTTTCAAAATTCTGACCAAATTGCAATTTGTTTTAAAAAACCAGGTTGATTTAAATTCCTTTATTACATTGGTTGCAAAGAATTACATTGATTTCCCAGTTAAATAAAAACCGATAATTTCACATGTGAAATAAACGTGGTAATTTCACTCTCTGATGTCATACAACAACAGTTCACCTTTAGCATGAAAATGACTATAAAATATCTATACAAACTGATAGACTGAATTTATAAAATATCTATACAAACTGATAGACTGAATTTTAACATCAACAGTAATGTAGAGTTAAAATCTTATAGGATTGTAAGTATGTTTTTATTTTATCACCTTGCACTTTCGCGACTTGGCTGTGGATTTCTACAGCAGTTCGTTCAAATTTCTGACCAGTTGAACAGTTTGGTTTTGTACAACAAATTTGCAATTTGGTCAGAATTTTGTATAAGTTGTAATAGGGGGATAGCAACAATTACAGTCAAGTCACAGTAAGTATAAATACAAAAAGAATTTGATGACCAATATAAACAAAATAACAAAATACACACCCAAAGCATGACAGAAACCTAGCAAAGAATTCCTCTCAAATCATTCAGGAGTTTATTCACCAAGTTCTTTTATTTCAAAAACTAGACTGGATGTAATAAATTCAATCAATCTGATAATCAAGTACTGTGGAATCATTATTATTCGATGGATACCAATTATAATGATTTTGTGGGTACAGGTGAACCACAAATTTAAATGTTCAATGAATTTCATATTACGCTTTGTATGGGGAAATTGTCAAGTTTCCCTCAATCTAACAAAAAATTGATACCCACGAACAATACTGAATCCACAGTAATACAACCACTGTATGACTGTTCTCTGAAGGAAATACCCCACAACTCAAAAGCTTAATTCAAAGTATTATATCATCCATATGGTGTCATTTAATAGCTTACCTCGATGTATGATATCCAGAAATGTCCTATCTAATAGCTTACCTCTAGGTAAAATATCCAGAAATGTCCTATCTAATAGCTTACCTCTAGGTAAAATATCCAGAAATGTCCTATCTAATAGCTTACCTCTAGGTAAAATATCCAGAACTGTCCTATCTAATAGCTTACCTCTAGGTAAAATATCCCGAACTGTCCTATCTAATAGCTTACCTCTAGGTAAAATATCCAGAAATGTCCTATCTAATAGCTTACCTCTAGGTAAAATATCCAGAACTGTCCTATCTAATAGCTTACCTCTAGGTAAAATATCCAGAAATGTCCTATCTAATAGCTTACCTCTAGGTAAAATATCCAGAAATGTCCTATCTAATAGCTTACCTCTAGGTAAAATATCCAGAACTGTCCTATCTAACAGCTTAGGCCAACTAAATTTAATTAGTAGATTTTCATCCAAATTTTTGAAAAAAATGGAGCGGGTGGGAGGATTTTATTTTTTAAATTTTATTTCATATGAAACCCTCGTCATGAGTTTTTCATACCGCGGGGTATATGCTAGTGGGAAACAAGCTTGTATAATTTATATACATGCTGTATAAGGAATCCTACACTCTTAAATAAAAATCCCTGATTGGCAACCACTGTCATACATGCAATTGCCGCTTTAGAAACCTATTTATATCTACATAAAAAAAAAGAGAAATGCTCTCTTCAGTCTTCAGTTAGACTACTAGTATACCTACACCACATTTATTTTGCTTTCTAAGCAATGGTTTGTAGTCGTCATTAAATCAATTAAATGTTTTGGTACAATTGTATGCAACACAAGTATTACGAGTACAGAATAAAATGTAAACTCAGTGTTGAAAGAAACTATGATGTAAAACATGAACTTAACCAAAAAATTAGTTGTGGCTTAATGACTTAATTGATGGTAGGCACAGTAACAGAGGGTGTTTGCTGTTTGTCAACAAAAACAAAAGCCATGGGTGAATATATAGAAGGGCTTGTTATAATTAAAATGCGTGTTTGTCGACATTTTTTTCTCAATATACGGTCATAATTCAAACAAGTTCGTGCTTGTGTCAATTTCTTTAATCCAGTCATGTTTTTTGTACCAATTTGTTCTACGATTCTTGCGCATTGGATATCATTCACAGTCCAAATTTCCTGACACAAAGTCATTGTATAAATAAAGAAAAAAACACGATTTTCGATTCACTTGTGACTACCGCAATTTGCGTTCAAGGACAAGGCGTTTTACTCGTAACTCAAATATTTCATGCCCTTCTCGTTATCAATCTCTATTCTCGGTAGATGATGTTGTCATCAAAGGGCAGCAGAATATTTCGACTTAATCATTTTCGATGGGATTACTCCGGCGAAGAAATACAAAAAAGAAATTATCTATGGTTCCTGGTAACGGACATGACCAAAATCCGGAAATCGTATTTTTGTGAAATAAAAAAAATCGGGGCGGGACGATTTCAGAGGGCGGGCGGGGATGAAAATCTAGCAATTAATTTTAATTGGCCTTACCTCTAGGTAAAATATCCAGAACTGTCCTATCTAATAGCTTACCTCTAGGTAAAATATCCAGAAATGTCCTATCTAATAGCTTACCTCTAGGTAAAATATCCAGAAATGTCCTATCTAATAGCTTACCTCTAGGTAAAATATCCAGAACTGTCCTATCTAATAGCTTACCTCTAGGTAAAATATCCAGAAATGTCCTATCTAATAGCTTACCTCGATGTATGATATCCTGAGTATGGCACCATTGTATGGCTTTACACAACTGGTATGTGTAAGTTTTCACTTTTTCAGCAGGTACACCATTTGGCATGTCTTCTAAAAGTTCTAACATATTCTATAAATAAACAACAAATATGTAAGAGATAGGTGTCTAATCAATTCTAACATATTCTAAAATAAACAAGTTATTTTGTTAGACATAAGCATCCTATATTTTAGGAATAATTCACTATGATTAACCTATAATATCAAGACGTGTATTGGATACATTATAAGGTATGCTATAAAACAAACGCCTGGGAAGCCAATTCCTAATAACATGGTAAGAACACAAAACTGAAGATGCAACTTTGGACATCTTGTCGTACCATTCTCATCTCTAATGATTGAATTCATGTCGAGTTGTAATTGCTTACTTTATATAATGATATATATATATTTATTTTTCAACCTTGACCATACAAAGCACAGGCTACCGAACAGAGGGTGCCCTTTTTCATATCCACTAGGTTTGTAATCTCTGTAAATATTCCTAAACTTAAACATTGACAGAACAATGCACTGGGCACATGGTGCTGTTTAAAGCCTTCATAATTAACTAGGTTTGGAATCTCTACTCCCCTTACCACTGTATATATACCTAGACTATGTTTTGATTTTAGTATCTATTTCCACTCTATTCTCCCATTTTAAAAGGTTCCCTAGCTTACCCTTTCTACATATTCAAATACAAGATATAGTTTGCCTCTCCTTCTGAAAGCCTCTCTCAATTCTACAGTATTCTACCGTTATAAGGTTCCCTAGCTTACCCTTTCTACATATTCAAACACAAGATACAGTTTGCCTCTCCTTCTGAATGCCTCTCTTAATTCTACAATATTCTCTTGTTTTAAGGTTCTCAACATGTTAAGTTCCCTTTCTGTAGTTCTCTTAACATCATCATTATCTGAAATGACAGAGTTGGGGGATATTATTAAGTCATCAGAGATGAAATAAAAGTTAATACTAAGTTATCTTAACATCATCATTATCTGAAATGATAGAGTTGGGGGATCTAATAAAGTCATCAGATATGTCATAAAAGCTAATACTAGAATCAGGGTTGGCAAAAACCAGGGTTTTATGAGTATTGCCCAGCCCAGTGGGAAATACTGGGGAAACCCGGGTATAACTGGGTTTTACTGGGTAATACTGGGCAATACTGGATAATATAAGATACTGGCCTGAATTTTAAAGAGGATTCAGTAATCAAACACAAATGCCTTACATTTAAGATATATATAAACCTATTTTTATTTATAGATAATTAGTTTACTTGTTTGAGAGTCTTATGATACATACATGTACAAAAGTGCAAGTGTATGCATCTGAGAAAGAATTATTCTTACAACTTTGATAAAAAATATTTTTTCAACTATATACAACTAGTATAAAGAATTTAAGGATTACATGTACATGTAAGAAAAATGGGCGATATCTTTTTGCGCCAAAAAGTAACTCATTTGCGCCACAACTTAATTGCGCCAATACTTCTTTTGCGCCACCTAATTTTCAAAACTATAGGTATCATTTGCGCCAATGAAACAATCATCCTAATAAAATTATCCCGCTTTCTGGCTCGTTACACAATACAAAGTCATCATCTTTGTTTAACAACACCAATATCATCCAATATTCTGTGAAATTCTGCTTGACTTTTAGATTGAGCCGGATGCAGTTTTATTCTCTCCATATACATTGACTGACGCACATATTTTAAATCTTTCTTATCTAAATTTTCTTCTTCAATTTTGAAGAGCTCTGAATTTTTTTATTTTTGAAGGTCGTTCTGGCAACATATCGGTTGCTTTTCTTTTGCACACAGTTCTCAAAATTTGACGTTCTTATTTCTGGACTTTTGTTTCATGACATATAATCTAATTCTCCAATCAAAATAATTGTACACGATTCATCTGTGAATAACCTAGCACAACACGACTTAACTGTACATCTCCATCTTATTTCTCCAGTTTTCCTTAACTGTTACATCTCCACCTTATTTCTCCAGTTTTCTGTACAAATGCCTGACGGAATTTTGTGTTCTTCAACAATGATGACCGTTTTTTTCTCTATCAGACTCTATTTTCTTGAATGGTATATCAGACACTCTTGACTCGTGAAAAAATATTCTATTACTAAACAATTTATTTTTTGGCGAGTTTTCTTAATTTGATTAGTGTTCAATTAAATCTTAAGTGGAAATTTTAATAATAGAACATGTATGATATAGGTAAAACATGTACAGGTATGATATAAGTTAAAAATATTTACAGGTAAATGTGGCGCAATTTCATTTCATTTATTGGCGCTGTTAATACCATCAAAATAAAAGAGAGTGGCGCAATTAATACCCTTTCAAAACTGCAATTGGCGCAAATTGATTCTGCCAAGAAAAATTACTTTAAAATAATTTATATATATGTACAAATGTACAAAACTAATTAATAAGTAATTATTCAGATTAGAACACAGATATGTTTATATAACAATAATCAGTCTTTTCATTTCTATAAGAGTTAATGACAAGACCCTGTAGGGTGTTTATTTAGCAATCATGATTGCATATATAGCAATTTAATTTACAATCACATAAACACTGCAATAAGGTGTTAAGATTATTGGAACAATGCTTGGAAATCAACAAAGAATCCTAAAATGTGCAAATCTTGTATTTTGCTTACATAGAATTTATGTGGAGAAGAGAATGAAACAGAATTTTTAATCTTCTAGAAATGACTCTCAATGGTTATCTGTATAAAATGTATATATTTAGCTATAATACTATGAAACTACACCAAGTCTTTACTATTTTGTGTTATAATAAGCTTAAAAAATCATATTGCCCAGTATTCACCGTTTCAGAGAGTATTGCCCAGCCCGGGAAAACCTGGGCCCAGTAAAACCCGGGCGGGTAATACTTTGCCAACCCTGACTAGAATGTTCACTAATGAGACTTTATGAGTCCTGGATTGTAAAAAGTTGTATCAACTGATCATACATTTCTTTATTTTATTTCATAAGTATAAATTTAATCCAATTTGATGTCATTCTCTTGCTCTGTTTTGCCATGGACACTGAAATGATATGTTATATAGCACTAAACATTCATCTTCTGACTGTTGAACTATTAATGGACAAAAAGACTAGTCTCATGACTTGCCAATTAAATGATATAAACTTTAGATACCCTTTTGTCTAGTTGTAATCCAGTAAAACATGCATGTTTTTATTTCCAATCTCAGGGGGCCAGATAACATATTAACATTTATTACCCTAACATCTTAACTTTATCTTATAAATGTGATTTATGGTTCATTAAATATTATTAAAAACAAACAGTCCAAGTTTATTGGGTTTTTTAAAAGTTTGAAAAGCTTCCTATAAGCCTTAGTACAAACAATGTTGTTATTTAATATTAGGAACAACCTTTAACTTACAACAGTGAGAAATACATAACATCAATAGAAAATCACTTCAAACAAAGAGACTATTAATCCATAGAAAGTGATTGTGGTTATACAGTGTATAAATCTGATATAGGCCAACTTTAAATCAAGCGTTGTTTTATACACAAATAATCACTGTTCTTTAGTTACTGCATAAATGACACTTATGTACTCTGTTCAACTTCATGAAAAATCACTCAAGTTATTCTTACTAGATAGTCCATGATCACCCATTCATAGGAAAATATAACTTTCTTCATTGAAGGACAGTTAAAGTAAACTCCTAATTAACCTTATATAACCATTGAAGATATAAAATTGAGAATGGAAATGGGGAATGTGTCAAAGAGACAACAACCTGACCATAGAAAAGACAACAGCAGAAGGTCACCAACAGGTCTTCAAGTGTAGCGAGAAATTCTCGCACACAGAGGCGTCCTTCAGCAGGCCCCTAAACAAATATATAAATACTAGTTCAGTGATAATGAATGCCATACTAAACTCTAAATTGTACACAAGAAACTAAAATTAAAAATAATACAAGACTAACAAAGGTCAGAGACTCCTGACTTGGGACAGGAAAATATAACTTTCTTCATTGAAGGACAGTTTAATTAAACTCCCAATAAACCTTATATAACCATTGAAGAAAGACTTCTACAGGAAAATGTCACTGAAATAATATTTCCTTAATGGAAGACAGGTAAAGTTAACACAGTACAAGTAACCATATACCACCATTGATTGATTGATTGTTGGTTACTTAATGTCCACTGCATATATACCATCCTTGACTGATTACAATACATACACCACCATTGAAGATATCCCTGGTACTACTTTCATAGTATTCTAATATCATCCATTTAATCTTTCAACTTTTTATAAAGCATCTATAGTTATTTCAAAAGTCTCTTTTCCCTTTGGAGGAGATATACATATGGTATTAACTAACCTTCGCTGTCTTTAAATTTCTTCACTGCCACCATTTCACCAGACTCCTGGAAAGAAACATAATATGATCACACAAGTACTTAATATAAAAGACTGCCACATCATAACAAAATGTCACCACCACCATACAATATTATAAGAATTAACTTAGTCAATGATCTTTTATTTGTATTTGATTGAATGGTACTGACCACCACACTGACCACCACACTGACCACGTACTGTATAAAGGAGGAATACAATTCATGAATTGTTGGTACAAAATATAGTAAATGGCCAATAAGTACCATGAAAATGATCAAATTAAAATGACAGTATAAAATAATCAACAACACAGGAGGGTCAACAAAAACCTAGCAATTATGAGAGCTTTCTGTCAAATGGTCGAATTGTGTTCTGAAGGTGTCAATGTTATAATAATCAAACAAAATTCTGAGAGGCTCAGAAGACTATTTCATTCAAATAATCAAAGATTTTCTGTCCAATAGATAAAAGTCTCCCAAATAAATTGCATTCCTGCATCAAAAGATTCAAAACAATTTGGACCAATCATCTGCTGACATTTTGTGAACCAATATATGAGTATATATAGACTCTCAAAGACTCCTCCTCCTAAGAGAGTTATTCAATTGTTCTGTTCTGCTTTTCATTTATCTTGGCAAAAAACAAGTAGTCCACATAAATCAGTCTTAAAAGCCGGAAAAATCCTTTTGCAAATTTACCTTCTGTACAAGCTCACATGAATGTAAGTCTGTCGAAAAGTAAATATCTTATATCCATTACTTCACGTTTACCTAAGTGAAATCTTTACCATAGCATATTTTATTCAGATTAAAAGAACATTTGATTGACCATGAAGATTAGAAATGATCTGGAGTTCACAATCACTTCTAATAAATATTTTTAAATGGTTTTAAACTTTCGTCTCCTGCAAAGAACTATCTGATAACCTGTCATATATCACTTTAAACAGAAAGATTTAAACTATTGCATGAAATACTAACTTCAATTTACTTTTAAAGAGTTGTTATGTTTTCTTTCTCTTTTGTTTTATTTCATCAAAAATTGATCTATCACCTAAATCTAATTATGTATCTTCCTCCCATTCAATAACAACTTATTTACTATTCCCGAAAGATAAATTATCTTATTCCTGAACAATAAATAATCGGTAGTAAAGATGATATGAGTTATAGATATCATCATAAATGACCATGATGACAATAAATAGGGAAACACCTATTGAGACTTTTGATCATTTTCACATCAAGTTGGTACTTGTAAATATATCAATTCTATTCTTTACTGTCATTTCTAATATTTGGCCTAAAAATATTTACATAAGTGTATACCTTAATGTTTCAAATAAACATTTATTATAATGGCTATTTATGAAGTTTTCCTTTGATCTTACTGACTGATAATTTCCATTCTCAGCAAAGTAGAGTAAAGTGAAAGATTACCACTAGAAACTAAGGGCAAAAGTGCCTGTTGTGAATGAAATTAACAATGTCGTCATAGGTAAAATAGTGATAAACAGATTATCATTGGCCATCTCAACTTGATTGCTTTTCACACTTTCGCTGTACCGTCTCAAGCGAGAAAATTAATCTTGTTGCAATGATCAACAATAATCTATAATTCTAGTTTCCAAGATGTATAAAATTATGATTCTATCAACCTTTCACTCACAAGGGTCCACAGGGTCCTAATGAGATAGGGTCCAAAATGTAAAACCCTAATGTTTGTATCAAACATTTACTTTACAAGGGTCCATTGGGTCATATTGAGACAGGGTCCAAGATGTATACCCTAATGTTTCTATCAACCTTTCACTTTACAAGGATCCAAGAGGTCCTAATGAGACAGGGTACAAGATGTATACCCTAATGCTTCTATCAACCTTTCACTTTACAAGGGTCCAAGAGGTCCTAATGAGACAGGGTCCAAGATGTATACCCTAATGTTTCTATCAACCTTTCACTTTACAAGGATCCAAGAGGTCCTAATGAGACAGGGTACAAGATGTATAACCTAATGTTTCTATCAACCTTTCACTTTACAAGGGTCCAAGAGGTCCTAATGAGACAGGGTCCAAGATGTATAGTCCGGTTGTTGTCTCTTTGGCAGATTCCCCATTACCATTCTCAATTTTAATTATGATTCTATCAAACATTTACTTTACAAGGGTCCACAGGGTCCTAATGAGACAGGGTCCAAGATGTATACCCTAATGTTTCTATCAACCTTTCACTTTACAAGGGTCCAAGAGGTCCTAATGAGA
Organism: Mytilus edulis; assembly: GCF_963676685.1. NCBI lineage: Eukaryota > Metazoa > Mollusca > Bivalvia > Mytilida > Mytilidae > Mytilus > Mytilus edulis. Next base: position 473,308 of record NC_092351.1, read on the forward strand.
CAGGGTCCAAGATGTATACAATTATGATTCTATCAAACATGTGATTATGGACTTTCCGAAATTGATTTTCCTCTAAGTTCAGTATTTTTGTGATTTTACTTTTTACTTTACAAGGGTCCAAGAGGTCCTAATGAGACAGAGTCCAAGATGTATACCCTAATGTTTCTATCAACCTTTCACTTTACAAGGGTCCAAGAGGTCCTAATGAGACAGGGTCCAAGATGTATACCCTAATGTTTCTATCAACCTTTCACTTTACAAGGGTCCAAGAGGTCCTAATGAGACAGGGTACAAGATGTATACCCTAATGTTTCTATCAACCTTTCACTTTACAAGGATCCAAGAGGTCCTAATGAGACAGGGTACAAGATGTATACCATGATGTTTCTATCAACCTTTCACTTTACAAGGGTCCAAGAGGTCCTAATGAGACAGGGTACAAGATGTATACCCTAATGTTTCTATCAACCTTTCACTTTACAAGGGTCCAAGAGGTCCTAATGAGACAGGGTCCAAGATGTATACCCTAATGTTTCTATCAACCTTTCACTTTACAAGGATCCAAGAGGTCCTAATGAGACAGGGTACAAGATGTATACCATGATGTTTCTATCAACCTTTCACTTTACAAGGGTCCAAGAGGTCCTAATGAGACAGGGTACAAGATGTATACCCTAATGTTTCTATCAACCTTTCACTTTACAAGGATCCAAGAGGTCCTAATGAGACAGGGTCCAAGATGTATACCCTATTGTTTCTATCAACCTTTCACTTTACAAGGATCCAAGAGGTCCTAATGAGACAGGGTACAAGATGTATACCCTATTGTTTCTATCAACCTTTCACTTTACAAGGATCCAAGAGGTCCTAATGAGACAGGGTCCAAGATGTATACCCTATTGTTTCTATCAACCTTTCACTTTACAAGGATCCAAGAGGTCCTAATGAGACAGGGTCCAAGATGTATACAATTATGATTCTATCAAACATGTGATTATGGACTTTCCGAAATTGATTTTCCTCTAAGTTCAGTATTTTTGTGATTTTACTTTTTACTTTACAAGGGTCCAAGAGGTCCTAATGAGACAGAGTCCAAGATGTATACCCTAATGTTTCTATCAACCTTTCACTTTACAAGGGTCCAAGATGCATACAATTATGATTCTATCAAACATTTACTTTACAAGGGTCCAAGAGGTCCTAATGAGACAGGGTCCAAGATGTATACAATTATGATTCTATCAAACATTTACTTTACAAGGGTCCACAGGGTCCTAATAAGACAGGGTCCAAGATGTATACCCTAATGTTTCTATCAACCTTTCACTTTACAAGGATCCAAGAGGTCCTAATGAGACAGGGTACAAGATGTATACCCTAATGTTTCTATCAACCTTTCACTTTACAAGGGTCCAAGAGGTCCTAATGAGACAGGGTCCAAGATGTATACCCTAATGTTTCTATCAACCTTTCACTTTACAAGGGTCCAAGAGGTCCTAATGAGACAGGGTCCAAGATGTATACAATTATGATTCTATCAAACATTTACTTTACAAGGGTCCAAAAGGTCCTTAGGGGACAGGTGACCAGATGTATTAACCATTGTGAGTATAACAAATATTTACTAAACGGGGGCCCAAAAGTTCCTATAGAAAACGTCCTTGATGTATACCGTATACCATTGTGTTTCTAACATACAACTATGATAATACAGATTAACACAGTCCAACTGTTTCTATTGAAGATAAGTAATATGACACTTGTTTAAATGATCAATATATTTAACATGCTTAGTGGGATCATATGTTCACACAGAATTACGTTTCTAATCAATTTACCTCTACGATTAGTGAATAGAAGCAAGTACAAACAGATGTTATCACAAAATTCATGGATTTTACAAAAAAGGAATTTAAAAACCTGTCATTAGTTTCACAACGTATACATGAAGTGGTATAACATCCATACCAATGCCTTATTTAAATACCAATTACGTTTACATTTCAACCCAAACAACTTCAATTGTTACTTCCTTTTGAACAACAAGTGTTGTGGAGTTATCACCATACACTTAGGTGTTCTTTCTGGAATTTTTATTTACCAGAACAATTTCCATACCATTATTTATGACAAATGACAAGTGGATTTTACTGATACATCATGTTTGTTCTATCATTTTTATATTCTTAGATAAATGAAAGAAATATGTTTTCACTAACAAGCCAACAATGACAAAAACAAAAGAAAAAACATCTTAAAAGTTTGTTTTTTTTAAATGGGAAATGTGTTCATTGGTCACAAATTATGCCCCTCTTGCATATAATGTTAATTTACAGGTCCTAAGGATGTATGGATATCCCTATGGGACTGGGCAATACTCATAAAACCCTACATACCATTTCCATCAGCATTTTATCCTGTATCAAGCCTACATAACATCCTCATCATTAAGTCATCAAATGATGAAGGAAAGGAAAGTTACAATAAGAAAGGACAAGAGTGCACACACTGAAATGTCTCACCTTCTTTACTAATCATTGATATTATGTTGATAGTCCTAAGTATAAAGCTTTATTACAACTGTCACATAAACTTAACATTAACCAAGATAGCTAAACAAAGACCAATGAACCATAAAAATGAGGTCAAGGTCAGATGAACCATGCCAGGCAGATATGTACAGCTAACAAAGCTTCCATAAAACAAATATAGTTGACCTACTACTTATAGTTTAAGAAAAATAGACCAAAACACAAAAACTTAACACTGTGCAATGAACCGTGCAATTGAGGTCATGGTCAAATAAAACCTGCGGGACTGACATATAGATCATAATATATTTCCATACACCAAATATAGTTGACCTTTGGCATATAATATTAGATAAAAAGACCAAAACATAAAAACTTAACTTTGACCACTGAACCATGAAAATGAGGTCAAGGTCAGATGACATCTGCCCGCTAGACATGTACACCTTACAATCATTCCATACAACAAATATAGTAGACCTATTGCATAAAGTATGAGAAAAACAGACCAAAACACAAAAACTTAACTATAACCACTGAACCATGAAAATGAGGTCAAGGTCAGATGACACCTGCGAGTTGGACATGTACACCTTCCAGTCCTTCCATACACCAAATATAGTAGACCTATTGCTTATAGTATCTGAGATGTGGACTTGACCACCAAAACTTAACCTTGTTCACTGATCCATGAAATGAGGTCGAGGTCAAGTGAAAACTGTCTGACGGGCATGAGGACCTTGCAAGGTACGCACATACCAAATATAGTTATCCTATTACTTATAATAAGAGAATTCAACATTACAAAAATTCTGAACTTTTTTTTCAAGTGGTCACTGAACCATGAAAATGAGGACAAGGACATTGGACCTGTGACTGACGGAAACTTCGTAACATGAGGCATCCATATACAAAGTATGAATCATCCAGGTCTTCCACCTTCTAAAATATAAAGCTTTTAAGAAGTGAGCTAACACCGCCGCCATAGCCGCCGCTGGATCACTATCCCTATGTCAAGCTTTCTGCAACAAAAGTTGCAGGCTCGACAAAAACCAAATGTTGGTATGACATGTATGAGGCAAATCATGTGAAATTCTAATGATCTAATATATCTCACCGTTGGGTTTAGAAAAAAATAATTTCTGCTTGATAAATATCTATGGAATTTTATATAAATGTGAATTATTTTGACACAAGTCTATTGTCGGGGGTCTTTATGAAATAAGCAATAAACCATAGTTGTTTTGAAAGCATCATGTATTTGTTTATCATATTATATTTTTATTACATATTCTTACAAAACATGTGACATGCACTTCCTTTAATAACTTGTGAAGGAGTCGTATATAAATCAAGACATATAGATATAAATATAATCTTACCTTGTGACGACATTTCAGTACCACTCCGTAGGCTCCTACAACAATAAGTTAACCAATATATTACCAATTCAGAGGAAACCATAAAAATACAATTTCCATAATAACAAAAAAAGTAAGAGTGCACATGCTGAAATATATAGACTAGGTTACTTTACTGATTATGATTTAATTTTACTATGACTTTTTTTCAAATCAAAGTCTTACAACAGGAATAACTTTATATTAGAAGTTATCCATGAAATAAGGTCAAGGTTGTATTTATCCTGTGAGACAGACAATTACACATTATAATCATTCTTATCAAATATAGCTATTACTTATAGCATCTGAGAAACAGATTTAATTACATTGACCAATCAACGGTGAAAATAAGGTCAACTCTGTCAGATGGACATTTACGCATTACATTCATTTTATTCATCAAAGACATAGTATTACTTATAGCATCTGAAAAACTGACCTAATCACAAAAGCTTAACATGATCAACTTAACTATGAGGTCAAGACTGTCTTCATCTCTAAATCTTTGAATCTTTCAAATTACATACCTTCGCCTACGACTCCTAATATTTCGTACTTGTTCATCACATATCATGTATTATAGTCTAGCCACACTGCGTGTAACATTCCGACATTCTGTAAAAGTATAAAAAAAGCACATTATAAACCCTGGTATAAAAGATACAGGTTCAATCAATAGTTCTTTAGCCAAATACGGTTCCAGTTTGTTCCTAGTGCATTTTAATTGAGTTTTTCATATTGCCAGATAGCAATCTATGTTTATATGTAACTATTTATAACCACTACCATTTTCCACACCAACCATTTAAAGCAAGCTTAAAATTGTTTTCTCTCTTTTGCCTGGCAATACACTTTTCCTAAAAGACTGAAAATCAGAACAGAATATTATTTAACTTTATCTCATATAATTTTCCCTTTAATAGGGAGGGGTCCTGATCCAAAATCAGGAGTAAAAACATGAAATCCAGAGGTCTTGAATTTTAAGAAATTTAAATCCTGCCAACCCTGAAATCGAAAAAAAGAATTCCCGCATCCTGAAAGGATCAATCCCGACATCCCGAGCTTAAAAACATCCGATCCAGGAGTCCTGAAAAGGTCCTTCCCCCCTCTTTATTGAAGTGATAAATTAACAGAACTTCAAGTTATTTGTTTCAAAGGTTAAATTGTGCCATAAAGATGTTTTCTGGTTCTAGTTTGACTTTAGATTTCAACCTGTAAAGATTGGATTGTTTCTGTCTCAAACCTTACAAGAATATTGAAGATGGAAAATAGTGCAGAAAATGCCCTATTGGCAACAACACAAGGCTTCTATACGATGAATCAATTGCTTTATCATTGCATTTGAGTTGGGATAAATAAAGAACTAGGTATCATCCAGGCTGTTTCTTCAAAAGATGACCTATTGTTCTAAAGGGAATTAACTGCTTGTAGGTATATTACAGTCAAATAATAACCTTAAAATCTGAAGGTGAGGACAATTCTTTTTAAAAGTCAGTGAGTTGTTCAGAAAGATACATATGAATTTACAGGTCTTCAGGATGTATGGATATCCCTATGGGGCCAAAAATCTGGTTGAGGGCTCTAATGAACTGATCCACAGAACTGATAGGCTTACTAAGGGTACGAGGGGCTTAAAAAGATAATACGCTGAAGTCCTGAGGAGTTTGTCCAAATGGTAAAAAAATTGCTTGTTGATGACATTCACCTCAATGAGCATATTACCAATTAAAATGAGCGAGGTCAATACAAATGTCTGAAAGAGCAACTGTATATCTGACCCCAATCAAACCTTTACAATAAAAGTTATATGTATGACTGTAAATACATCTTTCTTGAATTCAATTAAAGTTAAAGTATTAATGTAGAATCTCCAGCACGTCTAACATAAAGAACTACAACTGAGCGTTCAATCAAATATTCTATTCAGGGAATGAAACGCTTCAATTGAAAAACTTGTATGTCTTATTAGAGTTGAAAGACCTTTCTACTTCAGAATTAATCACAGTTAGAATCAATTGTTAATCTACAGGCACTGTGTCGATGTATCAAAAGACTGAAATCATTAATAATTTAATAAGTTTTTATGAACAACCAATCTAAATAGTTGTCAGGGTATTATCTGTAAGAAACAGAGTCTCCCGGTTTGCACTGATAAATAGCCAATTCATTGATTACCTCAGTTAATTAATAATTTCCTATTATCAACAATTGAATTGTTCCCGCAAATGCAACCATAAAATATTGTAAATAAATAATAATATTTAATAAGTTTTACTTGGAGTTGGCATGGTACAAATCAAACAAACACAAAATAATAAACTCTAACTATATATAGTCAGCTTTTAACCAACACATTTCAATAGATTCCTGAATTCATACTCAACTAAAACACCAAGTTTTCCCAGAAAACCAAAACATTATCATGATTATAAATAATGTCATGAATGTATAAAACATTAAAAAAAAAAAGGAAAAAAAATAAAGGAAAAATGAATATTGAGTTCCTTTATGACACAATATGATGGTGAGTTCCTTTATGATACAATATGATGGTAAATAAAGATTGTAATGTATAGATTTTATACATGTTCATATCTATGTAGAAGACTCAATGTTATATAGCCAATTTATGCTGAGGTGGCGTAAAGCAATCATCAATCAAGAGAGAGAGAAGAGACGTTTAACTTTCAGAGTATAAATATTAATAAGGACATAAATTTATATATATGGGCAGGAATTCGCTAGTGAAATTTTAGGGTCAATAGTGTTAATCCAATTAAAAAATAAAGAAATCATGCAAATATGGAGAATAAACATTGTTTAAATATCAAAGTGGGTTAGTCTTTATTGCCAAATGCAAAAAAAAATGGATCCAATTAAAAAAATCAACAAAAAATTAGCACTTGTTATGTGCTGGTAGTTGAAAACTGTAGACAAAAAGTGTGACATTTCTGCAGTGGCAAAACCCCTAGTCATATTTAGAATATGCCTGAAGAATTGTTCTACTATAATAGTTGAAAATCAACTGCAAAATGATCCGTCTATCATTTAGAAACCCCATTTTGTACAGAATCCGATTATTGCTGCAAATAAAATACGTTTGAAAATGGACAAGTGCATGTAACTTTTCCCGTCAACAAATGTTACATACACCTTTTCACTAGCTGATTAGCTTTGGAAACAAGTTATTGGTCCAGCATGGCAAATTTTGAAAGGTGTCAACAATGGGTACAATTTGGATTTCATGATTTTTATCAAACAAATGAAGTTTGAAAAATATAGAAAGTAAGAAAATTTATTTCATTTTCGTGTCAATACTGCCCAATAATACTCATCTTTTTATAACAGTTGTATACTTTTTATAGTAAGCATTACCATAATTATTTTTTTCACATTTCAACCCACTGACAATTACATTAAAATGTGGCTTTGTCATCTTTCACACTAGGCATCTACTAGTGATCAAGCAGATGATAAGAGAGTGGGACCAGGTTAATTTGACCTCACAATGAAGTGTTACATGCACTTTCTGTGTAAATTAGGTTCTTTGATAATGATGTGTGACTTGCTTTGCAATTTTGTCAAAAAATATAAGTTTATCTTGTATTTAAACAGGTTTGACCCTTACGATATTCATTTTATTGCTGGAGAGATTTCTGTACATAACATTGACACGAAAATATTTACCAAGGAAAGGTGTCTATGATACATGCAAAAGCTTTTTTTTGTACGGTTTGCCTTATCAATCTAATTTTTTACATGAAATACCACAGATTAATTGCCAATTTGATTAACTAGTACTTGTATTCATTCTCAGCATTATAAAGTCATAACTGGCCACTTAATTTGAAAACATAAAATGTAACACTGACACCAGAATAAAAACAATATTACTTTATTACACTTAAAGCATAATTGGCCAGTGCATAATATTAAATCAAATGTAAATTTATGCTGAATTCTTAACAGAGAAGTTGTTGATCTTTCTTGATTTCTTAAGACTTTACAATATTTACTTGTAATTCTTATCGTTTAAAGGCATGTAACATTGACACATCTTCTGCGTCCAGGTTACATGCTACAACCTAATAAATGTGCATACAATTATTCAATCAATAAAATCTTGTTGAAATTTAAATTTGCTTCATTAAAATGATATTAAAGAAATAAATGAGTTTTAATTATTTGTGTTTATTTTTTTCCTGATTGACTAGCAATTTTTCCTCATCATTTGTTGGTGTTCCTGTCAATGTTACATACATAACCCAGAATTATAATGTTTTAAAAGCATTGATTTCCAAACCTCTGTTATGAGCTTTAAAATGAGTTTATCTGAGTTTATAAATGACTAACATCTGAATTATTGTCATCACACAATTTCTTTGATGCTCCTATGATAACTTTATGAGTAACATGGACTACGATTTTTGTATCAGGTCTTTTTTGTGTTACATGAGAAGATTTTACTGTGTTGAAATCAACAGTTAATCTAATTTTTAATATTCAAAGTTATTATTATGATACCTATTTTAAAAAATAAGGTATAAAGTAAACCCAAATTAAACTTTTTTTTCATTAAGAAATTGTGTATGTAACATTGACAGAGTCTATTATTTAGACTTTTACATGTTCAGGCCAGTGTTACATGCGTAAACAAAACTTACTGCCATATAGAGCTATTATCTTATTTTTATTTTACAAAATTAAAGCGTTTTCATGTTTTCCTGTTTAATTTGTCTTTTAACACTAGTTAGTAACATTGACAACAATATTTTGTGTCAAGGTTTTTTTTATGTTACATGCAAAGGTATTACTTCCTTAAAGTCAGACATTTATATAACATTTTATAACCTAAATGATTAATTAGATATTACTGGGCAGCAATTATATTATTTCTCCAAAGTTGGCTATTAAGCACACCACTTTCATCTTCTGGTCTTCATGTATGTAACATTGACATACAACCTTTTACTTTTCTGTCAATGTTACACGCATGAACAGAACTGATAACATTTACTTACTCCTTTGCTCTATAAAGAGATTATTGATAATTTAACTTGTTTTACCACCATCAAACTTCATCTTTATTTCTAAATATAGATATTCTTTTTAGAAGTGTATTTTCTTCATTGACAACAAAATTGGTGTGAGTCTTGAAAATTTACATGCAATTTTTAATTAAAAAAATCTACAGGCAATATAAACCTAAGAAAGAAAAAGATGATCAGCAATAAATGTGATGAAGAAAACTCTCAGGAAGATGCTGCAAAAAGATACTGTCCCTGTCAACCAGTCAGATGGTGATGTCCCTGGCAGCAAGACAGATGGTGATGTCTCTGTCAGCCTGGAAGATGGTGATGTACATATCAGTCAATCAGTTAGTTGGTGATGTTCCTGTCAGTCAGTCAGTCTGTGATGTTCTTGTAAGCCAGTCAGAGGGTAATGGGCCTGTCAGCCAACAGATGGTGATGTCCTAGTCAGCCTGGCAGATGGTGATGTTCATATTAGTCTGTCAGTTGGTGATGTTCCTGTCATTCAGTCATATGGTGATGTTCCTGTCGGCCAGTCAGATGGTGATGTCCCTGTCAGCCAGTCAGATGGGGATATCCCTTTCAGCCTGTCAGATGGTGATAATCCTATCAGCCTGGCAGATTATGATGTCTGTGTTAGCCAGTCTGATAAGGTCCCTATTAGTGAGTCGGGTGGTGACGGTCCTTTCAGCCAGTCAGATAGTAGTTCTGTGTCAGAAAACCAGATGATGGTGACTGTGTATGCAGACATACTAGTGATCTCCAATTTGACCATTCTACAGCAGTGTAGAAGATAGTTATTTCAAAATCTTGTTTATTTATCCCTTTTCATTCACCAGTCAACACATGTATCATGTGTATTTACTGATGCTCATTATAGAAATCATGAGGAATTCAATTTGTAACATATTTTTTTTAATTCTTATGCCAATAATTGACATTCCAGAATATCTTTTGCATTATAAGAGGTTCAGGCTCCTTCTGATTTCAAAATAATAATAATTAACTCATCAGTGATACCAGAATTGAAATTTTGTAGGCCAGAAACGCTTTTCGTTTACAAAAGACTATTCAGTGACGCTAATGAAACAAAAAAGTAAAAGAAGGCCAAATAAAGTTGAAAACAGGACTATGGTCTAATGGGTGTTGGTTTTCTCTTCTGAATTGTTTTACACTGGTCATTATGGGGCCCTTTAAATTGTGGCTTCCTGTAGTTTAGGTAACAAGTTTTCAAGATGAAATGGCATCGAAAAATTGAAACAAGATATTTGAGAGTTTCTATATTGTTGTAAATTTTATAATCTATGCATGGATTTTGGTTCTGATTGAGGGTAGATTAATTGTTGTTTTGTTTTTTTCTTTTTTTCAGATAAATAGTTGAAGATGATGGAGATTTTGGTTCTGATTGAGGATAGATTAATTGTTGTTTTGTTTTTTTTCTTTTTTTCAGATAGATAGTTGAAGATGATGGAGACAGAAAACAAGAAACAAGAAACTTGTTTTGAATGTTTGAAATAAAATTTATTGGTTAAACCTTAAAAAGTTATCATAAATGTAAGATTAACCAGCAGAAATAAAAAGAGATATAGGGTAATATGTCTATCAGACAACAACCTCAAAGATGAAACCCAAATTGTTCTTTATAGAAGTTATGTAAACGATTGAAAAAAAGATTCTCAATAAATGCAGCTGTATCAACCTCTCGTAGATTTGTCCATATTTTGTCTTGGTTTTTCATACTATTAGTTTTAAGTGTAACTGTGTCACATGAATGAGGGATACATGTAATCATTTTGTACCCTTACTTTGTCAGTATTAGTTATTGAGTGAGAAACTTTGTGGAAGCTGATGGTTGTGTGGTTGTCTTCTTATCAATCTCATCCCTGTGCATAAAAAAACGGGTAGCTTACTAACTGATATAAAAATGTTTCATGTTGTGGAAATTTTGGATGAATCCTTCATCAATTGATCTATCTTTGGTCTGAATTTTATTTTTCTGGTTATTTTGACATTTGAATATCTTTTAATTTAGCCTTCCATAGTGTACCACCATGAACAAGCATAACTACTGGTATAGTTAAAAAAATATGTCTGCTGTCTGAAATTTAGGTGAATGGTTTTGGTATCAACCACTATTTACATAATATCATATATGAGAAATGTGGCAGTATAATTGTATAATTTACATTCAGATGGTTGTTTTGAGGCTTTTTATATCTTTTAAGGTCAATTCTGGCATGGTTCATTATTCATATTTTTTGTGTCCACGTTACATGCAACATTTTTAAGTCACTATTATATGACAGAAATGAGATAATTGCAAAAATATTAATACAATTTTTTAATGTGAGGGTAACACAATGAAAAAGAGCCTTTACATGTTCCGAAAGAAAATGATTCTTACTGTATTTATCTCTTAAACATTGCATGTAACATTGACAGAAAAGTAGAGGAAACTTGTTTTCACAAAATTTCTAAAAGAAATGAAAATATACATTTTAGAGTTTTGATGATAGACAATGTTTTGTGATCAATATATATGATGTTGAATGTTGAATGAGTTAAGGAATCATTAATATCAATTTGGAGACAGTGTCCATGTTACATGCTCCAAATTCATTATTTGCTTTGGTTCCAAACTGACGCAAGTTTAAAAATGATTTTTTTTGGTTACAAATAGAAGGACACCATTTGTAGCAATAATTTGTAAAAAATTTAGAAGCTTATAATGATTTTTATTTTTTTCTTACAATGTCACACTAAAGTAGCATTAGCGAATTCCTGCCCATATACCATGTATATTGTAGTCTGTTGATGCATTTATTTTCATGGGAATAAATTTTTGTGCATTGCTGAAAACTTGCATATTCGTGGATATTTGATTTCATTGCTGAAAACTTAAAATTGAAAATGGAAATGGGGAATGTGTCAAAGAGACAACAACCCGATCATAGAGCAGACAACAGCAGAAGGTCAACAATATGTCTTCAATGCAGTGAGAAACTCACGCACCAGGAGGCGTCCTTCAGCTTGCCCAATAACAAATGTTGCAAATTCATGAATATTTAATTTAAACATATTTTTTTATAGTCGATTGGGAAACAAGTTTTGCAACTTACATTAATCCCTTTCCACTTTGTGGTTGCGAGTGCTGCCTTGTAGCAGCATTAGCCTGCTCTTTTTCGAAATCTACAAGGGTGTCTTTAACGTGCAAGAGATATGGCTCTCTCTTAACACGGGTCAGCCATTTATCGTCCCCTTCCGACGGACTATCATCGTTTCCTCGAGACCATACTCGCAAATGGTGTCAAGGGAGAGCCAAAAATTCAGTAAATATTTGATTTTATGGTTTTGCCAATCTCAGCAGTACATTGCTGTACATGTATTCAAAGATTTTTGAAGATATTTAATTCATTGAGCATTTGAATTTGTGGTTCACCTGTACCCACGAAACCCCTGAAAATTGTTTTCCAATGAATAATAATGAATATCCAGTACATTATTATTGTAGAACAAGACTACATGTATATTGACATAATCTGACATTGCCAATGACAAAAATTACCAAAACCACTGTTATTAAAAAGGTTACAGGTTTTATTTTTAAATACTTACAAATGAAAATAGTCCACCTTAAGCTTACATGTACATATATCTACAAATTTTATAAAGTTCTATCATTTTTGGTAAATTGAACATGTAGACTATCAAAAGTTTCAAAATAAACTTGAGACTGTTAAGTTTAATAATCTATTATATAAATCTGTGATACAAACATCAGGGTAAGTATTGATAATGAATACAATAGGTTCTGTTTACTGGGAGTAAACTTAACCTTTTAACCTCTATTCTTCAAGTTGTAAACATTGTTTAAAATTAGTTCAGAGTGAAATGACACAAGTCGTCCAGTTCTAACTAATAGTAGATCTAGAACTGGTACAAAACAAACAAAGGTTATAAAGAAAGTTTATCTGAGATTGGCACATATATTCAGTAAAACTTGATGAGGTCCAGTCATTTCTAACTGGACTCATGCTTTGATTATGCTACACAAAAGAATAACATAGTTTTCGTTCAGTGACAACAGATTTTTTTTTAATTCTTAAAATACATTTGTTTCTGAAAAAAAATATATTTTATACAACGAAAAGAATGGAACGCAATAAAAAAATTCACAAAAAATTTGTAGTATATATTGTAGAAAATGCTCAGGTTAGTGTAATGCATAATTGTTTATTGTTTCAAGCAAGTTAATATTAATAGTAACTTTTAAAATAAATCTACGTTATTGATTTTAATTCATAAGATGATTATGACATTTGGTTTTTCAAGTAAAATTGACCTTCCTGGCATTTTTATTAGTCCTTTATCATACATCTTTGACACATAATTTACAGAATAATTGTTAGTCATGTGGATCAAATGTAAATCTATCATTTCTTTATTTCAACAACTTCAAGATACTAATTTAAGGTCAATTATATATTATCAGAGGTGTTATATTAAATAATTAAACAGACACCTTATCACACAACTCAATCAACATTTCTTGTCCTCAAAATTGCCTTAGGAAATAAAAAGAAACAATTCATGAAGTATTCCAAATAAGTATCGGAATCCACTTTGATGTCAATACACAGCTTGTATTTGTTTTTATTAGCCCCATGTCATTGTATATTGGAGAGTATATACAACAAAGCACTTCCAGTTGCATAAAAAACTGACAATACTTTCCTACCTGTAATTACATATCATGTAACTGCTTAAATTTGATATATTATCTAACCACATTAATTCATATATGGTAATCTGGTTCATTATAGATCTTGATTTACAAAGGTACTTTATGTTTAAGCAAGTGTGTATATATATATTTCAAATTAAATACATGCAGATGAATATGTAGCTGTTCAACCACTCTTTTTCAATCTTAAAGGAAAATATTAAAATGGTGCATAATCTGCAAATCATAAAAACTCAATATTATAAGTTGCATAATAAGTCTTCAATTCTGAAATCTGAACATGTTAAAATCAAGACTGATGACTTTTAAAAAAACACAAAACTTCCAAGTTATTTGGCCCATTCGCTCCTATATTGATGTAGATAGGACCTTTATTGGGACTCCGGGATCGGGTGTTTTTAAGCTCAGGATTTACCCTTTCGGGATCCAGGTATTCTTTTTTCGAATTACGGGATGTCTGAATTTAAATTAAATTTAATTCGGGACATCAGGATTTCGTGTTTTTAAGACCAGGATTTTGGGATAGGGACCCCTCCTAACACCCCCCCCCCCTATATCAACACCTTTGCACCCCATTTTTGCCAAATTTTGGTATTATTGTTGTGTTTAAAAATTATTGTTATTATAACTATAGCTTTAGTGAAGTTACCCTTAATATTTCTAGTAACGTTTTATCATAAGTCTAAGATGAATGAACTTGCCCTTGTCCATTGATCATCATGAATATATCCATGATTTATTTTGTCAAAATATCTCACAAATACGAGGAAACCTACTACATTTTGCTGCTTACATTTTAAGTAGATAACTTTATTTTGAAACAATGAAGACAAAACTTGTTTTTGTTATTAAACATTAGGCCAAAAAAAAATATTTGTCTGTTTAAGGTTACATGTAAATGTACATCACTAAAATAAATAGGGTTGGTAGTGAAAGATCGGAAGCAAGACTTGATGGTTCTGATAGTAATTTAATAATGGTTGACAAATATACAATTGGTATCGCCGTAGCGACGTTACGTAACAAGTAAATGTCCCGAAGGTTTGTGCGTGACGTTCCCGGAATAAACGCAGATATTACATTCCTCCTTAACTTTGAATTAGAAAATGACTTTATAAATGTAAATTAAAATGTGTAAAATAAAGTTTGATTACATTAAGTAAAGTATCACAGTCTCTGTATTGTTCACTAATGTTTTTGTAATAAAAATAAAATAAAATATAGATGTTCACTTTCTCAATTTGTATAAATTATAATAGTCTCTATTGTTCACTAAATTGCATCTGTCTCCTGGTTCTTCTGCTCTATGTTTCAGTCCTGGTTTCCTGACTTTTCCAAAGTTCTCTTTATCCGCCCCCTCCCGCGCCTGTCTTGCGGGGGGCCCATAATTTTGTATGTCCACTGCCCCCTCCCGCGCATGTCTTGCGGGGGGCCCATTTTCTTCATCTTCCTGTTTCTGTTTTCAGCATACCCTTTGATTTTCTCCTTGCATTGTCTGTCTCTTTCATTTATCTCCTCGTATAAGTTTGAGTGATATCTTCTATTAATCTCCTGCTTAGCTGTTTTAGTGTTTTTCTTTTTTAACTTTGTTATTTGCTGTGTTTTGTTGATGGGTTTTCTAAATAAGTTCACTTCTTTATTTGCTTTTTGGCGTCCTGGTGTGACTTGGTAGTGTTGAAATCCCTTATCAATAGCAAGTTTCTTAGAGTTGAAAATTGGTCCACTGTCTGGTATTCTCAATTGGTTTTTCTTTACAAAAGAACCATCAGTTCTTATCTGTATCATCCCTAGCTCAATCAGAGTGGATTTACTAATTAATGGTGGAGAATTGATTTTTCCTTTTACAACAACGAATTTGTCTCTGTGCCACATGTTTTGTTTCTTATGATAGTTTTAAATTCTCCCTTGATTGGTAATGAATTTTGCAGAGTGCTCAACTTGATTTTACTCTTTTCTAATACTGGATTACCATATGTTTTACTCTGAAATTTTAGAAATTGGTTTTCATCCATTACGTTTACATCAGCTCCACTATCAGGTTCCACCTTCACATCTACGTCGTCTATTCTTACCGTCACTGTTTTGTCCATATCTCTTATGCCTTGTACGGTCTTTACCTTTCGTATTTTCATTATATGTTTGATCGTTTCTCCAAAATCAGTGGTCTCGCTAGCCCAAAATAGAAGGGCGCCGCGCCCTGGGTGCCCTCAGCCGCGCCCTGGGTGCCTTCATCCGCGCCCTTCTGCCCTGACGTCTTTTTCCAAAATTATCTTGTGCCGTTTTGGTAAAATTTTGTTTCATCGATTTCTGATCTCCAAGTTAATTACATATTTGACACCTGTGTGATTGCCCCCATGTTAATCATGTCATTACAATCAATTACAATGATAAAGACTTCAAAGGTGTTAATAACTAGGTAATTTAATTAGGACAATGTATCTTTTTGTCATACTTTTGATGAATGTGTCAGCGAGTGTGTTTAGCTTGGGTCGGCATTTTCGATCTCCAAGTCACAATGGAAGAGCGTATATAAATGAAGACTTTCATGACTTTAGAATTGAATTTAAGTCATCAAAATAAAACTATGCCTTTACAGAAATGCCTTCCATCTCAACTTGTTAGCGACAAGCACAGTTTTTAATTAACCCAAACGTGGTGGAAATTGATTTTGTAGTTACTTCCCCTGTTTTAGCTTATTACAAATTTGTGCTCTAAAAATATTATCTAGTATCAAAAAAAGGAATAAATTACCAATTGAATATATAATAACATAATAATGTTACCTTAAAGATATTAACTGTCTTTGAACATATTAAAAAATATATATTGCAATTTCTACTTGATAATTATACTTTTAGCAATCCATGTTCTAAACATTGTTAAATTAGTAATGCTCTCAGCTTCATGTATAAATATGAAAGTGTTTGACGACCTTGACTGGCTTTTCAACACATATTCTTTGATAATGGTTAGAGTGAAGTTAAACTGTAACAACATAATATGTTGGTGAAGATGTACTATATCATTCATAACTACACACACAATGAAATAAAGACTATAGTTGAAAAGCATCTTTATTTAAAAAAAAACACATATACAGTAAAAAAAAAAAGAGATTCGTTAACTTGTGATACACACAGAAACGTAGACAAAAAAATTAGCAGTGCCTTTTCTTATCATAAAAAGTGCCCTGCCCTCCACTGGCACCCTGCCCCTTTTGATTTCTAGCTAGAGCACTGAAAATAATCTTCATCTTCATCATAATCTGATATATCTGTATTCGAATCCGTCTCAATTTTTTCTTCTGTTGTTTTCTTCACACTTCTTCCTTCTCGTCTAAAATTGCCAGCTCTGTACTGTTGTTTTTTCTTTTCCGCTCTGCATACTGATGCAAAATGATTATATCTGTCACAGTTTCTACATTGTTTACCATATGCCGGACATTTGTTCCCCTCACCATGATCAAATCCACAATAACCACAATTTTCTTCATCATCATGTGCCCTATAGTTTGACCTGTTGCTTTGAATTTTATTTGCTGAAAACGTACCGATGTCTCTGGGATCTCCTTTCATATCCTTCATCTGTAAACATGTGTCTTCCATCTGTCCTGCTTCTTCCACAAATTTATCTAAATTCCATCCTTTGCTTATAGCCCTCTTTATCAAATCCTGATTGGTTATGGTTTGAATACAATGTTCCAATATTCTTTCATCGCATGTAGCTTCAAACTCACACTCATGTGCCTTTTCTCTCAGTCTCATTACATATGTTACTGTGTATTCATCTTTAAATGGCTTCATTTTTAAAAATAAATACCTGGCATGATGTTTGTTCTTCTTTGGCAAGTAGTATTTGTTCAATTTGTTCTTTAAGACTTTATACTCATCTTCTCCTTCTTCATCTCTTAGGCTTCTTTCTAATCTTGATATATCTTTTCCTCCATAAATGATTAATGCATCCTTTTTATCTGCAGGTTCTGTTATCCTGAAATATCTAAATTCCCTCTCTATACTTTCCATCCATTCTTCCCAATGTTTTCCTGTCGATATCTGATCATCCGACTGTATAAACGGTTGTGATCGTAAATTTCTAGTTTCCGTAATTACCGTTATCTGCTGGGGCTCTCCTCGGTCCATAATCTCTATTGTATCAATTTCTTCTTTAAATTCCTTGTTTTAGCACTTTCTTCTTTCAATTGTGTTTCCGGTAAATTTTCGCTTTATTTACGCTGCTAAACACTGCTTTCTTCTTTGTTTTTAATCCTCGTCGCCATTGAAAGATCGGAAGCAAGACTTGATGGTTCTGATAGTAATTTAATAATGGTTGACAAATATACAATTGGTATCGCCGTAGCGACGTTACGTAACAAGTAAATGTCCCGAAGGTTTGTGCGTGACGTTCCCGGAATAAACGCAGATATTACAGGTAGGTTGGTATTTCCATTTTATTTTTTGCGCCATGATTTTGAGTTGTGCGGTCCATCTCGCCGTGGTCCGAGTTGTCCATGGGCCGAGTTTACCTGTATTTTTAATGATTGGATTATTTCCCTTTGTTATTGTTTGGAAAAAATGGCAGCAAAATGTTTATTTCATCACACGAGTCGCGAATTTCCTTAAAACAGCTATCATATTCATGATTATGAACAATTCGATGTATCAGGCAACACTATCTTCACTTTTAAAAAGAGTTCAGTTTATTTTTCACTTTACGACTGAAATAAAATGGCTATAAAGGGTCGGCGCTCAAAATAGGGTCGGTCAGGTAATGGTAAACAGACATATATGTATATTTTTTTTTGGCCTTACACTTACTTAATTACAATTAAAACTTTACAGTGAGCAACCATGAACTGAACAGGAGAGAACATAGTTTTGCAAAAAATCAACTGCCGAACTGGATCTTTATTTATTGTGTAAATAGACACCAAGCCCCCTATTTAAACCCAAAAAAATCTGTAGATTGATTTTCTTTTTTCACACATGGATAACAACAAACACTGTGTGCGTCTACTTACAAATATTTTGGTTTGCTTCCTTCGTTTTTCAAAACATGTTGGAATTGCTTCACAGTCACAGATCAATACATTTTTTTTTAAACTTTCACACTCGCATTATCTAGGTTAGATATAAATTCAAGCTATAAAATGAATTAAACAATCGACAATTAACCTTTAAATGCTACAGTAGCTGATGAAGACCCTTATCCTTTTAAATAATGTACAACTTTTGAATAAAACAATAAATTTACTTTTTACGAACTTTCTTGTCACCTGTCCGCCATTTATATTTTCCTTGCCAACATACCCACAATGCAACGTGGTTTACACTTTGACCTTATTTCAGATAAGGTCATATATTATTAGCTACGGCTATTGCTACGTGTATATATATATTTGATAATTGATGATTGATGGAAATTTCTAATTCGTTTCATAATTGTAGGTTTAGCTAGTTGTTTTCTGTAGTTGTTTCAGATTTAATTCATTTTCATTTTAGAAGTCATCAATCTGTAAGAATCCATGACAAATCGCTCCACTGACAAATCGCCCCACTAACAAATCGCCCCTCACCTAATCGCCCCATTTTTTCACCAACTCGCCCCACTTCCTAAAAAATTCCCCCATTTTTGTTTACCAACTCGCCCCACTTATGAAAAGGGTGAAATACAATTAAAAATAGGTTGGCTAACTTACCCCACTTACGAAAAGTGTTAAAATCCAACTGAAATAAGTAAGGTCTGTCAACTCGCCCCACTTATGGAAAAAGATGCTATCGAAATGCATTTTATATATATTTTTTTTGTTGAAATAAAACAGAAAGAAGTTAGCACCAGCATTTATGTGACGTATTTTTAGAAATGCATTTTATATATATTTTTTTTGTTGAAATAAAACAGAAAGAAGTTAGCACCAGCATTTATGTGACGTTTTTTTAGTGTTTAAGCCATGAAGCTGCGGCAAAAAGTGAATACATGACACACGCTTATTGTAAATGAATGAATGGGCATTCTCTTTGATATTCACTTGAAAGTAACATTTGCCTTTCATTGACTCCTCTTTAGTGTAACTGTTGCATTATTCTTAATTCAAAGCCAAAACTAACCAATCCGGTAAGTGCTAGGATAGCAAATTGCTGTTAATTGAAATCCTTCAATTATTATGATATATCGCATTATGATACAATTAACAGGTTTCTTTTCAATTGTTATGCAAATTACTAAGCTTACAAGAATTAAGTTATTCTCCAACAATACGAAAATTATACTTAGAATTATAATTTCAGAAAGTGAATCATTATTTAATTTCAAGAATAATAGTTTATGAATGAATGATCGAAAGGAATACATAAGGTTATGTTCATTAATATATATGTTTACGCCACGAATGTTTCAAATGCAATTAAAATGGTAAAACTTAATTTTAAAAATAGATTATCATTAAAAACAAAAAGTACAATTACGTTTATGCAATCCTTAAAAAATTGAAATAACCATTCAAGTTATCATAATTATCACTGTGAAATTTATGCAAAAGATCTAAAATTTCATGAAAAACACATAAAACAGTTTGTATTCATATTTAAAAATTAGGTATTTCATCAGAAAAGTTCTCAGATTTATATATTGATTTTGGTGTTAATTATAGCTGAGGGTTTGGATGGGGTTAAAGATTAATGCCCTTAAAAATGGAGATAAGAGAATAACGGGGAAAAAAATGAAGATTAGAGAAATGCGTGGTCTAATTTTTTGAAGATTAGAGAATAAAGGGGTGAAAACTTACAGAATAACAGACCCCCCATCCAGACCCTCATAGCTGGGAACAGTTAATATATATGTTCCTGATAACCCAATCGCTTTTGATATCATAAAAGTATGGCCGAAACGAACAAGATCGAATCAATCAAGACCGAAACGTCTTATTTCCAAAATATTTCCTTTCTGTTTTGAGAAATATAATGGCTATTTAAGAAAAGTCGTTTCGACAATACTTTTATGTACGAAAACGACCAAGATCGAATCAATCAAGGCCGAAACGTCTTATTTTTTCGAAATTTATATTTCCTTTATCACCTACTATATGGATATCTGAATACGCTTACCGAAAAAAAAAATGAAGTAGGATAAGCAGAGAGGGCGAAAATCTCAATCAGATTGAACAAATTACAAGAAGGTACAGAAAGTATTTCTTATAATATTCGTCACAAGTTTAAAATTGTAATAGTAAACACAATTTGAGTCTGCGAAATTTTACTTGGTGACTAGTTTATGATATAAAGTTGACGACTTTAAAAATCGAGAAATTAAAATTGGTAATTTTAGTCGGAAGAGCATCAGTTATTTAAGGAACAAAATGAACATGTGACACATATTTCCAAAACCTCACCAAAGTACATCCTTTCTCTAATCGATGAATACAACCGGTGCCGCTGTTTATTTTAAGGGTATTCCACTTATTCGTTGCGGGGTTATTAATTGTCACCAACATTAATATGTTTCTATATTCGGTGAAAAGCTCATTAGATCTTATGTTGTAATATGTTTGTCAAATATGCCGATTCAAAATAAAGTTTTACTTACTCTGGGACCATTATACTCACAGCTTATTTACTTAAAGTCTTTCTTCTTCTTTTTCTTCCAGGTAAGGAACCGAATTCAATATTTGAATGTATAAGGTCCCGTGAAAACTATACGAAGTGTCGAACAACACAGAACATTGTCTCTTTGCTAATTACAGGTTAAAACATGTTCCGGGTCAACTGCTGTTGCTGATGTTGTCAGTTAGTTCAAGTCTCTGATGGTCCTTGGAAAAAAATATTGGCCGAAGGCGTCTGTTGTAGCCCCTTCTTGAAAGAAGCGGATGTTAGAAGCCATTACTTCGGTGTAGACATGAATATCAATTATATGGTCATTAATACAAGAACAATATAGGAAAAAGTATTAAAAGCTTGTGGTTATGTGACCTGACCAACATCGGCAATGACCTGCATGGCCGACGAAAAGTCCTAATTTCTTTCTTATTTTACTTAAATTCTTAAATTTTGATCCATAATTAATAAGATATTTAAAAAAAAAAACTCATGAAAAACATACTTTTTGGTGGGTAAAAACTTGACCTAGCTGACAAATTAACGTTGGCGGACAGAAAGTGACTTAGTCAAAGGACAAAAAGACACAAAGGATCAGTATACAATTGTTTGAATATTAAAGAGAGAGATCTTAAAATATTTACTTGTTAGTTTAGGAAATAAAAGCTCATTAAACTAGATAAATTAAGATTTTATTGAATTATAATCATTATATTTTCTTAACATCATGCAGTCGTTTAAGTCAGGGACTTTCTATTGTCCATTGTCTATAGTATAGAAAGTCCCTTTTTAAGTACCAATCCATTTTTTTTCTTTTTTTTTTATTTTATCCCTATGTCTGTGACTTTCGATCTGTCCTACATTGTCAGCTTATATTTTATGAAAATATTTTAAAATATTTTAAAAATATTTATTTGTTTTTATGAAAGAGCATTCCTCATATATATAAGTAATTATTTACTGTTCTGAAAATATTAAAAAATTTCGAGTCAACCGAGTTCGAGACAACGAGAGTTAACTGTATGTGATTTTAATTACTGTCATCACAAACTATACTTATTTATGGCTTATTTCACACCTTATGTTTGTAACCTTATAATTGTGATTAAACGTCATTAAAAAGTATGATAATGTTTTGATAATGGGTGATTTAAACTTCAATATGCTTGATGACAATAAAAGCTCAACTTTAAATGATTCTTGTGATATTTTCTGTATTAAAAACATAATTAATAAAGCAACATGTTATAATAGAAATTCGAAACCAACTCTTCTTGATGTAATTTTAACTAATCAAGAAAATAAATGTGGTAAAAGATGTAATTTTGGATGTGGCTTAAGTGATGTTCACAACCTGATTGGGGTTCAAATAAAATGTGAACGACCTAATATCAAACCAAAATACAGAAAATGTAGAAGTTTTAAAAATTTTGATGTAAATGATTTTTTATCTGATTTGAATGAGTTAAATTGGGATGTTGACCCTCATAATAACATAAATACTGAGTATGAAAACTTCAACAAGAAGTTTATTGAAACAGCAAATAAACATGCACCCTTTAAAGAAAGAAAAATACTATCTAAACAGATACCATACATGAACAAACAGTTAAAATCTGCAATTTATAAAAAGAAAATGCTGTACAACAAATTTCAAAAAATGAATAACAGCAAGACATGGGATGCATACAAAACACAAAGAAATTTTGTCACTAAACTTAAAAAACAATCCATAAATAGATACTTCATAGAACGCTGCACAGGTGGTCCTAAGTCGAAAGATTTCTGGCCAACAGTTAAGCCATTCCTTACAAACAAAGGATGCACCAGCCAAAAAGAAACCATACTGCAGGAAAACAACAAAATCATCACGAACCAACAAGAAATATCTGAAATTTTTAATGACTTTTTTGTTAATGTTGCAAAAAACATTGGTGACAACAACATACAGGTGAATGACAAACACCCAAGTATAGAAGCTATAAGTAATAAATACTCAAATGGGTCAACATCAAATAAACTTATTTTTCAGCCTATAAATGAGGAATTTGTTTCTAAAAGAATTGGTAAAATAAACGTTAAAAAGGCTACTGGTATAGATGGTATATCACCAAAAATTTTACACGCTGCTAAACCTGTAGTGATTAAACCTATCACTCAGCTTGTAAATTTATCATTATCCACTTCCATTTTTCCAGACTCATTAAAAATTGCCCAAGTGGCACCTGTTCACAAAAAAAAACAGTGTTCTTGAAAAGGGTAATTATAGACCAGTTAGTGTTTTACCTGCTATATCTAAAATTTTTGAAACAGCCATAGAAAATCAACTTACTAAATACTTTGATGATATTTTCGACCATTTTCTTGCGGCATTTCGAGCTGGTTATGGCTGCCAGTCAACATTACTCAAAATTTTGGAAGATTGGAAAAAGGCACTGGATAACAATAAATATTTAGCGGCAATATTAATGGACCTAAGTAAAGCCTTTGACTGTCTCCCACATGATTTACTTCTTTTGAAATTGGAAAAATATGGCCTTAGTCCATCTGCTCTGGAATTACTCAAAAGCTATCTGACTGCAAGAAAACAGTGTGTAAAAATAGGCCAGAGTATCAGTCAAATGCAAGATATATATAAAGGTGTTCCTCAGGGATCTATACTAGGCCCTGTATTATTTAATGTTTTTATAAATGATATTTTTCTTTTTGTCAAACACTGTGATTTATACAACTATGCTGATGATAACACCCTCTCAAAAACAGGTACTACTTTGGAATCAGTTATTAAACCCTTAGAGGAAGACAGTAATTCCCTAATCTCATGGTTCTCTTTCAACAAAATGCAGGCAAACCCAGAAAAATTCCAGGCAATTTCCATAGGCAAAAAAACACACACCCAAAATATTACTTTCAACCTAAATGGATTCAACATAAAATGTGACGACGAAGTGAAACTTCTCGGTGTAACAATAGACTTTAAACTGGATTTCAACACTCACATCTCAAATATTTGCAAAAAAGCTGCACGACAACTAAACGTTTTAAAAAGAATTGGCACTCATCTCACCAGACTTTCAAAACTTACAATATACCACTCATTTATCATGTCAAACCTCAGCTACTGTCCTCTTACATGGCACTTCTGCAGTGAACAAAACACAAAGAAAATAGAAAAAATACAAGAAAGAGCACTCAGATTTATTTATGACGACTACACAAACTCTTACAATACACTTCTTGAACAATCTAAGCTACCAGCACTAAAAATCAGAAGATTGAGAACCATGGCATTAGAGACATATAAAATAATAAATAAATCAAGTCCAGAATTCCTACATAATTTAGTAAATATTAAAGAAAATTCATATAACTTCAGGTACAAAGGCATAGCAGATATACCACGGCCAAAAACAACAAGGTATGGTAAGAAAAGCTTTAGTTATGAGGCAGCAAAACTCTGGAACTCCTTGCCAAATGAGGCAAGGAGCTTATCAACTTTTGGCCAGTTCAAAAATTTTATCTCCACCTGGTGTTTTTCAGAAAAATGTACATGCAGTTCTTGTAAATAATGTACTTACTTGCTGCCCCATAACTTGATCTCGAAGCCTGCTGTTTGTTTGCTTTTTTTATGTTTTTATCTTTTTGCAGTTATTTTTATTTTTTATTTAGCCATTTATTTCTTTTGCTTATGCATTACCTTTGCTATAGCTGCATGCAGTCTTTAGTTTGTGCTTAAAGTGTTTAAGTTTGCATGTGCTACTCTTATATAAATACTATGTGCTACTATATATGTGCTGATATTAGACATTTGTTTTAATATATCTTGCTTAGCTTTTATTCTGCATGTGCTATCTATGTATTAATATATATGTGTGATGTCTGTATGTTTGTGTTGTATGTGTATCTGATGTTATTACATGTATGTTTTGTTTATTAATATCAGTCGGTTAAAGAGCTCTTAAGAGCTCATGTTCTTTGTTATTATGTATATATGAAACCCCGAATTTAAATAAAGATTACTTTAAACGTGTCATAATGACCGGTAATTGATATACAACATAATCTACATCACAGTTAAATACAATACACGATATACCACATAATACCATAAAAAGTACAAATAATGCGCTTTGAATATGCGTTCTCAGACCTGAGACTACTATAACACATGTTATAGTAGACTCAGATTAGACCTAACGAGTTTTACCAGAGACATATATATGTCTCTGGTTTTACCAATTTTTTGGGGTCTTATTTGATAAAAACCTAACCATTCAATCTAATGTTGTTTTCTTTAATTTATTTCGGCGATTTCCGATAACACCAAGCTTTAGTTTAGGTAGCAATACACAGTTAGAAGTTTAGTTTCGCATTATGGCCCCTGTGAATTTTTTAAATATGAAAGTTTTTGTACAATAAAATTGATTTTTAGGTAATTGAAGAATAATTTATCCTTCTTAGTGGGTTTATATGAACATTTAGATTGATTTTAACATGTTTTATAGGCCATTTCAATGATTGACAGTCCGTATTTTCCTATCCGTACCGTTCATAGGTCCATAAATTATTGTAGTGTTTATCAACAAAGATTTTGCGCTCGATCTTTTCAATTCAATTTTATGGAAAAACGAGCAGGAAGACATATGATTTTTTTTGGACCACTTGATAGATATAAACCTATGGATTCAGGAAAGGTATCACTGTAATTCATTGAAATTTTCCTTTAGCCCTAATTTTGGAGACTTTTGTGACATGTTCACCCCCCTTTTTTGCTATATTTTGTATCTAAGAAATGCAGATTGTTGCCATGGTTACACCCAAAAGGGATTATATTTCACCCTTATGACCATTAGAAATCAAATCTATGGAAGATTCTCTTTCTACAAGTATATACATGCATAACACACATATAAAGCCTTCTTTGTTAGACAGGAGGGGAAAGGGGGTGTTTAAAAATTATGAGTGTCAATTTTAAGTTTTTTTCCTAACTGTGTATTGCTACCTTATGGCATTTGACAAAGCAAATAATTGCCTTTTTTTCAGACAAACATACCACAAAACTATTGATATTTAGGTTATAGATACAATTCTAAGGAAGAAACAACCTTTAGTATGACAATGTATGTTAGTTTTGTTGTTTATTGTCCTTAGCAACCAATATAGACATTTTGACACATAGACTTGGTTCCGTTATTAATTGATACTTTATTGGCTACCCCTTGGAAAAGAAGATTGTGCGTTATGTAGAAACCTTAGAAGGGAACGCTTTATATTTTTTCATGCGACTAAATCAAATTTATTATTTTAGCAAGTATAAAGTCACAAGTTAGCATGAATTAAGCCCAATTTTTTCCCCGCTGTTATAAATAAATTCAGTATTGACTAAATTTTAACCAAGGCCTTGGTATGGTAATACACAACAAAATTGACATTCTAGAGCTTTAAAATAGCTTTAACTTGTAAAAGTTGTCTACTGTTAAGGTTAATTTAGGTTTTTAAACAAGGAAAGACAGGCTTAGAAGGTATAGTTTTAGAAAATTGACTAAAAAAGGAGAAAATGCACTTTGACATGGCATGTTTCATAAAATCACTTTTTTGTTGCATTTCAGTGTCAACTGCTAACCTTCATAAAATATTTATTTCTGAACCGATTTTCAAAACTAGCAGGCGAAAATGCTCGTTTTAACTAGTAGAAAACAGAAATCCATTTAAAGTGGAATTGGGAAAAAAAATGTTAATCCTTAAGGTAGCAATACACAGTTAGAAGTTTAGTTTCGCATTATGGCCCCTGTGAATTTTTTAAATATGAAAGTTTTTGTACAATAAAATTGATTTTTAGGTAATTGAAGAATAATTTATCCTTCTTAGTGGGTTTATATGAACATTTAGATTGATTTTAACATGTTTTATAGGCCATTTCAATGATTGACAGTCCGTATTTTCCTATCCGTACCGTTCATAGGTCCATAAATTATTGTAGTGTTTATCAACAAAGATTTTGCGCTCGATCTTTTCAATTCAATTTTATGGAAAAACGAGCAGGAAGACATATGATTTTTTTTGGACCACTTGATAGATATAAACCTATGGATTCAGGAAAGGTATCACTGTAATTCATTGAAATTTTCCTTTAGCCCTAATTTTGGAGACTTTTGTGACATGTTCACCCCCCTTTTTTGCTATATTTTGTATCTAAGAAATGCAGATTGTTGCCATGGTTACACCCAAAAGGGATTATATTTCACCCTTATGACCATTAGAAATCAAATCTATGGAAGATTCTCTTTCTACAAGTATATACATGCATAACACACATATAAAGCCTTCTTTGTTAGACAGGAGGGGAAAGGGGGTGTTTAAAAATTATGAGTGTCAATTTTAAGTTTTTTTCCTAACTGTGTATTGCTACCTTAACAGGAAATATTTCGAGAAAGTACACTGTAATAACAGCATTTCATCATATCATAAGAAAACAATATAATTAGTAAGATTTTGGAAACATGTTAATTTAGTAATATTAGTTAAAAACTTTGACGAATCACAGTTCATTTCATTAACGATAGTTGGTGTACGCCTGTGTGTGTGTATGTTTGTGTATAAGATGTTATTATAAATAAGTTTGTTTTCATTGCTTTATGTATCATGTATACTTCTGTACCGTTGTACCTAATATGGTTTATGAGAATAAAGATTATAACAATAACGATATTTATTTAAAACAACAATCAGTTTTTCATATGAATGTGAAAGAAAGGAAATTATTTGATGAGCTTAAATACCCGAATGAAGTTATGATAACTGTATTAAAGTAGCATAACACCATAAAAACAAAAACAAATTCTCGGGATATATCAGTTTGTTTTGGGGATATCACGTTTTTTCTTGTATTTCTCGGGAAATCGTGGTACCGGGTCATTTTCATAAATTTTCGGTTACAAAACTTTGATTTTTTTGAAAAACTAAGGATTTATTTTCTTATCTAAGGAATAGATTACCTTAGTCATATTTGGCACAACATTTTGTAATTTGGGTCTTCAGCTTGGTATTAGTTTGGCTTTATACTATTTTGATCTGAGCGTCACTGATGAGTCTTAAGTAGACGAAACGCGCGTCTGGCGTATTAAATTATAATTCTGATACCTTTGATAACTATTCAGTTACCTCTGGTCCGTATTGTTTGGCGTCAGATATTGGTGCCGATCTTTCCCAGATTTATCATTTTACATATTAATGTTAAAAATTAATTTGTAATAATGTTTAATGCACTGTACCAAAAAAGATTAATAATAATAAAATCTCTGTACCAATAAAATGAATCATTGGATATATATAAATATAACCCAAAATTGTTTTCATTGGAACAAATTAATTTGTATTTGGATATTAACTAGGGTATCGTGATACCGTGAAATACTGATAGCTCGGTCCAGTAACATAAATATTAAGTTAAGATATACTGTTCACAGCTCGGTCAAAAACAAACTCGGACTATAACATATTATCTCATAAATTCGTATATAATTTTTATGTATAAAGGAGTAGGTCCGGTAAGGACCGATTTTGGCCTCAAATTTCAGGTTCATCTGACGAAAGATTTTGACCACTTTTTAAACACTTAAGTGTCTATTTTATTTGAATTAATTAGTTTATGTGAAAGATTTTAACAGATTTAGTCATTAAAAACGATCTGATTCAAGGTCTAATATGAAAAATCTACCTAATATGCCGAAAAATGTCACTTTTCAGATGGTTTTTGGTAAAAATGAAAATGGCCGCATCCGTGTTCATCCTCAACCTTTATATATGTTATGTATTATCATAAAATACAACTTACATTTTAATATAAAGGATGAACACGAATGCGGCCACTTTCGTTTTACACGAAAACCGTCTAAAATTTAACTAAAATGCTAGAATTATGAGGATTTCAGTAATTTAGCATGACTTAATGGTGGTAGTACCGGATATATGTGCATTGTATTGTCAAAAACAGCCCATATTTATGTAGCAGAAGCATTCTACTGTCCAATAAATAACTAAAGGTTTACATTTTAACAATTTTGTAAAACTGTTATATTTTGGGGCCAAAAAGGGGTCTTACTGAACCTACTCCTTTGTTTTTTAATGTCAGAAAAAACCGTTTACAACACAATCTACTACAGCAACCGTATTCCGAGTTTGTTCAATTTATTTCTGCATATAAATAATCAAGGCCGAGTTTGTTATAGTCCAAGTTATCAAGCAGCGAATAAAATCATGTCGTACCCACGAATTATAGTTAACCCGTACCAATGTAAACTCGTACCAACGTTAACTCGTACCACTAAAAAATAACTCGTACCAATGTAAACTCGTACCACTGCTAACTCGTACCAACTTATTTAAAAGCATTTGATTGGTGTTTAATTATGAATATATACTGTTATTTTTCTCAATACCTCTTAATAAAATTGAGAATGGAAATGGGGAATGTGTCAAAGAGACAACAACCCGACCAAATAAATAACAACAGCAGAGGGTCACCAACAGGTCTTCAATGTAGCGAGAAATTCCCGCACCCGGAGGCGTCCTTCAGCTGGCCCCTAAACAAATATATACTAGTCCAGTGATAATGAACGCCATACTAATTTCCAAATTGTACACAAGAAACTAAAATTAAAATAATACAAGACTAACAAAGGCCAGAGGCTCCTGACTTGGGACAGGCGCAAATATGCGGCGGGGTTAAACATGTTTGTGAGATCTCAACCCTCCCCCTATACCTCTAACCAATGTAGAAAAGTAAACGCATAACAATACGCACATTAAAATTCAGTTCAAGAGAAGTCCGAGTCTGATGTCAGAAGATCCCAGATAGCAAACATGTGTTGGGCCAATATTGGCATTCTGTTGGCAACATTGTTGGGCCAATGTTGGAAAAATATGTTGGGCCAACGTCATTTTGCTCATCGGCCCTCAGTTGGCCCAACATGTTGGGTCTTTGTTGGCCCAACATCAGTATGCCAACAAGGTTAACTATTTGCCAACAATCTGCCAACAATGTCAACTATTTGCCAACAGTCTACCAACGTCGTCTAGTTTTAAATTTATGTTGGACCAATGTTGGTCGAACAGTAGTATGCCAACGATGGCCTCAGTCTGTCAAACATGTTTTTCAGGCATTTGATATTATGTATTAAGAATTATTTAGTTCTAGTATATAATGTATATTATCGCTATTTTGTGCATTTTTCTTTTGATCTTTTTTTGTGATAATTTTCATATCATGCTTCTCGCTTGAGATGGAAAAATTATGAAACTAAGGAGGCCACGTGGCGTTGCTAACGAAATTGACATGAAATTGACAACGTCGTCATAGGTAAAATAGCGATAAACAGATTATCATTGGTCATCTCAACTCGATTGCTTTTCTCACTTTCGCTGTACCAGCTCAAGCGAGAAAATCAATCTCGTTGAGCATATAATCTATAATTATATTGGCAGGTCAATCCCGGCTGTCATGTGGAGAGTATGATATTACACTCGTGTCAAATGAGCAGCTGAGTTCAGTTGATTAGTTAAACAACTTGCAGAAACTATATTCAAATTTTATTTGTTTTTTTGGGCTGGTTTTAAGTATTTTTTGTTTGTGCATAAAATTATTCAATCATTAAGATAAATACATTTAAATGACTACACAGATTTGAAAATATTAGATAAAAAGAATGAAGAGCACATTTTTTGGTTCGCACTTTGAAATAATATCTATAAAAAAATAAAAAAATCTGTGGTATAATACGGGGAGATAAGAACTTAATACGTTGGCATATTGTTGGCACAATGTTGGCTCATATTTCAATATTGTCATGAAATATCAATGATATGTTGGTTTTTTTTTTTATAAATATACTGTTTTAAAAACTTTTGAATTATTCAAAATATTAAGAATTTTCTAGCTCTTGGCACAGACGGTTTAAAATAGTCCTATTTGGGAAGACTTTATTATTTGATTTTTTACTAAGTCCTCAATGCCCTTCAAACACAATCTATATTCTCTACGATAACATAGAATCATTCAAATAAAGTTCGAATAAAATTGGTTCAGTAGTTTCAGTCAGAAGATCTTACACTGAACCAATGGATAACGTAAGTCAAATATCGTTGGGCAAGCTACTTTAAAAATAACAGTTGGTAAGAAAATGTTGGGCCAACATTGGGCCAATAACACAAAAATGACAGTTGGTGGAAAGTCGTTGGGCCAACAAGGGGCCAATAGTGTCAAAATAACTGTTGGCTGAGTTCTGTTGGGCCAACAAGGGGCCAATAGTGTCAAAATAACTGTTGGCTGAGTTTTGTTGGGCCAACGTCGGTTTCTTGTTGTGCTGCCAACGCCAACTATTTACCAACTGTGCCAACCAACCACCAATGTTGGCCACAAAGTATTGCTATCTGGGATGTAACCAAAGAAAATAAACAAAATGACAATAATACATAGGCTTAATGGTAGTACTTTTTTTTTTTTATTAATTTTAGAAAGAAAAAACACCACAAAATGTTTTTTTAATGGTACGACTTCCCAGTGGTACGACTTTAAGTTGGTACGAGTTAACTTTTTTGGTACGAGTTAACATGGTACGAGTTTCCGTTGGTACGAGTTAATTTGCTTCCGTACCCACACACATGTACAACTTCCAAGTGTAAACGCAGGACTTCGGGAATGTTCGGAGAGCCGACAACCTTGCTTCGGAAGTTGACACATGTATAGTTCTATCGATAGAAATTATTAGTAGTACTTATACGTGTGCGTGGGTCTCACTAATTAGCGACAACAAGCGTCAAGAAGTGACAACAAGCGTCAACAAGCGACAAGAAGCGACAACAAGAATTATTTTAGCGACAACAAGCGACAAGAAGACTATTTAGCGACAAGAAAACATTTTTTTTTATTAGATATAAAGAAATTTGTATTTAATGTTTTTTTTATAAATATACGAGCAGATATGTCTTATTAAAATGGTTTATTATATAGATAGACGAAGAAATGAAACATTTGTGAGGAAGAAAGAGATTTTGAAGTTTATATTAGTATATTGGTAGATGAAGAAATTTAACATTTGTGAAGAAGAAAGAGATTGAGCTTCTTTTTTTTAATTTTTAAATATGAAGAATATGTATAAGATAATGTATGTATCTGTTTTCATCAAAGTCAAAGTATGAATAAACGAATGGAGATATATATGGAGCGGGCATAATGGAATATAATATTTTGATTCATTTGCTTAATACTATGCTCTAAGTGTACTCCCAGGTAGCACAAAACATTTTCAAAACATTTTTATAAGGTTGTATAAATGTCTTATCAAAACGTTGTCAAACAAATATTTTCGTGATGTTATGTGAATATTTTTTCTTTGATTTTTAAAACATTTATTTAAAACATTTTTTGGAAATATTTTTACAATGATGTAAGAATATTCATAAAAATGTTTTCGATAATATTTTTTAAGATATTTTGTATGAATGTTTTATAAATGTTCAGAAGATATGTAGGTTCTACCTCTGAAAAACATTTTAAAAGTATATAAGTAGAACATTCTTAACAATATCACTCCGATGTTTTAAAAATATTTTCTAAAAATGTTTCATGAAACTTCCCTTACTATTTCCTTTGCTCAAGAGGAAAACCCTTATCCCAAGGGATTCAGTTTGACACGGCGATGTGACAAAATAAGTGCGTTTCAATATTTACCCTTGCCCAAGGGGATATCATGAACGGACGTGTCCACTATAGTATAATTATAATACTTCTAATATGCATTTATCGAAGTTCGAGTCGTAACCTTTTTTCCCTTGCACAAAAGGAAATTGAAACCCTGTACCAAAGGGTTCGTTTGATACCGCGCAGTATCAAAGACGTTCTAAGTAACTGATTTATTAATCAAAGGTAAACCGAGTTGCGTTTTAGATTCTAGCAATTGCACAGAGCACGTACTTTTGCGAGAATAATACTGAAATGCTGACAATTTACTTTATACTAAACATAAAAGTTGAATGACTTGAACAGTCAGTTTGGTAGAGCAATGGAAATGCACACGCTATAAAATTGAAACAAAAACAAAAAAAAGGTCAACTTTCCTTTGAAGGATTTATTGAAACAAAAACATGAAATATTATTTCCTTTCTAACAGTATAATTCATTGTTCTTGATAGGAACAACATTAGATGTGGCTTCACCCTAAGGTAATAACAGTACACACAATGTGGAACATTAAATGAGATTAACGAGTCGCGTGGAACATTAAATGAGATTTTCCTCCTGTTTGATTTCAGTTCTTTGTATTTCACAATTTGTGTCAATGTTTTCAGGACAATGATGCACAACTAATTCATTTTGCGAGCTTAATATATATATTGCACGAAAAGAGTTTTAAAAAACAAATTATAAGATAAATAATATGTTCTAAAACACAAGGAAAAGTAATCTCATAATACAATAATTAATACTGGCTGTTATTCATAATAGATGATAAAATATTATGTAAATAATGTCCAAGTTCATTTTTTTATATCTATCAATTTTAACTTTTTTGTCGCTAAAATTATTTTCTTTTGCATATTCTTTTAATATTTATTGCAATAATTAATTTTAATTTAAAAAAAAATGTTTTCTTGTCGCTAAATAGTTTCTTGTCGCTTGTTGTCGCTAAAATAATTCTTGTTGTCGCTTCTTGTCGCTTGTTGACGCTTGTTGTCGCTAAAATTCTTGTTGTCGCTAATTAGTGAGACCGGTGTGCGTTAATAGCCAGAGCCTTTCTTCTATCCAATGGAAAGGCTTTAAAACATTAAGCCCGATGTAAACAAAGCGCTATTTTCGAAAATGGCTGATATATGAAAACAAATGAAACACCTGGTTAATGACAGGTCTCTACGTTGTTATAAGAGAAAAGAAAGGGAAGTTATGAAGATAAAACTTTGCGAGACAAAAACGTTGATTGTTTAACAATTATATAGTAGGCCAATATTAGAAAACTAATAGAATGGCGGAGGATAAACCTGAATACTTGTCGGCAGAAGCACTTCGTAATCGACTGTATCACAGTCTTCGGGATAAAGGGGCTGTAGACACGATTAAGGTATATATTTGAATACACGTAGGCGCAGTTATGAACAAGCAATCCATTAACTTCACGTACGGATTGTAAAACTAAAAAAATCAGGAGAAGAAAAACGTAATTTTTGGTGTGATAAACATGTGTGGACATGTTTCTCGGTGCATACTATAGTGTTTTCTACATGTCTCTGCCCCATATGAGGGTTTGGATGGGGTTAAACGTTTAAAGAATAATGCCCTTAAAAAATAAAGATTAGAGAATAACGGGCAAAAAAAATGAAGTTTAGAGAAAAAAGGGGTTAATTTTTGGAAGATTAGAGAAAAAAGGTGTTATTGTTTTAAAGATTAATTAGAGAAAAAAGGGGTGAAAATTAAATGTTTACAGAATAACAGACCCCCCATCCAGACCCTCCCATATTATTCATAATTTAACCTTAAATAACCCACTACATTTTTGCATAGTTTATATTGATATAAACCCTAGTAATATCAAGTGAAAATACACCTTCATGACTTTAGTCTTTAGTCTTTATTTTTGGCCGAGCGGAACGAGGCAAAATTTTTTTTAATGGGTTATGAAGTCACTGAAGTCCCCAAGAAGCTATAGAACTGTTTAAATCAACCAATATGTAGGATCAAGCAAAAATTTAATTCACATAGTTCAGTATGCATGGTATGTGGTTGCTGTTTTTATGCAGTTAAGCTGCATTATGCGAGCACCCTAGATTTGTGTTCTACCCAATAAATCCTGAAATACTTGCCATTGTTATTATCTAGCTTGTTACTATGTTATATATAATTAATTGAACACTTTTTTAATACTTTTTATTCTGGATTACAAAAAAAATGACCAGAAAAACCTTAAATGATCGTCGATTTATCCAAAAGTTTTAAAGTTACACATAGGAAGTAGTGCTTATTAAAAATCCTTGTGTAGTTCATTATGACTTGTGCTTTTAGCTAAGATGTCAAAGAACAATTGTATGAAATATTTAATCGCCGAAAATCTCTGAAGACAAGCAGTTTAGATTTCCCAAATGACAAAAGTCGTAGGAATATTGTTTGTCATCAATACGTAGTACAACTACGTCAGTAGTCTATTATATAATTCAACTGTTCATGCTGTTGGCGGCAATTTCAAATTAGAAAAAGAAATTTTCGTAGCTTTTCAATTTGGAGGCAGGTGTGCAAATTAGCGGTGGTCCGAGACCTTCCATTTTTGCAAGCGGAATTTCGACTAGGATAGTTGGTTTCTAGCTACGCCCGACGTAGTCGCCTTATATTTGAAAGAAAATAAGAAATTACTTTGCAAACCTTTTCACCATGTTCACCAAAGTCTCCAATTAAACGAGCTAAAAACTTATTTTTATCATTATTTTTCATAACGGCGATGTTCATTTTGTTCAACCGCTAGCTTTATACAGAAAATCGCCAACAAATATTGTATAAATTCGAGTAAAATCATATCTGATTGACAAAAACAACATTGTAAACACATAACAATGGCGGCCGTGAAGACAAAATTTTACAAAATCGGATCCGATTTCTGGAAGCGGATAGAGTAATTCCGGGTTTGACGATCATTTACAAAATAAATCCAAGCAGGTGAAAAAATACATCTATGCATGGTAAATCAATATAAACACTAGTATTGTAAACCAAAAGATATATGTAAAAGAAAGAAAAAGCAGAAAAATATTTTATTCAGAAACTAAAAATTACTTTTTGATAAATTTTAATTTAAAAAGCCAATACAACGTGACAGCTGGGAACAGTATATCTAACAATATACATGTTCATGGTCACAGTCTAAATTTTCTTTAATGATAAATGATGCTAATGCATGTGAGATGCTTTTAAAGTGTAAACATATTACTGCAATTTCGAGGGGTTATTTGTTTTTTCTCAATTTTGAAGGGTCAATTAAAGTAGCTGAAAGTTTCATTCTTTATTTTCACAAATAATGCAACTATACTATATATACCTTAATGTAAGTAAATCATATGATATATAGGTGGCATTCTTTGGGCCACTCTACCCCCTCCTGTTTGATAACTTGGAAACGGTCGAGCTCCCCACCCCTAAACCATATGAGGGGCAGATTATTGGAATTTTTTTTATTAAGCTGAGAATAACCCATGCTTTGCAAATTTAAGGGGGTGCAAGCCCGCAACCCTCCCCAGTCTGAATCCGCCCCTGCATATATTCAAGTATAGAACAATATAATAAATAAAAAATGAAATATAGGGGGAGGCCCTGGAGTTACCCCACCCCTTCCTGTTTGAGAACTTGGAAACGGTCGAGATCCACACCCCTTAACCATATATATTCATGTTTGTGACAATATGAAAAATCAAATGAAATATAGGAAGAGTCGCTAGGGGTCACCCCACCCCTGCTGTTTTAGAATTTAAAAATGGTCGAGATCCCCATCCCTAAACCATATATATTCATGTATGGGACAATATAACAAATCAGATGAAAGATAGGGGGAGTCCCTGAGGTCACTGTTCACCCTCCTGTTTGAGAACTTGGAAATGGTCAAGATCCTAAACCCTAAACCATATATACTCATGTATGGGACAATATAACAAATCAAATGAAATATAAGGGAAGTCCCTGTGGTCATCCCAACCCTCCTGTTTGAGAACTTGGAAACGGTCGAGATCCCCACACCAAAACAATATATATTCATGTATGGATCAATATAACTAATTAAATGAAATATAGGGGGAGTCCCTTGGGTCACCCTACCCTTCATGTTTGAGAACTTGGAAACCGATGAGAACCCTACTCCTAAACCATATATATTCATGTATGGGACTATATAACAAATAAAATGAAATGTAGGGGAAGTCCCTAGGGTCACCCTACCCCCAGTGGCGGATCTTTGATCCCTGTTGTAGTAAACATTTATCTGATTCGTGTCTCATAACTTTTGTACTATAGAACACAAACTGAGTTTTCTTTCCAGGGAAACCAGTCCATTCATACTATTACATGTTCATACTATGTCAAATTGAACTTCTAGCAGTCAAATAAAACCAAGGTTAACTACCAAGTAGAACAACTGCAATCATTGGGAACTTGTACCACTGCAGACTCACCATAAAATATATACATTGATATATGCATTGCTTTTGAAACCTTGATAACATATAAATTATTTGCCTTAATAAATAAATCATTAGATAAACATGAATGTACTATATATGAATGTTTAATGTTGAGGCAACATTGCCACAGTTTTCATAATTACGGTTGCCTTGGTTTTTGGTTAACTGCCTTCAGCGCTTACAGCGCTTTGATTTTTTTAAACTCTTGATCAAGTTAACAACATAATTACTTAATTACAACAATTTACAAATGGAATGCAAAACTAACAGAATTCAGGAGAGCAATCAATGAACAAAAGACAAATAAATAAGAAACATTGATACTGGAAAAAAACGGCTACGCCCAAGACACTCGCTGTGAACACAATTTGATATGAAGACAAGCTTTTGGTTTTGAAATTTCTAACATGAGGTATTTGTCGGAGGGGTCCTGATCCCGAGATCCCGGGCTTAAAAACATGAAATCCTGAGTTGCAGAATTAAAGACATTCATATCCTGAAATCCCTGAATGGAAAAATATATTCCTAGATCCTGTAAGGATCAATCCCCAAATCCTGAGCCGATCTGATCCCAACGTCCCGAAAAAAGGTCCCACCTCCCTCTAATCTCTACCCTACTTCATATTTGCCAAATCATTACTTTCTCTTTCAACAATAAATTTTTATGTCCCATTTATTGGCATTAGGTTTTCTAGTCTGTGCATCCGTGCGTTCATTTGTTGGTTCGTCCATCCGTCTGTCCCGCTTCAGGTTAAAGATTTTGGTCGAGGTAGTTTTTGATGAAGATGAAGTCCAATCAACTCTAAACTTAAATATAGTGCCGATGTGGCATCCGTGTACCATGGACACATTCTTGTTTCCTATGTTTTACTTATTTTAATATATACATTGTATGCAACTGGTATGACCCCTTAAATAGTTAACATTTCAAAGAAAACAGTAGACAGAATACAGAGAGTCTCTATATATTAAAATTGTATAACCGTAGTTTACATGTAGATAAACACGAAAAAATAATTGTCCTCGCTAATGTTATGTTTATCTTTTTAATACTGGTTAATGAAATCATTACAGTGTGTACTGGCTGGTCATTATCATGGCGTATGATACGATTTTGACACGCCTACATAGCTAATGAATATGCATGACTATAGATAAGAACAGCACGTGTAGCCAAAAAGGAGAGTTGTAGATTTGTAGCATAACTGTACATATGTAGTTTAGAAAATAGAAAATAGTTACAAAATTATAGTTATTATTAATAGTATCCGAACAAGTAAAAGACGTAAAACACGGATCTATCACTAAGGAATTAAAATAGTTGTTAACAAACCATTTGTTTTTGTGATTATCAAGGCTGAGTTATTTATTTTCATAATCATCCTGCCCCTAAAATTGCAATAAGAGGGTGATAATGGGGGTACCTTCAATGCCTTCATGACGAATAACAGTAATTAACCATAACCATTGACATTATCATTAATTTTTGATGCATAATGATAAAATGTGCACTTTCTTTAAGATGAAAAAAAAAATAGAATGATTTTGATGAATCAATTAAATTTTATCAAAAAAAACAACAACAGTGATGATATTTATTTGGGACCTCTGACGAATCACGTTAAGGATATTTTGACAAATCAAAGTGAAATTTGATGCTAATGGTAGCCGAAAATGACCATTTGACGCTTGACAGTAATTTTAAAGCTACTACTACCCTCCATTAGTAGCCTCCAAGTCCTTTTTATGTCTTAACTCTGACTGATAACATACATGTAGCACGTCTGCTTTTCGCTCCTTTTAAATGCATGGTATATCTGTCAACAGATTTCAGATGTATAATAAATATTCCACTTTTTTTTCAGAGCCAGTTGAGAAACAAAATAGTTGAAGAATTACAACAGTCTTATAAAGGTCACTTATCGGTCAGAGATCTCAAACTGCCAGATGAAGGATCTTTACTACACAGAGCAGCTAACAGTCTAGTCGCCGATCACCTTAGGAGTTGTCAGTATGATTACTCATTTAGTGTGTTCCTTCCTGAAAGTAGAACAGCTAAGGACAAGGTCAGTATAAATAGGTCAATACTACACAGCTCACAGTCGAGTCAATGATCACCTTAGGAGTTGTCAGTATGATTACTCATTTAGTGTGTTCCTTCCTGAAAGTAGAACAGCTAAGGACAAGGTCAGTATAAATAGGTCAATACTACACAGCTAACAATCTAGTCGCCAATCACCTTAGGAGTTGTCAGTATGATTACTCATTTAGTGTGTTCCTTCCTGAAAGTAGAACAGCTAAGGACAAGGTCAGTATAAATAGGTCAATACTACACAGCTAACAATCTAGTCGCCGATCACCTTAGGAGTTGTCAGTATGATTACTCATTTAGTGTGTTCCTTCCTGAAAGTAGAACAGCTAAGGACAAGGTCAGTATAAATAGGTCAATACTACACAGCTCACAGTCGAGTCAATGATCACCTTAGGAGTTGTCAGTATGATTACTCATTTAGTGTGTTCCTTCCTGAAAGTAGAACAGCTAAGGACAAGGTCAGTATAAATAGGTCAATACTACACAGCTAACAGTCCAGTCAATGATCACCTTAGGAGTTGTCACAGTCAGTATGATTACTTATTTAGTGTGTTTCTTCCTGAAAGTAGAACAGCTAAGGACAAGGTCAGTATAAATAGGTCAATACTACACAGCTAACAGTCGAGTCAATGATCACCTTAGGAGTTGTCAGTATGATTACTCATTTAGTGTGTTTCTTCCTGAAAGTAGAACAGTTAAGGACAAGGTCAGTATAAATAGGTCAATTCTACACATCTAACCAAGTTGGGATCATTTTAGGAGTTTTTAGCATGATAACTCATTTAGTAGTTCCTTCCTGAAAGATGATCAGTTAAGTGCAGGGTCTGCAGAAATAGGTCAATACTACACAGGTAACAATGTAGTTGCTGATCACCTCAAGAAATATATGCACTGACATACAAATGATTATCCCTGAGAAAATAAAACCCAGATTTAACAAAGATGCTCAATCACTCACAAACAGATGATAATCCCTGAGAAAATAAAACCCAGATTTAACAAAGATGCTCAATCACTCACAAACAGATGATAATCCCTGAGAAAATAAAACCCAGATTTAACAAAGATGCTCAATCACTCACAAACAGATGATAATCCCTGAGAAAATAAAACCCAGATTTAACAAAGATGCTCAATCACTCACAAACAGATGATAATCCCTGAGAAAATAAAACCCAGATTTAACAAAGATGCTCAATCACTCACAAACAGTAATTGCTTGGCTAATTGCATGTTTTATTGTACTGTTATGTGATAAATGCAAAGTTCTGTCAGTAAGACTATCATGACTATATATATGATAATGGATGTAATATTTATCTTCAGATATTTCCGACAGAAGATATTCTCCAATTACTTGGTATAAGTCCTTCCTAAGTTCTGTCAGTAAGACTATCATGACTATATATATAATAAATTATTATAATGAATGTAATATTTATCTTCAGATATTTCCCACAGTGGATATTCTCCAATTACTTGGTATAAGTCCTTCCTAAGTTCTGTCAGTAAGACTATCATGACTATATATGTAATAATGGATGTAATATTTATCTTCAGATATTTCCGACAGAAGATATTCTCCAATTACTTGGTATAAGTCCTTCCTAAGTTCTGTCAGTAAGACTATCATGACTATATATGGGTATACATTTACAATTAATTCTCCATAGGCGGTAATGGTAACGTTTTCCTCCGTTGCTCAGTCCATATCGTTTACTTGAACATGTATGATGGCTCATATCGAAGCTGATACATTTATACATGTCTGGTTAAATTTTCGGGGTGGCAAGTGAGATTACTTTTTTCGCAAATTGATGGACCCCGGAAGATGGTGAAAAATGTCACTCTCCTCATGAAATAATCCCAAAATTCTGATCATAAAATTCAATAAAAAAATTGTCCTTTCTAATAATTTATTTCAGGTCAAATCTACATCTTTCTTTTCTCATCACACCAGCTCTATAAAACAGTTCTTATTGTTCATTTATGTCCATTTTTAAAATCACAGCATCCACAATTGTATGGCGGACTAATATTTTTTTTAATTACGTCATCTGAGTTCCTCATCTCAAGGTCTATTAGGGATCCTGACCCATATTGAAATTCATACTTCTGATTTTTCCAAATATTTTTATGTGATCTTCATCGGTATAACATTCTGAATAAATCTTGTGTATTTTTGTCCATTTCTGAAAAAAAATAAAGTTGTTTTAGCACTATACGGCAATGACACTTTCGTCGCTATATTCATTTATTTTGAATACAATGTGTTTGTATAATTAATTTCTTCCAGAATACCTTCACTAGTCAAAACAAGGACAAAACTTCTGATTATAACCTTTAATTACAATACACAGACCCTGTTAAAGCATTCTATAAAATTTTCTTGTGCCTTAAAGTGCATTTTGACAGAGAAATTATGCAAAAATGAAGATTTTATAAAAAAACCAACACCAAAATAATTATTCTTACTAGTGGAAATCTGGTATTTAAAACTGTGGAAAGCACTCTTAACTACTTGGAAAGTCATCCTTATCATATAATTAGAGTGCAATATAGTGCAAATTTTCAAAACTTGTCCTTTCACATAATTCTATTTGAGAAAAAATGTTTTTAACATGTATTTCAGTGAAAACATTTTATTAGTGAGAAATCCACATGAGGTTTTAAAGGAAACATTGTGA
Organism: Mytilus edulis; assembly: GCF_963676685.1. Taxonomy (NCBI): domain Eukaryota; kingdom Metazoa; phylum Mollusca; class Bivalvia; order Mytilida; family Mytilidae; genus Mytilus; species Mytilus edulis. The sequence continues at coordinate 515,587 of NC_092351.1, forward strand.
CATCACATGTATTATGGCGTCATTAAATAACGACAGATCAAAATAGAGCTAAATATAGTTTGCAGTGTTACGTGAGAAACAGTTGCCGCAAGATTTAACTCGAAATATTGAGTCGAAACGATCTGTAACTAAGCCTTTTCATTTAATACCAAGACCATAGCAACAGTTTTCATATTTGCATATTTTTAACATACCGACTGTAATTTCAATTGCATAAATACCATAAATAAACAATTTAGAGCTTGCCTAATAAAGCAAAATGCTTACCAGTTATTCAGGACTTTTTAAAACCTCTAGTTTGCCATCTCAGGTTAAAAAGTAATGATATGTCTGGAACTGAAATAAGACAAAAAAATTACTCAGGCTGTGTTATCATTTGATTTAAATACAGAAGTACTATTGAGAGAGAAAAATCTAATTCTTGAAAGTTTAATCACAAAGAAAGACAAATGCTTCTCCCTTGTGGCTTAGTAACCTTCATTTAAACCTTTTATTTTAGAAGCAATGGGTAGTAGCTAACTAGCTTGATAGTTGAATAGGTGCAGAAATATTGTTTTCAAAAAGGGTTGACCCTCCCCCTTTTTCACTGAGAAATGACAATATCTATTGTTTTGCTCAAGTGCATTAAAAATATTAGTTCATGATTTTCTTAAAACATGTACATGTTTTTTCTGTTTTTTTGCATATGATATCTACTGACCAGGGGTCAAATCATTGGATAAAAGCACATGCGATGATGTATCTCACTTTACTCGTATGAAGTGTGTTATCTCCCTTGATTATCGGGTATTCCTGTAGACCGAAGTGATAATTACATAACAAAGACTATATTGTGTCATGTTTACTTACAATTTAATAATATTTAAAAGTTGTTTTTTGCCTTTTTCAATATAGTAAACAAATTCCTTTCGGATCTCTCGGAAGTAAACAAAGTTATGATTGTGCCTAAAAAAAAGTGTTCAGCCCCGTGCCAGTAATGCATTTTAAAAGCAAAGTTTCATTGAGTTTTTGCTGATCTTTATCAATAATATTTATCTTAAACCATTTATAATAACTAGGTATAAATAAAAAACTACTAACCATCATTTTCGGTGGTGTACAAGGTGAAATCATCCATAAATCAGCCTGAAAACTTCTGGAATTAAGCTTCTAATTTGGGTATACATTTACAATTAATTCTCCATAGGCGGTAATGGTAACGTTTTCCTCCGTTGCTCAGTCCATATCGTTTACTTGAACATGTATGATGGCTCATATCGAAGCTGATACATTTATACATGTCTGGTTAAATTTTCGGGGTGGCAAGTGAGATTACTTTTTTCGCAAATTGATGGACCCCGGAAGATGGTGAAAAATGTCACTCTCCTCATGAAATAATCCCAAAATTCTGATCATAAAATTCAATAAAAAAATTGTCCTTTCTAATAATTTATTTCAGGTCAAATCTACATCTTTCTTTTCTCATCACACCAGCTCTATAAAACAGTTCTTATTGTTCATTTATGTCCATTTTTAAAATCACAGCATCCACAATTGTATGGCGGACTAATATTTTTTTTAATTACGTCATCTGAGTTCCTCATCTCAAGGTCTATTAGGGATCCTGACCCATATATAATAATGGATGTAATATTTATCTTCAGATATTTCCCACAGAAGATATTCTCCAATTACTTGGTATAAGTCCTTCATCAAGGCTGTTCAAAAAAATGGTAAGTTAGTAGAATTTTGTTTAGGTAAATTAGATTTCTGTAGAATTTATCCATTTAAAAAATGAAGATCTACTTATCACAATGATTTCTACCAAATTGTCATTGTGAATTGTTTGTCTGATAAAAAATTTGTCTGTTCAGGTTAAATATTTGGGAGACATTTTGCTCAATTAACATTCTATTTTGGTTGTGACCTGTGATCTATTTCTTTCTGACATCAAAACAATAACTGCATAAAGTACTTTTAATATGTGAGCACTAATAGCATTCATATTAACACAAAAACAATGACTGCAAGCAATTCATTAAGTGCCTATGTCATACAACAAGTTAATGTTATAATAAATAAAATTGAGAATGGAGATGGGGAATGTGCCAAAGAGACAACAACCCGACCATAGAAAAAAACCAACAGCATATAAACGATGCTTAAAATATATTAAGCACATAAGCTATTTGTATTACAGATTATTAATGTTCTTTATCTTATTTCAGGTGTCTGGTAAAAAAGATCATGCTACTAAAGGTAAGACAACAAGTTACAGCAATGTCAATAATGAAACAAAGATTTAACAAGTTACATTACTGTAGATCAAAGAGGAACTGACACACTCACCTTTCAATGATGTAAACACTGAGGGCCCAGAGCTCACACTACTTCAAAATCAAGAAGTGACTTCTCTTCTTGAAACTGATAGGGAGAAGCGGTGAGATTTTAAAGAGAAGTGCTTTTTTGCTCCAAGGCTCTAAAATATTTGGTTACTACAATAATGATATAAAGAGCCATATGTGTCCCATTTATTTAATGATTTTTATATTGTTCAAATCATACCTGAGAATACAATTTAAGTAACAGTTGTTTCAGTTTATGCCTTAAATATTATAAATAAGCATGTATAGTAACACAATTTTATTTTTCATCTTATCTGAAAATGTTTGTTCTTATAGGATTTCTGTGGCAGATATTGTGTGAGTTATCTGCCCTTCATTCCAATGCGTCCAATGAGACAGGTGTGCAGACAGATTTAATCAGAGTTGCAGCAGTATCGTCTTTAGGTAAGTAGAAGTTATCTCCCCCTTATTCTACTGCTATATATGAGATAGTTGTTTATATAAACCAAATAATTCAGTTGTTTCATTATGTATACTTTAACACCTGACAAAGCATACTGTATTTATGTTTACAGACAAACAAAAAACTTTTGTTAATATAACCTTATCCCCTCACACTAGAATCACTTGATTTACTTCAAATATATTTTTTAACTTGCAGTATAAATGAGATGTATGATCTCTGCAATCCAATGTTGATATTCTGAAATGATGTTTTTTTAGACGAGAGACTAAATGGTGTAGATGATTTTTACTCCTCCAAGAAAGATGAACACTTTAGAACAAGTTCTGCTGCTGTAGAGGACAGACTGATGTCATTTCAGAGACAATTAGAGGAAAGATACAGAACAGACCTCAAATTAGAGGTAGGGATATTGTATCATTCATATGCTTCCATTCAAAAATAGTTTGAACTTCACTTATTTCTCTCACTAGAACTATCTAAAAAGATGTCAAATAAAACAATTGAGGAAAAATAAAAATAACATTTCACTGTGTGCAATTAGTCAGAATTAAGAGTAATTAAGTCTTTTTATACGCTAAGCAACAAAATGTGATACATTAGCTTTAAAAACAAATTCCAAAAGTGTCTCATCCTTATAAAGGGTACTCTGAAGAAAAAAATGTATTCTGTAAAGATTTTTTCTGAGACAAAATTAGAAAATGGTATGTTACATACCTGCTTTGAGTCAGAAACACCCCTTAACTTAGCAGGTAAAGAAAAGTCACATTGAGTTTTCTGCACATGCACTGAGTAATGATAAGAAAGATGTGACCTAACTGCCTGGAGTAAAAACCTGTTGCCTATCGGTACTCAAAGCCAAGCTATTCAAGTCACTTTGACTGTGTTTCTGTCAGAGAGATTTTTTTAGTTACCTACTTCAACAAAAATCAACAGTAAATGTTATCTGTTGCTTACAAATAAGTTAAGTCACAATTCACTTTGACTGTGTTTTTATTGAAGAAAAGCTTCAGTTAACTACCACGAGATAACTTGAGAAATGGTATCAATCATCTGCAATACAGGAGAAAAGACTAACTATATTCAAGACTTGCCAATTCTCCACTGAGTAACCATTAAGTTATATTCTACACTTTATTTTATTACTTCAGCTGGCAAGAATGAAAGATAATGAGATAGCTAGGATAAAGATGGAAGAGAAAGAAACCTCAAGGAGAGAACTAGAACAGATGAGGAGAGAAGTACGTAGTTATGTTAATAATGACACAGAAGTTTGTATTAAGGTTAATGAAGTATTCCTCGATTTATCGCTTTCCTGACCTGTTGATTATATCTATTTAATCAACATGTGGTTCGTTTGATCTCAGTTGTTCAATGGTCAAAATTCTATGATGATGTCAAATTTTCTTGCTTTCCTCTGAAATTCCCATTGTGATGACATGAAAAAAGGCGACAATCCCTGATGACGTCACTAAGAAAGAACACATCTTTTTGCAAGTCCTTGGGAAAAAGGGATTAAGATTGTGCTTCATATTGTCTAAAATCATTAGAGAAACAGATTCCACCACCCAGTCGGAAACCAGGTTGAAGTAGAACAAAAGAATCGAAGCTCTTTGTTAGAGAAGGCGATAAATGCTTACTGTAATGTTTACTATAGTGTCAAAATTTTTAAAAGTTAATAGAAACAAACAAAATAACAATTTTCTTCTCAATTATGAAGTGTTTTATTTTGAAAACACCATTTGCATAAGTTTTCAATTTATTCAGTACATAGTTAAGCAGAACAATTAGATATCAAGTCGACGACATGGGTATCTTTCAAGTTGGATGTAGAAAATGCATAACCTCCGATTTTTAATTTTTTTTTACCACGGACGGAAAACACATCAATCTATTAGTTCAGTAATTTTCGTGTCTGCCCTTCCATTATGTGACTCAAGAAAAAATTCCAAAAAATGGGTAACAATTGTATCGAAAAGAGAAAATGGAGTGCACCTTTTTATGTTCGGGCGTGTTTGAGTTGAATATTTTGTCTTGATATCGTACAAAGCAAGAATATTTCATACATCGTCTCGCTTCAGATTCTATCATTTTTATATATCAAAGCTACAGGTTGACTTTATAACATAAAAAAATCACAGTACTAAAAGTTGAAATATATGGGTCAAGTGAAATACCTATCTAATGAATCATAATAACAGAGTAGGTGTGTTCGAATAGCTATTTTTTTACTGAAAGTACTTGACGACAGTCTTTCAAGTTGGATGATGAAAATGCATATCTTCGAAAAATTATAACTTTTTGTGTATGAAAACTAGGGTTTATAGTCTTCAACCACTAAAAAAATCTAGTCTGCCCTTCCAGGAAATATTTAATTAGAATTTTTTTAAATGTTTATGAATTTTCGAAAATTCCACCTGACAACCGATCAGACAATAGTTTTAAGTTAAATCAATGCAGACAAGATCATTAACTAATGCTCATTAGCTAGTTGATACATTTGTCTTATAAAATACAACTGACATATAAGGATCGTAATGGTGCAATGTGGATAAATTTATCGGTTGCCGAGAGCAAAATTGGCAGCGTGTCATCCCTACAATGGCTTCCATTTCTACGATTGTGAAAATGAACTGGCGAAATGGGGAGAAATTTTGACGAAGTAGAGTCCTGACTGCACCAAATCTCGTGCAATACGATAGTTATCCATTCTCTAGAGCAGAATTTAAAATTTATATCGTATCACACTCAATGAAGTGGTAGAATCTATATTTATCCAAAATCAATTGATATCACAAATACATATAGCTTACACTCAATGCAATTGGTCAAGAGTTATTTCCAGGTTTCATTTTGACACGTCAAATTAGATAATCAACCAGTTACATCTCCAACATTGAGACAAAGGGAAATAACTCATCTTTCATCAAATTGAAACCTTCATATTCCTGAAAATATCTTACAAAATATGTGCTGTAAAACTTTATATCATTATTTATACACAGCATTTCCTTAAATAGCATTGATTAAATCTCACACTTTTGTCCATTGATCAACTATCACAATGATACAGACACACAATAATTTCTGGATTTACAAACTTCTTAATTACACACTTAGATGGTCAAACTAAGAACCTAGATCAAAATTTCAACTGGAAGCTACAAGAATTGAAACCAGTACCTTTCAATTTTTTAGAATATTATTTTCATTTTAGTTGGAGAGACAGTTTCAAACGAAGAATGATGCACTACTTCTGAAGGAAAGGAATACAATGGAAAGAATTCAAGCTGAACAAACGGTAGATAATTGATAATTAAATAGTTGATAATGAATTATGATAGTATTTTATCAGTATCATGTTTCATTTAAATTGCAAAACTCTGCCTGAATAAGATCTACAAAAGTAGGAGCCTTTTTTCCCTCTGAAATTCCTATTGTGACGTCAAGAAAAAAGGTGACCGTGCCTGAAGACGTCACGTAAAAAGAACACATATTTTTTGCATGCTGTTTCAGTGTGAGACTGTACTTTGACCTATAATGGTTTACTTTTACAAATTGTGACTTGGATGGAAAGTTGTCTGATTGGCACTCATACCATATCTTGTATCTATTTGTACAGATGCATGATAGAGAGATATACACACAGAGACAGTCTTTACTGGATGAAATAGAAATATTACGGAAAAGAGAGGCTGAAATCAAACGTGAAGATGAGACCAATCATAGGTTTGTTTCATATGATTTAAGATTACAAGTCACTTACTGGACCATTGTTCTGTTATATTCTGATCAGTTATTAAAGGTCATATACAACCATAGTTATGCTCAGAGAAAGATTACATCATACACCTGATTTCTTACTAAATAGTGTCTAAGACTTTCATGTTTTGCTGTTTAAACTGTTTAAATCATTTTCATTTCCATTTATCATTTTTAACAGAGAGGCTAAATTAAATGAAGACAGAGTGAAAACAAAAGAAGAAGGAATACGTCATCGAGAACAGGAAGTAAGAAAGATGGAGGTTGAACATGAACAGAGGCTGAAAAATGAAATGACAAAGTAGGTTTACAATATGAAAGTAGGTTTACTTGTTTTCTATAAGTAGAAAGTGAGTATTCTGTATAAGTCCACAATGCTATGTTATAAAAAAGGAGTTGTAAGTCAACATTTAAGACCATAATACCTTTATCCCTAAAGTAAAACTTTGAAACATTAAGTCTATCAAGACTGCACTGCAAAAAACTTAAGCGTTGTATCCTTCATAAGGAGCTGTTAGAACCCTCACTATAAAGTAAAAGTTTGAAACATTACGTGTATCAAGACTGCACTGCAAAAAACCTAAGAGTTGTATCCTTTATAAGGAGCTGTTAGAACCCTCACTATAAAGAAAACAAGATTATTGGATTTATACAAATGTTGTCCCATTTAGCATAAATTGAGATGTGAAAACTGAAAAAATATAATCTTATACCATGGTCTAAAAATGGACTTAAGTTAAATAAAGACATTGTCTGTATAGTGCACAGACAATGTCTTTCAAGTTTTATTTGAAATGTCCATCAAGTATTATTTGAAATTTCCATCAAATACTTATTCATCTGCTTTTTATAAAGTTTTGCCATAAACTGATTCATTTAAGTAAAGGAATGACTTCCATGTCATTTTGGCTGTGGTGGAGAGTTGTCTCATTGGCAATTATACCACACCTTCTTAGTTGTATATAAATCTACAATAAGAAGGACACAGTGGTACCAGAGTTTCATATAGACAATATACTATTCTGTATAGTTGTAGATCAGCAGAACAAATAATTGTTTATTCTTTGCTGAAATCATAAAATATCTTTATTCATATACGAGCTATCTATTCAGCTTTCTAATAATAGATAAGCTGGCTATTCAGCTTTTGTTTTGTTTATAGATAAGCTTGATATCAATCTTTGTTTCTATTTTAGATTTAAGGTAGAGGAACAAGCTAAATACATGGAAAGAGCCCAGAATATAGAAATACGCGAAGCCAGAGTCAAAGGTAAAAAACACATAGATATCAGTTAGTACTTTGACTGGTTGATACAAACCAATATGTCAAGTATCCCAAACTATTTTTTGGCCCCACCTATGCCCCACCTACGATAGTAGAGAGACATTATGTTTTCTGGTCTGTGTGTCCATCTGTCCGTCTGTGCGTCCCTTCGTCTGTGCGTCTGTTCAACCCGCTTCAGGTTAAAGTTTTTGGTCAAGGTAGTTTTTGATGAAGTTGAAGTACAATCAACTTTAAACTTAGTACACATGTTCCCTATGATATGATCTTACTAATTTTAATGCCAAATTAAAGTTTTTACCCCCCAATTTCATGGTCCACTGAACATGGAAATGATAGTGCGAGTGGGGCATCCGTGTACTATGGACACATTCTTGTTATAACAGATATTATAGAAATGCTGATGTCCCTCCAACATTATTAGTGATCTCACATACAGTTTGGTGATATTTTAATCAAATTAATGACATTAATCAGTTGGTTGTATCAGCATAATCTCTAACAAATAGGAAAAGTGGAGGCGATCCATCCTTGCTTCAGTAGACCTGAGTAGTTTATTGGAAGTTTATATCTGTCGACAGATTTATAGTCAGTTGTGTTTAAAAGATGAGAATGTTTTTATGCCCCACCTATGATAGTAGAGGGGCATTATGTTTTTCTCGTTCGTTCGTCCGTTTGTCTGTGCATCCGTTTAGGTTAAAGTTTTTGGTCAAGGTAGTTTTTGATGAAGCTGAAGTCCAATCAACTTGAAACTTAGTACAATTGTTGCATATGATATGATCTTTCTAATTTTAAAGCCAAATTAGACTTTTGACCCAATTTCACAGTCCACTGAACATAGAAAATGAAAGTGGGAGTTTCAGGTTAAAGTTTTTGGTCAAGGTAGTTTTTGATGAAGCTGAAGTCCAATCAACTTGAAACTTAGAACATATGTTCCCTATAGTATAATCTTTCTAATTTTAATGCCAAATTAGATTATTACCCAATTTCACGGTCCATGGAACATGGAAACGGATAGTGCGAGTGGCGCATCCATGTACTTTGGACACATTCTTGTTTTTATTTATAAAAAAAGTAAAAGAAATGCTTGTTAAACCTTGCAGTTCAATGGAGAAATGTCTCTTGTTGAACATAGTTATAAACCTTCATACATCCACCATACTTATTTTCATTTATCGTTTCTTTCATTTGTAGATGAGGAAAGGCGTGTGAGGGATGAAAAGGACAAAATACAAGAAATCAAAGACCAGCTGAGGGATAAAACACTCCGAGTTAATGAATTAGAGGTAAAAGAAATGAAAAATCTAAAAAGTTAATGATATATTCCCCATTTCCGTTCTCAATTTTATTATTCTGATAGTAAATCTTTTTATTATACCCCACGCAACGGGTTGCGGAGGGTATAATGTTTTTGACCTGTCCGTCCGTCAGTCTGTCCATCAGTCCTGTTTCTTGTCATCGCAACTCCTCTCAAACCACACAACAGAATTTCACGAAAACTTTTTAGATAATAAGGACATTCTATGTAGTTGTGCATATCGACAGAAAATTATGATTCAAATTTTTTTCTAGGAGTTACGCCCCTTTGAACTTATTTGTATCAATGTACTTCTGCAACAGTTTGTCATCGAAACTCCTCTAAAACCACACAACATAATTTCATGAAACTTTGTAGATAATAAGGACAAACTATTTAGATGTGCATATTGACAGGATATTATGATTAAATTTTTGTTTCTTATACAATTTTTGTTTCTTACACATATTTTATTTCTCCAATGACAATGTGGGGTATGTGAGTGTGCTCACTATTAGGCCAATTAAAATTAATTGATAGATTTTCATCCCGCCCCGATTTTTTTTATTTTGGAAAAATTACGATTTCCGGATTTTGCTCATGTCCGTTACCGGTAAACATCGATATGTTCGTTTCATTCAAAACTTCCTGTTTCATATTTCGGTTTTGTATTTCTTCGAGTAATCTAACGAAAATGATTAAGTCGACATATTCTGCAGCTCTATGATGTCAACATCATGTACCGAGAATAGAGATAGTTTACGAGAAGGGCATGAAATATTCGGGTTTATACGAGTTGAACACTGTGTCCAAGAACGCAAATCGCGATATGTCACATTAGAAAACCGTTTTTTTTTTTTATTTATGATCATTTATACAATGACTTTGTGTCAGGACTATGAATTCAATGATATCGAAAGCACACGAATCGTTGAACACATTGGTACAAAAAACATGTCAGGATTATAGAAATTATAAGGAATTGACACCAACACGAACTTGTGAGATTGATGACAAACTATTATAGCAATTCCTTAAATTTTAATACCCATGGCTGTTGTTTTGTGTTGACAAACAGCAAACACCCTCTGTCCCAATACCCTCAATATAGTCATTAAACAACAACTTCTTTTTGGTTCAGTTCATGTTTTACATCATAATTGTATTTGCATGTTGTTTAAGCACCAACCCTATTACTTTCAACATTGTTGGAGTTTTCATTTAATTCTGTACTCATAATACTTGTATTACATATATTTGTACAAGTTTACTTAATTTTATGGGAACTTCAAACCATCGCTTAGAAAGCAAAATAAATTTAGTGTAGGAATAGTCCAACTGAAGAGAGCATTAATTTTCTCCATGTTTTTGATGTTTACTATAGATAGGTTTGTAAAGTGGCAATTACATGTAAAACAGTCAATTGTGGTTGCCTATCAGAGATATTTATTTTTAAAGAGTTTGAAAATTTATGAACGATATCATTCCTTATATATGTATATACAATATACATGATATATTAGCTTATTTTACACTTGTGGTATAAATAACTCGTCACTAGAGGGTTTCTTATGAAATAAAATTTAAAAAATAAAATCCTCCCACCCGCCCCATTTTTTTCAAAAATTTGGATGAAAATCTACTAATTAATTTTAGTTGGCCTTACTAAGGTTCTTTTATTAAAATGTAAATCTGATAAACTTTGTTTATCTCACAAGTGGACTGTTAGTCCCATAGTGTGCCATAATTCACTGGTTTATCTCACAAGTGGACTGTTAGTCCCATAGTGTGCCATAATTCACTGGTTTATCTCACAAGTGGACTGTTAGTCCCATAGTGTGCCATAATTCACTGGTAATACAGCTTGGTTTTTGGTTAATATCACTACTATAGGAGTATACCCAGAAGTTACAATTTGCCATTATAGTCCTCCTACTATAAGGACTATTTGTCCCAGAGAGAATCATATTCCATTGAACTTATATGACTGATAGTTAGTTGTAGGTCCCAGAGCGTGTAATATGCCACTGGGCTTATGCCTTAAATAGTGAACTGTTACTACTGGAGAGTTTAATCTGTCACTAACAAGTGAAACTGCGAGCTACTGCTCACTGATGATACCCCCACCGCAAGTGGATAATATTAATAGTGTAAAATCATACAAGTGTTTGGTAAACAGGAAGTTGTCGAGTGATGAATCTGAAAACGCATCACACGGTATAGCTGACTTGTATAAATCCTGAAACCAAATTTCAGAAATCCTTGTATTGTAGTTCCTGAGAAAAATGTGACGAAAATTTTCAACTTGGCTATCATGTGTAAAATCATACAAGTGTTTGGTAAACAGGAAGTTGTTGAGTGATGAATCTGAAAACGCATCACACGGTATAGCTGACTTATATAAATCCTGAAACCAAATTTCAGAAATCCTTGTATTGTAGTTCCTGAGAAAAAATGTGTCAAAAATTTTTCAACTTGGCTATCATGTGTAAAATCAGACAAGTGTTCGGTAAACAGGAAGTTGTCAAGTGATGAATCTGAAAACGCATCACACGGTATGGCTGACATATATAAATGTTGATACCAAATTACAGAAAGGGTGGATGTGTATTTCCTGAGAAAAATGTGACGAAAGTTTCATGGGACGGACTGACTGACGGACTGATGGACGGACGGACTGATGGATGAACTGACGGACGGACTGACGGACTGACAGACAGAGGTAAAACAGTATACCCCCCCTTTTTTAAAGCGGGGGTATAATTATATTTTTTAATAAGCTCCCTTCAAACAGTGATATGTAAATACAGAAAAAGAAATCATACACATATTAGTAGTATATTAATTAGAAAACTATCCACCAGAGTTTGAATGACATGGACTTTACAAGCTATAGGTCAATGTGTGGCCTTCAAAAATGATCAAATTCTATACTGTAAAGTTAATATTAGAGACAAGGACATGAAAAAATGTGAAATTAAGGTATATATGACTGATTCTCTTGTTATTTCAGACACAGCTGCACGAGGAACGCCATAAAGATATGTCAGCTACAAGACAAAATGAAGTTCTTAATGCTAAACTGAGAGATGTAAGTATAAAGATAGGGCTGTTTTAAGTGTGGCCAATATTTCAGACACAATCTGATTTATATACAGATCCTGTCTCCATAAATACTTACAAGGATCTGAAAACGCTCTGTTCTAATTTCTATTTTCAAAGAATTTCGAGATCCTCTGGTTTTGTTGGATTTCATTGGCTGATGAAATTTTTATCAGAAAAGACAGTAAAACAGAGTGTTGTTAGATTCTTGTAATCTAAGTTTAGACATGGGGTCTGTATATTAAACAGTAAACAGACTGTTTCAGACATTGTCTGTTTGTAAAATATTTACTTGTTTTTAACTTGTCCTGTGGATTGATACTTTTTTCATCATATTCTGCATACAAGCCTGTATGATATGTGGTTTTTTTTTGAAACACTGTAATCATTGTTTAACCTTTTAAAAATGAATAATGAATAACCTACAGTATTGTCAGAAAATACTGATACAAACTATTTGTGTTTTAGATGTCCGACTACAAAGTATTGAAGGAACAGAGTGTTGTTAACAGAAATGAAGTGGAGACTTTAAGGACGTATGTATTTACTTATATATCATATACAGCTGACCGTAAGACATAACCCAAGATGTTGTTTGAGCTATAACAATCATTTGTCATTATGTGTAATCGTTAACCTTTACAGCTGACCATATGACATAACCCAAGATGTTGTGTGAGTTATTACAATCATTTGTCATTATGTGTAATCGTTAACCTATTGGAAGCTGATTTCAAAATAATCCATTAGTGCATTATAAATCAAACAAAGTCACCTTATCGGAAGGGATTTGGGGTTTTTCGATAACAGAAATAGAATGCATAGTTTGGGAAAAGTCAAACATATCTGTCTTATAATAATAAATGGTGATATATATTTACATTTGTTGCATATTAAGTAATATTATTCTATTTATAGGAGATTGGCTGAAGTTTTAAATATGAATGAAAGAGAAAGAGGGCGTAAGTGTTTGTATATTTGTTAAAAAAGTTATCTTATGGAAAAGAAATGATTTATATATATAAGTGTAAAATCAGCATTGAACCATTTAATCGTTACTTGAAATCTATATCTCTTCTTAAACACTTTAGTGGAATTGAATGTAATATTCAAAGCATCTTTACAACATAATTGATCCATCATGAAATTCCTATTTTAATGTTTTAAAATCAGTAAATAACAAGGACACAGTTAAACTTGACATCAAAGAAGGGTTTTTCTCAGGTAATAACTAAATTTGCATGGGTTCTTTATAAATGTTTAAATATGCTGTTTTTCTGTGCATGTCACTATTGACAATGTGTACATTCTTGTTTTATATTATATATAGAATAACCATACATTGTCTCGAAATATCAATGTTATTTGTACGAGGCTTAGAAACAGGTAGAAAGCGAGGCTGTGCCGAGCATTTCTACCTGTTTCGAGCCGAGTACAAATAACCGATTGATATTTCGAGACAATGTATGGTTATTCTTTATATACTGCAACTCTTATAAGTGTTCTAAATGAAATATTTAGGGTAAAAACAATCATTTTTTAATTTGAAGCGGACGACGTAAAATTTCCGCGAACCTGTATGTTTTATTGACGTCATAAATAAAACTCTACGGAAACGCATTGTCAACGTCATAAACAAGGTGATATACGGTCAGTGACTGTATATCACATATGAATATACAGTCAATGCAATTTTACTGCTCAAATAGCACAGCTGCAGTATATAATGATTTAATATGTTGTTTAGGACAAGAAGAATTGTTACGGGAGTTAAGACGACCTTCACCAGAGACATTAATGTTACAAAGAGATTTAGAGAAGGCGAGGGAAAACTTACGACAAGAACTAGTTATAGCCGGAAGTCAGAAAACACATCTAGAAAATCGACTACAAGAAGAGGTAATGATCTATTATCAGCATTATTGGATTCACACCCCTCATTTGTTATGTGTAATCAATGCTGCTGGCAAAGCATCCATTTGTTTGATTGAATGCTATATCAGTTCACATTGGCAATCTTGCTGGCAAAAATACTATTTAACCCTATCACCAATTGCTGCCCAGACAGAAGCTACTCTGAGACGATGGCTTCCCTGGCTACTATTGCTCAAGTGGGAGATCTTCATAATAAATGTCAATAAAAACTTGTTTGTAGTTATTTGTGTATTTATTTCATTCAGTAACACCATGTTCACAGTTTTTGTTCATGTTTTGATAATTTTTTCTTCATAAAATATTCAAATTTTCAAATTTTCAGCATTATCTACGTGAAATTCTCAAAATTCTGCTCTTTGACCCCAAATCATAATTTTTTAACCCAAAACGGCAAAATTTTGAAAAATTTTATGAGGCTGTACAAAATTATTCCTCACATTTTATGTCAAAAAAGTATACTAGTTTGGCTTCAATTCTTCCATATTCTTTCAAAAAAAATGTTCCCTCATTTCAAATTCTCGTAAATTTTGTAAATTTCCTCTGATTTTGACCAATTTCCAACAAACGGATCTCCATGTTTACACTTTCATCCGGGTATTCATCAAAGAAAGATTACTCATGTTTGCACTGTTTTGAGCGGGAAATATAAAAGAGGTATTCCGATCCCGGTAAAACAGGACTCATCATCAGCTGTCTGAAGCGTGAATCCTGGTAAATCGGGACTCATATGGAAAGGGTTTAAGAAATTTTATTGCACAAAAAACTTTTTCAATTAAAAATTGGATATTTTGTTTTGCCCAAACTTATCCTTCAACGTTAATTTTATACCATATAAGTTTATTCCAACTCAAATTGTGTTTTTTTTCTACAATTTTTTTTTTTTTTGTAATTTCCCAACCTTCATAAAGCAATAAGGCAAGACTATCTTAAGCTACTTGTGTACTGTGAATACACAATTTAGAGTAAATAAACCTTACACTTTTTAATACTCAGTCAGTTTTGTCAAGGAAATTGTAATGCTGTGTAATATATTTAGAGAAGGTAAAGTCAGTTTTGTCAAGGAAATCGTAATGCTGTGTAATATATTTAGAGAAGGTAAAGTCAGTTTTGTCAAGGAAATCGTAATGCTGTGTAATATATTTAGAGAAGGTAAAGTCAGTTTTGTCAAGGAAATTGTAATGCTGTGTAATATATTTAGAGAAGGTAAAGTCAGTTTTGTCAAGGAAATTGTAATGCTGTGTAATATATTTAGAGAAGGTAAAGTCAGTTTTGTCAAGGAAATTGTAATGCTGTGTAATATATTTAGAGAAGGTAAAGTCAGTTTTGTCAAGGAAATCGTAATGCTGTGTAATATATTTAGAGAAGGTAAAGTCAGTTTTGTCAAGGAAATTGTAATGCTGTGTAATATATTTAGAGAAGGTAAAGTCAGTTTTGTCAAGGAAATTGTAATGCTGTGTAATATATTTAGAGAAGGTAAAGTCAGTTTTGTCTAGGAAATTGTAATGCTGTGTAATATATTTAGAGAAGGTAAAGTCAGTTTTGTCAAGGAAATTGTAATGCTGTGTAATATATTTAGAGAAGGTAAAGTCAGTTTTGTCTAGGAAATTGTAATGCTGTGTAATATATTTAGAGAAGGTAAAGTCAGTTTTGTCAAGGAAATTGTAATGCTGTGTAATATATTTAGAGAAGGTAAAGTCAGTTTTGTCAAGGAAATTGTAATGCTGTGTAATATATTTAGAGAAGGTAAAGTCAGTTTTGTCTAGGAAATTGTAATGCTGTGTAATATATTTAGAGAAGGTAAAGTCAGTTTTGTCAAGGAAATTGTAATGCTGTGTAATATATTTAGAGAAGGTAAAGTCAGTTTTGTCAAGGAAATTGTAATGCTGTGTAAGATATTTAGAGAAGGTAAAGTCAGTTTTGTCTAGGAAATTGTAATGCTGTGTAATATATTTAGAGAAGGTAAAGTCAGTTTTGTCAAGGAAATTGTAATGCTGTGTAATATATTTAGAGAAGGTAAAGTCAGTTTTGTCAAGGAAATTGTAATGCTGTGTAATATATTTAGAGAAGGTAAAGTCAGTTTTGTCAAGGAAATTGTAATGCTGTGTAATATATTTAGAGAAGGTAAAGTCAGTTTTGTCAAGGAAATTGTAATGCTGTGTAATATATTTAGAGAAGGTAAAGTCAGTTTTGTCAAGGAAATTGTAATGCTGTGTAATATATTTAGAGAAGGTAAAGTCAGTTTTGTCAAGGAAATTGTAATGCTGTGTAATATATTTAGAGAAGGTAAAGTCAGTTTTGTCAAGGAAATTGTAATGCTGTGTAATATATTTAGAGAAGGTAAGTCAGTTTTGTCAAGGAAATTGTAATGCTGTGTAATATATTTAGAGAAGGTAAGTCAGTTTTGTCAAGGAAATTGTAATGCTGTGTAATATATTTAGAGAAGGTAAATGGCATGACTCATTGTATTTTTTATCTAGATGGACAGAAACCGAGACTTAGTGAGAAGATTTGAAGAGCAAACCATTACTATTAAAGAAATGAACAGGGAACTAGTGGATCTTAGATCACAGTTAACAGTTACTCATCAAGGTTAGTAAAAAAAAGTAATACAGTGAAACCTGGGTAAACCGAACCCTGATAAAACCGAATTTCAGTTTAAACCGAACAATTTTCAAAGTCCCACAAAATTTCCCTATCAATTAACGTTAATCTAACCTGAAAAACCCGAACCCTGTCAACACCGAATTCCGAACGATTTTTGAAGGCTCGATAGTAAATATGTATTTAAAAATTGCCTGTAAAAATCGATCGATAGCAATCAAAACAAAAAAGGATTTTTAATTATTTGCATGATGTCATTAAACAAACACAGGATGACAGAGTATCCCCGAGGGTATTTGAGGTTAAATTAACTGGTGAGTTGCTATTACAAACTAATTAGCATGCTTGTGTCTATGTATTTAGTGATCAAATGATTTATGATGTAAAGAAACGTTAAACTGGTCCGCTGCCCCCATCGCCGAAAATGACAAGAAAGGAACTTTCCCTTAGATCAATTAAATGTACGTTACTCAAATAATTATCGTGACTGCCATTCTGTAGCTAAACTATTTAATTAAGTAATAGTTTTAAAGTTGTAAAGCCTTTCACTGGATTAGGAAGTCATGCTACACGACAAGGTCAATGGCTTTCGATTGCTGGTTTCCCTTTAGAGGCTCTATATATTTGATTCGGATGCTCCTGAAGACTTCCGTAAGCTATTTAACAACGATAAAGTCCGAGAATAAACTGGACACAACTGGACCCCTGCTGTTGTTTCACTCTTAGCGTGTTGCGAAGTATCAGTCAGCGGGTGGCAAGTTTAGTCCGAGAACTCGTGTGTACAATGACGATCTCGACTCAACTACGGAATCGTCATTTGACAGTGGCTTGGAATATGAATTGGTCAGTGAATTAATGGATTAGAAAATAATTATTAAAAGCAAAATTGCTCCACGTCGGACATCATTGAACGATTTATACATTGTAGTTTCATAACGACGAGCGTGATTGACGGAGTGGCGTTTGATTAATAAACAAAAATGTAGCAATAGGTCTATCTTTATCTACTTATATTTTTACGTTTACATCTATATCATCACGAAAATAAATAGCCGTCTGTTGTGTCACCTATTATCCCTTGTCAGTAAGTGCCAAAATTATTTTGGTATCGACTTCCGTTTACCTCTACAATCCGAACACCTGTGAAAACCGAACAAAACGCAGAGTCCCGTGGGTGTTCGATTTGGACAGGTTTCACTGTATGAAGAAAATATGGGGTCATTTTTTTTGTAGACATCAATTTTTGTGGATTTAGGAAATTGTACTTTTGTGAATATCTAATATTGTGGTTTTTCCAAATTTGCATAGAAGCTTAAAGAAAATTTATACTTAGTTTGACATTTAAATTCATGGTTTACCTGTATTAATGAGATCAAAAAAATTGTTAAAACAAAGATTCCATAGTATACCTTATGCTTGTTTTTATCGAGCCTTTCGACTTCAGTCGAAAAAGCGAGACTAAGCGATCCTACATTCAGTCGGTGTTGTCGGCGGCGGCGGCGGCGACGTTTACAAATATTCACTCTGTGGTTAAAGTTTTTGAAATTTTAATAACTTTCTTAAACCGTACTGGATTTCTACCAAACTTGGACAGAAGCTTGTTTATGATCATAAGATAGTATCCAGAAGTAAATTTTGTGAAAATAAAATTCCATTTTTTCCGTATTTTACTTATAAATGGACTTAGTTTTTTCTGCGGGAAAACATTACATACACTCTGTGGTTAAAGTTTTTAAAATTTAAATAACTTTCTTAAACTATCCTGGATTTTTTACCAAACTTGGACAGAAGCTTATTTATGATCATAAGATAGTATCCAGTAGTAAATTTTGTGAAAATAAAATTCCTTTTTTTCCGTATTTTACTTATAAATGCACTTAGTTTTTCTGCGGGAAAACATTACATCACTCTGTGGTTGAAGTTTTAAAAATTTTAATAACTTTCTTAAACCATCCTTGGTTTGTACCAAACTTGGACAGAAGCTTGTTTATGATCATAAGATAGTATCCAGTAGTAAATTTTGTAAAATGGCAAATCCATTTTTTTTCATATTTTATTTTAAATGAACTTTTTTTCTGCCAGGAAACAACACATTCACTCTGTGGTTAAATTTTAAAAATTTTTGATAACTTTCTTATACTATTTTTTATTTGTACCAAACTAAGACAGAAGCTTGTTTATGATCAAAAGCTAGTATCTAAAAGGAAATTTTGTTAATATTTTGTACCTGTGTATCTGTATTTTACTTATAAATGGACTTAGTTTTTCTTCCAGTTAACATTACATCCAGTCTGCAGTTAAAGTTTTTAAAACATTTATTAAATTCATAAACTATCCAGGATTTTTTACCAAATTTGGACAGAAGCTTCCTACAATCCAAACATGGTATCAAGCGGAATATTTTTATTTTTATTTTTTTCCCTCATTTTTGTTGATCCTGCAATTTACAGCAAAAGTAGGCGAGACACTGGGTTCCGTGGAACCCTTACAAATTTTTTTAAGGAACACCTTACTAAAGGAGTAGGTTCAGTAAGACCCCTTTTTGGCCCAAAAATAAAGCAGTTTTACAAAATTGAGAAAATGTAATCTTTTAGCTATTTATTGGAAAGAAGAATGCTTTTGCTACACAAATATGGGCTTTTTTTGACAATACAATGCACATATCAGGGGTCACCACACTTCAAAATTATAGGGAGAAGTCACTTCTCCCTGGCAGCAGCCAAACAGGGAGAAGTGAAGACCCAAGAGGGAGACTTCAGGGAGAAGTGAAGGCCCAACAGGGAGACTTCAGGGAAAATCGACAGATCACGTTTATACTTTTTATGAACAAAATTTTCAAAGAAACTATCCTTTTTGTTACTTTTCGAATCATTTTTGCAAGACATTTGCTAAGGAAGTACATTTTGTAAGTCCTTGTCTTGCCATGCTTGTAGTCTGAAATACTTTTTTATTTACATGTGTGCCTATGCAAATTGTCAAAAAATATCATGACATAAGGACCATAAGTTAATGGCATAAGAGCTATATGTTTATTCTGGTAGGTCTGGATGAATTGAAGATTTGACATGGATCAAATTATGCTGCATTTCAAAGATTTTAAAATTAAACCAAGTCTAAGAACCTTTTAAAACAAAAATAATAATCAATTAAGAAAAGTTAAAATACGGTTTCACTGTCTTTCATAGCTAAGATCATGATTCAAAAATGTATTTGTTCTTAAAATAATATTTAATAAGAAATCAGAGAGAAAACTGTTTGACATGTGACGTGTTGAAAATGTAAAGTAAAATTGTTAATTTCAAATAGTGTACATGTAATCGCACACGTTTGCGTTATTTTCATGGAAATGCCGATTTCCAAAATCAAGTTGCCGTTAGAAATGTATGTAATTGATTCTAAAACACTTTATGATATATCAGGTACTAACATCATTAAGTCATGCTTAATTACTGAAATCTTCACAATTCTAGCATTTTAGTTAAATTTTAGACAGTTTTCGTGTAAAATGAAAGTGGCCGCATTCGTGTTCATTCATAATATTGAAATGTAAGTTGTATTGGATGATAAAATATAACATATATAAAGGTTGAGGATGAATACGGATGCGGCCACTTTCATTTTTGACAAAAAACATCTGAAAAGTGACAATTTTTTGCATATTTGATTTTTCATATTTAAGCCTGAACCAGAGCATTTTTAATGACTTAATCAGTTGAAATCTTCCACATAAACTAATTGAATCAATTGAAATAGACACTTAAGTGTTTAAAAAGTGTCCAAAATATTTTGTTAGATGAACCTGAAATTTGAGGCCAAAATCGGCCCTACCGGACCTACTCCTTTCCAACAATAAAGCACATGTACATGTTTTATGTGGGCAAAGCTTTTTATATTTTACAGCTATCTAGTTAACAGCATTTTAATTCTATTTTTTCAGCACTAACAAATGAAGTATACAGAAAACCTGCAGATGATACAGGGTAGGTTATATATACTATACACAGGTGATACAGGGTAGGTTATATATACTATACACAGGTGATACAGGGTAGGTTATATATACTATACACAGGTGATACAGGGTAGGTTATATATACTATACACAGGTGATTCAAATCAGGTTGTTCACTATACACAGGTGATGGTCAAATTATAGATACAAGTAACACAGTCACACAGGTCAAGCTATTCACTTTGCATATATGACACAGGTGATTCAGGTCAGGTTGTTCACTATACACAGGTGATGTTGGTCAAATTATAGATACAAGTGACACAGTCACACAGGTCAAGATATTCACTTTGCACATATGACACAGGTGATTCAGGTCAGGTTGTTCACTATACACATGTTATATCTGGTAGTATAATACACATGATTGATAAACCATAGATTGTACAGCATATACATGTGTTAGATTGTAGCTGTTAGACAATACATTAATTTTACAAGCTATTTTCTGTATGTATGTCTCAAATTTAAAGGAGTACTTTTAATGGCTTGGTTCACCACTTATTTTAAGAATCTTGATTTCCTGAAATAAAGTATACTTTTATGTACATGGATGATGGATCTTCAATATTGTTATTTTTCGTACACGTCAGAAGTATTGCAAAGTCATCACATACCTACAATTTTTTTTATTGATTTCAGTGCACCAGGAGTATTTCGGGGATCACGCTCCATACCTCTTCCAAGGACAGATTCAGATGATGATTTAGATGACGAGTTTCAGAGGTTACCCGGTAGTCAGTATGCCAGTAAACTAGCCAGTCCTAAACGTCGGTCACACAGAGAGTATGACGAGGATGATATGATGAAAGACATAGAGGCAGAATATGACCTGCCGACCTCTAAACAAGGGAGGAAACTCTATCCAGGCTTCTCTGAAGATGATCGATCATCTACTGTGTCAGCAGATGTTGTAGCAGAGGCTAAATATAGATTAAAAAGTCTTGAAAGAGAGGCTCAGGTGAGAACAGTAAAATGAAAAAGAACATTCTTTAGAGATGCTCAAGTGATAAAAAAAGATAGGGAAAAAATTAAAATAAAGAGATTCTCAGGTGAGTTGTTTTGATAAAATAACAGTTGAAGAGAATTGCTTTATAAGTGTTCAAAAGGCATTATTAAGGAGATTAGACAATTAGAACTTTAAACACATCTTTTCTCTAAAACATTCTGTTTCTTTTTTATGTCCCATTTATGGGCATTATGTTTTCTGGTCTGTGTGCATGTTCCCTATGATATGATCTTTCTAATTTTAATGCCAAATTAATGATTTTATCCCATTTTCACGGTCCACTGAACATATAAAATGATAGTTTGGATGAGGCATCCTTGTACTTGGGGCACATTCATGTTTGTTTTTATAATCTAAGGACAAAATATTGTGGAGTTGAAATATTTATATTTACATGCATTCTATATGCCCCTCTTCTATACATTTGGTCTACAATTTGCCTGTTTTTGAATTTGCAATATCTCTGATAAAGTTTAGATATGATTTCTGATATTCCAATATGATTGCAGTTACATGTGTATATTACTATAGCCATAAAATATGTTTTAATGACAATTTATTGTTAAGTTGTAGCTTATGAGACCAGAGAGATTTCAGTAGGAAAAAATAAATTGTTAATTGTTCAATATCATTACAGAAATTTATGTATCAAAGAGATTATCATAATAATGTAATATTTATTTAATTAATAAACAAGGTCACATAATAATCATGTGATATTTAATGAAACCTATTATATTTTAGAATCTTGATAAAGCTTACAGAGATTTCCATTACAATTTAACTAATCCATCATCTGGTCCAGATGAACAGTCAAGGTCACATGGTAGACATGTGATAGAAAAAGAAGGTATCAATATTATTCCCATAACAGATTATAATTAAATCTAATACTTCATGGCCCTGGGGACCATATATCAGTGAATATACTGAGCCACTTTTTCAAAACTTCATGGCTCTAAAGGAATGGAGAAATCATCATAGATAGACACAAATTTGAATTCAATATAGACATTTGAAATATGAACAATTAGCTTCAATCATTATCTAAATTTTACGTAGGACAAAAACCTCAACAATTGTTTTACCTATATGTAGGACTCAAATCTATGGTGGGTTCCAAATCTATGGCAGATTCCTAATCTATGGTAAATGTGACGTCATGCCATCCCAAATCTATGGCAGATTTTTTACAATCCTAATCTATGGCAAGTTTTGTAGTTTCCAAATCTATGCCAGATTTTTATTGTTTCCAAATCTATGGCATTGTTTGCAAATGGAAAACAATGCAGTACATTTTCGACCAATGACTTGTCTTGCGAAATAGAACATATACGACAACGGGAACATTTTATAATGGTCAACCAAAAAAAATTAATAAATTATAAATTCATAAACTTTAAAAAAAAAAAAAAAAAAAAGACTTCAAGATGAAATGATGTGCTCTGTGAAATAAACATTTTTAATCTGTGCATGGTATCTGTTTAACCCATTCATTAAACCAGGTAAGAAGTCCTTTAAAGACCGCTTTTTATAAAAAAAAAAGAAAAAAAAAGTAACAAATAAAAATAAACAGTTTGAATTTTCAAATAATATTTATTTCAGCGATATCGTTTATTGATCTTTTTTATTTGATGAGGATTTAAATCAAATTTGTATCCGGTAATTTGATCTTTCACTTTATAAACTTTGCCAGCCATTGACCGTAGACTACTACCAAAACTCCTTTCAAAAAATATGCGATACTGAAAATAGCGGTACCCTTATTCATCGCGGACATTGACCGGTACAGCAAATCTTGTCCCTCTTCGGAATAGTAGGTCACATCTTCCTTTAAACCACCGGCAATTTTTTTCAGGAAAATAACTTCATCCTAAATGGTGTTAAAATTTATGGGTTCCGCCATCGTTAGTGGCGGCGAAGATGTAATATGGCGTTATTCAATTGTGACGTTATATGAAACTCTCTCCCACAGATCTGGAGAAAACAAAAATCTGCCATAGATTTGAGTTGTTTGGCGTTTGTAACGTTTCATTTACCATAGATTAGGAATCTGCCATAGATTTGAGTCCTACATATATATTATCAAAGAGTATCTTTGCCTTCAAACTTTACCTTTATGACCCTATTACAGAAACCTATGGTTGTTGATTGTCAATGATACATAAACCCAACATTACAATAAAAGTACATGAAAAAGATTAAAGTCAAGATAAGAAATATTTAGAGTTGACTACATCTAATACAATGTAATGTTATTTATGTTAATTGAAAGAAAACTTTATTTAGTTTGATTGCTACTCTTTAATGTTGTTTCAGTTGTATCTGAAAGTCAGAAGAGAGTGGCCTCCCCTAGTGCTAGTCCAATCCACAGACCAATGTCATCAACACCATACCAAGGTCGTCAGTCCAGTCAGTTGAATGGTAAATTAAACCCACATTGTTGATATACAGTTGATATACACCTGTAAAGATTTAGTTGATCATTATTAAAAAGAGAAGTAATTCTCTAAATCTTATTTGACATGCCCAAATGAATACCAGTTGAAGGGAGGGAATTCATATTGTATCAGCTATCCATCCTTGTGAGAGAAAAAAACATGTGTACATTAAATTTTGTGATCTGTTTCCACTATTCTATTTATGCATTCCGTATCAGAATTAAGTTTTGGTAAAAGTTTGGTTACCATGCAGGTGTTCGTCAACTTTAAACTTAGCACACATATTGATATTGATGTGGTCGGTAAAATTATTTGTCAAATTAACAGTTTTTGCCAAACTCGTCAAAGACTATTTTACAAAACTTTATGAGAAAAACAATAATATGTTGACTATATTTTTTCTGAACTTTACGAGAAAGACAATAATAAGTTGACTATATTTTACAAAACTTTATGAGAAAAACAATAAAATATTGACTATATTTTACAAAACTATACTAGAAAAAACAATAATATGTTGACTATATTTTACAAAACTTTACAAGAAAAAAACACTTTATGAGAAAAACAATAATATGTTGACTATATTTTACAAAACTTAATGAGAAAAACAATAATATGTTGACTATATTTTACAAAACGTTATGAGGAAAACAATAAAACATTGACTATATTTTACAAAACTTTACTAGAAAAAAACAATAATATGTTGACTATACTTACAAAACTTTACAAGAAAAAACCATAATATGTTGACTATATTTTACAAAATTTTATGAGAAAAACCATAATATGTTGACTATATTTTACAAAACTTTATGAGAAAAACCAGCTAATATGTTGACTATATTTTACAAAACTTTATGAGAAAAACAATAATATGTTGACTATATTTTACAAAACTTTATGAGAAAAACAATAATATGTTGACTATATTTTACAAAACTTTATGAGAAAAACAATAATATGTTGACTATATTTTACAAATCTTTATGAGAAAAACAATAATATGTTGACTATATTTTACAAAACTTTATGAGAAAAACCAGCTAATATGTTGACTATATTTTACTAAACTTTATGAGAAAAACAATAATATGTTGACTATATTTTACAAAACTTTATGAGAAAAACTATAATATGTTTACTATATTTTTCAAATACTTACAAAAAAGACCAATAATTGTAATTTGTTTACTATATTTACAGATAGTTTGCGAGAACTTACAGAGCAATCGACATCCAGGAAGGAACCACCACCAAGATTTGATATGTCCAATATGTCTGATGAATTAAATGACAGGTACAATAAATATCACATGGTCATTTTTATACGACCGCAAAAAATTTTTTTGGTCGTATATTGGTATGATGTTGAAGTCGTCGTCATTGAAGACATTTGGTTTTCGCACTATAACTTTAGTATAAGTAAATAGGAATCTATTAAATTAAACAAGGTTTATGACCACAAAAGGAAGGTTGGGATTGATTTTGGTAGTTTTGGTCCCAACAGTTTAGGAAATAGGGGCCAAAAAAGGCCCAATAAGCATTTTTCTTGATTTCGCACAATAACTTTAGTATAAGTAAATAGAAATCTATGAAATTTTAACACAAGGTTTATGACCACAAAAGGAAGGTTGAGATTGATTTGGGGAGTTTCGGTTGCAACAGTTTAGGAATTTTCGGCTCTCCCTTGACACCATCTGCGAGTATGGTCTTGAGGAAACGATGATAGTCTGTTGGAAGGGGACGATAAATGGCTGACCCGTGTTGAGAGAGAGCCATATCTCTTGCACGTTAAAGACACCCTTGTAGATTTTGAAAAAGAGTAGGCTAATGCAGCTACAAGGCAGCACTCGCACCTGCAAAGTGGAAAGGGGTTAATATAAGTTTCAAAACTTGTTTCCCAATCCACTATAAATAAATATGTTTAAACTAATTGGGGGCCAAAAAAGGACCCAAATAAGCATTTTTCTTGGTTTTTGCACAATAACTTTAGTATAAGTTAATAGAAATTTATGAAATTTAAACACAAGGTTTATGACCACAAAAGGAAGATTGGAATTGATTTTGGGAATTTTGGTCCCAACAGTTTAGGAATTAAGGTCCAAAAGGGTCCAAAATTAAACTTTGTTTGATTTCATCAAAAATTGAATTATTGGGGTTCTTTTGATATGCTGAATCTATCTGTGTATTTAGGTTCTTAATTTTTGGTCCCGTTTTCAAATCGGTCTCCATTCAGGTCCAAATGGTCCAAAATAAAACTTAGTTTGATTTTAACAAAAACTGGACTCTTGGGGTTCTTTGATATGCTGATTCTAACCATGTATTTAGATTTTGGATATTGGACCATAATAGGTAAATGTCCAATTTAAAATTTTTAAGTTTTTAAGTTTAATATAAAAAAGAAGATGTGGTATGATTGCCAATGAGACAACTATCCACAAAAGACCAAAATGACACAGACATTAACAACTATAGGTCACCGTACGGCCTTCAACAATGAGCAAATGCCATACCGCATAGTCAGCTATAAAAGGCCCCGATAAGACAATGTAAAACAATTCAAACGAGAAAACTAACGGCCTTATTTATGTAAAAAAATGAACGAAAAACAAATATGTAACACATAAACAAACGACAACCACTGAATATACAGGCTCCTGACTTGGGACAGGCACATACATAAATAATGTGGCGGGGTTAAACATGTTAGCGGTATCCCAACCCTCCCCCTAACCTGGGACAGTGGTATAACAGTACAACATAAGAACGAACTATAAAAATCAGTTGAAAAAGGCTTAACTCATCAGATGGACAAAAATATAAGTGGAGTTCTACGACCACATTCATTATGTGTCAGAAACCTATGTTGTGTCAACTATTTAATCACAATCCAATTTCAGAGCTGTATCAAGCTTGAATGTTGTGTCCATACTTGCCCCAAATGTCCAGGGTTCGACCTCTGTGGAGCATCTGGTTGTTGAATATCTTCTCTCATGTAATTTGCTTTTGACAATGCTTTGGTTCTAGCATCTTTTAAAGGAGTAGGTCAGTAAGACCCCTTTTTGGCCCCAAATAAAGCAGTTTTACAAAATTGTTAAAATGTAGACTTTTAGCTATTTATTGGAAAATAGAACACTTTTGCAACATAAATATGGGCTGTTTTTAACAATACAATGCACATATATTAAGTACTAGCATCATTAAGTCATGCTAAACTACTGAAAACTACGGACCATAATAGGTAAATGTTCAATTTAAATTTTTTAAGTACTTAGACCACATTCTTTCTGTGTCAGAAACCTGTTCTGTGTCAATGCTTGATCACAATCCAAATTCATAATTGTATCAAGCTTGAATGTTGTGTCCATACTTGCCCCAACTGTTCACGGTTTGACCTCTGCGGTCGTATTAAACTGCGCCCTATGGAGCATCATATTTAAACTTGAATTTGAGCGTATTTAGTGACTAAATCATTTAAATCTTTCACATAAACTAATTGAATCTACTGAAGTAAACACTCAAGTGTTTAAAAAGTGTCCAAAATCTTCCATCAGATGAATCTGAAATTTGAGGCCAAAATCTACCCTTACTGAACCTACTCCTTGTATAGATTGATTATTTTAGAAATGCTTATTCAAATCAAACCATGGAAATCAATAAAACATTAATGGAAAATTCCTCACAGTTGAAGTATTACAAAATACTAGAATCTAACTGTTCAGAATAAGAATGGAATTAATTGTATTGTAACAATCGGAAGGAAATGAAAATATGATATTTTGTAATTTACTTTTTCTATGGTTTTACACTATTGATGAAAGTGGCATAGTCTTGTGTAATATCAAAGCACAGGATCAACAAAAACATTGATTTGAAATGTAATTAAATATTGTTGAATTTTTTTATAAAAAGAAGATTGCCTTCCACTGATTGTTTTTTCCCTCTTCAAATTTACAACCCACTGTTTATATAAACAGGATCTGTCCAACATTAAATTGTCCAATGGTGACTTATATTGGTTTATTTTCAGGACTGGTGATGAAAGGGTTGAGAGACCAAGACCTATAACAGTAGCTGACTTAGAGGCCAGACCTGGGTCACCTAGTATTGTAGTAGTCCCTGGGTCAGAGTCTAGTGCAGCTACATCAGCCATGGAAATAGGTAACTTTTGTCAATATCTAAAACATACCAATCTGAGTCTTCTATGTCTGCTTCCATGTTTTCCTCTGTAGATTTTTATATTTCCATGTTTAGTTCAGATACATTTTAAATCTGTTTATTGATAATTGCCATACGTGTAAGTCTAGGCTTGACATAAAAAGGAAATCTAATTCAGTTTGCCACATCAGTTTCAATTATGAAATATAAACCTGACAATAATTATTGTTTTCAGACAGAAAAGATATATACAAAACCCCCACTGGTCCTTCAGGAGGGAAGCTTGCTCCAATATCACTGGATACTGCATGGAAAACTCCTACCTTGGAAGACGAATGGAAGTCCAAGGAAACCAGTAATCTTCCACCATTAGGAGGCAAGTTACCTCCCTTATCTGCTGAGAAACCATCTTTAGATGATAACTGGAAATCAAAAGAAGGTAAGTGACGTATTCAAAAAAAAGATGCAAAGAATGTTTAATTTATTTACCACTTTTATAAACTCAGAACAACTATGAGTTTGACCTATGTTGTCATCACTGTCTTTGTTGCAAGTATGAGTTTGACCTATTTTAGTCGTTTACCCAAAAAATGTATATAATTATATTTGTCAATAAAATGAAATGAAAACTAACTTATATTCATGAATCAAAATCAAAAAATGTAAATTGTGAGTCTTCTGATCCTTACAAAAAAAAGTAAAATTACAAAAATACTGAACTTAGAGGAAAATCAATTCGGAAACAGGAAAGTCCATAATCACATGGCAAAATCAAATAACAAAACACATCAAAAATGAATGGACAAGAACTGTCATATTCCTGTCAAAACCAATTTAAACATATTCAATACATAGGCAAACATTGTTGACCATGAATTGGTTTGCAGTGTTTACCAAGATATTGATTCTTACCTTGGTGATTCTCAGATTGTAGTTTCTGAAAATATTTATTTACTATATGAATTTTAACAGATGAAATAAAAGAAGCAGAAGAAAGACAGAGGAGAGAAGAGGAAGATGAAAGAAGATGGCAGGAAGAAAAAAGAACAAGAGAAGAAGAAAGAAAGAAACGTGAACATGAAGCTTGGGAGCGTGAGCAGCAAGAATTAAACAAGCTACAGGTTAGATTTTAGGCATGGTGGAAAACATTGCAAGAATTGTTTTTTAAGATTTTCATAGTGGGGCTCTTATAATGTTACATTTAATAGAGAGGTCTAGGAGAGGGACCTATAATAACTTTACATATTATAGATGCCTAATAGAAGGATCAGTATTAAGTACACATGATACTCATTTATTTAGAGGCCTAGGAAAGGGAACGATGATAACTTAACATTTTATATGGACCTAGCAGAAAGAGTGTGTTAAGGTCATGTGTTGCATGTTTATAGAGTGGTTAGGATACATAAAACTACACAAATATCTTCCATCTTTATTGACCAAGTGACTAATCATACCATCTCCTTTTGAGGAACATCTTTTTGTGTTTTTTATTATATATTTGAATAGAACTGATTTTAACTTTTTCCATCAGGGCAAAGAGTTTGATGTCATGGACGGTGGTGCTCCTGAGGAGGAGGAGGAGAAGAAGCTAGAGTCAGAAGACAACATTGACCCAGTGATGAAACAGTACATGGAAATGATACAGCAGCAGAAAGACAAAGAAAAAGAGGTAAGAATTACTTCGCAGAACACAACATATAATTGGATTAGTCAAATATTTTGCATTGTAACCTCAATACTTATGAAAAGGAGACTTGTAGCATTTTAACAGTGATGTTTTTTGCCAGTAGGATACATTTTAGGATTAAATCATTCCCTGAATCTTTTATTGGAAATTTTTTTATTTTCAACATGTTGAATGGGTCAGATTATCAAAACACTTTTGTAAATTGTTTTCTGTCTTTGGTGAAGTTGTTGTCTGTTTGACACATTTCCCCATTTCCAATCTGATTGAGTCTTTTATGAATATTGGATCAAATTGATCTTAGAACCTGTAGCTATCTGCCATACAATTTAAAAAATCTTTTTATTGAATGCTAAGTATTTCTATTTTATCAATGTATTATTTTTTTTATCCAAACAGAAGACAAAAGTAAGTAAATAAGTTGTGTTGATCACCAGTCATTGTGTATGTATCATTTGATTGGAGCTTGGTATAGTTTGTATGTCAAACCATGTACATTATGATATAGCTCATGTCACCAGTCATTGTGTGTGTCAATATTAAGCATGATTAGTGTCAGTAAAGCAGTGTTCTTGCTGGATAGTAAAGCATCCATAGTTATTTTATAAGAGCTAGACATTCATATTTTTCATTTTGCAACTTTTTCAAGGTTCATTCACTAATGTAATATCTGAATTCATTATATACAGTAATAAGAAGATGTGGTATAAATGCCAATAGGACAATAGTCCATCAGAAACATAATGATCAAGATTATAAGTGTGTGAATGTGAACTAAAAGTATCCTGTGTGTAAATCAGGGATCCTATAGAATCTGCTTTTTATTAAAATTATAAAATGGACTTTGTTTGCCTGGAACAATTATATTTTAAGTAGTACAACTAACAGTAAATAGAATTAATACATTCCTGTTGTTTAGTAAGACTGTCCACTTTATAGATACCAGGTCCAACATTTTATCTCATTTATTAGTTTGAAAATCAATGATTTATTTACTACATTTCAATATCTATATGGTCAAAATTGA
The DNA here is from genome assembly GCF_963676685.1 of Mytilus edulis. Taxonomy (NCBI): domain Eukaryota; kingdom Metazoa; phylum Mollusca; class Bivalvia; order Mytilida; family Mytilidae; genus Mytilus; species Mytilus edulis. Next base: position 546,693 of record NC_092351.1, read on the forward strand.
TAGCTCTATTTCCCATTCTGTTACGGTCAAAGGGTGTATCTATCCTTGTGTAAAATATAAATGAATGAAAGGTTAATTATAGTATGTCAAGGTCAAAGGGTGTATCTATCCTCATGTAAAATAAAAATGTATGAAAGGTTAATTATAATTTGTCATACAGAAACATTTTCATTGAGGTTAAAAATACTAATAACTGAAGGTTGTAAAATATATTGTTATTCCATTTGAATTTGTTTGGAATATCGTCAGTAAATGAAACTTAGAACAATGTCAATGTGTGTAGTATGTAAGACTTGGTGGTATACTTTAATTTATCTTTATAAGGGTATCAGAATAATTAAGATAGCTAGATATTTCACATGCTTTATACATAGGTAGATTATTACATCATTTCTATTTTTAGGTTGTCAAGAAGTCAGTAGACGTATGGTCAAAAGGTCACAGACTAAGTCAGGTCAGTTATATTGATATCATAATTATCTTTAACAATTCACAGTTTGAAGCTTTGAGTTGTCGAAGCAAATAAATATTTATGTAATAATTTAATTAAAAAACATTATAAAACATCCATTTTTTGCCTATCTAGAATACATTTTGTAAAAAAAAATCACATCATAAAAACTCTGCACCATCAAGCTAAAAACAAAATGTAACTGTCTGACCACAGTCATAACTTATATCAATGATTTATATTGGTTTTTATGCCCCACCTACGATAGTAGAGGGGCATTATGTTTTCTGGTCTGTGCCTCTGTTCGTCTGTGCGTCCGTTCGTCCCTCTGTGCATCCGTTCGTCCGTCTGTGCGTCCGTTCGCTTCAGGTTAAAGTTTTTGGTCAAGGTAGTTTTTGAAGAAGTTGAAGTCCAATCAACTTGAAACTTAGTACACATGTTCCCCATGATATGATCTTTCTAATTTTAATGCCAAATTATAGTTTTGACCCCAATTTCATGGTCCACTGAACATAAAATATGAAAGTGCGAGTGGGGCATCTGTGTACTATGGACACATTATTTTTTATTGTTGAAGAAAATAAACACCAACCCAAACAACAATGTCTTTTGCTTACTGGGTAATTATGTATCCTATTTATGTATGTTCTGTATCTTCCTCCCTTAGTTGGAACATCATCATAGGTCATGTTGTAACAGAGGACATTCAACACACTACATTAGGACAGATTTAATGTGAGCATTTACCTGCTTAGTTCCCAAAGCCTGGCCGTGAAGAGTCTTAATACCAGAAAGTTTAATTTCCTTAAAGACAATTAGTACAATGCATACCAAATTAATTGTATTTTTTAACCAATCAACTGAGGAGAATGTATTTCTGTTACAATATACTTTCTGTAACTAAGTAATAAATCATATTTATCTGTAATTATTTATGTAGGACACAGTCACCCAATCAGAACAAGACATTTCGGTTGCTGAGGATATTAATAGGTATTTATATTAAAATTAATTCATGGAAGGTCATTTATAAATAATCAAATATGAAAAATGGTCCATTGGTCAATCTTAAATTTTCGAAACTTTCACTGAAAATACAAGACAAGATCTTTTGTATGTATTGTGAGACCAACTACAGATATCTATCATATTGTGTTTAGAAATCTACTGAAAATAGGATTTTATTGCTGACTACTTTGTCATGTTGAACCAATTTAAGCAGATGAACAGTACTGAAAGTTATTTATGTAATATCCTGCTCAAATGAAAGACATGATCACCTAAAAACAGTTATAATTGTCTGTTTCCTTGTTTTTAAAATTGTTTAAGTTCAAATCTTTTCAAAAATTATAGAAATACATATAAAAGGTTTCTGATGAGAGAGAAAAACATCAACTAATGTGGAACAAATAAGATATAAAGATATAGATAATTAAATCCCCATCTAATTGGTTAAATTTAAACATATATATGTAGGAAATGGGAGATATCTGCTTTTTGGTGACTAATAAGGCTGTTTACACCTTATTCTATTCATTGAATACCAGTAGATTTTATTGAAAACAGGAAAATTGAAATTATTTGAGAGGTATAATTGGAAACAGTAAATGTTAAAAGTGCCTATGATTCAGACATCCCATGTTAAAGTAAATACCGATGAGACTGACTCATGCCACTAAAAATGTGGTACATGTACTTCTTAGTGGATATAAATGTTATAAGACCTGTGTTAAATCAGACTGTTAATCTTGTTGTTTATATATGTATAGCATGATACACAGTATAAAGGAGACAGGGTATGCTATGTGGTACCACAGGTTGGTGACACGTGTGACACAATCACCAATAAAATCACAAATGTCATGTTAAAATTATAAATCACATAAACAATCATTTGTCTGTGTTAGGAATATTCATTACACCATACAGACAACACTTTTAATGAGAGAAATATTCATAACAATATGCATTTAATATCATAAATAAAATGAGTGCTTTGGTTTCCAAGTTGTCTAAGAAGTTCAGGAATTGATTAAAAACAATGCAATCAACATCATTATAAATATTGTAATTGTGCTCTTTCATTTGAAATATTTTTCGTCAAATTAAAAAACAATCCGAAGAAAATTGGAATTATAATTGTTAGTTCTGCTGTCTGCTGAGAGTACATCTGATAAAATAATTTCTGTTCACTTTAGATGGGCAAATATGACCACATTGATAATGATTGTAGTAAAAATTCAATTGTGTTAATAATGTCAGAACAATTTAACTCACAGATTTTGTTAACATCATTATAAGATCTTCATTGTGTATCATTAGTAATAAAACTTGTCAAAGTAAGAACATTGTAATATAAATCATGGCTTCATATACCCATCAAATGAATACTCACTCAATAGTATGTCTTATTAGATGGAATTTAGACAGATCACTATTGAAATACATTTGCCAATTACGGATTTGATTCTGTTATTACACACTTTTTAAACGAATTACTTCCCTTTGTGAATCGTAGACTGGACAAAATTGGCTTTTGTCAATGCAAAACATAGCAAATTGAAAGTGGTGTATCGGTGGTTCAACTAATTTTTCATGAAAAACAACTTCTGATGACAAAATTATTTAGCTTAACAACAAATTAATGCTATTAAAAGATTTGAAAACCTTTAAGATTACTCACATTAGGCACAGTTAAACTTGCTCTTTCTGCTAGCTCCCCATTGCAAATTTAATGTCCCTTATAAGGGAGGCAACTAAAAAGGGATCTCTAATAACGGTCAATTGACGGGAATTGGCAAATAGCCTATTCCTATTATAAGACCAAGTCTGCTATGAAGATTTGTAGGAATTACCATCCAATTGCTGGTTGACCTCTTATTTGACTGTTTTCTTTTATTCTTTATTCATCTTATCTTTTATTACTGACTACAGATTTGAAATGTTAGGAAAACTAATGGACAAGAATGACTCTTATCATATGTTCTCTTCAAATTATATAGTTTTTTTATAGAAAATAATTCTTTAATTAATAATGTAACTGTGCTATTTTGAGCTAGGTAGTTAAATGTGATATATTTATCTTCTTCAGTAACAACTCAGAAGGCGGAGGCTTCTCAGACTGGTGAGGTCATATATAGAATGGATTGGTTACCAGGGTTACTTAGTAAGGTGCCTGCAACATAAAAGACTTCATGACAAAGAGAGGGAGAGAGAAATTGTAGTGGACAAAAAAACTGTGATAAAATTATTGTAGTGTCAAGTCAGTTTATTTTTAACATTTTATTTATATCATGAATAAATTAAATTATATGAAAACATGTTTTTATTTTATTTTTCGGAGAATAACTGTTTATTTATTTGAGTTGGTACCAATTTTTGTGGATAAAGGAAAACATTGGTAGATTATAATTGATTTGGTGGATTTAACATAGTCTGAATAAACCTTATTGCTAATTGGAAATCTGTCCCACTTTAACCTTTGACGACAAACAAAAAACACTATTCCATTGTGGCGTCAGATATTTTCTATTATGAACTCAAAATTTTACGGGAGCTTTTGTGATGTCCAGTTATGGCGGACTTATAGTGATAAAGTGTATACAAACTAGCTACAGAAAATGTATGCTTAGTGTAAACATATTTATTTATAGTGTATTGCTTGGTTGAACTTTTAGATTTGTGGTTTAACTATACCCAAGAAATCCGCGTAAGTTATTTCCCAGTAAGAGATAACAGTATTATATTTTAAGCTTTTCAGGCATCAATTGTGGATATCATGGTCATAAATTGATTTTTCTTGACAAATATAGTAATATGCCCTACATAAGAACACTAAGTGTTTTATGTTTTTTGGTCTATGCATCCATCCATGTCTTTCAGTCTTGTATAAGTAGTTAAAATGAATTTGTTGTCATATCAACTTGAAACTTGCTTCACATGTTCTTTATGGGGTGATTTGTTTTTAAAATTGCAATCCCAAAGTACAGTTTTTACCATAATTTCATGTTTTACTAAACATGGAATGCGATAGTGTAAAATTAGAAAACTGGTTCAGGTTTTACCTCTAGGAAGTTTACAATGAAGTTGAGGTCAGGTTTTAACTTTAGGAAGTTTATAATGAAGTTGAGGTCCCATCGACTTTATAAACTTGTTCACATTTTCATTATGAGAGAAAATTTATATTTATATTTAATTATGACTTTGACATTGATTTCATGATGCACTGAACATGGACATAAAATAACAATGGCACATGTCCTTGATTATACATATTTTCATATCTTATTAAAATTAGACCATTTTATTGGTACATTTGTGGAACATTAACTTACCTTATATTAAATTACAACATATCAATAGTAAACATAAATTCCCTTTGGAAGTTTCAAAATTTTTCTGATTTCAGCCAATATTATTTTGTGCAGCATAAAACCTTTTTCTGAAATGTCATTCATTTTTTAAACATATTTTCATCCAGTGAAACTGTCATAATCACAAGATTATACTTGATGTGCTCCTGATAAAAAGGAGGAAGATATACCTAGAAATACCACTTGCAGGGAAGTGTATAATAAAAGCATTCAAAATTCAACACAACAGTGCACACACAGAAATGTCTTGCCTAATTTTCTTGTGATTGAATTTGTGCTGAAAGACTTAAATATGAAGGTTTTACTAGCTAAAAGTAAATGTACAACATAATCTAACTTTGATAATTTATGAAAATGAGATCAAGGTCAGATGAACCATGCCAGACTGACATGTACACCTTTAAATCAATCCATTTACCAAATAAAGTTGTCCGATTGCATTAAGCTTAAAGAACTTGGGGAAACAGACCAAACCATAAAAATGAGTTCATGGTCAAATGAACCCTACCATACAGACATGTACACTTTACAATAATTACATACACCAAATATAGCTGACCTTTTGCATTAAGTACCCGATAGATTGAGACAACTAAAAAAACTTAACTTTGATCAAAGAACTATGAAAATAGGTAGGGTCAAGGTCAGATGAACCCTGCTAGTCAGACATTATCACCTTACAATCCTTCCATACACAAAAATAGTCGTCCTATAGCTTACAGAAATAAAGGGACAGGCCAAATCACAAAAAAATAAACTGTCCAATGAACCAAGAAATTGAGGTCAAGGTCGAATGAAACCTGTCACACAAATATTTACACCTACTAATCATTCTATACACCACATACAGTCCTATTGTTTATAGTATCAATAATATGGACCTGACAAACATGCAACCACCTTTATACCTAGGTAAATATCTTTTTACTCATAATAAGTGGGTTTCACATGACAAAAAAACTGTTTCTGTACACATATGACAAACAGAAATGTTTGTAAACTAAGGTATTTGATTACAAGGTATGAAAAGTATGTTATCTACCTTATAAAGATTTATAGTTTAGTCACAGCCTGTCTGGTACTTTGGGAATTTTGTTGCAGGCGAGACGAAATCCAGATCTAAGAAAGGAGTAGGTCCAGTAAGACCCTGTTTTGGCCCCAAAATATAGCAGTTTTACAAAATTGTTAAAATGTAAACTTTTAGTTATTTATTGGACAGTAGAATGCTTCTGCTACATAAATATGGGCTGTTTTTGACAATACAATGCACATATATCGAGTACTAGCACCATTAAGTCATGCTAAATTACTGAAATCTTCACAATTCTAGCATTTTAGTTAAATTTTAGACAGTTTTCGTGTGAAATGAAAGTGGCCGCATTCGTGTTCATCCTTGATATTGAAATGTAAGTTGTATTTTATGATAATACATAACATTTATAAAGGTTGAGGATGAACACGGATGCGGCCACTTTCATTTTTGACAAAAATCATCTGAAAAGTGACATTTTTCGGCATATTTGATAGATTTTTCATATTTGAGCTTGAATTGGGTTGTTTTTAATGACTAAATCAGTTAAAATCTTTCACATAGATTAATTGATTCAAATGAAATAGACACTCAAGTGTTTAAAAAGTGGTCAAAATCTTTCGTAAGATGAACCTGAAATTTGAGGCCAAAATCGGTCCTTACCGGACCTACTCCTTTATATTGCAGCCTTCATAAAATAATTTGGCTGCTTCAAGTCATTGTTTTACTAACATTAAGAAGGTGGGGAGCTCTTGGTGTGTTGCTCACTTAGCACTCTGTGCATTTCTGACAATAGAAACTCTCCATCATCGTGAATAGAATAGAATTCCCGACAAAAAAATCTTGTGTTGGTTGGACTTGTAATGCTGATTATTTTTTTATGTTTACTGTAAGTTTTTCTCCATCTTCTAAAGATTTTGCCTTTAACTCCCATAAAGTGTTCACTACTGAATTTGGGGAAAAGAGAAGGTTTCAATAAGGCCCTATAAAAGCACTTGTTTTGTATCTATGAAAATTTAATGAAAACAGGTAAATTTCAGACATTTTGAAATACCTGGCTTGCCATTAAGAATTCTCTACTAACACAATCAAGTCAAAATAACTTGGTGTCAGTATGGATAGGTTGCTGTAACTACAGAGTAATAATGGAATGACAAAGAAACACTGTTTTCACAATATTCACTTTTCAGGGTCATATTACAATCTGAAGATCAAAAAGACATTACTATGGATACCAATTTTCATGGATTGACAGAAACTTTTTCAGAGATATTTAAATTTGTGGTTTTGACAAAGCCTGCATACATTACTTTGGAAAAATTGTAATTCCTTGAACCTTTAAATTCCTGATTCTCCTGTACCCACGAAATCCACGAAAATTGGTATCTAACGAATATTAATGAATCCAAAGCTAACATAAAAACAAGACACAGTGCACTAATATAAGAGTATTTGTAGCTACTGAAAGCCAAAAATACCAAATAGAGGTACCAGTATATAACTAACCTCTATTTTCTTTAATTGTTAGCAACTTTCATTCAAAACATAGTTTATCAAATAAATCAATTTTATTGTTAAAATATCACAGATATGTAAAATACTACCATAGCATTTACATTGTTTACAAACGTATTTACTTACAAATCCACAATATTAATATGCTGAATTATTGTATATAGTGAAGTTTTTGCCATAGAAATGCACCCTTCATTTAAATGCATTATTACATCCCTGAAATGCAAGAAATGAAAAACTGTCCCTTCTTATGTTCAAACCTTGAGCAAGACCCAGTTCATAACTCAATGGATGATATTCTACCAGATAATTATCAAATAAAAATATTGACTAGGAACTAACTGACTTCTGTTGTGTACATCAATTACTCCACATATAAATTACATGTAATATTACTACGATCTGACTGACTTCTGTTGTGTACATCAATTACTCCACATATAAATTACATGTAATATTACTACGATCTGACTGACTTCTGTTGTGTACATCACATCACTTCACATTAAATAAAAATAAATGTTAAAATAAATTGACTAAGATTTGACTTAATAATTCACTGTCCACTGTCATGTAAATAAATTACTTCACATTTAATTAAGATCATCACAATATTGACTAAGATCTGACTTTCACAGTGTACACAATACACAATTGAACACATAAATCTAATTAAATGCTGCCAATAGTGTAATACTGGTGTAAAAAGACCTATGTTTTCCCTGGGTAATCTGATGTAAAAAGACCTATGTTTTCCCTGGGTTAACTGTGATATTTTCTAATCTGCTCATTAAATGAATCTTCAATAGCGTGCCTGAAATATAAAAACATTAAATACATTATTTGCATGTTTTAAAAAAAGATAAATGTTCAAACACTATTGTTTATTTTCTAATTAGGTAACTGTACTAAACTTGACGCAAGTGTACAAGAAATGGAGGTGGTAAAATTGTTCCAGCCTTTTTTTACCTTATAACTTTTTACCTCTTTATCTTTCATTCTCCAAAACATTTCATATACCTATGGTCTAGATTATCTTATCAGAGTTATTTGAGAAGCATGTATACTGATTCAGTATTATACCAGTGGTTCAAATAAACATTTGGCACTGGAAGGTCCAGGGCCTTTGACACTCTAAACTGAAAGGTCCACCACCTAAATTCCAGGTCCTACTTTTACTTGAAATATTTCATAACTCAGTAAGATACAAAATTAATGTGCTTTTGGTGTTAGGTTAGCTTGTTTCATTGTCAGTGTCACTGTTGTATAACATGTTTAATGATAAATGTAATTATCTTATATATAATGAATTCAAACAATCTTTTTTTTTGTATTGGAGAGGGTGTCACTGTGGGTGGGTGTGTTGTCTCAACAATTGGTAATTTAATACTAATTATACACATTACTTGTTGGCAATTTTTGGTATAGACATAGCGGTTGAACAAAATGAACATTACTGTCATCAATAATAAAGATGAAAATCAATTTTGAGATCGTTTGGAAAATTTGGTAAAAAAATTGAGAAAAATGTACGGTACTTGCCATTGGGAATTAGTCGGAATACCAGACCTTGTGGAATGCTAGAAATATCCTTGGAGGGGTATATGTTGTCAATAGTAATTTGACCTTACTGATGGTTAAAAAGGTCAGAAAAATTTTGAATTTTTATTTTCTGTCAAATAGAAGGTCTGTTGGGTGTAGCTAGTAACCAAAACTAAAGTCTGATTTAGAGGAAGATCGCAGACCTCAGACTACCGCTTATTTTAACCGGTTTATACAAACTCATAAATCATTATTTAATAAAACTTACCTAAATTGTACATTGTGGAATAGAAAAGCATTGATATGTCCTGAGTCTATATATCTAACTTGAGAACCAGGCCATAATTGCTCCAAACTTATAACATTGGTCCTTGGTACATAGGCATCATGGTTTGCTGCTACAATGATTATCAGACTTGGGTCCACTGGAACGGAAAAATTGCCTAAATGTGTGCATTCATCCATAACTCCTCTCATAAAATCAAGGGCATTATCTTTAAGACTTTTCCTGTCTATAGGGGATTTCCCCACTGTCTTGTTATCTCCCTTACATCCACTCTTCTTAACTAAGTAGTCTTCCATTGAATGTATATCAGCTTGAACGTCCATTTTATCATCATTATCAATGAATGCATGACTGTGTCTTTCCTTCAGGGTATTCTCAGTGTTTGAATGAGACTGGTTTAACTTTGAATCTTCAAGTTTGTCAGAGTAGGTTTTAACAAACTCATGTCCCATGTTATAAGTGGATCCTAAAACCTACATTTAAAAATAAATCAGGTCAAAATTATGTCTTTTCTTGTTACAGAATTACTTTTAAAATAATTTACAATGATTGTGTTTTTCACATTGTAATTTCATCCTTGCATCATGAAACATAGACATTTTGACAACATTGAACACTCAAGGTAACAAAATCAAACTTTTCAGATGTGAAATGACATTATTCCTGAATTTACTGCTAACAAAGTGCAATCATTTATAATTCTTTATTAATTGTTTCATCAATTAGTGTCTATATTCTCAAGTTTTTCTAGGAGCACCTGTCACAAACTTATTCTGGCTGGACAATCAACTTTTACAAATGTTTTCCTGCCACAGAAACACAGGGGTATTACTAAATCAGTGATGAAAAGAGTTCAACCAAAGAGGTGAGGCATAAAAATGTGTGTTTTTGGGATACAATTGCTTTCAAGCAATCTGTAGACTTATACGATTGGCTCAGGGGCAATGCCCTCACATCAACCCTTTTATTCTAAACATTCAGGAACATCTCAGATTCTTATGATTGTCTTGGTTTAAAAGGTAAAAACAAACAAATAGATTGAACTTAAACAACTTTCCTATAATGTTCTTTTCATAATCTTCATGTTTGATATTTCCCTTGACTTATACACGTGTTTTTAACAACACGGAAAATCAGAATTAAGCAGTATTTATATTAAGTGTTTTTATAAATTTAGAAACACGTCAGAGGGAATTCTCCAGTTGTGATAAAAATGCGATAGTTCTCTGAATTCCGATAAATCTATTTCTGTCATATAAGAACTGAAGTGGAGTTTTTCTTTAAATGTCACTGTTATGAAACTGATATTTGATAAGGTACTTCCATAAAGAAATAGAGAACCATCTAGGTCGTTAAATTAACATTTAATATACGTTCTTGCTCCAGGGTTTGTTTAGGTAATTATGCGCATGCGTATAGTTATCTTGACTTCAAGGGGTATTAGATTGAATGGTTGCTCTGGATTCCACACTCAATTGATTAATTTATAACTCATGGGATCCTTTCTATGTATGTCTGCTATTGAGGGTTATTGTTGTTGCATAATTTTAAATCATATGCATCATTTAAATTAAAATAAATGTAGTCCACATCGTAAAAGTGACTACAAAAACTCTTCATGCGAAATGGAGTCTTCCATATTATCGTTTCGAGTTGTCTCCCTTCTGGAAGTAACTTCTGTGAATTCTGAATCAATAAAACATGTTGAGAAAAATTAACTCGTTCTGTCTATAAATGTCGTATTGTATTAAAAACGATCGCAATTTAAACGGAGGAATGAGTACAGAAAGGAGTTGGGATCACTGACCCAAAGGAAATTAAATATTTCAAGAGTTAGGAATGGGGTTCCTCCTAGAACTAACGTAGGAAAATAGGTGATAAGATAAGAAGTGAAATACCTTCTCTCACTCTGAGTTTCAGTGACTGCTGAGGAAAGTAAACTTAGAATTGATAGTACAAAACTAAAACACAATAGGCCTAAGTATATTGTTCATACACTTTTATCCGGGATTGGCTATTTTGTAACTATTCAGATTACGTATATTACATTTTACATGAGCAGTTGAATTAGTTTTGAAAACAAGAATGTGTCCACAGTACACGGATGCCCCACTCGCACTATCATTTTCTATGTTTAGTGGAATTGGAATAAATTCTCTAATTTGGCATTAAAATTGGAATGATCTTATCAAAGGGAACATGTATACTAAGTTTCAAGTTGATTGGACTTCTACTTTATCAAAAACTACCTTGACCAAAAACTTTAACCTGAAGCGGGACAGACGGACGAACAGACGGATGGACGGATGCACAGACGAACGGAGCCACAGACCAGAAAACATAATGCCCCTCTACTATCGTAGGTGGGGCATAAAAATCAGATGAAGCACCCTTAAGACCATTGTGTTTACAAGCAATAATCTTATGTTCAATCTTTTCATTGAAAATAAGAATGTACATCCGAATTAACATTTTCTATGTTCAGTGGACCATGAAAATGGGATAAAATCTCTAATTTGGTATTAAAACTAGAAAGATCATATCATAGGGAACATGTTTACTATGTTTTAAATTAATTGGACTTTAACTTCATCAAAAACTTCCTCAACCAAAAACTTTAACCTGAAACGGGACAAACCGACGGACAGACAAACGTACAGAAAACAGACAGACAGACGGACGGACAGACCAGAAAACATAATGCCCATAAATGGGGCATAAAAATGTCAACTAACTGTTACACTGAAAATTGATTTGTTGCTTATCAGTTTACATCATGCTCCCATGTCACATTTTATTTACCTGTTCAGGGGAGATAAGTATGCAAATTTACCTGTTTAGGGGAGATAAGTGTGCATATTTACCTGTTCAGGGGAGATAAGTGTGTGCTTGATCTCATCAGCATAAACAGTGTCCACCGAATATTGATTTTCTAGAACCTTCCATGGTATTGCCTGGCTCATTACTCCCTGAATAAAACAATTAAATGCATTCAATTAGATATCTTTGAGTTAAAACATTAAGATACTTCCCTTATTGCTCAAATTACTAACATACTTTCGTCTTAAATTATAAAAGATTCTATGACGTGCTTCTCAATGTACCTCCCACGAAAATCCACATGTATTGGAACTTATTTGCAAAAGCTTTGCCTATTATTCGGATGCATAATAAAAAGAATAATGCACAGGAGTTTGGAGAAATCAACAAAATTAAAATAAATAAAATTCTGTGAAAGTCTATGAAGGTTTAAGGCTCATTTAAGTTATATCAAAACTTGACGTCATACAAATGAAAAACACTAGAGTTGACGGTTTTCTGTTACGTAAACCATTTATTCGTATAATATAGTATTAAAATGGATTTTTGAGGTAGGTTTTGTTTTATTTTCTATTCTGTTGCATTATTCACATATTTACAGATTTCAGCAAGTCAACATGGCGGCTCCTTAGTTACGAAATGTGAACTTTTGATTTGATGGTAGCATATGAGAAAAACATGTATTAAAATCAAAAATGGCAAATGCTGGGTTTGAGAATTAAAAGAATTAAACAGATTTTTTTCTAGCGTTTTTTCACGAAATTATCCATGCAAGCTACAGATTTATAAGAATGTTTGAGCTTTATCGAACAGGGAGTAAAAAAGAACAGTCACACACACAGCACTACCTACCCTCGCTTCAGATTTTTAATGAACATATTTGTCCTTTTAGAATCAAAATAATTCATAAAAGCCATAGATTTGTTGGAAATTTACACATGGCCTGGGCAGTGATATTCGTTAATTTTATCCCAGGCCATGTTTAAATTTCCAACAAATCTATGGCTTCCATGAATTATTTTTAAAGTAATTTATTATATGTAAACATTTTACCTTTGTAAAGACAGTTGAGGCTGTTGTCCATGATAAACATGGGATTAATGATATTGGCTTAGGATAAACTGATGCTGCAAGGGAGGCCATCTAAAATGGAAGAGAAAATATTTTAACATAACATATTATTTAACTTTGATTAATGGATACAAACATCAATTCAACAAGACTTGAAAATGTGAACCTGTATCCATCATGGGTCTATGCATTATACTAACTAAACTAAACTTATATTTTTATCAGAATTCTTAACACAGTATAATACCATAGAAGTTACATGTTAAAACAAATAGGTCTGTACCTTTTAAGAGGACTTTTCATACAAACTAATTCCTAACTAGTTCTATATGTTGATGTGGTTAATTCTGTTGAAATGTTACTGTCTCATTGAAGTTATGCCTAAAATGTTCTTTTATTAAAAACAAGAATGTGTCCATAGTACACAGATGCCCCACTCGCACTATCATTTTCTATGTTTAGTGGACCATGAGATGGGAATAAAATCCCTAATTTGGCATTTAAATTAGAATGATTATATCATAAGGCACCTGTGTACTAAGTTTCAAGTTGATTGGACTTCAACTTCATCAAAAACTACCACGACCAAAAACTTTAACCTGAAGCAGGACAGACGAACGGTTGCACAAACCAGAAAACATAATGCCCCTCTACTATAGTAGGTGTGGCATAAAAAGTATGTATTCATATTGGGTGATTCATACTATGTGCTGTCCAAATAGGTAACAGTACTTACAAATCCGCCCATAGATATGCCTGTTACACCTAGTGGTCCAAAGCCATGGCGTTCACACCAGTTAAATAACACTAGGGACTCTAACATCAGAGCTCCACCCATCACAAACAGGTCACAGGTATAATGTAGACTGGACCTCCTGAAACAATTATCAGTAGATATTAAACCTTGGAAAGCAACAGTAGATATACATAATTAGCTATATCTATAAAGTATGGTCACTTTGAAGCGATATCATTATTACTGGTAGGTTAAAAACAAATATTTTTATATATATTAAGTTGATCATTAAATGCCATACGGATAAATCTATCTTTCTTTCTATTTAATAAGATGCAACAGCTAAATTGTGCTTCTTTTCCAATGTTATTTTAAACCAAAACTAATGAGCATCCAAATGAAATCAAACATAAATGAATAAGTGTGACAAGAAACATCCTTGAAATATGTGTTAAAAACCAGTTCATCTTTTACCACCCTTGAACAATCACTATAAACATAAAATTCTTTCCTTCTCTCAAATAAATAAAAGTGCAAGTTGTGTAATTCTTTCCTATTTGAAGTTCAATTCACAAATTTCTTATATTTTACAATTTATTCAGAATAATAGGTGACCGCATTACCAAACTACATTTACTTCTAAACAAAATTGACTAAAACTTACAACTGTCTTTTAGGTTTCCTTAAACCATCTTATCTTTAGTTAAGGAGTCATTCATTTGTAGTAGATTCACAGACAAACACTCAGCTTTGCTATACTTCAGATTTTTTCATATTTGAAGAAAGATTCCCAAATGAGAAGGTTGTTATTCTAATTTCTGAGAAATAAGGCAATATCAACTAAATATATATGTATATTCAGTTAAGGTCTTTAAGAGAATCTAGAATAAAAGGGGCAATAATGAGAGCAAAAGCAAAATGGCAAATTGAAGGAGAGAGAAGTACAAAATATTTCTGTAATCTAGAGAAAAGAAATTATATTGAAAAAGTAATTCAAAAATTAACTTTAGATAATGGTGAAACTATCACTGATCAAGCAAAAATTCGTGCGGAACAAAAGTTATATTATGAGAATCTATATTCATCCAAGAAAACACTTATAAATAATACACACAGAGCTAATTTCTTTTCTCTGGAAAACCCATTTATCAAAATTCTCTCTGATGAACAAAATATTAATTTAGAGGGGGAACTAAAAAGCTCAGAAATTCATAATGCATTAAAAAATATGAAAAATGGAAAATCTCCCGGTCTGGATGGTTTTACAACTGAGTTTTATAAAAAATTTTGGCACGACATTAATCCTTTCCTACTGCGTTCTTTCAAAGAAGCATTTCAAGGAGGTAAATTATCAATTTCACAAACACAAGGTGTTATTACCTGTCTACCAAAAGATGGTAAACCAAAACATTTTCTAAAAAATTGGCGACCTATTTCACTACTTAATGTAGACTATAAAATAGTATCAACATGTATTGCAAATAGAATTAAAAAAGTCCTAGATCACCTGATTAGTGAAACTCAAACTGGCTTTATGAAAGGCAGATATATTGGTGAGTGTACAAGACTTATATATGACCTCTTGAAAAAAGTAGATGAGGAAGATATTCCTGGCTTGCTTGTTTTGTTGGACTTTGAAAAAGCTTTCGACTCTCTTGAGTGGAACTTTATATGTGAAACCTTGAAATTTCTAGGTTTTGGTGACACAATAGTGAAATGGTTCACAACTCTTTACTACAATTCAAAAAGTTGCATTCAAAATAATGGCTATCTATCTGATTTTTTTGTAATAGAGAGGGGGGTACGACAAGGGGATCCACTGTCTCCCTATCTTTTTATTTTATGTTTGGAACTGCTTAGTGCATCAATAAAATATGACAACAACATTAATGGTATAAAGATTAAAAACTCTGAATTTTTACTCAGTCAGTATGCTGATGATTCGACTTTGATCCTGGATGATAGTGAAGAATCTCTCAACAGTGCTCTAAATAGGATAGACTTGTTTTACTCATGCTCTGGTTTGAAGGCTAATTTTGAAAAAACCCAAGTTATATGGATTGGGGCAAAAAGGGGCTGTGGTGAGGAGCTAAACACAAATAAAACAATAATATGGAACCATTCAGGAAATTTCAAACTCCTAGGCATTCAATATTGTTTGTCAAAAGTTGATATATGTGTTGATAATTATTTAGAAAAAATTCAAAAAGTAAAAAATCTTTTAAGTGATTGGTCATTCAGAAATATTACTATATATGGGAAAATTGTAGTTGTGAAAACTCTCGCCCTACCAATTCTAATTCAATGTTTTACTGTTTTACCAGATCCATCCCCAGATATATTAAAGCAGCTACAAGCAATGCTATACAGATTTGTATGGGATGGTAAAGGGGACAAAATTAAAAGAAATATACTTATCTCAAATTACGAGGATGGTGGTGTAAAAATGCCACATATTGAATCATTTATAAAATCACTTAAGTTATCATGGGTTAAAAAAGTTTTAGACCCCACAAATTATTCCTCATGGAAAGTTCTATTGGCAGATCACCTTGAAATGAATGGTGGAGAAAATATGTGGCATTTATCAAAATCAGCACTCAATGAAATTAAAAAAGAATTTAACCCTTTTTGGCAAAATGTAATTTCATCATTTGCCTCACTGTGTGAACCTCTGACCACAGCCCCAAGTGATATCTTGTCTCAACCATTGTTTTTAAATGAAAATATTATGATTGATGGAAAAACAGCTTTTTATAAAAGGTGGATACAGAATAATGTATTTTTCATAAATGATCTCATTAAGGAAAATGGAGAATTTTACAATTATGATGAATTTATTAGAAATTATAATATAAAAACAACTTTCTTAGAGTTCTATGGACTAATCTTGGCTCTTCCAAAGGAATGGAAGAATATTATTCATTCACAAGTATTTCTCAAACTAAATACTGTCAGTCACAAAATTGTTACCGCCATAAAAACAGTTGATAAAGTATCAAAACATTTGTATAAAATTTTTCTGGATAAAATAAAGGAAACCCCATCACGCATACAAGAGAAATGGAAAATAAAATTGGGAATAGATATTGTGGCCGAAGAATGGAATTATTTTTTTAGTCTTCCTTTACTTATTACTGAAGATCCCACATTAAGGGCATTTCAATACAGATTACTTCATAGAATTATAGGAACAAATATTTTACTTATGAAGTGTAAATATAGTGAAACAGAACTGTGCACTTTTTGTACAGAAACTAAAGAAACATACATACACCTCTTTTTTTAATGTAGATACGTTCGAACATTCTGGCTTAATTTTTTTCAAAAGTTAGAAGATGTATGTAATGTAAGCTTTCTCCCAACCTTATCAAGTATAATCTTGGGTGTTAATTATCACCTATTTAAAGATATTCTTAATACATGTATTCTGATATTGAAGAGATATGTTTATTTATGTAGAGTTAGATTTACAGTCCCATCTGTTGCTGAAGCAATTGAATGGCTTAAATATTATTATAGGGTTGACATGGTCTCTATGAATTTGTGCTCTACCAATAAAGCAAAAAGAATAAAAGAAAAATGGTCAAACATTAATAATATTATCAAGAAATAGAGCTCAATACAGATGTATTCTGTATTCTTTGTACAATGTATTTTATAATTTATAACAAGTATGGTAAACCATATGTTTAGGATTTATAGCAGAATAATTTGTTTGTACATCTTTATTTGTAGATGAGATTTGAAAATGATATGAAAATAATAAAATATATATTACAAAAAAAAAATATATATGTATTGCTGACTTTGCTCATTGTTTAAGGCTGTAGGGTGACCTATAGTAGTTAACTTTTACATTATCTCTGGTGGAGTTTCTCATTGGCAATCATACAACATCTTATTTTTATAAATACTGTGAAAGTACTTTTATTCATGGGGTACCAATTTTCGTGGTTTTCGTGGATGACTTTATCCACGAATTTAAGTGTCCAACGAAATAAAACAACCATTGTCCAAATCAAGACATGGAAAGATCCCCATCGGTAGGTTTGACTACTGATATGATCTAAAGAATATATTGAATAATGCCAAATCTGATAACACTTTAATAGCAGTCACAGAACTACAATCACATGCATGATAATACCCATTTAATCTTTAATAACCTAAACTGTACAACTTTTGATCTTTTAATTCTCATAAAAAAATATTTTTTGATCGATGAAAGTCAGATTTCCGGTATTGTATTGATATGCTAGTATGATAAAGTGTTCATTTTATATCCTCATAGTTCTCGTACATATGGGAAATAATAATTTCATGCTGGGCTTGATTTTGTTAAGAAATATTTGACAATTTAAGATACGTTTATAGCTTTTGTTTGTGTTACTATTTTCTTTAGGTAACATGTTTATGGCCTAATTAACAGCTTTGACGGTCTTTAATCTGTTGATCACTTTATCATGGGTTAATAAGTGTTATCACTAAGATGTACACAGGTCAATGTTTACTTTGCAATTCCCTTCAATCCAGACTATTTTTAACCATCGTTTCTAAAGGCTTTAATTTTTCAAATTTTTTTTTTAGAAAACTAAAATCCACGAATATGTTAATATTGCTCAATCCACAAAAATTGATGCCCACGAATTAAAGAACTTTCACAGTACTCCTTATTTGTCACATTGTTTGGTTTCTTCTTTATAAAGGATACAATATGGACTTTCCAGAATTATAGATGCTATTCCACTTTCTTTTAACAAAGGACGAGCTACAACTGTTCTCCTTCTCCAGTAATACTGAAATAAAGAGTTTTACACATCAACAGAACCTTTCAAGTGAGGGGGAGGGGCTAGGAGAAGCTACAACTGTTCTCCTCTGCCAGTAATACTGAAATAAAGAGTTTTACACATCAATAGAACCTTTTAAGTAGAGGGGGAGGGGCTAGGAGAAGCCACAACTGTTCTCCTTCTCCAGATATACTGAAATAAAGAGTTTTACACATCAATAGAACCTTTCAAGTAGAGGGGGAGGGGCTAGGAGAAGCCACAACTGTTCTCCTCTGCCAGTAATACTGAAATAAAGAGTTTTACACATCAATAGAACCTTTCAAGTAGAGGGGGAGGGGCTAGGAGAAGCTACAACTGTTCTCCTCTGCCAGTAATACTGAAATAAAGAGTTATACACATCAACAGAACCTTTCAAGTAGAGGGGGAGGGGCTAGGAGAAGCTACAACTGTTCTCCTCTGCCAGTAATACTGAAATAAAGAGTTTTACACATCAATAGAACCTTTCAAGTAGAGGGGGAGGGGCAAGGAGAAGCTACAACTGTTCTCCTTCTCCAGTAATACTGAAATAAAGAGTTTTACACATGAATGGAACCTTTTAACATAGAGGGGGAGGGGCTAGGAGAAGCTACAACTGTTTTCCTCTGCCAGTAATACTGAAATAAAGAGTTTTACACATCAATAGAACCTTTCAAGTAGAGGGGGAGGGGCTAGGAGAAGCCACAACTGTTCTCCTTCTCCAGTAATACTGAAATAAAAAGTTTTACACATGAATGGAACCTTTTAACGTAGAGGGGGAGGGGCTAGGAGAAGCTACAACTGTTTTCCTCTGCCAGTAATACTGAAATAAAGAGTTTTACACATCAATAGAACCTTTCAAGTAGAGGGGGAGGGGCTAGGAGAAGCTACAAATGTTCTCCTTCTCCAGTAATACTGAAATAAAGAGTTTTACACATCAATAGAACCTTTCAAGTAGAGGGGGAGGGGCTAGGAGAAGCTACAACTGTTCTCCTCTGCCAGTAATACTGAAATAAAGAGATATACACATCAATAGAACCTTAAAGTCATAAGAAACCTCAAATTAAAAAAAAATATGCATATATTTTTTATAACTAAATGGATAGTTTTCATTACACAACTTATGTACATATACATGTACTTTTTTCTGAGGAAAATTCTTTAATTTGTCCACATTTAGAAGAAGTTTACTTATTTTTAATTGCTTCCTTCCAGGAAGCAATTCGCCGACATATTTTCTGTATGCATAGTGACCTGAGTGTAACCCTCCTCGTAAAAATCGGGTGATCGCAATACGCATGGATCTGTCATGAAAATAAACAAGTATCTGATTGTACATGTTAAACACGTGCTCAATACCCATGCTTTTTGTTATTTGTTTACTATAAGGTGACAATCGGTAAACTTAGACTTCAAAACACGGCATTTCATGAGCAGACATATTTGTTAAATCATTATAGACAGAGAGAAAAAAATTGACGAGTATACGATATATTTGCGTAAAAAATGAGAAATGAGAAAATCGTGTACAGAGGACTAAGTTTATGATATATACATGAATTGGTTCAAGAATTGGATAAACATTATTTTTCACCACTCACTCGTTTCATATGACTTTAAGATAGATAGGGGGTTTAAATCAAAATTGATAAAAATTTTATAAAATTTACCAAAATTGTAGTTTTTATCAATAAAGATACGTGTAACAGGGCATTTTGCAAGAGGGAGGTTCTGCAAAATTGTCAGATTTTGTATAGTTTAGAGATTATGTATGAAAACCCCTATTTTGAGTGATATACAGTAACCTAAACAAATGAATTTTAAATAAAATTGAAGAATAAAACTCTTGTAAAACAATAATATACAATTACTGTCTTTTGTTTCGGTAAATATGGGGTTTTATTGACTTTTGAAAAGTCAGCCTCAGTGAATATCAGTTTTTCAAAAGTCAATAAAACCCCATATTTACCGAAACAAAAGACAGTAATTATTTTATTCCATATTCAGAGAGAAGAAAATGTATTTAATGACAAACATATCATACCAAAACAAATTTTACATGAAACATTTTACCATAACGTCGCGTGACGTTAAGCGTGATGAATAACACTTTCTCAGGTGAATATGCTTTTTTATTCAATATCCAATTCGTATAGAGAAACCTACTAAAATAATACCAATATGGAATAAACAGAAAAATTGGATGACAGGGCTTGTTAGGAGGAATATAATGCCTACATGATCTCCAGTTCCAGCTAGTTGTAAAGCTTTATAAAACTGTGTGCATGTTTTGTACTTTGACATGTTATTTTGTTTGGGAGGGGAGGAATATAATGCCTACATGATCTCCAGTTCCAGCTAGTTGTAAACACACAGGTTTATGATGACTTTTCCACTCTTTTGGTAAGACCATTTGAAATCTAAAATTTAAAATATATAAGTTTGGAATGTCCTGAACATGCATGAAATAATTGCCACTGGTCAATCAATAACAAGCTTAGATACAAGCTTCAACATGCAAATGCCTCTATATTGTGAGGATTCTACATAGAAAACTCTTTTATGAAAAATTTAAAATATAATTATCAGGGTAATTTCCCCTTGTAAAAATAAGCAGAATTTTAATATTATTGAATCAATCAATTGTTTTCTGTATTTTTCGAAAAATTTGCCAGGAGAAAAAAAATATGATTTCTGTTTCCTATCAAAATCATACAAATTAAAAAAGAAACATCAATATCTGGTGATTTCTATTTCATTTTTTAAAATACTTGACAATTTTCACTTCCAAATGGCACTTATTAACAGTAACCATCATTAATACCTGGCAGTTTCTGTTTCTTTTGGCATTAGACCTGGTACACACTTTTTAAATGGTGATTCAAAATGTCCTTCCAGTATTCTAACATCACCTTGCAGCTCATCCTGTGAAAAACATTATCGAAATAAATCACTCATTACGTTCAGAAAGAGCTATATTTCTATTGGTAAATATGCATTATTTCTAAATGTGCAAAATGGTTTTTTTTGCTATGTCAATATCAGCAGATAAATATGTGGCAATTGGAACCAATATTTAAATACTGATATTTTATGGGGCTTACAATTTCTATAATTTCCAGTCATACCATTATGCAGTTATGAAAATAAAATATCAAGGTCTCTGGTACATAGGTGTACCATTGGCAATCATACCACTTATTCTGTCAATACAAGTAGTAGTGTAGATTATTATTTGTTGGATACCAATGGTCTTGGATTTCATGGGTACACAGAAATTTAATGTTCAATGAATAACAAATTTTCTAAATGCTTGTATGTCTTGTATGCATTTTCACCAAAACCATGACAATAAATATCCACAAACATGTAAGTTTTCCTCAATCCACGAAAATTAGTAACCATGAAAATAAAAGAATCCACACAACAAATAATAAAAAGCCTTACACATAAGTAATTATAACCACTAATAAGTTAACTTATGTTACTGACTGAATACTGAGCTGGAAGTCAACATTTCTGATGCAGCTCATTGTTGTATGTAATATTTTTAATTATCAATCATAACTTTAATTTGTTTTTTTACTTTAAATTTCTATAGCGTCAGTTTTATTGATTAATTACTTTTATGTAAATAACTCTATAATCATGTACAACTCTGAAACATGTTCCCTGTTTCCTATATTACCTTGTCTATAGTAACAGGATAATCAGGAGGTACCAGTTTGTAACACTCATCTCTATTCCCTAACACTTTCCTGAAGTCAAATATTCTACAAAACAAAAGGCAGGAATTAAAATGCCATGGTTAATAAAAGAAAATACCTATGTATTGATTATATATAAATACAAAAAAAAATCCCAACTTGGGCTCACAGAATTTTCCAGAAATCTTTTATTTCGAAGATGCATGACTCTAATAAAAATAAATGAGCAAAGTTCCAATGTCCTGGTCTTGTACATATTTTTCTATCCCAAATACAAGGGCAATAACTACAAAAAACTATTTATTTTTGTTCTGTAAAACTTTTTATTAATATATGTTAGACTCAGATCAACATCCGGTCTCTAATCGACGTCCTTTCTCAAATGGACGTCCAATTTAAAGTTACGTTCTCAAATCAGTGTCCAATATTTTTACCCTCTAATCAATGTCCAATGTGACGTCGTGTATAAATTTACAAAACGACGTCCAATCGATTGAAGACTCCTCTCACCGATGTCATATATATCATAAAATTATTTGTTATGAGTTTTATTTTTTCTTATATTTCCTTTCTCGTTTAGTCTTTGTGTAAAGCTCAACTTCTTAAAGAAACTAATTTGTTTTCATATATCTTTAGGCAAAGTCTTGTCCAAAATAATGAACTAAATAAAATACAAAATAAAAGGACAAAACATTAATGTAAATGTCAATAAGCAAACATCGACATCGTATTACATCATAAACATATATACCTGCATATTGATATATTGGTGAAAAAGTTAATCCACTAGATCTACTTTGTGGTATTTCTTTCAAAATTAATTCTTATACTAGTAAAAAATGTACATGTGAATACAAGAAAATGAGACAGTAACCTACATATAAAGATGATTTAAGCTGAAGACATATTGGAGCGATATACAGTCTCAACATCAACCTTGACCTATAATGGTATACTTTTATAAATAGTTACTTGGATGTTTTCTCATTGGCACTCATACCACATCTTCCTATATCTATCAAATAATTGGCAGAATAAAGAAGAATTGTTTAAAACTAAAAGTATTATTATTTGGATCTTTAATAACAACTTTTTGAGCTTAAGGTTAAACTTACCAGTTGTATTTGAAAAATGCCTTTATCAAATATGGAATATGGCACTTGTTTTATTTTTAAAAAAGTTGTGACGTCATTAGAGAAGCTGAATACTGGAAGTCGATTTGAGAGCAACAAAACAGACGTCAATTAGAGGGGCAAACATTTGGCCGTCGATTAGGAATGTTAATTTATTGTGACGTCAGATTTGGACGTTGATTTGAGGAACGGATGTCGATTAGAGACCGGACATCGATTTGAGTCTTACATATATATCTTCCGAGAATTGAAAGCTTTTGAGCAATTTCAATGTGATTTCTGTTATCAGGTGTTGCATTAATACAACCCCACTGCAATTTTGTACCTGTCCCAAGTCAGGAGCCTCTGGCCTTTGTTAGTTTTGTATACATTTTAATTTTAGGTTCTTGTGTATAATTTTGGAATTTAGTATGACGTCCATTATCACTGAACTAGTATACATATTTGTTTAGGGGCCAGCTAAAGGAAGCCTCAGGGTGTGTGAGTTTCTCGCTGCATTGAAGACTCATTAGTGTGCCTTCTGCTGTTGTCTGCTCTATGGTCAGGTTGTTGTCTCTTTGATACATTCACCATTTCCGTTCTTAATTTTATGTAATAATATCAAACTTGTGAAATTACAATCAACAGATTGCAAATAAATAACTACAATGCAGAAGTTGCCAAAAGAAATCTCCAACTCTAAGCTACTTGGATAAGAACTAAGTAATGTTAATCATTTAACTTGACAAAATTTGAATAAGCAATTTGATAAAACATCCTGAACATTTTTGTCTTAAATTTTACAAGCAAATTCAACGTGTAAGAATTATTGCTAATATCTTTTTTTTCTGAAAAGTACCTTGGCAGTTCTTGGTCCTTTTTAAATGAGTAGTCATTCAATAAAATGTAGGTGTCTCTATTGAAATTATAAACCGTTAACACAGAGATATGTCTTGCCTGTGTAACTTAACTTTTTATTAACTTTAGTATAGATTCTGAAACTATCTCAAACTTTAATACATTGTAGTCATTTCTGGGTTCAGCTAGACATGGACTGGATGGAAGAGTCCATTCCAGACTAAATTAGGGATTACTGAATGCACAAGTTTTCAAATTTTGTATTTTATCTGACTCTCCACAGAATATGCACACCTCTTTCAAGTTTATCTGACTCTCCACAGAATATGCACACCTCTTTCAAGTTTATCTGACTCTCCACAGAATATGCACACCTCTTTCAAGTTTATCTGACTCTCCACAGAATATGCACACCTCTTTCAAGTTTATCTTACTCTCCACAGAATATATACACACCTCTTTTAAGTTTATCTTACTCTCCACAGAATATACACACCTCTTTCAAGTTTATCTTACTCTCCACAGAATATGCACACCTCTTTCAAGTTTATCTTACTCTCCACAGAATATGCACACCTCTTTCAAGTTTTCTAGCTTTCCTCTACTCTTACAATTTCTATGAATCATTCTATTTTTAATCTATTTTACCTACTTTTTCAAGTTTTCTGGTTCTCCCCAGCCTCTAGTGAAGAACTTAGTCACTATGAGTTTTCTATACAGCTGATCAAATCTACTCATGTTTGGACACTATCTCCAGGATAAATTGTGTTCAAAAGATGTTTACTTTGGTTTGGTTGACACTTCCATCAATACCTAAAAATATAAATCATAAGTCAAAGTTATTTTAGGGGGGGATGTCACTAATTCTACCACTTTATCTTCCAGGACCCCATCTCTACCTTTAAGAGTTCAAACAAAATGATGTGTATAACTGTAGTCCAAATGAGGGTACTTTCATGATGAATAACTAAAAACTCTTGCCAAATAACAAAACAGTAATTTTTGGTACATGATGATAAAATGTACACTTTCTTTTAGGCGATAAAAAAAATCAACTGATTTTGATGAATCAGGTTAAATTTTCTCAAAAAATAACAGTAACATTGATTAATTGAGATTTTGACAAATCACAATAAGGACATTTAGATGAATAAAAGTAGAATTTGAACCAATTTGACCCTTTGACGCTTAACAAATCCGGGTCTGTTCGCCTTGATTCACTTGCCCAGGTCCATTCGCCCTGATTTTTGTTTTTTTTACAAGTTGTCTTGTGGTCTTGTGGCATAATGTTTATCATTTGAACAGAATTTGTTTAAGTGTGTTGAAAAATTCACCCAATATTTGTATTGCTGCAACCAATTACTTATATTTTCCCTTTGATTTGCATAGTAAAGTAGAATATAATGGAATGTAATGTGTTGAATTTTTATTGATATTTGTTAACAAATGACAGTTCTGTAGTGGTTGATGTTCTAGACCCCACCCCCAAGTACAATTATATTGTACAACCTGTCGAGACAATTTCTGTTGTCCCGAACCAGGTCAGGTCATTATGGGATTATACAAACAGCTGCATGTAGTCCCGGGATAGCCCTTAATATTGATATATTTTTGAAAAGTAGGGAGAACGAACCAAGGGCAAACATGTAATCTAGGCGACCAGACCCGAGTAAAGCCTTCTATAAAGAAAAGTAAAGGGCATTCCTCCCCTCCAAAAGTACAGTAACAATGAGACTGTGTTTTCAAAATTATTCATTTGCACACCAAAAATGACAGAAAAGTCAACATGATGACAGTGGTCACTCAACGGTAGGAGAAGAAGCATTCAGCATACTGGACACAAGGACACGTATACTCGTACTTACACAAGATCTGTTGTTAAAGTTCAGTGTGTAATATATATATATATATCTTTTCACTTAATACAATAAGATCTTATAACATGCAAAAGTCAGGTTCTCGAAATATGTTGCCATCGACAAATCTCCTCTGGCTCTACCCTTTATTTTAAAGTGTTCATCTACAATCAATCATTACTTTTTTAAAAAGTTGACAATTTGCGGTTTGAAGGTTGGTGTAATCTATTTACAACTTCGTCCCTTCATAAAATAAAGGGAAAAATCGCTTTTTTCAAACGTTCAAGCGATCCATGAAAGTTTTTGTCACGTGACTGACATGTGGTTGACTTGTAAACAGGAAACACATGTTACTTGGAACGAGATTCCAATCCTTCTTACTATACAAATCCTTGCTTGGAAGTTGATATTACAGATCACAAAATGCTGCAACCTATTATTCATAATCTGAATTGTAAAAGAATTATTTTAGCTAGTAGTTCACCAAGACGTAAACAAATACTTGAAAACATTGTAAGACTTAGCGTTGTTAATAATATCCTAATAAATACAGATGACACTTAGTTCAAACAGAAACATATATCTCTGGTTCAAATAATTAAAAGTGGGAATATATGAGTTCACACTTCTGTATCTGTATTGCCATAATTGATACTCAAAGTAACCAATTCTTTCTCTTATACAATACTTACTTAATGATACTTAATGATGTTTTCCGGTACAGGATCCTTCACGGTTCCTCTTCACCAGACTCATATAATTGAATATTGTCTCCATTATTTCTGATGAAGATGAAGGCGCCGTCAATCCACTGATGTTTCCTGAGAGCGGATTTAAAGCTCTCCACACTTTTTGTGCGCACATTATAGTTAGTCCAAATAATTATGACATCTTTAAAAGCTATTATATTTTTTTCTTTGACGCCTTACATCGACAGGAAGGCGTCAAATCAAAAATTTAAAATAGCCTTCCAAGACGTCATAATTATTTGGACTAACAATATAGTGTCTTCTAGGTGGTTCTAATTATAATTATGGCACTGGCTACTGTTACATGGAAATGCTACAATAATAAATAAATTTATTCATAGCTTTCAGACATTGGACCTTTACAGCTAATGTCAATTTTTTTTAAGTTAAACACCCATATTTTGTTAAAGATTATATGTTGCCTTCTATTTTAGTCCCAAAACCCTCAACAAATATTCTATGAGGTTGGTAGGTTCTGGTTTGACAAGTTAAAACCTTTGGGGTGTTTTTAATTTTAAGCCACTGATCCACTGTTTAAATCAAACCCTTAACAATTATTTTATGAGATTGATAGGTTTTGGTTTAACAAGTTGAAGAGTGTTTTTGGTTTTTAAAAAGCTTTTAAAAAAAAAACTTTCGTCAACCTGCTGAGTTATCTGAATTTAAACAAGATTTTTTGTTTTATTTGCCAAAATTCAATGCACTATATAGTCAGAGTTTCTGATTTTCATTGCAGGGATTAAAGTTTGAAATTTTGAAATCAAACTTTGAAGAAAATTTGGACAAATCTAGCTTCAAAAGTCCTGTTGATTATGTTAAAGAAACAGCTAAACAGAAGACTATCGAAGTGGCATCAATTCTTGCAGATAAACAGGTAA
Source organism: Mytilus edulis (assembly GCF_963676685.1). Classification (NCBI taxonomy): domain Eukaryota; kingdom Metazoa; phylum Mollusca; class Bivalvia; order Mytilida; family Mytilidae; genus Mytilus; species Mytilus edulis. The sequence continues at coordinate 574,482 of NC_092351.1, forward strand.
AGTTAATGTACATGCACCTTATCACTTAAACAGGTAAAGTTATTGTACACATAACTTATCACATAAGCAGGTAAAATTAATGTGCGTTACATGAACCTTATCACATAAACCGGTTGAATAAAAGTACCATAATATACAAACAGCAGAGTCAATTAAATGTACCATACCACTCAAACAGGTAAAAATATGTAACGTATTACTCAAACAGATTCATTTAATATACCATATAATTGAAACAGGTAAATAAATGTACCATATAACTCAAACTGTGAAGCAGGTAAAGTGAATTTACCAAAACGGTAAAAATATGTAACGTATTACTCAAACAGATTCATTTAATATACCATATAATTGAAACAGGTAAATAAATGTACCATATAACTCAAACTGTGAAGCAGGTAAAGTGAATTTACCAAAACGGTAAAAATAAACAGGTAGATTAAATGTACCATACTCACACCAACAGGTAAATGAATGTAACAAATCACAAGTAAATCAAATGTACCAATTCACACAAACAGGTAAACTAAGTTTACCATATCACCCAAACACTTAAGTTAACCATATCACCCAAACACTTAGTTCACCATATCACCCAAACACTTAGTTTACCATATCACATAAACACTAAGTTTACCATATCACCCAAACACTTAGTTCACTAACATATCACCCAAACACTTAGTTTACCATATCACACAAACACTTAGTTCACCATATCACCCAAACACTTAGTTCACCATATCACTCAAACACTTAGTTCACCATATCACCTAAACACTTAGTTCACCACATCACCCAAACACTTAGTTTACCATATCACCCAAACACTTAGTTTACCATATCACCGAAACACTTAGTTCACCATATCACCCAAACACTTAGATAACTACCATATCGTTTACCATATCACCCAAAACTTAGTTCACCATATCACCCAAACACTTAGTTCACCATATCACCCAAACACTTAGTTCACCATATCATCTAAACACTTAGTTCATCATATCACCCAAACACTTAGTTTACCATATCACACAAACACTTAGTTCACCATATCACCCGAACACTTAGTTCACCATATCACCCAAACACTTAGTTCACCATATCATCTAAACACTTAGTTCACCATATCACCCAAACACTTACTTCACCATATCACCCAAACACTTTAGTTTACCATATCACCCAAACACTTAGATCACTACCATATCACCCAAACACTTAGTTTACCATATCACCCAAACACTTAGTTCACCATATCACCCAAACACTTAGTTCACCATATCACCCAAACACTTAGATCACTACCATATCACCCAAACACTTAGTTAAACATATCACCCAAACACTTAGTTTACCATATCACCAAAACACTTAGTTCACCATATCACCCAAACACTTGGTTCACCATATAATCTAAACACTTAGTTCACCATATCACCCAAACACTTAGTTCACCACATCACCCAAACACTTAGTTTACCATATCACCCAAACACTTAGTTTACCATATCACCCAAACACTTAGTTCACCATATCACCCAAACACTTAGATAACTACCATATCGTTTACCATATCACCCAAACACTTAGTTCACCATATCACCCAAACACTTAGTTCACCATATCATCTAAACACTTAGTTCACCATATCACCCAAACACTTAGTTCACCATATCACCAAACACTTAGTTCACCTTATCACCCAAACACTTAGTTCACTACCATATCACCCAAACACTTAGTTTACCATATCACACAAACACTTAGTTCACCATATCACCCAAACACTTAGTTCACCATATCACCCAAACACTTAGTTCACCATATCATCTAAACACTTAGTTCATCATATCACCCAAACACTTACTTCACCATATCACCCAAACACTTTAGTTTACCATATCACCCAAACACTTAGATCACTACCATATCACCCAAACACTTAGTTTACCATATCATCCAAACACTTAGTTCACCATATCACCAAACACTTAGTTCACCATATCACCCAAACACTTAGTTCACCATATCACCCAAACACTTAGATCACTACCATATCACCCAAACACTTAGTTAAACATATCACCCAAACACTTAGTTTACCATATCACCCAAACACTTAGTTCACCATATCACCCAAACACTTGGTTCACCATATAATCTAAACACTTAGTTCACCATATCACCAAACACTTAGTTCACCATATCACCCAAACACTTAGTTTACCATATCACCAAACATTTAGTTTACCATATCACCCAAACCCTTAGTTCACTACCATATCACCCAAACACTTAGTTTACCATATCACACAAACACTTAGTTCACCATATCACCCAAACACTTAGTTCACCATATCACCCAAACACTTAGTTCACCATATCATCTGAACACTTAGTTCACCATATCACCCAAACACTTAGTTCACCATATCACCCAAACACTTAGTTCACCATATCATCTGAACACTTAGTTCACCATATCACCCAAACACTTAGTTCACCATATCACCCAAACACTTTAGTTCACCATATCACCCAAACACTTAGATCACTACCATATCACCCAAACACTTAGTTTACCATATCACCCAAACACTTAGTTCACCATTTCACCAAACACTTAGTTCACCATATCACCCAAACACTTAGTTCACCATATCACCCAAACACTTAGATCACTACCATATCACCCAAACACTTAGTTAAACATATCACCCAAACACTTAGTTTACCATATCACCCAAACACTTAGTTCACCATATCACCCAAACACTTAGTTTACCATATCACCCAAACACTTAGTTCACCATATCACCCAAACACTTGGTTCACCATATAATCTAAACACTTAGTTCACCATATCACCCAAACACTTAGTTCACCATATTACCCAAACACTTAGTTCACCATATCACCCAAACACTAAGTTTACCATATCACCAATACACTTAGTTCACCATATCACCCAAACACTTAGTTCGTAAATTAAATGTACCAGATACACTCAAGAAGGTAAGAAAAGGTTAAAATAAACAGGTAGATTAAATGTACCATATTCACACGAACAGGTAAAATAAACAAAATGCACACTATCACATGACTCCACAGACTAGAAAAATATTAATTCAACTGGTAAGTTTTTGCAAAATTTTGTTTTGACACATATGAAAAATGTGGGAGTATTGGTCTTTGGACTAGAAGTTGGAAATTTTTAGTGCAGACTGTCACAAACTGGTTGAATAAATGTCCCATACTACAGGAACATATCACAAAAAAAGCATGAAAATTCATAACAGCATTCTGTATCCACCATTCCTGTCACATCATGCCTATACACCATATCAAGTTTAACAGACATCTGATTACATGGTCTTGAGAACAGGTGCGATAATGTTTGTCATACAAACACCTACTGACCTCGTTATAGGAGCAGATATTATAGTTACCTTGAATGTTTTTGTTTTGTTTTACAGGCACCTATTGACCTGGTTATAGGAGCTGATACAGTAGTTACCCACAATAATGTCATATTTGAAAAACCAAGGGACAAAACTCATGCTTGTGAAATGTTAAAGCAGTAGGTCTTTATAGATATTAACTTCTAAGTCATTTGGTCTTTGGTGGAAAGTTGTTTCATTGGCAATCATACCGCATCTTCTTATCTTTATAATACTGTAAGATGAAAAACAATATAATTGCTATAACGTTTTATCACTTTTTTATAATAAATAATGAAACATCCTTGGATTCAACTGTTCAGAATTGATGATGCATTCAGACAGATTTCCATAAGTCCAAGGCTAATGGTATTAGCAAGACCCCTCTATAGTTCATAAACCATTGATTACATTTGTCTTGTAAAGTTATCATCCAATTTCATTCAGAAAATTGCACTCATAATTTTCCATTAGTTCATTAGAAAGTCTCATTTGACCACGTAAGCCTGTTACAAAAATATTTATCAACTTTGGCAGATCAAATTTGTAATTTTGAAAAAAAGGCTCATTTGTCATTGCAGTCATAGTCAATTAAAAGTGCTCTGTTTCAATAATATTTACATTCATATGTTGCCATCCATACTTAAAAACTTGAAATCCATGATAAAGAGAAAGTACACAATAGAGATAATGTGTTAAGTACAATCCCCCTCTGATATTATCACTTTTTTGATATTACAGGTTCAGTGGTAGTATTCACACAGTATGGACAGCTGTAGTATTAATAACACCTATTAACTCAACAGGTAATATCATAAGACATTACTAAGTTTAGTTTCCTTTTTTTACAGCTAGCTCATGGAGCAATACCATTAATACTGTAAGTTGACAAGATAACTTTTAATAGGATTCTGTATGATACATGTAGTTAACACTTCATGTCATATAATAAGCCTAGACTGACTCAACCAATTACAAAACTTTTATGCACAGTATTTATACCTGTAAAAAGAAGGTAGGTCCCTTGTGCTATTTGAAATCTTAAAAAAAAATTGTGATAAAGAAATAAGTATAACAAAAATGTTGAACTCCAAGGCAATTCAAAAAGGGACAGTCCAGAAAAACTGACAAAATCAAACGCTATCAATCAACAGAACAAGTGGAAAGCAACTATCATATCCTGACTTGGTACAAAATCAAACGCTATCAATCAACAGAACAAGTGGAAAGCAACTATCATATCCTGACTTGGTACAGAATCAAAAGCTATCAATCAACAGAACAAGTGGAAAGCAACTATCATATCCTGACGTGGTACAAAATCAAACGCTATCAATCAACGGAACACAGTGGAAAGCAACTATCATATCCTGACTTGGTACAAAATCAAACGCTATCAATCAACAGAACAAGTGGAAAGCAACTATCATATCCTGACTTGGTACAAAATCAAACGCTATCAATCAACGGAACAAGTGGAAAGCAACTATCATATCCTGACGTGGTGCAGGCGTTTTTCATAGGGAGGAAGAAACTAAAGAAAATCTGTTTGTGCTATAATTTCAACAAAAGCAGTCCTATTAGTTATGCTATTCAAAAATGATACTCAATGTCAAAGTTGACTTGTTTTATGTGCGTAAAATTTACTATGAATTTTGAAAGACATCTTTTTGACCAAGTATTTCATTGTATATTGATATATCAGATGGATTCCAGGTGTCAACTTTTAAATTTGGGCTAAAAAGAGAAACATCTTTTTTATGCTGGAGTTTATTTTTTTGTGTGTATATATACACATGGAAAAAAGTATTGCAACACCTTGATTTTTTAAAACGTGAAAAATCAGCCTCTTATTTTGGATGGAATATGATAAAATATTTGTAAAATAATATTGAAACTTAGTTAATGATAACATTGGTATTAAATTGAACAAAAAATGTTTTATCTAACCAAAATTTTTATAACAAACAGAAGTGTTTTTTGTACAAAGAATTGCGTTTTACAACTTTTACCTTTAGTCGAACTTTACAATGTCAGACATTTCAAAATTAATCTTTAGATGATTGTTCACATCATGGTTGATCGTTATACGCCAAAGAATTAGTACTTTGTGCACAGCTTACATTCAAACGGATAACCGCATCTTAATGTCTTCTGATTCCTGCCGTAAGTCGACTTATTTGTTGGTAAGGTAGCAGCAACCATTCGTGACGAAGGGTATTGTTTATTCCATGACGTGTTTGAACTGGGGTGTCCTTTCGTGCACTTTCACCCAATAGTGTCCCATATATGCTTGATATGGTTCAAATTTGGGCTACTATCTGACCAAGGAAAATAAACCCAATTCCATTGGAACAATGGACCTTCCTCCAATATGCTAATTTCCAACTTTGGCGAGCTCTGCACTATATTGGATACGGGCAACTGTGTGTCTGTTCGTAGGCAAAGGTCCCCGAAATGGTCTTATCGCACAATAACCAGTAACGATGAGCTGATCTCAAACAGTTGTTGTTTAAAGGCTCCTGTATGGTCATCACTCTCTTTTTAGGATTGTATTGTTTGCTATGGGTTTCCTTCTGACTAACCTTCATTATGCTTGATTTCTTCCCAGCAGATGTTATAGGGGGCCTTCTTGATCTCGGACGGTTTTTAACATTGTTTTTGTCCTAATTTTTATTCTCAGAACGACTTATAGTGGAATGGTGATGACCAACAATACGTGCAATTGTCACAGCGACAGAATTGCTTCTCTCATGCGGATTATCTGCCATCTTGCTGCAGTTATGAGTTGTAGGTGACCAATTAAAAGGTGTCAATCACATAATTTTATAAACATAATTATTTAAAACATCTGTTTTATTGTTTATAAGTACAGAGCTGCATGTGCAGATAAGAACTTATCGAGTCAGATATTTATTGATTAAACTCAGGTGATATTTAAATAATGTTTAATTAGTTCTATTTCAACAAATTATAACACAAAAAAATAAAGAGTGTTTTTTTAATTTGAATTTCAATTTGGTGTTGCAATACTTTTTTCCATGTGTATATAATCCCATTTTAAAAAAAAAAAGACAATGTTTTGATTAATTCCAAATTTTAAACTGTTATATTAGTGGAGATAGCATAGATCTTTTAAAATAAGTAGCAAGAAAACCATAAATTATCAAAAGGAGAAGATAATTTAGAATAACAGAAGTTGTTTATTTTAGTATTCAAAGGAGATAAATTGTGTGCAGAAGATGAAAGATTTTATATCACAGAATTTCAAGAATCTACAGATGTTATGATGACAAAACTTACACCAGAAATCATTAAATCTTATGTGGATACAGGGGAAACATTGTAAGTTTGTTATTAAATATTATATACACAGCTAGGGATTTTTTAGGAAAATAGGAAGTTTGATTTTTCAATCTGATTCATATCATATCCTTATTTTAACTTTGCTCAATATTTTCGATTTGCTTAAGTATTCAACTTTTTTACCACCACTGGACCAATTTTTATTGACCTAATGTTATGAATGACTAAAAGCAGATATCATGGAAATGAAATATTTTGGATATTTATTAATGAAATATTTTGGATGTTTATTAATGAAATATTGTAGAAAGGTTAAGGTATACAAGCTGCTGGATGGGAGACAACTCTAATGTGATGGGATTATACATTTTACAGTATAATTATATTTTACAGGGACAAAGCAGGGGGCTATGGTATAGAAGCTGTTGGAAGGGAGATAACTGGTATGAGATTGGATCAATATTTAACAGTATAATTATATTTTACAGGGACAAGGCAGGAGGCTACGGTATACAAGCTGTTGGAGGGCAGATAACTCTAATGTGATGGGATTATATATTTTACAGCATAATTACATTTTACAGGGACAAAGCAGGAGGCTATGGTATGCAAGCTATTGGAGAGTAGATAACTCTAATGTGATGGGATTATATATTTTACAGCATAATTATATTTTACAGGGACAAAGCAGGGGGCTATGGTATACAAGCTGTTGGAGGGCAGATAACTCTAATGTGATGGGATTTTATATTTTACAGTATAGGGTGCTATAAACAGTTTCATATAAAAAACTAGGGGTTATTCCCCAACTAAAAATAACCATGGAGGGAAACCCCTGTTTATTTACTCAATTGGTGAAAAAGTATCATGTTTTTTGTATTTGATTGTAAAAATTAATTAATTAGCTTTGAATTAAAACAGGTTGAATGATTGAAATAATTTTAAAAATGATATTAACTTTACATGTTTTGAGGGGAGACAACACTGTAAACATCCTGTTTTTTTGGCAGTGAAAATTGAAAACTTATTTGTAGCCACTGTAGCTCTTTTCGGTGCAGGAAACCGTACCCTGAAACAAGATTTTTTTGAAAGGCCAGGTAAAAACCTACAAATTTCATAAAGTTTTGTAAAATGTGCATGGATCATGTCTTCATGGGTGTGCACATGACCTGGTTTCAAGTTTTTTATGTTCAAATTAGACCTTTTTTCCCCCATGTTCATTGGATGGAATATTTTTGATATATTAAAAGTACACATTATTTTTATTTCATTATAAACTAGAGAACATTCTGATTCCAGTGATATCTAGTTTTATACAAGTATCTTTATTAATCAGTCCACCACTAAGGGTCACTTATGCATGGTCCCTCAAAATGTGACGTCATAGAAAAAAACTGTTGACTGCACCCATAATTATATTTTACATGGACAAGACAGGAGGCTATGGTATACACGCTGTTGGAGGGGAGATAACTCTAATGTGATGGGATTATATATTTTACAGCATAATTATATTTTACAGGGACAAAGCAGGGGGCTATGGTATACAAGCTGTTGGAGGGCAGATAACTCGAATGTGATGGGATTATATATTTTACAGTATAATTATATTTTACAGGGACAAGGCAGGAGGCTATGGTATACAAGCTGTTGGAGGGGAGATAACTCTAATTTGATGGGATTACATATTTAACAGTATAATTATATTTTACAGGGACAAAGCAGGGGGCTATGGTATGGAAGCTGTTGGAAGGGAGATAACTGGTATGAGATTGGATTATATATTTTACAGTATAATTATATTTTACAGGGACAAAGCAGGGGGCTATGGTATACAAGCTATTGGAGGGGAGATAACTCTAATGTGATGGGATTATATATTTTACAGTATAATTATATTTTACAGGGACAAAGCAGGAGGCTATGGTATACAAGCTATTGGTGGATCGTTGATTGAAGGAATTAAAGGAGACTATTTTAATGTGATGGGATTCCCTTTACACAAATTCTGTTGTAATGTTTCAAGAATATTTTGTCATCAGGCATCGGAATAAAGCTGCTATTTTAAACAGTAGTCTCATTTTACAAACTGCCAAAAGCAGACATGATATAAAGTAGAGCAGCTTCCTATTTTGGTTCCCCTACCAACAAAGTTGAAGGGGACTTTAGGTTTTCTCTCCGTCTGTCTGTCCGTCAGTCAGTCCGGCCTGACAATTTTGTGCAAAGTTATGGTCCTTGGACTTAATTTATTTAAATAATCAATTTTCCACACCTTTTTCGTCATGCTTGAAGAATTGACTTGTGTTAGTTATATAGTTTACACCATGACAAGTTATAAATCCAGTAGGCATTTTGTTCTTGTATAATTATTTTTAACCGAAAGGAATATATATCCTTTGGCATATAACTAACTGTGTACATTGTGTACCAAATCAATAGACTCATTGTGTGTCAAATCAGCAGACTTACTGTGTACCAAATCGGTGTACAATAAGCAGTTTTTGTACCAAATTAGAAGACTACCCAGGATTTAAAATCCCAACTATTCATTTGAAGGATATTTAAGATAATTGTAAATTCAGATAATGTAGATTTGTTTATTTTTTGTGGGTTCCAATTTTTGTGGATTGAGGATGATTGTATTTTTTTTGTGGATATTTGAATTCATGCTTGAGCCAAAGTGTGCATACAAACTATAGAAATGTTGTTCTTCGTTGGACATTTGAACTCATGGTCAATCTTAACCCACCAAATATAAGGTTGCATTTCTGTCAATATAGACAATTCAATAGGCTTTTTGCCAATTCCCGAAATTGACCCTGTAATTAGAGATCCCTAAAAAAGTTGTCTCCCTTATCAGGGACATTAATTTTTATTTACAATGGAGAGCTAGCAGAAAGAGGAAATCTATCTGTGCGTAATTTGAGTACTTTATAAGGTTTTTAAATCTTTTAATAACATTAATTTGTTGTTGAACTAAATACTATTGACTTCAGAAATTATTTTTCTTGAAAAATTAGTTAAACCGCTGATACATCACTTTCAATTCATCATGCTTTGCATTGGCTAAAGCCAATTTTGTCCGGTATGGAACCAGTCTACGATTGACAAAGAGAAGTAATTTGCATAAAAAGTGTGTAATAACAGAATCAAATCGGTAATTGGCAAATGGACTATTTCCCATAGGAACTCTTTTTGCTGCTAAAACTGTGACATTTTACTGTGAAGTTTTGTGTAAAGTTATATCCTAAAATGGAAAGTTGATATACACTACTATTTTATTCAAAGGTAAAAACATAGGGCTGTACGGCATATTCTCAACATTTACATGTTTTTAACTTTTAAAACATATACAGGTATATATAATTATATATATACTAAAATTATGTACTACCCCTACCTTAACTTTGTGCCTACTTCAGAATTCATTTTTACAGCAAAAGTATGTTTTTATACTGGTAACAGTCCCAAGTTATGTTCTATGACATGAAACATAGAGATCATATCTGAGAACCTGTATGTCAACAAATCAAATTATGTATAAAAAATTGAGAATGGAAATGGGGAATGTGCCAAAGAGACAACAACCCGACCATAGAAAAAAACAACAGCAGAAGGTCACCAACAGGTCTTCAATGTAGCGAGAAATTCCCGCACCCGGAGGCGTCCTTCAGCTGGCCCCTTAACAAATATATACTAGTTCAGTGATAATGAACACTATGAATATAATAGATCTCTTCCAAAAGAATAGTGGTTTGTGGTCTGAAGGAAACATACTAGACATAATGAGACTTGCAAACCCTAAATTATTCTACAAGAAATTTAAAAGGAAAGCGTCCTCTAAACATGCTGTACCATTAAAGTTGTTCCATGAACATTTTAAGTCATTGTGCTCATCAGACACAGATGCTGTACTGGACGACAGCCAATTTCAGAGTACTGATGGTGAATGCGTCTATGTGGAACTTGATAGAGAAATTACAGAAAATGACATTTTGAAAGCTATTCGTAACCTTAAACGTGATAAAAGTCATGGAGTTGATGGAATTCTTAACGAATATTTTATTGAATACAAAGATGTGATTATGCCTGTATTACTGTACATTTTTAATGGAATTTTACAGTCCGGAATTTTCCCTACAGATTGGGCTAAAGCCATACTTATACCTATATTCAAGAAGGGTAGTGTGCTTGATCCGAACAACTACAGAGGGATTAGTTTAGTCAGTAATTTTGGAAAGTTATTTACGTCCGTTCTTTATCAACGTTTGATAGACTGGTCGGAAACGTTTGATATTGTGACTGATGCCCAGTTCGGCTTTCGTCCCGGTCTGGGTACAGTAGATGCTATTTTTGCTCTTACATCATTAATTTTCAAATCCTTATCAGCCAAAAATCGTTTTTATTGTTGTTTTGTAGACTACACGAAAGCTTTTGACACTGTTCAAAGATATATGTTATGGTATAAACTATCAAAAAAAACTTTATAAAGCACAAAGGTGTCAGTATTCACCTCAGAAACTTACAAAACCTTTGAATAGACTTATTAAGGAGGGATATAATTACGATACTGTTGTCAAGTCATTAAAGATTGCATATTTTGGCGTTAATATTGAGTCACTGATAAGGTCTTTGCATCGGAACTAAACACATTTATTCTAAAACAGTTGTTGGCATGACACGGGTTATGTTCTTCTCATATATGTTATGATGGTATGATACTAAACCCCTAACAGGAAGGATTGTGCCTGATGTTCATATGATGAAATCATAATCTTTCAGTCAGTTTAATTAAAGTCTGGAGCTGGCATGTCAGTTAACTGCTAGTAGTCTGTTGTTATTTATGTATTATTGTCATTTTGTTTATTTTCTTTGGTTACATCTTCTGACATCAGACTCGGATTTCTCTTGAACTGAATTTTAATGTGCGTATTGTTATGCGTTTACTTTACTACATTGGTTAGAGGTATAGGGGGAGGGTTGAGATCTCACAAACATGTTTAACCCCGCCGCATTTTTGCGCCTGTCCCAAGTCAGGAGCCTCTGGCCTTTGTTAGTCTTGTATTATTTTAATTTTAGTTTCTTGTGTACAATTTGGAAATTAGTATGGCGTTCATTATCACTGGACTAGTATATATTTTTTTAGGGGCCAGCTGAAGGACGCCTCCGGGTGCGGGAATTTCTCGCTACATTGAAGACCTGTTGGTGACCCTCTGCTGTTGTTTTTTATTTGGTCGGGTTGTTGTCTCTTTGACACATTCCCCATTTCCATTCTCAATTTTATCAAAAATTGGTATACAAGGTAAATTTTTAATGGTTATCAAAGCAATGTATTCTAATGTCACTTCTTGTGTAAGTGTTGATGGGTTCAACTCTGATTATTTTACTAATGAAGTAGGTTTGATGCAAGGTGAAGTATTATCACCGATATTTTTTTCTATGTATGTCAATGATTGTGAAATGGCTTTTATAAATAGTGACTCTATTCCTTTTAGATGAAGGAACTAAACTTATTTTTACTAATGTACGCTGACAATATGGTTCTTTTTTCAGAAACTGTATCTGGATTACAAACATTACTTGATACTTTGTATGATTATACCTCCAAATGGTCACTTAGTGTGAATATAGCAAAAACGAAAATTGTTGTTTTTAGAAAGGGTGGAAGAATACATGACAATGAGAAATGGTATTATAATAACCAGGAAATAGAAGTTGTAGATAAGTTTAGTTATCTTGGTATATTGTTAAATTTTAATGGTAAATATAATGTGTTACAGCAGAAACTCTCAGAACAGGGTACAAAAGCTGTGTTTGCCTTAAGGAGAAATGTAAAAGTTTGTAACTTTACTTTCGCTTTTTGATACTTATATAAACAGTGTACTTTGTTATGGTTGTGAAATTTGGGGTGCTCACAAGGCACCAGCTATAGAAAGGATACATCTGGGCTATTGTAAAAATATTATGAAAGTAAAAAGCTCTACTAGTAATGTTATGGTGTACTACGAGCTAGGTAGATTGCCATTATTGCACACCAGAAAATGTTGAATTTTTAAATACTGGTTTAAGCTGTTATGCACTACAAACTGTATTTTGAAAAACTGTTACTGTTTTTTATATGATGATTTACAAAAATGTCCAAATAATAAGACAAATTGGTTGTATTTTATTAAAAATGAGTTGCTCAGTATATTTTAGGTGATATTTGGTATAATCAAGGTTTATTTTTAGATAGTAAGCTCTCCAGTAGTTTTTACTTGACAATTAAACAACGCCTGTTTGATTGTCTGAAGCAAGATTTTGACAGCCAAATGAATAATTTAGTTAAATGTACAAGTTATAGATATATGGTTCATAATTTTTGTTTACAAAATTATTTATGTAAACCAATACCAGTTATTTATAAGACATGTATTACCAAAATAAGACTTAGTAGTCAGGATTTAGCTATAGAATGTGGTCGCTATTCTGCAATTCCAAGAAGTAATAGACTATGTAGTTTTTGTAAAAATGACATTGAAGATGAGATGCATTTTATTTTTAAATGTCCTACTTATCAAGGTCTTAGATCTTATTTTATAAAACCATATTATTGGAGAAAACCTTCTATGTATAAATATATACAATGAGTTCTAATAATCTTAGAGAATTATGTAATTTGAGTAAATTTATATTTCGTGCACAAAAATTAAGATCTAACATGATGTAATATGTTTAACACATTACCTTCTGCTATCTATGTATACTTTGTGTAGTTTATATGTTGTATGCCTATAGTTGTTATGACTTTGGTAAATAAAGATATACAAAGTGAGAAACAGCTGTATTTACAAAGTGCAACCTTAAATGATATGAATTAAATACTGTAGCAATCTTTGAATATTGTTTGATTTAATATTTACATTGATTTTGTTTTTGATAAATAATAGTACAGCTAAATATGTATTGCTTTTAGGCTAAAGAATGTCAATATTATGTACTTATATTTTGGTACTTCACAAGGTCATGCTTTTTTCATACATCCATTGGATGTGTTCTAAATGATAATTTAGTCCAATATATATTTTTAGATTTTGTTGGACATTATTTTTGTGAATCTTTGTGCTACTAGATGTTTGCTTGTACATCTTTTGTGCTTTGTGACAGTCCGATGAGAAAAACATTTTCCAATAAAAAAAGTAGTGTTGTGCTGTTTCAAATCTCCATCAAGTTGGGTAGGGTTTGAAATAATCATCTCCTTATTTTATACAGTAGACAATTTCTGTACCAAATAGTAGACTTACTCTGTCCAAAATGAGAAAACTATCTCTGTCTGAAACCAGCATACCATTTTCAAAAAGACAAACTATAGGAAAACTTTCATCCTAACCTTGAAAAAATTGCTATGACAAATAAGTAGACAAATTCTTAATTAAACCTACGAACCAAATCGACAATATCATTAGACAAACTATGCATAACCAGTAGACAAACTCTACTAAACCAGTGAACAAACTCTAAAAAACTAGAAGACTTTTACTCTACCAAACCAGCGGATACATTCTATATTAAGTCAGTATACACACTTTTCATCAAACCAGAAGACGAACACTTCAAGAAACCAGTTCAACAGATCTACACCAGTTAACAAATTCTTCACTGCATTAAACCAGTAGACATACTATTCCCCAAACCAGTAGACAAACTCTATATTAAACCAGTTGACAAACTCTTCACCAAACCAGTAGACAAACTCTTCACCAAATCAGTAGACAACTAGACAAACTCTATGTTGAATCAGTAGACAATCTCTACACCAAACTAGTAAACAAACTCTTCATTGAATCAGTAGACAAACTCTTCATTAAATCAGTAGACAAACTCTTCACCAAACCAGTAGACAAACTCTTCATTAAATCAGTAGACAAACTCTTCACCAAACCAGTAGACAAACTCTTCATTAGACCAGAAGACAAACTCTTCACCAAGGCAGTAGACAATCTCTACATTAAACCAGTAGACAAACTCTTCACCAAACCAGTAGACAAACTCTACATTAAACCAGTAGACAAACTCTTCACCAAACCAGTAGACAAACTCTACATTAAACCAGTAGACAAACTCTACATTAAACCAGTAGACAAACTCTTCACCAAACCAGTAGACAAACTCTACATTAAACCAGTAGACAAACGCTTCACCAAATCAGTAGACAAACTCTTCCCAAAACTGATAAACAAACTCTACTTAAACCAGTAGACAAACTCTATTTTAAACCAGAAGAAATACTCTGCATTAAATCAGTAGACAAATTCTTCACCAATCCAGTTGAAAAACTCTTCCTCAAACCAGTAGACAAACTCTTCACCAAACCGAAAAACAAACTACATTAAACCACTGAAGAAACTCCTCACTAAACCAGTAGATAAACTACCTGTATTCACCAAACCACTAAACAAACGTTTTACTAAACCAGTAAACAAACTCTTTAACAACCAATTAGACAAACTCTTCACTTTGCGCAAAAAGTATAGAAACCAATATACAATCTCTTCGAAACCAGTAAATAAACTCAAAATCATACAAGATGTCAAAGTCTACAATAAACTAGGAGAAAACTCTTCACCAGGCACTCAGACAAATCAAACAAGATATCAAAGTCGACGATAAACTAGGAGAAAACTCTTCACCAAGCACTCCGACAAATCAAATATTAAACCAGTAGTTTCACTAAACCAGTGTGCAAACACTATATAAACATAGCAGTATTATGCCAGTATACAAACATTATAAGAACCCAATAGATAATATCAACCGTAATAAATCTTTTGTTGTCGTCTTTTTTCATTTGTATTTGTATGTTTGTTTGAATTTATAGTTAGGGTTTTGTCTGTACTGTATGTTTACACAACGTCGGTTGTTGGACTGCAGTTTATATAGTTAGGGTTTTGTCTGTACTGTATGTTTACACAACGTCGGTTGTTGGACTGCAGTTATAGTTAGGGTTTTGTCTGTGCTTTATGTTTACACAACGTCGGTTGTTGGACTGCAGTTATATTTAGGGTTTTGTCTGTGCTTTATGTTTTCATAACGTCGGTTGTTGGACTGCAGTTATAGTTAGGGTTTTGTCTGTGCTGTATGTTTACACAACGTCGGTTGTTGGACTGCAGTTATAGTTAGGATTTTGTCTGTGCTGTATGTTTACACAACGTCGGTTGTTGGACTGCAGTTATAGTTAGGGTTTTGTCTGTGCTGTATGTTTACACAACGTCGGTTGTTGGTCTGCAGTTATAGTTAGGGTTTTGTCTGTGCTGTATGTTTACACAACGTCGGCTGTTGGACTGCAGTTATAGTTAGGGTTTTGTCTGTGCTGTATGTTTACACAACGTCGGTTGTTGGACTGCAGTTATAGTTAGGGTTTTGTCTGTGCTGTATGTTTACACAACGTCGGCTGTTGGACTGCAGTTATAGTTAGGGTTTTGTCTGTGCTGTATGTTTACACAACGTCGGCTGTTGGACTGCAGTTATAGTTAGGGTTTTGTCTGTGCTTTATGTTTACACAACGTCGGTTGTTGGACTGCAGTTATAGTTAGGGTTTTGTCTGTGCTTTATGTTTACACAACGTCGGTTGTTGGACTGCAGTTATAGTTAGGGTTTTGTCTGTGCTTTATGTTTACACAACGTCGGTTGTTGGACTGCAGTTATAGTTAGGGTTTTGTCTGTGCTTTATGTTTACACAACGTCGGTTGTTGGACTGCAGTTATAGTTAGGGTTTTGTCTGTGCTTTATGTTTACACAACGTCGGCTGTTGGACTGTAGTTATTGCTACATTAGCCTGTTATAATAAATAATTATATAGATATAGGAAGATGTTGTATAAGTGCCAATGAGACAACTCTCCATCCAAGTAACAATTTATAAAAGTGAACAATTATAGATCAAGGTACGGCCTTCAACACGGAGTCTTTGCTCACACCGAACAGCAAGCTATAAAGGGCTCCAATTATTACTAGTGTTAACCATTTAAAGGGAAAACTAACGGTCTAATCTATATAAGAACGAGAAACACGTATAAACTTCATAAACAGACGACAACTACTGTACATCAGATTTCTGACTTACGTTGCTCACTCAATTTGTCACCATGAGGCAACTATAAACAAGTATCGTGCAAGTGGGAGGTTAAGCTAGAAATAAAACCCGGTTTCTGTGAAAAATGGATGTATCAAAATAAAAAAATAGAAAATATGGAACTCCAAGGTGAATTCAAAAATGGGAAGTGGATATACTAACTGGAAAACGGAAAGACTGAAAAACAAAGAGAAAAACAAATATTCATGACTTGGAAGAGACCAGTATTAGGACACCTGTTTTCTGTTGGTTGACTAGTCTAACGGTTCCTTGGTTTCCAAGGTTAGATTGGTTCACCCTTTTTCGCTCAACTGGCCCAAAGTTCCATTCTCAATTTTATGGCATGAATGTTTACAATGAGGTGCTGACCAAGTGTTGTTACTTTGTAGCGGAACCATCATCCAAGGTGGCCGCCAGCAGGGGACTTAGTTTAACCAGAGACATATAATACGTATTATATGTCTCTGGTTTAACATAAGACCCTATGGGAACTACACACAAATGCTTTTTCTAGATAAGCACTAAATGGAATGGAACCAAACATGGCCTAACTGTTCTTTCTGGGGTGCTGACGAAGACCTCAACACAGATATCTTTATAGTTTGAGATATACTGTAAACTGCACAAATATCAAGAAAAGATATCTATGTCAACATTAGCAAAATTGTCAATTGACATCTTGTTGGAGTAATTGTCCTGTTAAAGTCATTTTCTAAAATTGAAATAAATGTATTGGTAATTTCTGTAGACTATTGAGAGCCTCTAGTTTAGTTTACTTTGGATTCCGGTACTTTTATGCCCCTTCTACGATAGTATAGGGGCATTATGTTTTTCGGTCTTTCCGTCCGTCCATTCGTTCGTCCGTCCGTCAATTCGTTCGTCGGTCTGTCTCTCTTGAGGTTAAGGTTTTTTGGTCAAGGGTATTTTTTTAAGAAGTTTAAGTCCAACCAACTTGAAACTTACTATTGACATATTCTTCGTGTGTATACGTTGTTCCATAATGTTTATATAGACGGGATACCGTTTGTCCATCCTATAGTGGAAATGATCAAACATACAAGTATATTCATACAAAAGACACAGCACACTTATATTCCACTAATATTTGACTTTGGGGTAATTGTGATAAGAAAAATGCTTCCAAAGATTAATAATTACATTAGTTGTATGTTTCATTACAACACGTTATTCTGATTGGCTAACTGCACATCATGTGTTATTCCTTCAGCAGTTGTATCACTCAATAAAACTTCTCATTCATGATGACACGAGGTCCCACAATAAAGTGCACAGGTAAATGAAATAAAAACTTGATAAAAGGCGTGTTTTCATGATCCTATAGATAAAAATGTAATTATAAGTATTGAATGCTTTTTTTTGTAACTTTATAGGGTTGTAAAAGCGTTGACCGTGCGCACATTTTAAGTATGAAGCGCTTCCGCGCTTCCGCGCTTCATACAAAATGTACTTCGGTCAACGCTTTTACACCCCAATAAATTTACAAAAAGAGCATTCAATTCTTAAATAAAACTCTTAAAAAAAAAAAAAAAAAAAAAAAAAAAAAAAGAACATCAAGGATAACTGTAGATGCCCTTTTCTTTTCGCTTCCAAGAGAACTTTTTAGCAGATTAAAGTTTTCGAGACAGATTAAAAATAAATGAAAACAAGTCGGTAATTAAGAAATGGTCTGACTGATTTGTATCATAATTGAACTCGAATTTTCGTTTAAATTTATTAACTCTCCAGAATTAATACGCACACATTATCATAAAATTCGGACTGTCGCTTTGTCTTTTTTAAAGCTCAAAATTAAGTTAGAAAAAACTTATCAGATTTGCTGGAACAGTTCGTTATGATATATATCGGTGCATATCTAGCCCGAAGCCCCTTTCCCTTTTTCCGAGGCTACCTCATATCGCAGATCCGCGTCTGAAGCCTCTACGAGATACTTGGAAAGAGTGAAAAATATTTTCAGATATATAAGAGAGTTTTTACAACCACATTACAATGGGTCCAAATATAAATTATATGTGTTTTGTGATTTGCTCCTAACGTATTTAGGTAGGAGTTTTTGGTTTGCTCTTTTTTTTCAATTGGCTTAAGACATAGGCTTAAGATCGGGTTCTCACTCAAGCGAGTCCATGAGTTGCTGAACTCACGAAAATCTGTCTGGACTCACCATTTTCAAAACTGGTGAGTCCAAAGATGCAACAAGATTGAAATATTTTGTTAAACTGGACATATATATCATAAAACATAAAAGTTTAAAAGCATTCATAATTTAATCTCATTACATAACTCTATTAGGTCAATAATAAAATAATATTGCAATAAAATATTTTCTTCTTACTGTTGGACTCTCCATGGCCAAAAATGATGAGTCCCTGGACTCGCCTTCAAAAATCCTTAGTGAGAACCCTATTAAGACACACAGCTTTATTTATAGTCGGTATAAGCAATACAATTACAAACATAAGCTCTGACGAGCCTCTGAAACCCGACAGAACAAAAGCACAACAAACAAAATTATATCAAGTCAGGCACACATGCAAATGAATACAGAAAGTCAGAGTTCAAATTAAGATATATACATGCAAAAGTTCTATAAAGCATCTTAAACACACACAGAAACATGCACTTATGAGAAATAAACACAATAGCAAAAGTACGATGAGCACAAAATAGCAGAAGCACTCTATAGTAAACAAAACAAAATAATTTTATCAGGCAGAAAAGAAAGCTTTCAACCAAAAATAATTATCAGAGTTAACTGGTTTTGCAAGCCAAACATTAACATGAGCTGTCAGACCAAGAATTTATCAAGTTCTTGAATTGATTTAAAGATGATTGGCTTTAGTTAGTTACGTAGCTCATTTGGCAGCTCATTTCACAGTTTAACACCCGCATACATTAACTTAATTATATTGTAGGCCATATATAACTAGTGGTTCTCACATGCGGTAGGTCGGCGGTATCTAATAGAGTCAGGGTTTTCCTGTAAGTGGATAAAACCATGGAGATAAACAGGACAATTAATCTTTAGTAATCGTTTTGAAAACTTCCTTAGCCAAGTCGCATTATTCTAATTATAGATATGTATTTATGGCTTAAATGAATTAGTGGAGTGACCAAGCCAACAATTTTTCAACTTTAATGGACCACACTACATGCAGGCTAAATAATGACTTTTTTCTTAGAAATGAAATATGGTGCAATTTTTTTTTAAATAAGGTCCAAGATTAGTGATTGAGTTTTTCACTATTGTAAATTTATTTTAAAAGAGGTTATAAAAAGTATCAAATAATATCTGAATTGTTACTAAAAAAGAAATGTATAATGAAATAAACCGTGACACTTCATTTTCAACTTAATTTGAAAATAATGAAATCACCAAATGCTACTTTTAAAGGGAATTCAGACTAGCAACAATAAGAAAATAGAAGATGGAACAACCGACTCTCAATTCATTTTTTTTTTTATATCGCATGTACTTTTAAAGATATATTTCTGAATTTTACGGCTTATTAAAAATGAATCGAAGTCAATCTAGTATTATTAAAAATGAATCGAAGTCAATTTAGTATTTACTTTGATGTATATTTAATGCCAGTCACAAATATTTCATAAGGCAGTTAAATCAAATGAGTTTAATGATGGACTTAAGTTTCAGCGTATATTCTAGCTCTTTGGATTTTTTAGGTTTTATGTTCTTTGCCTTACAAAAGCACACATGGATCCTCAGAAAGAGTGGTTGTATGGGGTATTTTAACGAACAAAGGGTATGACAACTTTCGAAAACCTGACCTCAGTCATCGTTTTCATCGTCGTCCTTCTTCCATTATTGCTCGGTGAGTTAAATAATTTCTACCACCATCATACCTTTCACATGAACAAATATTGGTATACGCGGATTGCTGTTGGTTGCATGCATAGTTGTTATTGCAAGCTGTTTTACCTTGCCCGTATACGTAAAAACAAGGTCTTGAAGAAAATCTACTGACATAGGTCCCTAAAAAAAAAACGCATGGGGGAATTTTCATAAGACTGGTATCCTTTGTGGCGGCAAATTCCACCCTTAGCTTGTTTAGATCATCATGAAGATACCTAAACTTTCACTTCGGATCATACAAGGTTAACGGCGATTCCTGATCTCCCGTTTGGAAACTTATCGGAAGAGGGTATCACTAGCCCATTATTCAGCACTTCGATGTTGGCATTAATATCATTTATATGGTCATTTGTATAATTTACCGTTTGAAAAATTATTAATTATTCGAAAAACTAAGGATTTTCTCATCCCAGGCATTGATTACTTTAGCAGTATTTGGTTCCACATTTTGGAATTTTGGTCCTCAATGTTCTTCAACTTTATACTTGTTTTGCTTTCTTACTTTTTTTATCTGAGCGTCACTGATGAGTCAAAGAAATCGCATAACTGTATTTCAAATATCTTTTCATAAAATTTTGGAAAAATAGGTAACACACTGACTGGTCTGTAATTTGATTTAAGTAGTGGGTCGCTCTTTTTATGTAAGGGTGTTTCTTGGGCTTCTTTAAGTTTGTCTGGAAATATGCCCGTGTCCGACTATAGTCAAATTTATAAGACTGGTCAGCTGAGGTGCAACGACAGATTTACTCGCTTTAACTGTTTTTGCTGGTCAGTATCCCATCTGCTCCAGTTGCTTTTTCACATTAACATTATTGATGATTTTTTCCACTTTTTCTGATCAGTGTCACCTTTTGAAATTTAAAATTTGCACATGTTTCATATGATTTTGTTCATGTATGGCATTTATGCTATGATTATTTAATGGATCATATATAACATCATTTCCTATCTTCTCAGCGACAGTAGCAAAAAAAATAATAAAAATGTCTGATACATCTTTTGAATTATTTATAATTTGATTTTCTTAAAAAAAAAATAGTCTTTTGCCCTTAAGAGGTAAAATGGCAAAATAGAAATTCACAACATATAACGGTTGAAAGCACTAGGCCGGTGTAAGCATATTGCAAACGTCCCAGGAAGTCAATAAACAGACAAGCAAACATAAATCAAAACCAATTAGTTTTATTAATTATTCAATGTTAGTTGCAATAAAAAATGTAGGTAAAGCAGGAATACAATTCAGTGAAGCGACTACGATCAGTGGCGGATCCAGAAATTTTCATAAGAGGGGGCCCACTGACTGACCCAAAAGGGGGGGTTCCGCTCTAGTCACGCTTCAGTGATTCCCAATAAAAGCAACCATTTTTTTTTCCAAAAAAGTGGGGCGGGGCCCCCTGCCCCCCTCTAAATCCGCCTCTGACGATGTCTGGTACGTATAGTTTCCAACTGGCCGGCCACTTCATTGCATTCATGATAAATTGGTCACTGGAAGTCAAAGTCAGTCAGGATTTCACTTAGGATTTAGTGTCCATGGATCCGTTCCAGAGAAACCAATAATTAAGTACGAATACAAAATAAACTGACCTAGGGAGTTGTCAAAATTTTGGTCATATTTGTTGCTGATTTGAAAATATTACAGCAAACATATCAATCAATCAATCAATCAGATTTAAATAAGTTACATAAAAGAATAGATTTCACGATTATATAAAACAAATCACTAAAAATTTGCAAGGACTTGTTAATGATTTTCGCTCGAAATTCTATTAAAGGTCCTCCCGAGGAAACAAAGTGATCACTGGTCAAGTTACTTCACGTCAGCAAGGTGCTCGTTGTGTTAGTAGAGGGCGCATTGATCGTAATTAATTCAATCTCATATTCATTTCCATATCGAGGCAAGTAATCTTTATTTGTCATGGCGGGACACTGAAGCGCACATGTCTTCCCATCAAACACAGTTCAGAAACATAGATTACATGTAAGTATGAATTAAATAGAGGCCTTTTTCGATACTTTGTGACTTATTTTGTCAATTTTTAAAAAGTTTTCTGTCAACACTGTTGTCGATTTCCCATGAGAAATGTAAGTTTCACCGGGTCCATTGTGCGTTTTCAAAACATGGCGTTTTTGTTATGTGAAGAAACAATGATATTAGGTGAAAACATGTATTTATTCTTAGATCGGGTACTGTTTCTTGATCTGAAATGATGCAGAGGAATAACAAGAAGCTTAAGTACAATTTTCTATATTTTTGTCTAGGTTTTCTTTGTTGTCTTGCAGAAATTTATTTTTAAAATTAACAAGTTTTAGACATGACCGAGCAGAGTTCATCTGTTTTGAGACATTTGATTGGTCGAGACAAGTGTGTCACTGGATGTTTATACCGACTATTGTCATACATTTTAGGTTGTAATTTAATTTAGAACAAAAGATCATGAAAGTTTATCTATTGTTTCATTCTTGAAACACTATTAAAACCAAGTTATCAGTGTTGACAATCTAAGTATGATTTATTTAGAGGAAACACTAATCATAAAAATGATTAATCAGCTGATTCAACGAGATGAGTCATTGATCCACCCAAATGGTCAGTAACCGTCCAAATAACAACCCCCAGATTCTAGGTTATTGTTCACCAGGGCATTTCATAACTATCTGTTTACTATATTTAAATTGGCTCTTACAGTCAGTGAGTACAATGTTAAAGGGTGGGTTCCTTTGTCACAACAATCTAGGTTAAATATAGAACGTAGTGCTTCCTGTCTCTAATAAACAATAAACAAAGAACAGCATCAGTCATCAAGGAAAAAATAACACTATAACTGGGGAAATAGTAAAAGGATAGTAATACAGATTTGTGATTTGAATTTATTATCATGGCTATTAGTTATGGAAAACAAAATTGTTGACATTAATTACATTGACATTGTATATGTGGGTAAGTAGATTTAGGGGAAAACACATTTTGTTGGTGACATAATCTCAAGTGATTAAATAATGTGACTATAGTGATTAGGTCGCTAGGGCATAACAATTGTCAGGACTGACAGTAACTTAGAAAGAATAAGTTAAAAAAAAACACTATGCCTCATTTATAATAGCTATTAAGTTGCAGAAGTTCTTTATAAATGGTTGTTGTCATAATTAATAATATCGGAGATTGATTCAAAATATTTTTAATTTATTAGGCCAATTATAATTAATAGATTGATTTTCTTTCCCACACGCCCTGATATTTTATTATCCCTCGCAGCATCGTTGCAGATGGGGGCATATAGGTTAACGCTGGTCTGTCTGTATGTCCAAATGTGATGTCATACATAATACTTAATACCACAAAACTCAGATCAACTTTGAATTGTTGTGGTGTCACTTTTACCATCTAGAGTTATGCCCCTTTATAACAAATGGAAGAAATTCTGAATTTTTCATTCTCTTCACAGACTTATGTTTGCCTCAAGTAAACACTATGAATCATATACACAATGCTTATAACCACAATACACATTATCCAGTTTGAATTTTGGTGGCGTCTATTTTACCATTCTAGAGTTATACAGTAGATATATTAAGATGTGGTATCAGTGCCAAAGAGACAACTCTCCATCTAAGTCACAATTTGTAAAAGTAAACCATTATAGGTAAAACGTATGGACTTCAACGCGAAGCGTTGGGTCACACCGAATAGCAAGCTATTGATGGCCCAACAAATTACTAGTGTAAAACTGTTCAAACAGGAAAGCCAACAGTCAATTTAAAGGAACCCTAATACAAACGACAAACACTGAACATCTGGTTCCTGACTTTGGACAATGCCTGTTTTCATTTTTTATTTCCATTCTCTGCATCAACCAAATATTATAAATCTTGCACACTGCTTTATTCCAAAAATCTCAGTTGTATGCAAGCAGGGACATCATGTGTATCCCATCATGGGATGTCTTCGATTACAGATTACTGTCGATTACTTGGAAAAATGTAATCAATTACAATCGATTACGATTACAGATTACGATTACCCCATCCCTGATCCCATGGACACATCCCCCCTTTTTAAGCTCACCTGACCTTAATTTTTATACGATTTTGTAATCTTTTACAAAAATCTTCTGAAACTACAAGGCCAAATTTAACCAAACTTAGCCACAATCATCATTGGGGTATTTAGTTTTAAAAAATGTGTCTGGTGACCTAGCCAACTAAGCAAGATGGCCGCCATGGCAAAAAATAGAACATAGGGGTAAAATGTAGATTTTGGTGTATTTCTCTGAAGGGTAAAATGTAGATTTTGGTGTATTTCTCTGAAGGGTAAAATGTAGATTTTGGTGTATTTCATGTAGATTTTGGTGTATTTCTCTGAAACCAAAGCATTTAGAGCAAATCTGACGGGGTGAAAATGTTCATCAGATTAAGATCTATCTACCCTCAAAATTTCAGACAAATTTAACAACCTGTTGTTGGTTTCTGTCCCTGAATTGGTTATTTTAAGGGAATTTTTGGTTATTATCTTAGATATCATTATAGTATCTGATAATATCTAATATCTCATACTATTAATTATGTTTTAACCTTATTTCACATGATTTACAAAGCATCAGTAAATACAGGTGAGTGACACAAGCTCTTGAGAGCCTCTAGTTTAAAATCTACAATTTCTAGATTTTGTGTTTCCGCTGTTGGTAACTGCACTAATAATTATGTTTTATACTAAATTTCGTATTGCGAAATATTGACATGGTTTTCTATTCCAAATGTAGGATAATGATACGTCTGTTTTCATTTTTCTTTTCGGTTCTCTCTGGTTGATGACTTGATGCGCATGCATCTTGCACAAGAATCTTCAAAGCACCAACCATAAAATTCTCTATACATATTTGGATTTCATCGTTCTCCTCTGCACTCGATTAACTTATTATTTATATCAATACTTGCTTGATTCTTGCTCTTCGTTTATCATTCATGGTTATATCTATCTGATGTCTGTAAAGTAGCTGGCAGGGCCATTCTGAAACCCTGCTTCATTTTATTTATGTTACAAACATATCTCAGAAAGCCAAGGCGAACTGATGCAAGTAATCTAGAAGAGATCAACCTTGCACATATTTGTACTGATTGAATACTTGTTTGTAAACTGATGCTATGAAAAGCTCATACGATTTAATATGACAGATTTAAAATGTATGATGTGTCAGTTCCTTTAGAGTGGAGCTAACAATATTGTATTCAAAGCTCCAACTACATAAATTGGTAGTTTAATGGTCGCAAATACCCCTTTTACTGCCAGGGCTCTGCTAATGCGTGCCCAGTAAACTTAATTTGTCACCTTCAAATCACCAATTGATGTGGTCAGAGGTTAAGATACAATACAGTTATCTTCTAATTGTTACCCTTTTTAAACTAAGATTTTCACTTGTCCTGACTAATTAGGCAACCTTTATTTCATGCCCTACTTACTTTCCTCTTACCATTGTAGAAAATGTAAGGAATTGATGAGAGCAAAGACATATAATTTACTTGTTGAATGCATGTCATTCAGGCTCCTAAATGCAGGTGCATCTTGTCAAATGACCAGACTTGTCCCATACACATACCTAATGTACATTTAGAATTTTAGATCTAAACTTAACACTACATTTTAACGTGAAAGCTAACCCTAAAACCTGAGACGTTAACAAACTCTAACCATACACAGATCTGTAGGCTTTTTCTGAAGTATAGGCCTGGTAAAGTAATGAAGGCTAAAACTCCAGTGAACGTGTTCATCATAGAAAAGCATATTATTTTATTGATGTAGGCCATTACTCAACATGTAGTGTTATATATAGTGTTTCTCCCTGGCATGTATAGAATGGACAGACACCATGCCCTTTTCTTTTCTTGATAAATGTCACCTTGCCCTTTATATACGACAGCAGAAAAAATAAATTGGGATCATATAATGGTATGATGTCATTGTCGTCATCCAAAGACCCATTTGGTGTCCTGACAATAACTTTAGTTTGTGAATGGATCTCTAAGAAATTTAATAAGAAGGTTCAATACCACAAAAGGAAGGTTGGGATTGATTTTGGGGATGATGGTCCCAACCGATTAGGAATAAGGGGGCCAAAAGGGGCCAAAAACAAGCATTTTTCTATTTTCAGTATATTAACTTATGTATAAGTATTTCAATTGCTCTGAAATTGTACCACAATGTTTAATACCACAAGTAGAAGGTTTGAATACATTTTGGGGGTTATGGTGCCAACAGTTTAGGTATTTAAAGGGGCCAAAACTAGAATTTTTGCAGTTTCTGGACTATTACTTGTGTAAGTGTATGGATTTCTCTGACATTGTACTACAAGATTCGATAGATCTCAAAAGGAAGGCTTGGATTGAGTTTGGGGGTAATTATCCAATTCATGCTGGAATTGGGGGCCAAAAACAAGCATTTTTCTAGTTTCCAGACAATAACTTTTGTTTAAGAATATGGATCTCTCTGAAATCGTACTACAAGGTTCCATACTACAAAAGAAAGGCTGGTTTTGAGTGATGGGGTAATTGCTCCAAAGGAGGGGGGAGGTTCAAAAAGTTTGGGGGTGTCCAATTTTTTTAATGGATTTAATTAATTTTTTTACTATTTCAAAAATTTGATCACAATCCAAATTCAGACAGAATGAAGTTTGAATATTGTGTCCACAACTGTTCAGGGTTCAACCTCTGCGATTGTTTCAGGCTGCGTTCAGCGAAGCATTTTATTTCCACTTCTTTGGATGACACCATTGTCTCGAAAATGCCATACATAAATAAAATTTCATGTCTATAGGTGCCCTTTTTGTCATTAAGTCTGGTGCAGAGATTATCTTAGGAGGATCCAAAAGCTGGGTCCCCCTTTTGTGGGAAAAAAATTGGTGATTATATAGGGATTCACTGAAGCATGACTGGACCCCCTCCTCCTTTTTTAGGTCAGTCAGTGGGCCCTCCTTGCAAGAAGTTCTGGATCCGCCACCAATTTTACCTATTACAATGTATATGTTCACTCACATGACTAGGTCTCAGATATTATACCCTTTATAATTCCACTTAAGTCTGATAGAGAGAATACACTTAAGGTTTTGTGGGTTGTTAAGATTTTGTTGTTGAATTAATTCATCTTTTCCCCATTATGTAATGGCTTTACAACTTTTATATCATTAGAAAGGTATACACATGAACAAATTAAAATGACCAGGATATGTGAGTTTAATTTGTTATAAAAGGGTTGAGATGAAGAATAGTAATCAAAACACTTATAGTCAAGTGTGTGTAAGGATTTTGTTTAGTGAATTGATAAACCATCTTTCCCCTGAACACATGTTTTTAATTTGTCCAGCATCTTTCATTCGGTTGTCTTTGTTCAATAAACTGTTAACATCATCAGCCAACTTTCCTGATAATATTAATTATTGATAAATGAAAGCATTGTAATTATTCATAAACATTGTCACTTGATAAAAAAATGTTATGCTAACTATGTCTTGATGCTGTTAGTGAATCAGAGAGTTCTAAACAAAGAATCATGACTCACTCTTTCTCCTGAAAATAGCACAAAGAGAGATTGAGTCATGATGCTAGTTAACCAATGTTAAAAAGGGTAGAAATGTTTAATCATAAAACAGCTACTTTCACACTTAATATGCTTTAACAGGAACAATTGAAATTGAAGTGATTTTACCTTGATTATATAATTAGTTGTACTTGAGACCATTTGTACATAATTACTAGTATAAAAGGAGAAGAAGCCATGTTTTGCATATACACACATATATATATACATGTATATAATATATATCAGTAAATGGAAAGTGCAAAAATGGAATTTAGTAAAAAAAAAAACTAAAAAAAACCATATATAGACCTGATTGGGGTGTATATATATTAGGACAGGTGCTTTGTTCAGTTATTAAAAACAAGGAAAATTTAAGAAGGTGGAATATTTATTCTACATTTCTCTTTGTCTGGATCAGGAATATGATTTATAGTGCTGCATGACAGCTGTCCTCAGTTCAAGCAGATGATCCTTTTACTGGTATAAATAACTTACATGTCATTCGGTAATATTTTGCCGAATTACAAATACTGAAAAACCAAAATAAGCTGCTTTACTTGGGATATTTACCCAATTTATACATTTGTATACCTCAAAGAATTAACTTCTAAACAGTGTCAGTGGCTTAAATCATAATTAGGGGTATGTAATGTTACCTCAATTTAACCAATACACATTGAGTAAAATTTGAATGAATTATGTTCAATTGCATTATGATATAACCTTAAACAAAATAAAAAAAAATATGTCTTGATAATAAACATTTAGCCCTTAATAGAAATTAAAACTATTTAAACTATTTACGTTATACTGACGTATACATGAAACAAGGACACTTACATCATTAAATCAGGGGCTGATCCTTTCTTTTCCAATTGTAACGACCCCAGTCCCAGTATTGCACAGGCTTCCCTAAATATTGGACCATTGGACATATATGTTGCAGGCTGAATAAATATTTTATGATTTTGACGATGTCTGCAGCCTTTTGATAATTTGTCGTTTGTTGAATATTAAATTTCATGGGCCTACTTCGATTTATCCAACTCGGGTTAACTCTAGTTGAAAGGTCAGTGCTAATGCGCATGTTCGCAACCGTTTCGAATCGAAGTCAAAACTCTTCCATCGAGTTGACTATTATAATGTAGGTGAAAAAAAAAAGTTTTTTGCTGAGCATTAAAATAAAAAAAGAATATTACATACTGTAGTGTTTCACAAAGAAAAGTCCTGATCCTGTTTGCTTTTGAAAAATAGTTTGTTAGTGAGTTAAAAAAAAAATTATAACTTTGAAAAATCGTTCAAAGAAAAACAATTAATTTCTATTTAATTCCAACCACCACCGACAGCTGATAATAAACTCATCATAGATACCAGGAATAAAATTTAACATTTACACCAGATGCGAGTATCTTCTACAAAAGACTCATCAGTGACGCTCAAATTAAAAATGTTATACTGAAAGGTCAAATAAAGTACGAAGTTGAAGAGATTTGAGGATCAAATATACACATGAACAATATTGGCTGATTCCGAAATAAATAAATAAATTCCCCTTGTCAGCTTTATTCTTCGGCTGTATTTTGTCAAATACCAGTTTATTTGTATCACTTTTATTTGTTGCAACTACTTGACGCCATCTTGAAACTCGACTAAACCTGCCCTGACCCAGGGTTGATGTCGAGTTAACTCAGGTTGGTTCAAAAGGTCAAACTCGGGGGGTTCGGTTGTCAGTCGAGTAAACTCCATAGACTCTACTAACCCGAGTTGGACGAATCGTAGTAGGCCATGGTTCACCTATAGCCATGACAGTTGGTATCCAACAAATGATAATGAATCCACAGTACATGCATCTATAGAACGATAAGGCATGGAAGGATTCATTCCAGTAATAAAAAAGTAACATATGCTGCCTAGAAGGGGAACGCTTTATTATTGAAGAATTGTTATGATTCTAAAGATATGAATACTTTTGTGAAATCCTGATTGCAAATAAACCTACATTGTAAATAAGGATGCTGAAAAGGTTTAGCAGATCAGACATCCACATAAATTATTTTGTTATTTATGTTGGGTTTTTTTTGTAGTGTTGTACTTTTAATTTGTGTCAGGTAGTCAAGAGTGAAGATATTTCAGGTGTATATGATATATTTTTCTTTTTATTTTCAGTAAACTGAACAAAAGTTAGATAGAAAATAAAAATCGTTATGGCTTCTCCAACTCCCTCACAGAGTGATACTGTCACTACAGCATCAACCACCTCAAACTCCTCAGATAGTGAGATGGAAAATGCAGGACCCAACACAAGATGTTCAATTTGTCATGAAACATATACCATACCTAAAGTTCTTACATGTTTTCATACATTCTGTCAACCATGTCTCGAGAAGACACAAGAAGTAGCGGATAAAATCACATGTCCAGAATGTCAACAAGATACATACCTTGGAGGTCAAGGTTTAACTGGACTCCTACCTGATTATGCTGTCAGCAATCTCCTTGAAACGAATGCATTAGATACGAGTGCCTTACATTGCACAGGCTGTAAAAGTAAAGATACAAATGCAGTGGCTAGATGTTTTGATTGTGCAAACTTTCTCTGTGCTAACTGTGTGATGGCCCATCAGTTCATGCACTGTTTTGAGGGACATCGTGTGGCCAGTTTAAGTGAGTTGCAGGGAAATAAAGAGGATAAGACTGAGAAATCAATATACTGTCCCCGACACAAAACTGATGTCCTCAAATTCTTCTGTAAAACATGTCAGCAACCCATCTGTAAAGAATGTACTGTGTTCGATCACGGTCGAGGACATGACTGTCAGTTTATTATGGATATCGGTGAAAAACAACTAGAGATGATGCAGCATATTAACAATGATGCCAAACTTAAAGCCAACGAGCTACGCATGTCAGCAAAAGGAATCGAACATCTCTCAAGCCGTCTTCAAGTTCAGTATCACAAAGCACAGAATGATATCAACGATACATACAACTTTTACAGAGCCATGTTAGAAGAGAGAAAACAGGAGTCATTGAAAGAGTTAGATCAAGCATACAACACCAAACAAGTGGCCATTAGTGGCCTGGCAACCAAAATACAGGACAACATAGATCGGTTGTACCTTGGTTGTGAATTCTTGGAGAAGATTTTAAAGTATGCCAGTGTTACAGAAGCCCTTCTGTTCAAGAACCTTGTTGAACAACGATTCCACAACATGTTCAACTTTTGTCCAGATCTGAACAACCAGTCATACATAGATATTGAGTTTGTGTCTAATTTCCAGGCCATTACTGCCGGAGTACGTAATACCTTTGGCTACATCCGTGAAGGCAATGGTGATATGAATGGACCAGTACAGAAACCTCAACCTATTGCAAGGCCTAATGGGCTGGTGTCCACTTCACCACCTCTGACCAATGGTCATAACATCTTTGAAGCTCCACCATTGACCAAGGAGTTTGGTTCACAGAATAGTTTGGTTTTCCCAGCAAACGATACCAATATGTATGAGAAATGGTCCAATGGACTGGACATCTTTCAGAACGGAATTGATGTATTCTCAACTAGTGCTGATCCGCTGTTTGACTTGACAACTAAACTTAATTTGAGCGGGCTCTATCCACCAAAATCTCAGATCAAACGACAAAAGATGATCTATCATTGTAAGTTTGGTGAATTTGGAGTGATGGAAGGACAATTCACAGAACCAAGCGGTGTGGCTGTTAACGCGCAGAATGACATCATTGTTGCTGACACAAATAATCATAGGATTCAGATATTCGATAAGGAAGGCAGATTTAAGTTCCAGTTTGGAGAGTGCGGCAAGAGAGATGGACAGTTACTTTACCCAAATCGAGTTTCTGTCGTCAAGTCATCAGGTAATGATAATAATAATAATTCTTTATTTTAAGAGGGTTACACAGTTAGCTATAAGACTAATCTTCCATGAGGCCCTCATTGTATTTTATGAATTACAATGAAATATAACCAGTGATATTGTTTGCCTCAAATTACTGCCGAAATTTGGCCTTTTCCCCCTAGAGAAAATTCCCAATTACTAAAAAAAAATGGCTTTAAATTCCTCCCAAAAAGTTTTACATTTTCCCCAAACAGTGTTGGCATTGGTAGTAATGTTTGTAAATATCGTGTTCATGTTATTATTTTTATTTATATTAGAAAGCACTTTTGAGATCCGGTTTTTTGTTCAGAATCATCATGGTGTTTGTAACACATGTAGTTTTCAATGCATAAAGTACCATCATTGCTTCTGTTTCTTTCCCCTCTCCGAAAAGTACCTTTCAGGTTGAAAATGTCTGACAACCAAAATATACATGAAAAAACAGTGCAAAAAAGACAGCAAAGGTTAGCAAAAAATTGGAGATGTTTTTAGAATAAAATATACAAATTTCCCAATTTCAATAAAAAATATGCTTTTTTCCCAATAAAAAACAGTAGAGATATTTTTGAAAAACGACAACAATATCAACTGTATAACAAACAATTACAAAATATCAAACAAACACTCATAGACATGAAAAAATGAAATACAAAATTGTTATGAAATATTCAATTTTCAAAACAGATAAAAATTACAAATTCATATAGTATTGGCATCATTCAAATTTTCTCAATAATACATACATCTTATAATGTAAGATTGAGTAAATGTTTGAAAATTATGCATTTAGAATTACACAGCTTCTTATATGTTCCAACAAGTAATTTTTATACGACCGCAAAATTTGAAAAATTTTTCGTCGTATATTGCTATCACGTTGGCGTCGGCGTCGTCGGCGTCGTCGTCGTCGGCGTCGTCGGCGTCCGAATACTTTTAGTTTTCGCACTCTAACTTTAGTAAAAGTGAATGGAAATCTATGAAATTTTAACACAAGGTTTATGACCACAAAAGGAAGGTTGGTATTGATTTTGGGAGTTTTGGTCCCAACATTTTAGGAATGAGGGGCCAAAAAGGGCCCAAATAAGCATTTTCTTGGTTTTCGCACTATAACTTTAGTTTAAGTTAATAGAAATCTATGAAATTTTGACACAAGGTTTATGACCACAAAAGAAAGGTTGGGATTGATTTTGGGAGTTTTGGTTCCAACAGTTTAGGAATTAGGGGCCAAAAAAGGGCCCAAATAAGCATTATTCTAGGTTTTCACACAATAACTTTAGTTTAAGTAAATAGAAATCAATGAAATTTAAACACAATGTTTATGACCACAAAAGGAAGGTTGGTATTGATTTTGGGAGTTTTGGTCCTAACAGTTTAGGAATAAGGGGCCCAAAGGGTCCAAAATTGAACTTTGTGTGATTTCATCAAAAATTGAATAATTGGGGTTCTTTGATATGCCGAATCTAACTATGTATGTAGATTCTTAACTTTTGGTCCCGTTTTCAAATTGGTCTACATTAAGGTCCAAAGGGTCCAAAATTAAACTAAGTTTGATTTTAACAAAAATTGAATCCTTGGGGTTCTTTGATATGCTGAATTTAAAAATGTACTTAGATTTTTAATTATTGGCTTAGTTTTCAAGTTGGTCCAAATGGGGGTCCAAAATTAAACTTTGTTTGATTTCATCAAAAATTGAATAAATGGGTTCTTTGATATGCCAAATCTAACTTTGGATGTAGATTCTTAATTTGTGGTCCAGTTTTCAAATTGGTGTACATTAAGGTCCAAAGGGTCCAAAATTAAACTAAGTTTGATTTTAACAAAAATTAAATTCTTGGGCTTATTTGATATGCTTTATCTAAATATGTACTTTGATTTTTGATTATGGGCCCAATTTTCAAGTTGGTCCAAATCAGGATTCCATATCAAGTATTGTGCAATAGCAAGAAATTTTCAATTGCACAGTATTGCACAATAGCAAGAAATATCTAATTGCACAATATTGTGCAATAGCAATTAATTTTCAATTGGAGTTATCTTTCTTTGTATAGAATAGTAGTTGATAATATATGTTGGAAATTTGCCAGACATGACTATGATGTCATTTTCTATTTTTATTTGCCAATAACTTTATGTAAATGACTTCATTGGAAATTTGCCAATATAAAATGTTGCTGATGAAGCTTTTTTTCCTTATCTTATCTAAAATGTTTTTAGATAATGTATGTTGGACATTTGCCAGACATGACTATGATGTCATTTTCTATTTTTATTTGCCAATAACTTTATGTAAATAACTTCATTGGAAATTTGCCAATATAAAATGTTGCTGATGAAGTTTTTTTTTATTGTTTTATACAATAAACAATGTATATTCACTTTTACTACCAACCAATCTTTACCATTCAGTGATAACAAGCACTTTATTTTACATTTTAATATTTTATGATGTATTTAAAAGAGTAGTTATTGTTGCAAACTCCATTAGAAATTTGAATTGATATCAGTTTTGGAAAAAGGGAAACGGGGATGTGAAAAAAAAGGGGGGGGGTTAAATTTTTCTCATTTCAGATTTCATAAATAAAAAGAAAATTTCTTCAAACATTTTTTTGAGAGGATTAATATTCAACAGCATAGTGAATTGCTCAAAGGCAAAAAAAAACTTTTAAGTTCATTAGACCACATTCGTTCTGTGTCAGAAACCTATGCTGTGTCATGATCAACTATTTAATTTTAGATTTAAAAAGTTTGAAGAAGAAATCTTTAATTGATTTGTAAAATCTTGACATTTGTTTTGTGTAAAAAAAAACCATGTAATGTCAAAAATTTGATCACAATCCAAATTCAGAGCTGTATCACGCTTGAATGTTTTGTCCATACTTGCCCCAACTGTTCAGGGTTCGACCTCTGCGGTCGTATAAAGCTGCGCCCTGCGGAGCACCTGGTTTAAATCTTTTTTGAATAAGGTTGATTTTTTTCAGGGATATTGGTAAGTTATTCCATACTACATGTACTATAGATCCTGAATATAAAAAAGATTTCTTATACAACTCTATATTGGCTTTTGGAACTTGTTAAATCATTAAGACTATAATATTGGTTTAATAAAATTAAAATTATTTCTGCCATTTCAGGTGACATCATTGTTACTGAACGAAGTCCAACCCATCAGATACAGATATACAACCAATATGGACAGTTTGTACGTAAATTTGGAGCAAATATACTTCAACATCCAAGAGGGGTTACCGTTGACAACAAAGGCAGAATCATTATCGTAGAATGTAAAGTCATGCGAGTCATAATTTTCGACCAGTTTGGAAATGTCATTCACAAGTTTGGATGTTCTAAACACCTAGAGTTTCCAAATGGAGTTGTCGTGAATGACAAAGAAGAGATCTTCATCAGTGACAACAGAGCTCACTGTGTTAAAGTTTTCAACTATCAAGGTGCCTATCTTCGTCAAGTTGGAGGTGAGGGTATAACCAATTACCCAATAGGAGTAGGAATCAACAGTGCTGGCGAGATTCTGGTAGCAGATAATCATAACAATTTTAATCTCACTATCTTCACCCAGGATGGACAGTTAATAAATGCATTGGAGAGCAAGGTTAAGCATGCCCAGTGTTTCGACGTGTCCCTGATGGATGATGGATCGGTAGTTCTGGCGAGCAAGGATTACCGCTTGTATATTTATAGATACGCTCAGATTCCAGGATTAGGGATTTGATTCATGAAGGAAGCCAATTAGTTTGAAGTGTTCATTGGACTGACGCGGATATCTGACTATTACTGGCAGTGAGTAGCATTGTTTACGAATAGTTTCCAGTTAAAGAGAAAGTGAAGGTCAAGATGTCAAAGCAGATCTGTTTAATTATACTAACAATTCAGGACACTGGATTTCTGTTAACAGAGAATACAGTATGTTGTTGTTTTTTTTACTAGCCAATTATGAACTAGTCATAATCATTGATATATTTTTTGTTTGTCAAATTTTACAAGAAAAAAAGATGACAGCCATATTGGCAAAAAACTGACATTAATGTAATGAGCATATCTAATGCATGTCAATTTTTGTATGATTTGCCTAAGTGGCTATTTTTTCTAATGCATGTGATTTTTTTACTGTTAAAAGATCAGTATTCAGTACAAATGCCTGTCGATCAAACTGGTAATTATATATATGAAATTAGAACTGTATTTTGATGGCATGAGTTTCTTTGTAGCAGAAGTCATTCTTGTGCTATATTTATGTGATAGCCGTGTTTTTTGTTGTGGCATTCATAAATTTAATTTGCCCGCTTTGTAATTTTTGTATGTTATCAAATTATTTGCATGGTGTTGACAATTTAGATATTTTGTGTTATTTTATATATATCTGTTTGGTTACCATGGTTACTATAATTATTATTTTGTTTAATATTTTCCTTTAGTTAATTGTTGGTGTTTTCAAGATATTATAATTTATGTTCATATAGATTATTTACTTGTTCAAAGGAGTTACTCCCCTTTGAAGCTACCTCAAAGTAAACTTTACTGATCAAAAGTCATTAAAAAATAGTATTAATTGTAAACAATTACATTTAAAAGAAAAAGGTACAAAATCTGCTTATTTTTAAATAGACTATTCAAAGATATGAATATAGGTGAAGATCAAATAAAAGCTTTTTCTACCCATATTTACTAGAAATTGTAGAACAGGAATGTAATTTACTAAAATACTTTAAAACCATGTTAATTGTGAAGGTAATGATTAGAATCTAATTTTTAGCATGATCTGATTTTTCTCAATGCAATTTAGAAAATATGTGGTTTAAAACTGTACTTCATTTATATATATTAGGAATCTGTTAAAACATTGCACATGTTGAATGACTGCCACACAATTTATTTGTTTTATTTCATCATGTGCTAGAACAAGCACGATTTTAATAGCTTTAATTTATTTGTGAATTTGTGCAATGGGTATTGTACCATATTTTGTTAGCAAGTTCTTAAAATTGTAATTTTAAAATGAAAAATGAATGAAACTTAAAATTAATGACCGTCTCAATAAAAGACAAGCCTTGAGACAAATACTCTACTTGAGACTATTAAATGTACAAACAAGATGTTTTCATTATATAGGTTGCTGGCATTAATATTATTAAGTGGACAAAGTCGGTGTTTTTGTACAAATTTTGATAATTTTCTAAGATAATTTTTTAACGTTTTTTGTATTGATAGTCCTGTTATTATATAAGTGTATATTTGATATACACTGGGAAACAAACATGCATGCCATATAGTCTATTGTTGTCTTTGAAACAAAAAACAAAAAAAGAAAATACAAAAAAATGCTTTGTGCTATATAATCAGTGTTTAAACATGTTACATGCCAGAAATGGTATAATAACGTTAGATTTTTTAACGTGTTGTATAATTGTAACATGATTAAGGCTGATCATGAGACGTGGGAATTTTTCTTGCACTAAAAAATGAGATAAAAAATTGTTACAGTAAATGTTTAGAAAAAGGATAAGTCTTTAAGGATTACAAATTTATTGATATTTAAAATTAATATATCTCATTTAGCAAGAGAAATTCCTGTTGTCGGTTGTTGCTCATAATGAATTGTGTTCAGGGCGTGAAATATTTTTCTATAAGTTAGCTGTTATTGTTGATAGGGGTTGTGTGTTACCATGGTGTCTTCCTACAAATCTCTATTCATGTTTCCATGGTGATTTGGAAGAACAAATATAATAAAGTTGTTAAAAAGTATCTATCCATAAATAGACTGAAGAATAATATAATTCATTTTTGGAAAATTTTCAAAATTCATTTATATTTTAAACATTTGCCTTATGTTCTGAGAAAAAATATCCAATAAGATACATTTCAGGTTTTGGCCATGGAAAATGAACACTGGTTGTACATTGAACTGTTTTATCTAAGTTACAGTTTATAACTGTGAATTCCTTTGTATTTAATGGGTACCAGATTACAATTCAACAATTAAAGCCAAATTAGATTCTTAAGCTCCAGTCACAGTTGACAACCAGGGGCGGATCTAGCCATTTTAAAAAGGAGGGTTTCCCAACCCAGAGTAAAGGGGGGGTTCCAGCTATATGCTCCCATTCAAATGCATTGATCGGCCAAAAAAAAAGGGGGGGTTCCAACCCCCGGAACCACCCCTCTGGATCCGCGCCTGACAACCATTCTGTGGATTACATCTGTAAAATTAAATTTGATTGGTTGACAACTTGAATTAAAAAATGAATTTATGGAATTATGAATAAGGGAAGAAAAGGTTTGATATGCTTTGTAAATACAGGCATGTTAAGGGTAGCTGTTAGATTTTTTTGTTGAAATTGGTATCCTTTAAAACTTGTGTCTTCGCAGTTACGGTTAATGTTTTTCCAAAAAACACTACAGAATAATACATGTGAGAAAGCCTTAATATTTTACAACGGAAATTTTTCGTCAAAGTGGAACCACTCTGCTGTTGTTATTCGTTATAATTGTGCTATTTTGACAAGATTGTTTTTTGTTATGTAACCAGTGACTTACATGCACTTGTTTGCATCATTCGGCTGGTGCTCAAAGCATCCTATCATATTCATCGTAGACTTCATCAAATTTCTCTCTGGAATTGTCTCA
Organism: Mytilus edulis; assembly: GCF_963676685.1. Lineage (NCBI taxonomy): Eukaryota > Metazoa > Mollusca > Bivalvia > Mytilida > Mytilidae > Mytilus > Mytilus edulis. The sequence goes on from NC_092351.1 coordinate 613,332, forward strand.
AAATAATTTACCAAAGGGTTTTACCAGTTTGGTTTCTGGATTTTCCTTTTTTGAAAAAATAGTTATGTTCAAACTCATGTTTTGTAAAGCATTTTAGCTTAGAGCTTGTTGATTTCTTCAACACCAATTTGAAACTGAGAAGCTAAATTTACTGAAATTTTAGACAGAACAGAGACTTTAAAAGCTTTATGTTAATATTTTTTTTTTATCAAAATACAGAATTCACAAGCCTTGTTAAGTAGACCACTTTGGAGAAAAATAAATTTCGAGAGATAAGATTAAACTTTCCACCTAAATAAAAAGTTAAAAGGATATATGAGAATCAATGTCCATATTAATGCTAGATAAATTGATGTTTTGTTTCCAGAGAAAAATCGTGTATGAACATTCCCATTAAAGCCACCACACCTTTCATTAGGAGATCGACCAATGAAGTGAGGAGTCACTCATAATCAGAGATTTAAATAATTGCCTCAGTTATTTTTTTGTTGTTATAATTTATTTTGCCAGTTGTTATTACAATTATATTATTCATTGCTTTATTTATCAATGGATGTTTCCATGGAATCAGTCGTTAAGATGTTTCCATGGAGAATGTCAGTAGATGTTTGTTGTTAATATATATATGAATTCCATGTTTCTTGTAAGAGTTGTCTCATCTTATGTTTCTGACAAGAAGGATCTGCTATAAACTTTTCATATAATCTGCACATCCCGATGTAATACCCGTACATCTTGTTGCATCTATGCACAGAAGTGCATGAATAAATTAGAAGGGTTATTCTTTAAAAATAGAACAAAATCTATAATTTGTGTTATAAGTTCAACTTGGGAAGTTAATGACTATTTAGACTTTATGTTTGCAAGTCTCCAAAAATAACAATGATCCTTAACTAGAAACTTCACAAAGGATCAGTTGAGGTGCTCCCTTGGATTTAGCATTGAAACATAAATTCTATAAAAACAAAAAAGTAATGCCTTTATGTTATATGCATACCATGGTTACAAGATTATTTAACCACTAGTCCATACACAATAGTCGGTATTGAATTAGTTGAGGTAGTTATGGAGATGTTTCCATGGAGTTAATTGTACAATAGACAAGTGCCATTTTAAATGTTTGGTTTGTTGTTTTTTGTTTATTTATTTTGGAGTGTTATGGTGAATGGTTATAAAAGTGTCCACTTTCTTGTCAAATCTTCTTCATTGCTGTTGTTATACATTACTGTAGTATAGCCATTTATTCATTGTATATATGTTATCTTAATTGTCCCATTAGTGGTCTCCCCTGTATAAATGTATGATAATTGTTTCCTTTGATAAGAACTCTTCTTATTAAGAGAAAATGATACATTTTATTTAGAGAAGAGGGTCATGAAATTAAAATGTGAAATTTAGTTACTTGATCAACCATTAATTGATGCTTAACATAAGTTTTTAAAGCAGGAAAATACCTGTTGCCAAGGTTACAGGATGACATAATGGGATAAATAGGGTAAAGATTGTCTGTGATTTGTGTGTGAATTGATGACCAGTATATTTTTTACTTCAGGTTATTTTATTTTTGTTATTTCAAAAAAGATAAGAAAAATCATTATACGGAAGAAGCAATTATAAAGCAATATTCACTTTGATTTTGTTAGTCCCATATTTTAACTTGAGGAATAGTATCTTCCGCTACAAATAAGGTACACTATTTCTAAAGTGTTTCTCTTGTGTTACATTTAAATCCATATCATAATCAAGTGACTGTTAATTGTTAAAATTATTTGATGTATACAGGCTTGGGTTACCATAGTTACTGTTACTAACATGGTTGATTGTGTAAACATCTGTCCTAGCATATCGTTTAAGTTTGGTAAAGAAAAAATGGCTGAGTCCTGTCGTGGGTGTTGTTTAAGCTTGTTGATAAAAATAAACATTGGTGCAGTTTCTAGTTACATGTTTTGATATGAAAATGGTTGATAAAACCTACAAAAAATTTCGTTAATAAATTGTTGTTAATATTTTTTACCAGTCCGAAGATTGTTTTGATTGGTCAGGCTATAGAGTTTGAGTTCATGCTTGATAAGGTACAAATTTGATGTATATCCTATATATTTTTCAAGGGAAATGTGTTTTTTTCTGATATTTTTTTTTCAAGTTAGATTGTTGACCATATATATATGTTGCTATTTGATCTGCTAAAATTACCTTTTTTTATTGCTGTTAACATAAGGGGCCTTTCTTTGTTGAATCTGACATTTTTCCATACTTGCCAAAAAAAAAAGACATACAAAAGTATAAAAAAAAACGTTTGTAAAGAAATGGAATGTAATGTGCGATTTTTTTGTATGAGAAAAATGTCGAAAATTTTATATACTTATATATTTAGGTAGAACGTTTTAGTGTCAGTGCTAATTGTTATTACGTTGTGTTGTTTTTTGTTGTTGCATCATTCCATTATCCGTTGCTAGGAAACATTTTATAAAAATTCAGTTCTATACTTTTTCTAGTAAAAAAAATTATTGACAGGAATTATGGTTTGCAGTAATGATAGTTTGAATCAGACAGATTTCTACATTTTGTTAGAGCATTTTCGAATGTTTTGAGAAGAAAGATTTAAAATTTTGTAATTTTTTGGGAAACATATTGTAATACAAATTTTTTTTTTTAAAGTTAATATGAAATCTTTTTAAGGTCAAATTGTAATACAAATTTTTTCTTATCTTTATATTAGAAAAATATTGAACTTTTTTTAATTTGACTTTTTTAGGTAAACAATATTTGTAGAGAATAAAATAAAAACTAATGAAATTTGAATTTTTAAGTATTTATACAAGATAATTGAGAATAAATTGTTTTTTACAAAATCTGTTAAAATTTGATTGCTGTAATTGCTGTCAAACCTTTTCTAAAAATTTTATCTTGTGGAAAGTTATTGTTTGAAAAAAATGGCAGTTAGGTTGCATGGTCCTACCTTGGAACCTAATAAGTTTGTATTATTAGAAGTAAATGTGTTATAAACTGACTGAATGTGAACTTTAAAGATACTAAAAGGAAACAATTAAGATGTTTCATAAAAATTAATATTGAAAGGGGTTTTGCTTTGAAATAAAATATTTGGCATATGTATTTATCTGAATTAAAATCCAGGAATAGAAAAAAAATGAATAGGAAAAAAGTAATTCGATGAAGAAATTTGGAAATATACAAGCATTTTTAATGATCAGTTTATAACATATTTTCTTGGTGTTAATTTAAAAAATGGCACAGAAAGATTAAATTGTTTGAATACTTATAAAATACAGGTATAGGGGTTCACCCCTTCAGTTTTGTCCTATACCTCTCATCATTTTACACAAATGAAATGACCTAGTTATTGAACTTGTTTGGATAATGGTAGTTCAATCAGCCTATATGCATTAAATTTACCAATCAATCAAAGATGCCAAAAGTTGCTCCATTTAAAAGACAAGGGAAGGTTAAACGGAATACCCTTTAAAAAAGTGGTAATTTGTGGTTTTCTACATCTGAACCTAGTCGTTAATAAAATGTTAAGAATGTTTTTTGTAGTGTTTCATCTCTCCTTGTTTCCTTGGTTACTCGATAGTTAGATATATATTACATATATAGATATAACATGTAGATTTATTATAATAATTTTTATCAACATAATCATTTGTTGAGAAAATACTCAATTTGTTGAACCATTTAAACTATTGGTTGTAATCTTGTTGTTGCTTTTTACTGTAAATCAAAACTTTAATATTATTTCAAAATTTTGAACGTTTTGTAACTTAAATGAAAGAAAGTGTGAATTAAAGCTTTTACAGGAGAAGAATTTTGAATTCAAGAGTAATTTGCTTAAATTTTAAATTTAAGATTTTGTGTCGGTGAAAGGCAACAATAACATCTATTTTTCATCATATATAACATTTATATCATAGCTTCATCTAATCATCGTTGTTTAATGCAATGTTAAGTTTGGTATCCAGGTTTTTTGATTATTTTTTTGTTAAGTAGCATTTAGATTTTTGGTGTGTGTTATGTTGTGTTATGAGTATAAATTATATACTGAAGGCTTTATTGAATGATTGTATAAAAAAAATCCCACCATTCTGTCCATCAAAACACTCTTGTATTAAAATATCGTCAATTCATTCATTATGTTTGTGATATGATTGTGTCTTCTCTCCTCTGTCTAAACCTATAATACAATATTTTCTCACATTATTTAGCAGACACAAGGTCAAAAGGTCAGAGCCTTAAATGAATGATACTTTAACATCACTGAAAATCTGTGCATCAATTTTGTTGTTAAGGATTTAGCCTGGTTACCATGGTAATTTATTTATCACCTACAGAGAATTAGATTTGTTTGAACATGCATTGTAAAATAAAAAAAATTGTAATGTGAAAAAAGATATAGTTTAAAATAAACTAATAACAATTGAAATGTGAATATAGAGTAAAAAACATTTTGAAGTTTAGAATTAGGAAATGATTAAAGCAAGTTCAGACAAGTCTCTCTGTATTTTAACTGGTCACATGATTTTAGTCCTATATTTGGATCAAGACCCATAACTCAGGAGCTTAGCTAATGGATCTAATTGATCAGCTCAAACGAGTATATAGACCCTTTATAGTGATGCACACTTCACCTTGTTAAGTTTTATTTAAATTATTATTTACATGTTATTTAATTTATTTATTTATTTAGTTTTATACAAACCTTGCCTAATGCGAAGCAGGTTTACATGGTGTAATCTTTTCCTAATTTGATTTTATTCCTTAACAATGAAATTTTTGGTATTAAATAGTTTTTTTGGTCTTAATAAGATTTAAGATTTTATTCATGCTGTAACGTGTGTTTTGGTAAATAGCAACAATGATTTTGTTCTTTATGTTTGGCAAAATGCCAGAAGAAATATTGTGTAATTACACATATGTTGCCTAGCAACACAGATCAATGCATTATCCAAGCCTAAATGCATGTGGACCTTAAATGGAATTTGAATGCTGTTCACCAGATTTTCAGCTTGTTATCTTTGACTTGTACATAATAGATTCTTTTGGTCAATTCTGCCAGTTCAATTCAAAGAACAAATATGAGCAAATTGAACTCAAATTTAATTTGTTGACAAACTAGTATATTCATAAGTGTCATATGAAAGCAAAAGTCATTTTCAAGTTATTAAATGTCATAATTTGTAATGCAAAGTAAAAGTCTTGTAGACATGTTTACTTTTTGCAATTTGTTTTATCTGGATAAATGTTAACCCTTATAAAAATATTGACATTATAATAGAAATGAGACCAAACAGTATAGAGGCTTCAATGATTGGCCAGTATTTCAACCACAGTAAAGGCAATCATGTTTTATTTTGTCTTTAAACCTTTGTTTAGCCGTCCATTATATAGTTTTTGTATGCCCCCTTTTTTGATGCAAGAGTAAAGTTGTGAAATTTTTTTCAAACTATGCAACAGTTGTTTTCAGTTACCATAGGAACAGTTGTTGATATCATTACCATAGCAACAGTTGTTATTGTTAATTTTTATCGTCAAATTATCGAACCAAAGTCATTATTTCATTACCTACTTATCATAATTCTATCAAAATAAAATGAAGTAACCTAGAAAGTAACTATAAAATAAACAGGACATTGTAACAAAGGTCCTTTTAATGTTTACTGGACCATCCATGGGTGAAAGATTAAAGATAATCTGACAGTTTTTCTAATTTTGGTCATATGTTATTGTTAACAAACTTTTAAAATGAGTACATTACTTTCTTATTCTATAAAAGTTCTTTCACCCATGAGAGTAGTTTTCTTTATCTAATAATAACATAGGCATTCTTTTCTCTTCTGAAAATGTATTTTAAAAGTTTTTTCTTGGGTTATTATGTTGCATTTCAGAACACATTCCAGTTCACATCATATAAATTAAAACGGTGCTCTCATCAGATTGTTGTAGGGGTTTGTTGTTAGAACAAGATGTTTGTGTTCACCATCTCTTGTTAATCCTTGTTCAAACATCATTCTCATTTCTGTTATGAATCAAACGGTAGACAATAGAAATAAGTATTAAAAAATTAAAACATATTTCATCTAAATAGGGAACTGTTTATCTAATTACAAAGAGTTGTCTCCCCTCAAAAAGCCACTTTGTCAGTAAGTGGAGCATTCCTTGTAGTTGGAAGAACAAACCCTCATGTTATTGCAATAGTAGCCTTGAATCTTAATATTAAAGTTTTTGTATGATTTCATTTCTTAATACTGAATTTTTGTAATGAAAGACGTAAGTTCTAGGTTTAAATTAAAGGGAAAAACCAGCTGGAATTTCATCCAATAAGGTCCCAATTATGCATTTTGTGCAGCCCTGTAATTTACCCAGGATGCAATAGCTTTGTGTATTGTTGAAGATTGATCTCTTTTTATATTACTTTGATGTAACAGAATGTACAATTTTTAATCACAAGTTTTGTTATGAGTGTAAAACTGAATGGTATTCAATAAAGTATTTTGTTTGCTTCAGTGCGTCTTGTGTCTTTTTTATACCCATTTATTTACTTCAACTAGTCTTAAAAGATCATCATCGATCACTGTAAATTCAGAAATTATTGCGACAAATGCTTTAGAGTTGTAAACACAATGATTTAAACTGGCATTTTGGAAATATTCTATATGAACTATACAAGATTTTTCTCAAAATCATAAAAATTAAAATCACATTTAAGTCTTAAATGACAAAATCGCAATAATAAATGCAAGCAATAATTTGTGAATTTACAGTATATCATTATAAAGAAGATGAGGTGTGATTGCCAAGGAGACAAATATCCACCATTGTTTAAACAATGTCAATGTAAGCAATTCAACAAGGAGAAACCCAATACAGACTTGTACCATGTTTTTATTTCAAAAGAATCCTGTGTCAGATACAAAATCCTGTTTGTTCATCAATTTCAAAAGAGAATGTTGGTATAAAAAGATGTGGTATGTTTGCCATTGAGAAAACTCTTCATTTAAGCCACAATTTGTAAAAGTAAATCATTATTGGTGACAGTGTGGTCTTCAACACAGACAAAAATGACTATTGAAAACCATTCAAACGGTAAAACCAACGTTATATTCTATACAAAAACCGAGAAACACTTATGAACCACATCTGCAAACAACTACTACTGAACATCAGATAAGGACTGTTTCAGAATTAAATTCACGAATGCATGGATGCACTATTTTCAGACCCTAACTGGCTACTTGTTAAATCTTGTTCAATCATCCAAACAAATGTTGTCACACTTTTGTCATGTAATACTCAACTGAAAGACTATATTTTGCAACAGCTCAACTGATGAGGTGAAATGTGTGAGTGCTTATCAGAGCTGTCAGTCACTGAAACTAGTGAGGATGCTAATCAAGACGGGCATGCAATCTGGCAGGAGGTTTGTGACCGTCATGCAATCTGGCAGGAGGTTTGTGAATGCTAATGCTGCTGTGACTGAAAACTAGTTTAATTTCAGACAATTGAAGAACTGGATTCTCTATATCAGGTTAATAGATGCATTGCGATCTGAAGTCACCCCTATGTCTAGTTATTTACCCTTTTCATGATTCAATTACTGCTTTAAGAGCTAGTATTCTCATATGACCACAAAATTTGCATCCTTATAATCCCTATAATGGTAATTGAATTCTTGGTGTTGTATGCTAAATTTGCCAAGTATTTAGATTTTGGATATAAGGTAAATGTCCAGTTTAAAATTTAAAGTCCTTGGACTGCATTCATTCTATGCTGTGTCAGATATTTAAATCACAATACAAATTCAGAGCTGTATCAAGCTTGTATGTTCATAAAATTGAGAATGGAAATGGGGAATGTGTCAAAGAGACAACAACCCGACCAAATAAAAAACAACAGCAGAGGGTCACCAACAGGTCTTCAATGTAGCGAGAAATTCCCGCACCCAGAGGCGTCCTTCAGCTGGCCCCTAAACAAATATATACTAGTCCAGTGATAATGAACGCCATACTAATTTCCAAATTGTACACAAAAAACTAAAATTAAAATAATACAAGACTAACAAAGGCCAGAGGCTCCTGACTTGGGACAGGCGCAAAAATGCGGCGGGGTTAAACATGTTTGTGAGATCTCAACCCTCCCCCTATACCTCTAACCAATGTAGTAAAGTAAACGCATAACAATACGCACATTAAAATTCAGTTCAAGAGAAATCCGAGTCTGATGTCAGAAGATGTAACCAAAGAAAATAAACAAAATGACAATAATACATAAATAACAACAGACTACTAGCAGTTAACTGACATGCCAGCTCCAGACTTCAATTAAACTGACTGAAAGATTATGATTTCATCATATGAACATCAGGCACAATCCTTCCTGTTAGGGGTTTAGTATCATACCATCATAACATATATGAGAAGAACATAACCCGTGTCATGCCAACAACTGTTTTTAGAATAAATGTGTTTAGTTCCGATGCAAAGACCTTATAAGTGACTCAATATTAACGCCAAAATATGCAATCTTTAATGACTTGACAACAGTATCGTAATTATATCCCTTCTTAATAAGTCTATTCAAAGGTTTTGTAAGTTTCTGAGGTGAATACTGACACCTTTGTGCTTTATAAAGAATATTACCATAAAAAATTGGATGTGAAATACCTGAACGTATTAGAAGTCTGCATGTTGAGCTATATTCATGTCTTTACTTGCCCAGCTGTTCAGGGTTGGACCTTTTTATTTGTATCAAGTTGCACCCTTTATTCCAGTTACAAGTTATAGAAGAGCAAATTTGATGAACAGTCACACCTATATATAAAGTTCACCTGAGAAAAGTTACCCTATAGGAACAGTGACCGTTGAGTTCAATAAAGGTATCACTGCAACAGAAAAAAGAATATTGTGAATCAACTAGACAGGCTTTATCTTTTACTTTCCTGGCCTCATTTTATGGGCCAGCAATCAATGTTTAGTTTAGGCTATAATTTTTATTTATCATGTACTTTTAACAATAGGTCCACTACATTAGGTGTATGATACCTTCAGGACAGTTTATTATATACTTAATAGTAAATACAGATAAATTGTATTGTATCAACCACCTGTGATGATATCGATATCAGCACGGTTGCAAAAGCTTTATCACACCTTTAATCTGTATGATGTCACGTCATTGTTTGCAGTCACTGTTGCAAAGGCTTTATCAAAACCCTAATCTGTATGACGTCATGTCAAACCTATAATCTATTTGACGTAATTTCAAACCTCCTTATCTGTATGACGTCATGTCAAACCTATAATCTATTTGACGTAATTTCAAACCTCCTTATCTGTATGACGTCATGTCAAACCTATAATCTATTTGACGTAATTTCAAACCTCCTTATCTGTATGACGTCATGTCAAACCTATAATCTATTTGACGTAATTTCAAACCTCCTTATCTGTATGACGTCATGTCACATAAAAAACATCTACTTGAGGTATATGTATATAATAAAGTATTTATGATATGGCTTTTTCAATATCACACACCGTATCAACCCTCAACCAATATAATCCCTCGAGCAGAGCTCTTGGGATTATATTGGTATCTCTGGTTGATACGGGTGCGATATTGAAAAAGCCATATGATATTCTCTATTAATCACACCTTAATATAAAAATAAAGAGATATGGTACGACTGCCAATGAGACATATATCCACCAAAGACGAAAGGATGTAAATGCATGCAAATATCTAGGTCACATTAATACTGCATTCAACAATGCAAATCCAATCCTGCATAGTAAGCTTTAAAAGGCTTTGACATGACAAACAAACATATGTGAAAAAACTATTATATGAATGAACAAATAAAATTGTTGGATGCATTAGTCAAAGCTGGTCACCAATGATGTTGTGAGTTAGAACTCCCATCTTAATTGATTAAGATTTGTCAGTTTTCCTTTTAGTTGGTGATTATATCTGGAGGTTCCAGCTTCCTCCGCCTATAAAAAATGAAACTGCCATAAAATAGCACAAGTGTTGAAAGTTGTTTTAAACACCAATTTATCAATCAATCAATCAATGTTGAGTTTCTTTACTTTTTGTCCTTCTCTTCAGATACCATATTTAGGGTAGGGGATGATGAGGGTACAAGTCTGTCTGGCAGGGTTCATCTGACCTTGACTTTCAATGTTCATTGTTCAATTCTTAGTTTCTGTAGTTTTGTCCTCTTGTCAAATATGATAATAAAAAGGTCAACTTTACATTTATAGCAGAGAATGATTGTAAGGTGTACATGTCAGTCTGGTATGTATCATCTTATTTTGATCTCATTTACATGGTTTATTGGTCAATGTAAAGTTCTCCTTTCTGTATCTTGGATATTAAAAGAAATAGGATTTACAAAACTATCCTTATAGATTGGGCTTGTAGGCATCTTCATTTATGTTTAAAAAGATACAAATACTGTGGATTCATTGACTTTTCGTGGGTATCAATTTTTGTGGATTGCTGTAAACTTGCATATTCCTGGATATTTGATTTCCTGGTTTTGACAATCTCTGTATACAAAGCCTATTAGAAATATGTATTTTGTTGAACATTTGATTTCATGGTTCACCTATCCCCACAAAACAAAGGAAAATTGGTATCCAACGAATAATAATGAATCCATAGTAAGTCATAGGCTTGAATCTTAGTAAACAGCTGATGATTGACCCTCAGAGTTAACTGTTTAACCTCATGAAGCTTTAAACAACAGATTGATGGTAATACAAAAATCTGTTGACCTCAAACTCGGTCAATAATAAAATATGACCCTAGAAAAAAGTCAAACAGTGTTTTATAGCTTACTATATAAATAGATTATGAGTTTTGCTCATGGTTGAAGGCCTTACAGCGAACTTTTAGCTGTATTAAAGATCCACAACATTTGGTCTCTTGATGATAATTGTATACTTGGCAATAATACCACTTCTTATTATTTTTATATCACGGAAAAATGAAAACAGGAAATCCCAGTAATGATAAAATAAACTGATAGAATACCTCTTGTATAAAATATTTTAATGAACATAAATTATGTAATTGCAGTAAAGTAAAAAAGAAACATAATGATAATCTTTCAGAAGATCACATGACTTGTATATCAGTTTTGTCAGAGTTATTATCAATGATTCATTTAACAGAATACATAAAACTTTCATATTTTCTTTTTAAGGAAATGTAAATCGCCAGCTAATCTTGCTTAATGAAAAATAAAAAAATAACCTGTACTCATCAGTAAAAACAAAATTCATATTTTTTGTAATGAAAACATTTATTTTATACAAATAGTATTCATGATTATTGTTCAAGTTCACATTATAGAGTCAAGGTCAAATAACATTATAGTAACACAAGTAAACACGATAAATGGAGAAAACAAATGCAAAAAATATAAAAAATTTAAAAACAGATCCAATAAATTTAGTCGAGTCGAGGAAACTGTTGCTACTTATTGGTATTAAAGGAGGTTTGAACTGTCAAGAGAAAATGTAATTATGTTCTCATTCTACTGTTTGAACATGTGCGTATATATAAAATCAGACTTTTTTTTACTACCAGAAGAGATGAAAGAACATTTGGATGGACGAAATATTGACACATCAATTTCTACTCCTTTACAGCTTTTACATTAATGCTAGCAAGACAAATCTTTGTTTGGCTTGCTTGCTTTATTTGTATCAGTGTTTGCTCAAGCATGGTATTTAGATAGGCGGGGATTCAGCTTGTATACATCATACATAGATTGTATTGGACGTTATGTCTGAGGTTAAGGACACTTAATTTTAAAACATCACATGACAAATATTCTCACATGTTTTCTCACCTGTAAAAATACAATAATTTGTCAATGAAAGAAAATATAAACTTTTTTCTTGTATGAGGCTGAGAAACTGGCCTTCAACATTAATTGACCTAATATTGTTTTTATAACATATCAATCTATTAGTTCAGTCAGTTATTTCCATGTCTGTCCTTCGACTATGCAACTCAAGAAAATATTCCAAAAAATGGGAAACAATTGTATCGAAAAGAGAAAATCGAGTGTACCTTTTTTATGTTAGGGTGTGTTTGAGATGAATATTTTGTCTTGAAAATGTACAAAACAAGAGTATTTGATACACCATCTCGCTTCAGACTCTATCATTTTATATAGCAAAGCTACAGGTTGACTTTATAACATAAAAAAAAATCACAGTACTAATAGATGAAATATAGGGGTCAAGTGAAACACCTATCCAATGGATCACAAAATCAGAGTAGGTGTGTTCGAATAGCTATTGACGACAGTCTTTAAGTTGGATCTCTGAAAAAAAAATTGTCTTCCGTTTCTACGATTGTGAAAATGAACTGGCGTAATAGAAAGATAAGTTCGACGAAGTAGAATCCTGTCTGTATTGTATATTTACTGGTAAGGAAACATGTGAGAATATGTATCATGTGATGTTTTAAAATCTAGTGTCCTTAACCTCCAACATAACGTCCAATAAAATTTAAGTATGATGTATACAAGCTGAAGCCCCGCCTATCTTAATTACCATGCTTGAGCAAACATTAATACGAACAAAGCAAGCAAGCCAAACAAAGATTTGTCTTGCTAGCATTAATGTAAAAGCTGTAACTAATTTTGATAAAAATTAAATAAATGATTGAATTCTGAAAGCTAAACTCTCATGTGAGGATAATTTGTTTTTTTGTTGTAAAATCAGCATTAGTGACCTCCCTTACAATGATACATATCTTATGAATAGATTCACCATTATACAATGATACATATCTTATGAATAGATTCACCATTATACAACAAATAAATAATTAACCTCAATCATCACAATCAGATTTTTGAAATTTACAATTTTCAATCATACAAGACAATAAACTAAAACAAATAGACACATTTGTTTGACTCTTTTCACTCATTGACATCAAATTCTATTTTCTTTTACTTTCAATGCTTTTTGCTTTGAACAGTTTTGTTGAAAAGGTTTTCTCATTTTAGTATTTTGGTTTTTTTCCACCTGAGTCACCAGATTCTCCTGTTTTACGCTTGTTTAGTATATTTTGAATTTTCTGCCATTGTTTATCTAGTTCGGCCTTTTCATCTTTGGGTCCTGCACGCCTGGTTTTCCTTCCGTCAGCCATCTTAACTCCATATTGAAACGCTGCCCTAAAAAAGACAAGAAATTACACTGTAAAACATTACTTGGTAACAACATTTTTGTCCAGCCTGCAACTTTTGTTGCAGAAAGCTTGACATAGGGATAGTGATCCGGCGGCGTCGGCGGCGTTAGCTAACTTCTTAAAAGGTTTATATTTTAGAAGGTGAAAGACCTGGATGCTTCATACTTTGTATAAATATGCCTCATGTTACGAAGTTTCCGTCAGTCACATGTCCAATGTCCTTGACCTCATTTTCATGGTTTAGTGACCACTTGAAAAAAAAGTTCAGAATTTTTGTGATGTTGAATTCTCTCTTATTATAAGTAATAGGATAACTATATTTGGTATGTGCAAGGTCCTCATGCCCATCAGCCAGTTTTCACTTGACCGCGACCTCATTTCATGGATCAGTGAACAAGGTTAAGTTTTGGTGGTCAAGTCCATATCATAGATACTATAAGCAATAAGGCTAGTATATTTGGTGTATGGAAGGACTGGAAGGTGTACATGTCCAACTGGCAGGTGTCATCTGACCCTGACCTCATTTTCATGGTTCAGTGGTTATAGTTAAGTTTTTTGTGTTTTGGTCTGTTTTTCTCATACTTTATGCAATAGGTCTATTATATTTGTTGTATGGAATGATTGTAAGGTGTACATGTCTAGCGGGCAGATGTCATCTGAACTTGACCTCATTTTCATGGTTCAGTGGTCAAAGTTAAGTTTTTAAGTTTTGGTCTTTTTATCTAATATTATATGCCAAAGGTCAACTATATTTGGTGTATGGAAATATATTATGATCTATGTCAGTCCCGCAGGTTTATTTGACCATGACCTCAATTGCACAGTTCATTGCACAGTGTTAAGTTTTTGTGTTATGGTCTATTTTTCTTATTAAAACTATAAGTAATAGGTCAACTATATTTGTTGTATGGAAGCTTTGTTAGCTGTACATATCTGCCTGGCATGGTTCATCTGACCTTGACCTCATTTTCATGGTTCATTGGTCTTTGTTTAGCTATCTTGGTTAATGTTAAGTTTATGTGACAGTTGTAATAAAGCTTTATACTTAGGACTATCAACATAATATCAATGATTAGTAAAGAAGGCAAGACATTTCAGTGTGTGCACTCTTGTTAGTAAATGAAAAAGTTTTTGTAAGTTTTTAGTGTTTGATAAAGAATAATGGCATTTATGTTTTTGATACTGACTTTATAAGCAAGAATATCGAGTGAGCCCATTATAAATTGTTTGGTTTAAAATTAAAAAAATAATTGATGCAAGCTATTCTTTATTGTAGTTTTAACACGGGTAAGCGATAGTGAGGGCTAAAATAAAACGAATATAATGCCTACCCATGTTAAAACTACAATAAAGTATAACTTGCATCAATTATTTCGATTCTGAATAGGACAATTTAGGTAATTCGATAAGTATAAGTGTAAAAGCGTTTGTGTAGGCTCTTCCATGAATCTCCCTTTTTTGTTTGTATAGAAGCAAATGGCTGGCATTGTGATTTTTCAGAGGGAGGAGTTTGAACAGCCAGCATGAACGGTTGTCGTATCTATGTCAAATAAGTCAATGTTGGAATGCAACACATTACAGTCATAATAAATGAATTAGTACCATCATGTGCACTATCTAAGAGTTTAAAAGTGTTTTAAAGTTAAGGAAATATATTAAGTGCATGATAATTTGATAAAATTCATTATTCTGAAGAAGTCAATTTAAGCATCTGCAAACAAATTTTATTGGATCTAGACCATGGGTTTGTTCACAAAGCGAAATATTTAATTTTTGGAGTTATTTAACTTTGGGTTACTTACTTGGGAAGTGCCTCCTTGTTAGACATGTAATCACTGTATTCTTCTTGTGTGTCAAAGTCCCATCGACCAACTGGACCTTTTTTGTTTCCTTGGTCCATTTTACTATAGTCCACTTCATCATCCGAATCATCCAGTGTATCCTGCATCTGCCATTCACTGAAAACAAATAAGTACAATTTGTAATTCACTGTAAACAAACAAAGAAGGAGTTGAAACAAAGAAGAAGTTGTAGATACAAAATGTGTACTCCCTAAATAAAGCAAAGACAACAGTTATGAGTTTTTGTCATCTGTGTTGACATGAATAATCACTAATATGGTCATAATTATAAATTAATGTGATTACAAAACTTTTAATATTTTGAAATACTAAGGATTTTCTATCTCAGGAATACATTACCTTAGGTGTATTTGGCAAATTTTTAAGAAATTTGTGGTCCTCAATGCTCTTTAACTTCCTACTTTATTTGGCCTTTTTATCATTTTTGGATTGGAGCATCACTAATGAGTCTTATGTAGATGAAATGCATGTCTGGCGCAAATACCAATCCTGGTATATTTAGTATCTACAATGACACTGATGCATGTCCTGGTATCTATGATGATAAAATTGAGAATTGAAATGGGGAATGTGTCAAAGAGACAACAACCCGACCAAATAAAAAACAACAGCAGAGGGTCACCAACAGGTCTTCAATGTAGCGAGAAATTCCCGCACCCGGAGGCGTCCCTCAGCTGGCCCCTAAACAAATATATACTAGTTCAGTGATAATGAACGCCATACTAATTTCCAAATTGTACACAAGAAACTAAAATTAAAATAATACAAGACTAACAAAGGCCAGAGGCTCCTGACTTGGGACAGGCGCAAAAATGCGGCGGGGTTAAACATGTTTGTGAGATCTCAACCCTCCCCCTATACCTCTAACCAATGTAGTAAAGTTAACGCATAACAATACGCACATTAAAATTCAGTTCAAGAGAAATCCGAGTCTGATGTCAGAAGGTGTAACCAAAGAAAATAAACAAAATGACAATAATACATAAATAACAACAGACTACTAGCAGTTAACTGACATGCCAGCGAGTTTATTTTCTATGTGGTTTTGTGTAGACTGCTTTTTGTCATTTTAATATGTTTTTTTTTGTTTGTTTTTGCCATTGCAGTCAGTTTCTCATTGGCTTGCGAGTTGAATGTCTGGCTGGTAACTTCTGCTACTTTTTGACATGTAATAATTTGTAAATAGCATTCTCATTATAGAAATGTTTCAACCTTGATAGACTAGACGATTTTTAGTCTTTATGATCTGACCCAGGGTGACATTCATTATACTTACCCAGGGTAACATTCATTGTATCCATATTGATCATACAAGACAAAGAACCAATGAAGTTCTACTATATTTAAATACTTACCCAGGGTAACATTCATCGTATCCGTAATGATCAATCTTTCCTTTTAACTTCTGTAGTTTAGTGCTGCCTCTATAAGATAAAATGATTACATTATACACTTCAGCAGAAAAATAAGCATTTAAAATTGCTATTAATTTAAAATCAAGATTCAGAATGTGGAAGATCAAACATGTAAGTGAACATTTACCCTAAAATAATCTGTTGCACAATATTAGGACAAACATGCAACATCTGTAGGAAATGGCTTGACTTTAAAGACTTTTATACAATGGAAAATCTTTTAACCAAAGCAATTCATTCTCAATATTTTTTTTATTTTCTTATTTGCTTGAGAAATTGCAATTCATATTTTTTTTAAATTATTCCATTGTAAAATTGCAAAAATCAAAATGACCCACTTGAAAAACAAGCAATTAATGCCACATTGATTGCAAATATTCAGGTTTTGTCTTTATGATAATAAATCTGTCTTTTAATCTTAATGTGGACAAGTTCATTTATATACATATTATCTATTTGATATTATTTCCAACTTTGTACTTAGTTTATATCTATTTTACCCTATACTAAAATGATCTTACTATAGTGAACATATTTTGTATTATATGGTTCAATGAATCCCAAATATTCATTTGGGCTCTTTGATATTTACTCACCACTGGCTGTTGGACAAACTACTTTATTTAATAATTTTTTTATCTGGTTCTATCTAGTTAAACAGTTCACCTATTGACTATATATATTGTACTTTTTAACTATATTGTCAATGCAGAATAAGAAACACCAGAAACAACACTAACAGCCGTAGCCAGCATTATAAGATCTGTCGTTGCCTTCTATTCTATGTTATATTTATTAAAATATATGAACGTTCTGCATTTAATTAATCTGAGCCTTATTCCACCTGGTCACAAAAAATTGATAACTTTTCTAACATACTTTTCTTTTTCCTTTTCTTCTTCTACCATACCAGCAAAACTCTGAAATTAAAATTACAATGAAGACATAGTGGCAAAATAATATACTAGCGTAACAAAGTCATTATAACCAAAAAAAGTCTTGACTCATATTACATCTTATTTAATTTAATGTTCAAAACATAAGTTTGTACTCTTTGTGATACATCTTTTCTTAGTTTTTTATGAATAGAATGTTTTTATATCTATACTGTCTCAATTCAATTTTCTGACCAATGGACTAAAACAACTTGTCTTGTCTCCATATGAACCTCCTTTAATTAGGAGCACCACCATGAGTTATAGCGTATAAAGGAGGACATTTGGAGCCTGTATCGGTACAGATTAATGTGAGCATTTGCCTACCCAATTCCCCAGCCAGGCCGTGACGGGTCTTGTTTCCCCAAACATATTAATTGCAATAAAATAAAACATACTAAACTCACACACTCACCTAATTTGTTCAGTCCTCAAAGTATAAAAAAAGTGGAAAACTATATACATAAAATGGAACAAGGTCACCCCGGATGCCCCACAAATGCCGTGGCAAAATACGCTAAGGTAATAACGAGGAATCGGTTACGACAAA
This sequence comes from Mytilus edulis, assembly GCF_963676685.1. Classification (NCBI taxonomy): domain Eukaryota; kingdom Metazoa; phylum Mollusca; class Bivalvia; order Mytilida; family Mytilidae; genus Mytilus; species Mytilus edulis. Next base: position 631,321 of record NC_092351.1, read on the forward strand.
ATACATATCAAAACCGACACTGCCAACTGTGAACTGACAAAAAACTTTAAATTTCTAATTAATTGACTATTAGACTATTAGTATTTGTATTAGTATTGTATTTGTATTTGTATCCATCTGATAAGCTAAGCTTTTTCTAACTGATTTTTATAGTTCGTTCTTATGTTTTCTGTTACACCACTGTCCTAGGTTAGAGACAGGGTTGGAATCCTCTAACATTTTTAACCCCGCCACATTCTGTATATATGTGCCTGTCCAAATAAGGAACTTGTAATTCAGTGGTTATTGTTTGTTTATGTGTTAAATTTTTGTTTTTTTTTCATTCATTTTTTGTACATAAATTAGCCGTTAGTTTTCTCGTTTGAATTGTTTAACATTATCATTTTTGGGGCCTTTTATAGGAGTATGGGCTTTGCTCATTGTTGAAGGCCGTACGGTGACCTATAGTTGTTATTTCTTTGTCATTTGGTCTCTTGTAGAGAGTTATCTCATTGGCAATCATACCAATCTTTTTTACATAAACCAAATGTGGGAAATTCAATTCAATTAAAACTTCTTTCCTTAAACTTCTTTTTTATAAGTGGCGGATCCAGAAATTTTCATAAGTGGGGGCCCACTGACTGCCTAAGAGGGGGCCTGCCCAGGTCACGCTTCAGTGATTCCCTATATAATCAACCAAATTTTTTCTGAGAAAAGGGGGGGGGGCCCAGGCCCCCTGCCTCTCCCCCTTAAATCCGCCTCTGCTAATGGACTGAACCAGCTCAGAAATGTATAATCTTGTCTTACCTTAAACTTCTCATTAATGGACTGAACCACTTGAGTAGCTGATTGGCCTTGTTTCTGATCTTCATCCTGAAAAACAATAAAAGTCCAAATGTCATATATCTGTCTAAAATGAGAATTTTGTTTTGAAAAAACTTTAAAATAGGATATGTCTCATGATCTTTCTAGAGCAATCTTATCAAAATGCTCTGAAAACATGAAATAGGTGACAGTGACTGTTGTGACAAGTTATTTTATTACCAACCAATAAATATATATAAAGCCTGCACTAGTTTCATAAAGACACCTATTGAGTTTTCTCTTAATAAGGAGAGTCTGTCCTGACATAAAAGCTTTGTCCCTATGTCAACAACCTATTCAACACTTTTCCTATATTTTTTAGTCTCTGTGTCAACAACCAATCCAAGAGAAGATAATCTGTCCAAATCTAAAGTCTGATAATTCATACCTCCTCCACAGGTTTTTCAAAATATGTTTTCTTCCTCCTGTCTTCCCTGTCCCTATCCCTATCTCTACGATCTCTGTCCCGTCTGTCTCGGTCACCTTTGTCTCTCCTATCACCATGTCTGTCCCTATCTCTATCTCTACGATCATCCCCCCTTTCTCTCTGTCTGTCCCTATCTCGTCCCTTGTCTCTATCATCATCTCGACGGTCTTTCTTTCTATCTTTCTTATCCTGGACTTTGTTATAAGTTGGAACATAATCTCCAATATCATTATAGATACTGAAACAGATAATACACACATACATATATATTTTAACTCATTAATTTGGAAATACCTGTATACAAAGTATTTTTTTGCACTTTTTTTGTTAATACTCATTCTTTCCTGTGAAATGACTGAAATTAAACCTTTATATGTTGGAAAAGAAATACATATCCATACCATTGATGTTCTGTGGTTGTCGTTTGTTGATGTGGTAAATATGTGTTTCTCGTTTCTTGTTTTTTATCCTGATTTGATTTGTTAAATACTATTTTACAAGTTTAGAGTCTGCAACATGGCATGCCATACTATCTAGATTAATGTGATTGTTTCACAATTGACACAAATGCAAGTTTAATTGTTTCTATTTCAGTTAATTTGCATACAAATAATGCTATCGAAATTTTTAAATAAGACTTTTTATCTTTATCTTGTTGCAGATTATGAAATAATAATTTTAAACACCAAAGTATGTGAAAGTCAAGTTTATGAAAATGTTGATATGTAGTTAACTTACTTGTCATCACCTCCTGTTAACTTGGCTTTCTCTTCTTCTTTCAGTTTACCTACAATTTAATTAGTTTGATTATTTACAAAATCTTACAAATAAAGATATCTGTTACCAAAATCCTTATATCTTGCTAAGTGCTGAACAACATAGACAAGAGGCCATTTTAAAACATCAATACCCTGAAGGAATTTATCAAGATAATATTATTAATATTAAATATCTTTTTTTTTCTTTCTTTTTTTACAATTCCCCTCATCTTCTTTAAAATTATCTTTTTCTTCATTTATTACTCAATCTTAGTTTATTACTTTCAGTCTAAATCCATTTATGAATGTTTTTATATCTTTCTATTCTAATGTTGTATTCCAACCCTAAATATTCTAATTCTGTTCTTTCTCCACCTACCTTTCTCCTTCTTTTTCAGTTTTTTACTCTCCCTCCTTCCCTGTCTGAGGTATGACAAAATCTGTGTTAATTTATTGATGACAATGTCATTTGTGGTTAATGTTGTTGTAGACTGAAATAGAAAGGTCAACCAATACACATTTTATTAACTTTGTAGTAAGTTGTCTGAGACTTAAATCATAAAACAGAATTAAGATAAAAGTAACAGCAAATTCAGCAATTTTTTCCATTTATTTAAGAACATCAGTGTTGGGTCCAGAAATTTTTATAAAGGGGGGTCTACACCAGTCGTGCTTCATAAATTCTCTATATAATCAATCAAATTTTTCTCACAAAAAGAGTTGGGGGATAGGGCTCTTCACACCCTCCTAGATATGCCTATGGACATAATATTGGAGAATGGTGAAAGTGTCACCATTCAAAATTTGGTTGCACTAAGCATTGTGCATACGTTTCACAACATTTGGTTGAGGCAAACTAACTAGAGGTGTCGCTTACCTGACTCTACTTGGTTTTTGAAATAATATAAAAAAAAGATAAAAATCATAACAGATACTTTTAATAATGTTTGAGGCCAAATTTGATTTATTATTGCCATGCTTGCTTTCATTCCATTCAGTGGTTCTCTAAAAAAACATTTGTATGTATTTGATTTTCCCATAGGGTCCTTTGTTAAACTAAGTCCCCTGCTGGCGGCAATCTTGGATAATGGATCTGCAAAACAAAGTAACAACACTTGGTCAGCACCTCCTCAAGAAAATTCATGCTATGTTTGATTTCATTCCATTCAGTGGTTCCCTAAAAGAAGACATTTGTTTGTATTTCCATTAGGGTCCCCCGGTGGCATATTTGCCATATTTGGTTCCATTCCATTCAGTGGTTCTCTAGAAGAAGTTTAAAATGTAAATAGATAAGACGACGTCGTACGATGGATGCTAAGTGATGAGAATAGCTCACTAAGCTCTTCAGGCCAGGAGAGCTAAAGTGTTAAAATGGCTAATTAAACAAATTTTTCAATTATTATGGTATGCTGAAAGTGATGCCATATTAAAACCTGATTTGTTTTGTGGTAATAAGCATTGTGTATAAGTTTTATAATATTTGGTTGAGGCAAACTTAGATGAGAAAGAATGTTGTAATGCATGTAATGACATCACTATCTGCCCTCAAGCTGTTGGCCTTTCATGATACTTACGTCAACTGTAGGACAATCTGCTTTACTCCTGATAATAGTGGTTGGTACATCACTGTCAGCGTACTCATCCTCAAGGTCAACAACATAGGCCATACGTTTGGGTAAAAATAACTCATTCCTCTCCGGGAGTCTGGATTGAAATAAAGTTTTGTAGATGTTCCTTGCTGAAATGTAAACAAACAAAATGTGTATTTCCACAGATGTTATTATACGAGTCAAAACTGCATTGTTTTTTTTGACATCCAATATATGGAGAAGGGTAGTATTGTTTACAAAATCACAGTCTATAGTGTACAACTATTAAAACAATGTTTCATGATAATCACTTTGCAAACCAAATCATATATACATTCCACCTTATCCAATTTCTTATAATTTAGTGAATTTTTTGGTCTATACCTTTAAGTATTTCTTCTTATCCATTTAAGACTTGAATTTATTGGTCATGTTTTGATTCCTGGGCTGGTGATACACCAAGGGACGATAATGTTCACCAGCAGTGACACAGACCCTGGGCTGGTGATACACCAAGGGACGAAAATATTCACCAGCAGTGACACTGACCCTGTGGCTAGTGATACACCAAGGGACGAAAATATTCACCAGCAGTGACACTGACCCTGTGGCTGGTGATACACCAAGGGACGAAAATGTTCACCAGCAGTGACACAGACCCTGGGCTGGTGATACACCAAGGGACGATAATGTTCACCAGCAGTGACACAGATCCTGGGCTGGTGATACACCAAGGGACGAAAATGTTCACCAGCAGTGACACAGACCACCTGGGCTGGTGATACACCAAGGGACAAAAATGTTCACCAGCAGTGACACTGACCCTGGGCTGGTGATACACCAAGGGACGAAAATATTCACCAGCAGTGACACAGACCCTGGGCTGGTGATACACCAAGGGACGAAAATGTTCACCAGCAGTGACACAGACCCTGGGCTGGTGATACACCAAGGGACGAAAATGTTCACCAGCAGTGACACAGATCCTGGGCTGGTGATACACCAAGGGACGAAAATGTTCACCAGCAGTGACACAGACCACCTGGGCTGGTGATACACCAAGGGACAAAAATGTTCACCAGCAGTGACACAGACCCTGGGCTGGTGATACACCAAGGGACGAAAATATTCACCAGCAGTGACACAGACCCTGGGCTGGTGATACACCAAGGGACGAAAATATTCACCAGCAGTGACACTGACCCTGTGGCTGGTGATACACCAAGGGACGAAAATGTTCACCAGCAGTGACACAGACCCTGGGCTGGTGATACACCAAGGGACGAAAATGTTCACCAGCAGTGACACAGATCCTGGGCTGGTGATACACCAAGGGACGAAAATGTTCACCAGCAGTGACACAGACCACCTGGGCTGGTGATACACCAAGGGACAAAAATGTTCACCAGCAGTGACACAGTTGATTCCTGGGCTGGTGATACACCAAGGGACGAAAATGTTCACCAGCAGTGACACAGTCACAGACCCTGGGCTGGTGATACACCAAGGGACAAAAATGTTCACCAGCAGTGACACAGACCCTGGGCTGGTGATACACCAAGGGACGAAAATGTTCACCAGCAGTGACACAGACCACCTGGGCTGGTGATACACCAAGGGACGAAAATGTTCACCAGCAGTGACACAGACCAAGCAGTTGTAAACTCATTGAAGATACCAGACTAACTTGTTATGCCATATGCCTGTTTGGTTAACATAAGACTTAGGTTTTCAAGTGTTTCTTCTTACCTATCTAAGAATTGATATTTAGTCAAGGTTATGTGTATTTTTTCAGTGGCTTTTCTTATCCATTTTAGTCCTTAATTTGATTTTTAATGTGTATTTTCTTACCCATTTTAGTCCTGAATTCTATTTTTGTTCCAGTATAATGTATATGTGTATATTCTTACCCATTTTAGTCCTGAATTCTATTTTTGGTCCAGTATAATGTATATGTGTATATTCTTACCCATTTTAGTCCTGAATTCTATTTTTGGTCCTGTTTCCTCTGGTTTCTCTTCCCTGTTGTAATACAAAATCAAATTTTAATTCAGTGGTAAGAAATAGTGATCTACTGATATATAAATGGTTTAATACTGAAATTTGAATAAGCAGAACTTTTCAATAGAGAATTCTATTGTAAGGGATATATATCAAGCTTGTCAAAGATCGAAATTAGTCTTTGTCAAACTGCTTTATATCCAATGATTTTTTTCCGATAAAGTGTGTGGTTCAACTTTTTTTGAAGTTTTTATATTTTTGTCAAAGAGTCTGACAATCAAAGTTAATATTTTGCCAAATTTTATAAAATTAAAGGAGCCAAAATAATTTTAGTCAAGATGTTTGGTACAACCTTAATATAAAAAGAATTTCACTTTATTTTACCTCATCTTAACAAGACAGTCGTTGTTAAAATAACAGATATGTTATTTGCCTTGGAAAAACAGGATTTTATTTTCTGTATATTAAACCTTACTTTTTCTGAGTTACAGCTGTTTCCATCGCTTCTTCATCTTCTTTTTCTTTATTGCTGATTTCTGCACGAACCTACAAAATCAATGTGTTATGAATATATTACAGGTGAAGAAATTTGCTTAATTTCAACTGAAAAGTATCAGTTGTCATGGAAAATTAGATAAAAAATAATACCTGAGGCAATAACTTCTTTCAGAAGTCCTCTGACAGTTCTGATTGAAATGCAATAAGTAGAGCTGACCATTTAAACATTTTACTTGCCAAATTTTCTCTATTTATAGCAATAAAATTGAGAATGGAAATGGGGAATGTGTCAAAGAGACAACAACCCGACCAAATAAAAAACAACAGATGAAGGTCACCAACAGGTCTTCAATGTAGCGAGAAATTCCCGCACCCGGAGGGTGTTCATAATACATGTAACAGATAAAATTTGCATTTCGCCCCTATAGTTTATATCAACCATGTCAACAATCTACGTTGGCAGATTGCGCCATGGAACACATTTTTTAACTAGATACTCCAATTGTGATATAGGCCAAGTTTGGTTAAATTTGGCCTTGTAGTTTCAGAGGAATGATTTTTGTTTAAGTTAATGGATGATGGACTCCAAGTGATCAGAAAAGATCACTTAGCCCTTTGTGCCAGGTGAGCTTTAAAGAAGAATAGCTAAATACCTACCTTTTCTAGTAAAGCAAAATCTAGACCTTTGACCAAATGGGTATGTTCCATATCACCACCAAGATACTTGGATTCCTGGATAACTTGTTTTCTTCTTTCAGCATAGTTTTCTCCTCTGTCAATCAAGACAATAGTCAATCAAAAGACAATAGACATTTTGATGTATAACATATCCAAATTTTGATGAGTATTAAATAAACAGTTAACAATGCACATACTAGATATCAGAATTTTGTGTGTATGTTAGTCCTGACACCATCTACAGGTAACTAACTATCAAGATGTCCTCTGACTCTACAGTGGTCATATGACATGATACAAACATAAACGTAAATGTAAATAGATAGTCATCTCTTGCAATTTGATTTTTCTATGTCTGTTTGATTTCAAACTATAGGTTAAAAAGAAAATTGACTTTATCTGTATAAGAATTATTTTTATGTGGATTAAGGAGGCTTGCGGGTACAAAAATTTCAGCAAAAAATTAAACATTTGTTTTTTCATCACAAATTTTAATTATTAAATTATTAGTTATAACTTAATGCTATGGTACAAAAATCTGTCCAGTTTGGCCCTAGATGACTTTTGAAATGTTAATATTATTTAAAAAGCTCCAAATTATCTCCCTTTGGTACAAAAATGACATTTTTTGGCATTAAAATTGAAATATTTTTTTTATTATTGTTTTCAAATAAGCTGTACATAAACTAAATAACAGTAAATTTTAAGCCATTTTTGTAATTTACTTATTTAGTTCTTTTATTATTTCGATATCACCTCTATTTCACCTATTAGTTCAACAGAAAAAAGGACATCGACAACTTGTATGCTTCTTTCGGAGGCAGATTGTGAGCTTAAATAAACAGTGACCCAATTTTTTTATTTCATTTTTCTTTTAAGTATATGATAAAGTGCATTTATGAAAAAATATAGTGAAATCCTATATTAAATAAAACATTTGATTTATACCCGCCAGCCCCCTTAAATCAGTCAATCAAATAATTGACTTCTGTTTCACTTTCAATGTTGACATTGTTTTCTTTTAAATAACTGAACACGCATCATTCATGCATAATCCACCTCTAGCTTAGGGGTTAATTTAAAGTTAACATAAATATGGTTTCAATAAGGTGAATAACTCTTATACCTCAACATCTGGACAAAAGGGACTATAAATAGACTTATGCTTTAACATCTGGACTATAAATAGACTTCTGCCTTAACATTTGGACCAAAGCGACTATAATTAGACTTACACTTTTACATCTGGCTCAAAGGGACTATAAATAGACTTACGCTTTAACATCTGGACCAAAGGGACTATAAATAGACTTACACTTTAACATCTGGACCAACAGAACTTTGAACAAACTTACTCTTTAACATTTGGACCAAACAAGTCTTGTTTTATTTTAATTTTAGTTTCTTATGTACAATTTGGAAATTAGTATGGCGCTCATTATCACTGAACTTGTATATATTTGTTTAGGGACCAGCTGAAGGACGCATCTGGGTGCAGGAATTTCTAGCTACATTGAAGACCTGTTGGTGACCTTCTGCTGTTGTTTTTTCTGTGGTCTAGTTGTTGTCTCCTTGACACATTCCCCATTTCCATTCTCAATTTTAAACTATAAATAGACCTAACATCTGGACAAAAGGGACTATTAATAGACTTAAGTTTTAACATCTGGACCAAAGGGACTCTAAATAGACTTACGCCTTAACATCTGGAGCAAAGGGACTCTAAATAGACTTAAGCTTTAACATCTGGAGCAAAGGGACTATAAATAGACTTATGTGTTAACATCTGGACTATAAATAGACTTAAGCTTTAACATCTGGAGCAAAGGGACTATAAATAGACTTATGTGTTAACATCTGGAGCAAAGGGACTATAAATAGACTTATGTGTTAACATCTGGACTATAAATAGTCTTAAGCTTTAACATCTGGAGCAAAGGGACTATAAATAGACTTATGTGTTAACATCTGGACTATAAATAGTCTTAAGCTTTAACATCTGGAGCAAAGGGACTATAAATAGACTTATGTGTTAACATCTGGACTATAAATAGTCTTAAGCTTTAACATCTGGAGCAAAGGGACTATAAATAGACTTATGTCTTAACATCTGGACTATAAATAGACTTAAGCTTTAACATCTGGAGCAAAGGGACTATAAATAGACTTATGTGTTAACATCTGGACTATAAATAGTCTTAAGCTTTAACATCTGGAGCAAAGGGACTATAAATAGACTTATGTGTTAACATCTGGACTATAAATAGACTTAAGCTTTAACATCTGGAGCAAAGGGACTATAAATAGACTTATGTGTTAACATCTGGACTATAAATAGTCTTAAGCTTTAACATCTGGAGCAAAGGGACTATAAATAGACTTATGTGTTAACATCTGGACTATAAATAGACTTAAGCTTTAACATCTGGAGCAAAGGGACTATAAATAGACTTATGTGTTAACATCTGGACTATAAATAGTCTTAAGCTTTAACATCTGGAGCAAAGGGACTATAAATAGACTTATGTGTTAACATCTGGACTATAAATAGTCTTAAGCTTTAACATCTGGAGCAAAGGGACTATAAATAGACTTATGTGTTAACATCTGGACTATAAATAGACTTACGCTTTAACATCTGGTGCAACAGCTCTGTAATCAGCTGTAGTACTAACAATTTCTGTTTCTTCGTAATCTTTGTTATGACCATCACGTCTTTCTCGTGCCTGAAATAATACGACAAATGTAACATTATTATTATAATCATCTCATTATTCAGACTACACAAGTGAGTATTTGAGAATAATTAAGTTGACATGTGTGAGTGAACACTCAAGTATCATTCAGTAGACTTATTGAGTGGGTATTTAAGTATCCTTAAGAAGTCTTCTGAGTGTGGGTATTCATGTTTCATTCAATAGACATGTCGGTGATTTAGAGACAGTTTAACTTACGCGTCAAACGTTAACACTACTTTTAACGCCGTTTCCATTCACATTGTTAACGTCATCATATCTTCTGTTAACGTTGTTCTATTGTTATGTATCATGTTACTATATTGAGTTGAGATTATACGATCAAACGAACCAGACGTTGTTTTACTGCCTGTCCAGACTTTAAGTTAACCCATCCGTCACATTGGTGTCGTGACCAGAGGATAATGACGAAAAAGAAAGCCATTAGAGTGGGTCATCGAGGAGCCGCACGGAGATTAATTTCAAAGATTGAAGAGGAATTAGAGAAAGAAACAACACAACGCGACGAAATAGAAAGCCTATGTGAAACTTTGAAGAAGAAGAGGGATATTCTTTCGGAACTTGATAATGAAATATTAGAGGAGATTGCAGAGGAAAACATGGAAGCAGAGATAGAAGACTCAGATCGGTATGTTTTAGATATAGAACGAATTTTGACAAAAGTACGCAATTCATCAAGTTCAAGACAGAAAAACAAATCAAATGAAACTAGCTCTAATCAGAACTTAAATCCAAATGCAGCAGATTTTGTTTTTATCAACTCCACATCTACATGTAATACTCCACATCCCATGCAGAATAATGATATGCAATACAGATCGTCAATGAGCGCAACACATTCTAGCATCTACCACAAGCTACCAAAATTGAATCTACCATATTTTAATGGCAATTTGTTAAACTGGCAACCTTTCTGGGATGCGTATCAATCAACAATACACGATAACCAAACATTGACAGACGTGCAGAAATTTACGTATTTGCAAAATCAAATTCAGGGAATAGCCGCGCAATGTATCGCCGGTTTACCACTCACAAGTGCAAATTACTATCAAGCCGTATCAATACTGAGAGAGAGGTTTGGTCAGAACCACAAAATCACGAACGCATATATTCAAAACTTAATTGATTTACCCGCACCGAAGTCAAACGCAGACAGTTTGAGAAACTTTTCCGACAGAATTGAGTGTAGCATACGCGGATTAGAATCGTTAGGAACAAACGAGAGAACATTTGGAGCCATTCTTACGCCTATAATATACAATAAGTTGCCGTCCGATGTACGGAAAAACATAACCCGAGACCGCGGAAACGACGACTGGGACATCGAATCATTGAGAACAGCCATAAAGAGGGAAGTATGCGTACAGGTCGCAGGACAATCTACAGGTACAAGTAATGAAGAGTTAGAAATTTTACCGACCGCTTCGTTTATTGCCGAAACATTTCCCGGAAAGAACAGAAAACAGTCACGTAAGAAATGTTTATTTTGTGAAGAATCCCACCATCCAAATACATGCAAAAACGTGAAAGATGTTGAGAAACGAATAGAAATTGTGAAGCGAAAAAAGGTATGTTTTAACTGTTTCGGAAGTCATAGAGTAGCTGAATGTAAGTCTGAATTTAAATGCCGCCAGTGCGGAAAGAGACATCACACGAGTATACATGTCCAAGTACATAACACAGAACCAAAGAACTTGACCGAAAACCAGTATAGTACACAAAAGACCGTAGCACATACCGCCGTAGAGGAAACGCCACTGGAGCTAACCACATCCTTACATTCTACTGTTACTGCACATACAGATGTTTTACTGAAAACTGCCGTAACTCCTGTTTGGTCCGAAAATAGATCGATAATGTCAAATATTTTACTTGACGAGGGAGCACAGAACTCATTCATAACTGAAGATTTAGCTAGAAAATTAGAAATTGAGTCCACCGAAAAGATTGCACTGAAAATATCTGGATTTGGAGGAAACGAAGGACAAGTTCGTCATCTTGACAAAGCAAACATAGCTATTGAAACAGTTGATAATCAAAGAATAGAAATAGAAGTAATAATTGTACCGAAAATTGCCGCTCCTATTCAGACAAAATCCCAAAGGGAAATCAGAGCACTGCCATACTTACATGGTTTACGACTCGCACATCCGATATGCGCAGAAGACAAGTTTAACATATCTTTATTGATTGGCGCAGACTATTACTGGTCAATAGTTGAAGATGAAATAATAAGAGGAAATGGACCGACCGCAGTTAAGTCGAAAATTGGTTATCTCTTGTCAGGACCCGTACTAACTAAGAACGGAAGTACTTCAAAACAATCGGCAATGATGAATATTTTAACTGATCACAGAGCCGTTGTTTGCGACTTGGAAAAGTTTTGGAACTTAGAATCGTTGGGGGTTTCAGGAAGCGATAATATTAAAAGTCAGTCTGAAATTGTAAGAGAATACGGAGAAAAGTCTATTATACTAGAAAATGGAAAGTACACAGCTAAGTTACCATGGAAACCAGATTTCCTTCCGCTGCCGCATAACATGGAATTGGTTAAACAGAGGACAGGTAGCGTTATTAGGCGTTTAGCAAACAAACCTGATTTACTTAAAATGTATGGAGATATCATAATGGAGCAGGAGAGAAGACATTTTATTGAAAAGGTTCAGGAAACAAATCTTCCTACCGATCGACCCGTACATTATATCCCACATCACCCTGTTGCCAAGGAATCATCTACTACGCCAATACGCATTGTTTATGATTGTAGCTGCAAAGATGGAAGAGGTAATCCAAGTCTAAATGAATGCTTAGAATCACACCCACCTGTTATGAATGACATTACGGGAATACTTATGAGATTTCGCGCTAAGAAATATGCTACAACTTCAGATTTAGAAAAGGCATTTCTACAAATACAGCTCGACGAGAAAGACCGAGATGCAACGAGATTCTTATGGCTTAGCGATCCTTCAAACACATCAAGTCCGCTAATAACATATCGCTTCAAGTCCGTACTTTTCGGAGCTACATGTTCGCCATTCATTTTGAGCGCCACACTTCTCAAGCACTTTAAAGAAAATCCGGGGAAACTTTCAGATACACTTGAAAATGGTTTATATGTGGATAACATTTTAACTAGCTTTGATAACGAAAATAGCGTAATAGATTATTACAGGAGATCGAGAGAATTACTTACGAAAGGCGGATTCAACCTACGCTCTTGGAATTCAAACAGTCCAAAATTACAAGAAATCGCTAGCAAAGAACAAACCTTAGACAAAGATGAGCTTACTAAAATTCTTGGTATGCAATGGAACGCTAAATCGGACAAGTTGTTTTATCAAAGTAACACGTTCGAGATGGACAAAAAAGGAAAACTAACTAAACGATATATTTTACGGCAATCATCCAAGATTTTCGATCCGTTAGGACTATTAAGCCCAGTTACTGTAAAAGCGAAAATCTTTATGCAATCACTTTGGAAGCTTAATTTGGAGTGGGACGAAATATTACCGGAAGATATCCAATCAAAATGGATATTAATTTCACGAGATCTGGCATCGAGCTTAGAAACAGAGATTCATCGAAGTACTCAGACACAAAACAAGAATAACACAAATTTACCAACTCTTCATGTATTTACCGATGCTTCAACTCATGCGTACGGCGCATGCGCGTACATCATGTATGACAGAAAACCAACAATAGTAATGGCAAAGAATAGAGTTGCGCCTATCAAGACTATAACTTTACCAAAACTAGAGCTCATGGGGGCTGTAATTGGAGCAAGACTTGCTGATCATATTTGCAAAAACTTTCCGGAAACTTTCAGTGAAATACAATTTTGGAGTGATAGTCAAATCGTACTTAGTTGGCTTGCATCCGTAAAACCACAGAGACAATTTATCAAAAATAGAATTGAAGAAATTAAAAGTTTGTGTGGAGATAATGTATGGAGATATTGCCCTACGAAAGACAATCCCGCAGATCTGCTTACACGTGGTATAACATCTGAAGAATTGCAACAGAACGAAATATGGTTTAGTGGACCTAAATGGTTAAACAGCAAAGACGATTGGCCGACATGGAACGGAAACAATGTAACGTCTAGTGTATGTACAACAATGTCGGAGAACGATGACAAAATTGAAACAATGGAGAATAATCAAAATGTATGTATTGGTATAGGAGAAATCATAGATATCGAACGGTACAATTCTTATAGAAAATTAACCCGAATTACCGCATATGTAATGAGATTCGCAATAAACTGCAGAGCAAAGGAAACTGAACGAAAGAAAGATTTATTACGTATTGATGAAATTGAAAATGCAAAATTCCTATGGATAAGATATAAACAAGGTAAAATATTTAGTGACGAAATAAATTGTATAGATAATTCTACAAAACGTAAAACACTTGTGCGACAATTAAAGCTCTTTCTAGACGAAAAGCAATTATTACGTTGTGGTGGTCGCCGAATAGACAATGCGACAGTAGGAGAAACAGTCAAGTTTCCATATCTGTTACCGGCAAAGGACCGTCTTACACATTTGATAGTGTTAGAAGCACATGAGAACACACTACATTCAGGTATAAATATCACTCTAGCATACATACAACAAACATTTTGGATTCCGAAATTAAGACAGTGCGTGAAATCTATATTGATGAAATGTGTAACGTGCCGAAAAGTAATCGGAAAATCTTATCCCGCACCAGAAATTCCACCATTACCAAAGGAGAGAGTTCAAGATGCTACACCCTTTAGCATAACCGGTGTAGACTTCACAGGAGCGCTAACGATAAGGAACAGACACAACGAAGAATCGAAGGCTTACATTTGCCTATTTACATGTGCTGTCACTCGAGCAGTACACTTGGAATTAGTTTACGATCTCAGCGAGGAATCTTTTTTATTGTGTTTCCGGAGATTTGTAAGTCGACGATCAGTGCCGAAAATAATGATGTCAGACAATGCGCTAACATTTAAAGCTGCTTCAAACGAAATTTCACGACTTTGCAATTCTAGAAAAGTTAAAGAAAATATTCAGAATTATGGCATTGAATGGAAATTCATCCCAAATAGAGCTCCATGGTTCGGGGGCATGTGGGAAAGAATGATTGGCTTAACAAAAACATCACTTAAGAAAGTATTAGGACGTGCACATGTCAACGATGAGACTCTAAGGACTGTATTAACAGAGATCGAAGCCACACTCAACGATCGACCAGTGACGTATATTTCAACAGATATCAGAGATCCGGAGCCGCTTACACCATCCCATCTTATACATGGACGTAGGATAACAACTTTACCGTATGTATCGTCAAATAGTGCTATTGACAATCTAAATGTATGTGAATTAACACACACAAACTTGAACAATCAAGCGATACGACAGAGACAATTGATTGAGAACTTCTGGACAAGATGGAAAGGAGAATATCTTACTTCATTGCGAGAATATCACCAAAGAGCTGGAGTCGACGTTCAAAAGATTAAAGAAGGCGATGTCGTTCAGATACACGACGAATCGAAGCGCGTGCATTGGAAACTTGGAGTTGTGCAGGACACTATTAAAGGCAAGGACGGTTTAGTTCGCGTTGCTATGGTGCGTACCAATTCAGGAGTTACAAATCGACCCGTGACGAAACTCTACCCATTAGAAGTCAACAGCATGGAATGTTATCTGAGACGAAGTGAACGAAGAAACTAACGTGTGTGAACAGACTTGTTAATTTTTCTTATTTGTGAAAAGACTGTCAAATTCAAAGAGTTTTTTACGTAATCTAATAATTTAATATTTTTTTAATTATTTGTGAGATCAATCTATTTTTTGTTCTTTCCGCATGCCACTATATATCACAGCTAATGGACATTGCATCTGGTGGCCCCGAGTATGTCGGTGATTTAGAGACAGTTTAACTTACGCGTCAAACGTTAACACTACTTTTAACGCCGTTTCCATTCACATTGTTAACGTCATCATATCTTCTGTTAACGTTGTTCTATTGTTATGTATCATGTTACTATATTGAGTTGAGATTATACGATCAAACGAACCAGACGTTGTTTTACTGCCTGTCCAGACTTTAAGTTAACCCATCCGTCACAAGACATGCTAGAATGGGTACTTAAGTACCATGCAGAAGACATGATGAGCACTCTATTTCCTACATGGTATGTACATGTATATGTATGATACATCTATAATTCCTACAATAAACTAATATCTTTTAAAGAAATCTTATTTTTTGTGCCATTTTCCTAACACTCTAGAACATAACTATTTCTCAAGCATTCCTATCTCTGTACTTTATTTCTTATAACTAATGGCAACCTTACCCTATCTCTGTACTTTATTTCCTGTAACTATTGGCAACCTTACCCTATCTCTGTACTTTATTTCTTGCAACTAATGGCAACCTTACCCTATCTCTGTACTTTAGTTCTTATAACTAATGGCAACCTTACCCTATCTCTGTACTTTAGTTCTTATAACTAATGGCAACCTTACCCTATCTCTGTACTTTATTTCTTGTAACTAATGGCAACCTTACCCTATCTCTGTACTTTATTTCCTGTAACTATTGGCAACCTTACCCTATCTCTGTACTTTATTTCTTGTAACTAATGGCAACCTTACCCTATCTCTGTACTTTATTTCCTGTAACTATTGGCAACCTTACCCTATCTCTGTACTTTATTTCTTGCAACTAATGGCAACCTTACCCTATCTCTGTACTTTAGTTCTTATAAAAGAGGGACGAAAGATACCAAAGGGACAGTCAAACTCATAAATCTAAAACAAACTGACAACGCCATGGCTAAAAATGAAAAAGACAAACAAACAACAGCACACACGACACAACATAGAAAACTAAAGAATAAACAACACGAACCCCACCAAAAAACTAGGGGTGATCTCAGGTGCTCCGGAAGGGTAAGCAGATCCTGCTCAACATGCGGCACTCGTCGTGTTGCTTATGTGATAACAAATCCGGTAAATAGTCTAATTCGGTAGGTCACATTCAGGAAAGGGAAGGGGATTGTAGTTACGACGTAAGGAACATATCCGCTATCATTTGTGATACGGTTATTCCATAACGGTCAACCAACTCGTGATGGCTACCTTACCCTATCTCTGTACTTTAGTTCTTATAACTAATGGCAACCTTATCCTATCTCTGTACTTTATTTCTTGTAACTAATGGCAACCTTACCCTATCTCTGTACTTTATTTCCTGTAACTAATGGCAACCTTACCCTATCTCTGTACTTTAGTTCTTATAACTAATGGCAACCTTACCCTATCTCTGTACTTTATTTCTTGTAACTAATGGCAACCTTACCCTATCTCTGTACTTTATTTCCTGTAACTATTGGCAACCTTACCCTATCTCTGTACTTTATTTCTTGCAACTAATGGCAACCTTACCCTATCTCTGTACTTTAGTTCTTATAACTAATGGCAACCTTACCCTATCTCTGTACTTTATTTCTTATAACTAATGGCAACCTTACCCTATCTCTGTACTTTATTTCTTGTAACTAATGGCAACCTTACCCTATCTCTGTACTTTATTTCCTGTAACTATTGGCAACCTTACCCTATCTCTGTACTTTATTTCTTGCAACTAATGGCAACCTTACCCTATCTCTGTACTTTATTTCCTGTAACTATTGGTAACCTTACCCTATCTCTGTTCTTTATTTCCTGTAACTAATGGCAACCTTACCCTATCTCTGTACTTTATTTCTTGTAACTAATGGCAACCTTACCCTATCTCTGTACTTTATTTCTTGTAACTAATGGCAACCTTACCCTATCTCTGTACTTTATTTCCTGTAACTATTGGCAACCTTACCCTATCTCTGTACTTCATTTCTTGCAACTAATGGCAACCTTACCCTATCTCTGTACTTTATTTCTTGTAACTAATGGCAACCTTACCCTATCTCTGTACTTTATTTCCTGTAACTATTGGCAACCTTACCCTATCTCTGTACTTTATTTCTTATAACTAATGGCAACCTTACCCTATCTCTGTACTTTATTTCCTGTTACTTATATGGCAACCTTACCCTATCTCTGTACTTTATTTCCTGTTACTTATAGCAACCTTACCCTATCTCTGTACTTTATTTCTTGTAACTAATGGCAACCTTACCCTATCTCTGTACTTTATTTCTTGTAACTATTAGCAACCTTACCCTATCTCTGTACTTTATTTCCTGTTACTTATGGCAACCTTACCCTATCTCTGTACTTTATTTCTTGTAACTAATGGCAACCTTACCCTATCTCTGTACTTTATTTCCTGTAACTATTGGCAACCTTACCCTATCTCTGTACTTTATTTCCTGTTACTTATAGCAACCTTACCCTATCTCTGTACTTTATTTCCTGTTACTTATAGCAACCTTACCCTATCTCTGTACTTTATTTCCTGTTACTTATAGCAACCTTACCCTATCTCTGTATTTCTCTTCAAGCTCTTTTTGTTTCTCTTCTTCCATTCGTTTAAGTTTAGCATAGTAACTGTAATGGAATAACATATTTTGTTTAGTAAAATTCAAGACTCAATCCACCGAACTTCAGAATCAACCCCAAAATATATAATATAAGTGATTAACAGTGGAAAAATCGTTTAAAAACAGTTTTCTTAGTCAAGAATGGTTATACACATTTTTTGTAACTTGAATACCTAGGATACTAAGATTCCTGGAATAAACCTTAATATAGCTGTAAAACTGATGAAAATATTGTCCAATCTTAAGTTGACTTAACCACCAAATAAATTGCTTCACCCAGCGCAGCTAGATAAAACTGCAAAGGTCCAACCCTGAACAGTTGGGGCAAAAATGGACACAAAATTGCACTGGATACAGGTCTGAATTTGGATTGTAATTTAATATTTGACACATAATAGGTTTCTTACACAGAATAACTGTAGTCAAAGAACTTAGAATTGGTTATATGATTTGAATTTATATTCAATTTTTTGCTTTTGTGCAATACACTATGCTGTTGTGAATTGACCCAAAACCTCTCAAAAAGACAAATTTGCTTCCCTACAGGCAGGGATGGGGTAATTGAAAATGTAATGGTAATTAAGTGTAATGCATTACAATTTTCCATGTTATTGAATGTAATGTGTAATTGAGCATTTTTTTAATTACTTGTAATGGTAATTTAATTAATTACAATGAAAAAAGCATGTAATGCTCAATTACTTTTGAATTACATTTCAATTACATGTACTTTTATGGTGTTTAAGATAAGGATTTATGTTTAATAATATAAATTGTAAAATTATATTTATTTTTGAAATATTGATATCACATACTTTCTGTAATTTATTCTTAAGTTTTTATATTACTTATTTGACCAACAGTTTTTTTTTCTGAATAGTCTTATGATTTGAAAAAATACATAAGTTTTTAAGAAAGATCTTTAACTAAATAGATTGAAAATCAATAAATTACCATGTTAAACAAAAACAAAAAAATGTGTGAAAATCTTTATGAAAGTTCATTTAGAATTTAAATTTACTGCACACAATCATTTTGTCAAATTAGTATACACAAAAGGATTATAGAGATAAAAAATTAACAGCTGTAAAAACAAACAACAATTAATCAGATTAAAATGTCCAGGGGCATTATGCCACTATTACATGTATTTTTATTTAATTAGCAAAATATTGCTAAGGTATAGACATTATATACATTGTTTGTACTAAAAATTATTTTCAACGTTGTGACAAGCATACCTTTTAATAATTATTAAGAGATTTTTTTTTTATTTATTTATTATTTCTTTATTCATGCTATGTTTTATTTAACCCTTTCACCGATTGCTGCCCAGACAGAAGCTACTCTGAGACGATGGCTTCCCTGGCTACTTTTACTCAAGTGGGAGACCTTCATAATAAATGTCAATAAAAACTTGTTTATAGTTATTTGTGTATTTATTTCATTCACTAACATCATGTTCACAGTTTTGTTCATGTTTTGATAATTTTTTCTTCATATAATATTCAAATTTTCAAATTTTCGGCATTATCTAGGTGAAATTCTCAAAATTCTGCTCTAAGACCCCAAATCGTAATTTTTTAACCCAAAACGGCAAAATTTTGAAAAATTTTAGGAGGCTGTGCAAATTCCTCACACTCTTTTCCAAGTGTTTTGTATATAAAACGACATTTTATGTCCAAAAAGTATACTAGTTTGGCTTCAATTCTTCCATATTCTTTCAAAAAAAATGTTCCTTCATTTCAAATTCTCGTAAATTCTGTAAATTTCGTCGGATTTTGACACGGTTTTCAACAAACGGAAGCGCCATGTTTACACTTTCATCCGGGTATTCATCAAAGAAAGATAACTCATGTTTGCACTGTTTTGAGCGGGAAATATAAAAGAGGTATTCCGATCCCGGTAAAACGGGACTCATCGTCAGCTGTCTGAAGCGTGAATCCCAGTAAACTGGGACTCATCGGCAAAAGGGTTAAATAACTTCATTTCTGAGATGTCAAAATACCCATTAATGTATTGGCAAGTTAATAGGAACTAATTTCCTTTTTTATCACCACATCTACAGATTATGGAAGTATAATACCTCCATGTTCTAACCAAGCGATGTATGCCACATTAGCTAGGTCCTATAGAAATACTTTTGAGAATGGCTGTCAAAGTGTACAGACCAGAGAGATGCAGACTAAATGACAAAACATTAAAATTACTCATGATTATCAAATGCAACGCTTAAACTATGTTTACATGAATATTTTACACATACATTATACATACATGTATAATATTGGTTAACAAATATTATGATGAAATGTAATGTGTAATTTAATTAATTACTTTAGACTAGATATTCAGACTATTTGACAAAACATTAAAATAACTATATTAAATGTTTATCAAATGCAAGGCTTTAACTATGCTTACTTGAATATTTTACACATGCATTATATAAACATGTAAAATATTGTTAAAAAATATCATGATAAAATGTAATGTGTAATTTAATTAATTACTTTAGTAAAGTAATTGTAATTTAATTAATTACATTTCAAAAACTGTGTAATGTGTAATTAGTGTAATTGACCATTTTTGCAATGTAATGTGTAATTTAATTAATTACATTCCAATGTAATTGACCCCAAGTCTGCCTACAGGATTTAAATATGAAACATATACAAAATGTATGGTGTCTATGTACATTTAATCAGTACAAAATCAATTATATATGATTGATAAATCATAGCACAAACATCACCTCAAATATATTTCAGATAATCATAAATCAACTTTCTTATTAGGTGTTAATTTACTACTGGTGAATACTGAATCTTACATTTTCTTTTTCCTTCTTCTGGTGCCTGCATCATCATCCTCATTGTCTTTGGGTAATTCTCTGGAAAATAAATTCAATGATGAACAAAAATCAACTAAAACCCCAGAAAAATTGGGTCAGTTAGGTTAACAATGGTTTCTATGTCTTTAGATTAAACTGTAATCTTGGTTGTTTTTAAATCACATATTCTGTTCAATAATGGAACAAAACAATTTATGTATAATTTTCAGACTTATGAATCTTTATGTATTTAGTGCATTGCTGTTTGTCTTTTATTGTTTTTGTCCATGTCTTTTCAGTTTGTTTTTTATAACTTCCACAACAAAGTTTCTAATATAAAACTAGTTCTAACTGGTGACATGTCTGCCAGCTGATGATTATATGTAGATATGGAATCATAATGGGCTCAGTACATTTGTGGATCAAGGATTTTGAAAAAGACAATGCTCAGAGCACTTTTAACAAGTCTATGCAATAACCATGTATTAAGCTTCTTCAGGCTTTTTTCATATATTACTAGTGTGTTCTTAAACTAGATGTCCTAGTTACAGAGGTCTTACAATAGAGTAATGGTGCTGTTTTTATTATGATCAGATTAATATTGTAGAACAGTGGCAGTTGGTCTCTAACTCTTCATTTTAACTCTGGGGATAGTTGCCTCATTGGCAATCATACAACATCCTTATTTACATACCAATAATATCGTCATAGTTCCTGAATACTTACAATATTGTATTACTACTACTACTTGAGTGTTTCTTAGGGACAGATGAATGCTGCTGATGTTGTTGATTCTGTTGATGATGATGTTGTTGTTTTGCTGCTGGTCCTGGCCCCCGGGGGGTCATCATCATTTTCCTAAAGTCATCATTGGTCAGTGGATGTCTAAATATACATTGTAATAAATAATTATAATATATAATATATTACTGACCCTGTAACTTAACATGATAATCAAAATTGATTTAATTTTTTTTTTTAAACATCAAACAAAAAATAAGAATCCATAAAAAAACAAGAGAAAATCTCTTTAGACAAGTAGAACAATATGGTATTTCCTGGTTATTTGACATAATTTCACCATATTTGCCGAATTACAATCATGACAATTTTAGAAACTATTTTTCAAATATCATCTGGATATGTTATGTATGTTGGGCCTGTTATTTGATAGCAGTTTGATAGTCATATAAAAATATTTGAAAGAATTTTGACAGCTTATTAATAGGATTATGTATCGGTATGACAGTGAGAGTTTATTTCTATAAAAAGTTATTTTAAATCATATAAAACTTACCCTTCATCCTCATCATCGCTATAGTGATGATTTTCTGGAGGAAGTGGATTTGAGAAAACCTCAGAATCTCCTTCTAAAATATACAAACATTAAAATGATCTTAGACTATCTAGAGGCTTCTAAAATATACAAACATTAAAATGATTTTCTAGAGGCAATTTTTATCTAATTTGAAAGTTTAAGTCATATCTAGATCTGTTTAGTTCAAGTTGAAATATTTTCTGTATTAAAAATTAGTAACCATGAATTCATTATTATACATGGGATATCAATTTTCAGGGATTTCGTGGGCAAAGGTGATCCATGAATGAAATGTTCAACAAAATACAAGTTTTCTATACATGCTATATGCTTGCAAGCAGACTTTGGCAAAACCATGAAATCAAATTTCCATGATTATACAATTTTTCCTTAATCCATGAAAATTGGTACCCACAACTTTCAGTGTCCAGTGCCTAAGACCACTCGACCACCTAGGCTATATGAAATAATAAAGGAAATTGAAAATCCTTGTTTATCAAAACAAATTTGAAAATGTTGTTTTATCATTAATCCATCAAAGACAAGTATTTCAACAATAAGGGAAAATTATTATGTCATTGAACAAGCTTTCCATACAACATGTGTTTTCATAAATTCCAAGAATATACATGTATACCATATGAATATCTGAATAGGTTTATTAAATTTGTACATGTTGTATCGTCACTGTATGCCCTTAATATTGATATTTCTTTTTAAAAAGTAGGAGGAAGGTACCCATGGCGAACAAACTCAATGGGCAAACAAACTAAGGGGTAATGGCGAACAAGTAATTAGGTGAACAGACCTGATACCCTTTAAGATCAGCTATTTTGAAAAGGATGTCAGAAATGTTAATTACCATGCAGCCGTATCATTTTTAAAAATTATTATTATTATACTGGAGAGCATGATTTTTCTTGCAAAATCACATGTCTCCACTGGGTTTTGAACCTGGGACCTCTGTGTTACAAGGCAGCTTGTTAACCAACTGAGCTA
This sequence comes from Mytilus edulis, assembly GCF_963676685.1. Classification (NCBI taxonomy): domain Eukaryota; kingdom Metazoa; phylum Mollusca; class Bivalvia; order Mytilida; family Mytilidae; genus Mytilus; species Mytilus edulis. The sequence goes on from NC_092351.1 coordinate 654,563, forward strand.
AAGAACTTTCCTTAGCTCAACCACTTACGGCTGACTAAGTATTTAACACATGACAAATGGGGGATGTGTTTCAATGCCAAAAAGTGCTATATGTCCTATCCATAAACAAAAAAGTAGACAAATTCTATATGCTTAATAAACACATCCTACAAGAGGTACAAGTGAACCCATACTTAGGACTCCAAATCTCAAACGATCTGAAATGGAGTATCCACATAAACAACATCAGTAAGAAAGTCAACACAACCTTGGGCTTCCTTAAGAGGAACTTTCAGAGGAATGTACCAGAGCCATGTAGGAAAGTAACATACATATCCCTAGTAAGATCAACAATGGAATATGGTGCAAGAATCTAAAACCCATATATATGAAAGGGGATATTGACAAACTAGAACTTATCCAAAACAGAGGCATACGATTCATTTAGAAAAATTACAGGAAACAGGGTCTATAACTAATATGAGACACCAGCTCAAAATGGAGACACTAGAGGAAAGAAGACACAGCCTCCATCTTATCCTGATTAACAAGGTGGTTTAGGGTCTGGTGCTGGCTCTACCAGCGAGAATTTTGTCATACCAGCACAACCTAAACGAACTATCAAAGCCAAAACATATTTTAACTGTGAAACTGACAATATCATTGAATGTCAAGTTATCAATAACACCAGAATATTAAAGTACCAAATAGCAACAAACCACAGTATAAACAGTGGTCTCGCTAGCCCAAAATAGAAGGGCGCCGCGCCCTGGGTGCCCTCAGCTGCGCCCTGGGTGCCTTCATCCGCGCCCTTCTGCCCTGACGTCTTTTTCCAAAATTATCTTGTTCCGTTTTGGTAAAATTTTGTTTCATCGATTTCTGATCTCCAAGTTAATTACATATATGACACCTGTGTGATTGCCCCCAGGTTAATCATTTTAATTATTACAATCAATTACAATGATAAAGACTTCAAAGGTGTTAATAACTAGGTAATTTAATTAGGACAATGTATCTTTTTGTCATACTTCTGATGAATGTGTCAGCGAGTGTGTTTAGCTTGGGTCGGCATTTTCGATCTCCAAGTCACAATGGAAGAGCGTATATAAATGAAGACTTTCATGACTTTAGAATTGAATTTAAGTCATCAAAATAAAACTATGCCTTTACAGAAATGCCTTCCATCTCAACTTGTTAGCGACAAGCACAGTTTTTAATTAACCCAAACGTGGTGGAAATTGATTTTGGAGTTACTTCCCCTGTTTTAGCTTATTACAAATTTGTGCTCTAAAAATATTATCTAGTACCAAAAAAGGGAATAAATTACCAATTGAATATATAATAACATAATCATGTTATCTTAAAGATATTAACTGTCTGAACATATTAAAAAATATATATTGCAATTTCTATTTGATAATTATACTTTTAGCAATCCATGTTCTAAACATTGTTAAATTAGTAATGCTCTCTGTTTCAGTTCATATGATGTATTCAAAGCTATAATTCCTATATAGATAAAAAAAAAAAAAAAAAAAAAAAAAAAAAAAAAAAAAAAAAACACATATTCTTTGATAATTGGTAGAGTGAAGTTGAACTGTCATGACTGTAAAAACATAATATGTTGATGAAGATGTACTATATCAATCATAACTACACAAACAATGAAATAAAGACTATAGTACAATAAAAAAAACAAAGAGATTCGTTAACTCGTGATACACACAGAAACTTAGACAAAAAAATGAGCAGTGCCTTTTCTTATCATAAAAAGTGCCCTGCCCTCCACTGGCACCCTGCCCCTTTTGATTTCTAGCTAGAGCACTGATAAAGTTAAACATTCATTTTTTTGTGAAAACAACTATTCACTGAAACCAACTACCAGATAAAGTTGTGGATGCAGGTTTTGTAGAGACATTTAAGACTGCTCTACAAGAACACCGCCCATAACAACAGCGCTCTTCTCTCTCCGTGGATAAAAGTCTAAAAAGGATTTTACAAGTACCACTATACATGTTCCAAGGGAAGCAATCCCGTCACACAGGTTTTAACAAATATATATATATGACATCTTTAAGACAGTCATTCTTCATCAGATAACACATACGTAACATAGGAAATGAAATGACATTACTCTCATATCTCTAGACAAAATAGAAAATCTCTTTCATTATCATCAGAAAACAAAAAGAGAATTTATCAAAAATACATGAATTTTGATAATACAGTCTAAAATTGTAAATAAATGATTTACAGATCTTATGTGTGCTTATTTCATGTGTGTTTGTGGGAAACAAACTTACTTTCTGGCATCTTTGCAACTGCAATGGAGAAATGGAAAAGAATGAGCAAAATAAAAATAATGCAGTGCCTAAAATCTAAAACAAAAGTAGGACTGTTCCGTAAATTATCCGGGTTTATTTATAGCCAAATTGTTTAAATATTCTACGCTTTATTATAACTGTATCAAGATATATGCATAAAAAAGCATTCGAAATTGCTTTATGCTTTATCTGACTTTATTTTAATTCAAAGAATAGATATTCAAATGTGTCTTATTTTTTTCTTATCCGGAAAAAATAATCCGTCAAAATCATGCGAGTTAATTTTACTTCTACTTCCGGAAACAAATTTCATTGGTCAAAGCGGAAAAGTGAAAGAAGAAATTCGAAAATCTGGCGGTCCTTGTGCATATCTGTATAGATAACTGTTGAATATTCCTACATATCTAATGACAAAGTATCAGTTATAGAAAAAAAAATCATCATTATGGCCTTTTCAAAAGCACCATTTAAACGCTTTAACGAAAAGACAGGTGGGTGAAAATAAAGATTCAATATTCAGTAATGATCATCAACTGGTTAATGCCAAATTATTATGGCTTTATCCTTATTAGAGGGTGGTAAAGGGGTGGTGCTTGCACGAAAAAAAAAACGTGAAATAAGACATAATTTCACGTTGAACGTGAAATAATTTCTGTAATGAACGTTGCATGAAAAATAAATACTTTTATTTGTGACTGAGTCACTGTCTTCTTGTATATATTAACTCAGGGATCTCCATGGCCTGTTTAACGATGGCGCCCTGCCATCGTCAAATGACTCGTGCCATTGTTAAATTGTCTTGCACCATCGTTAATTGTCTTCCGCCATCGTTCAAAACTTCGTCGTTTTTTTGTAGCCCGACGCCATTTTGTTTATCAATTATAATCAAATGCATGTAATTGCATAGCCCTTAGGCTTTTTATGTTATAATCCAATACAGTTCTAACGCCTGAGGGATATCCGGATTAAGATCGCTGAGCTTGTACAGGTAGATCAACAAACCAGACAGGAGAATACTATCTTGGATAGACGATCTATTTGTCGAATTAATCAACTAAGTTTCAGCAAATGATTATGATAATTTAGATTAAATAAATTAATTAATAATCCAGTTACAGAGGAAACAGTTTAACAAGTCGAACAAGTGCTTTATTTTGACTTACGCAATCAGCATCCCCCTTTTTTAAGAAGTACAAAATAAGACCCAAAACAGTAAATATTATTTCATTGCAAATAACTCGAGTACTGCTGTAACGATAATTTAGAATTACTTTAAAAGTTTAAAAGTAAAAACTTAAATATTTCCTGTAAAGAAATATCGTATCGTAATTCCAAATTCATTTCGTATATTACAATCAAATTGATACATCCGCGTTTCCGGTTTCTATTCAGACTCGAAAGATGCATGTTGCACAGCATCAATTTGCCAGAGTAAGTCATTAAAAACCTTTTCATTTTTCAACGTTTGCTTTACAAATCTCTTTAACCTTTTACATAACCCGTACAAATCGTTTTGTTGTTGCTGCAAATCAGCCATACCGGTAATGGGTTCTGAATTTGACAGTGTCCATGAAAAAAAAGCTCCACATCATATGATTTTTAACCCCATAACAATTACCAAAAATACAAAAAATCTACATGGGGACCTTCATGACAGCTTTTGGTCATTCTTGACTAAGGGGGACCATGAAGACTTGGCATTTGAATGGTTAAAAACGGCAATAAATGAAAATATTGATACTTCTAATTCTATAATGAAAATTCAAATAAATATAATTTAAATAAGCAATGAATTAGCATGTTCACCATTCCTTGTATGGAAGGATAAAATACTTCCGATCGCGCTACACTGTACAGCGTAGACACGGTTTGTAATGGTGAAAGTTCCTCCATCGTTCAATTTTCATCCATGGAGATCCCTGTTTACTCTTTGTTTTACTTGATATTCCAGATTTAGTATACACATTTATGATATAATTGGTTTACAGCTTTTAAAAAAGTATTTCTTGACGATCCCTGCCAAGTGTTTGAATTTTATTTGAAAAATTTCCGAGCACGCAAAATAAGACTTTGAAAATCACGATGCACGTAGCACGCAAAATAAGACTTTGAAAATCACGATGCACGTAGCACGCAAAATAAGACTTTGAAAATCACGATGCACATAAAATTAAATAAGCAGAACACGTTATAAGTGGCACCCATCTTGCACAACTGAAGGTCAAATAAAAAAGTAAAAACACGTTGAACGTGAAATAAAAAAACGGACGAAAATAACCCTTTACCACCCTCTTATTATGCAAAAATAAAAAGTTTAGTCAATTCGGTACCTATATATACAAAATCAGGGCTCTGATCAAAAAAGGGTTAAGGTTTACAATTACAATGATTAAATTGGTTTTTATCCTCATATGTGGATTAAACAACTCCATGCATATTGGCCCTTTGGCTTAATAATTGTGTTTTTTATAAATTTTAATCACAACTCCAGTGACAAATACTACCATCACTATTTTCGCTTCATAGTCATACCTAAACGAATTGTTTATTGTAAAGCGTATATCTGATCGTGGTTCATTTTGTCATTTGTATGCAAAGCAATATTTTGTTTCACACCAAAAAAGACCAATGACAGCAGATATACACCATTTATAATCTTCAGTACTTTCTTGGTCTTATCTTGCTAGTAGGGTGCCTGTATTTATATTGCATAGTCCTATTAAATTTTTTTACCATCTCTGGTGTTTTGCTTCATGTTTACAATAGGCAATGTGTGTATACAGGTATCTGAAGAAATAAACCAGTTTAACGCATAATTCAGAGGACCTTCTCGGTGGTGTTGTCAAAGGTAAAATCACAAAAATACTGAACTCAAATTTAATTGGAAGGTCCCTAATTAAATGACAAAACACATCAAAATAATGGACAAGAACAGTCATATTCCTGACTTGGTATGTAGGCATTTTCAAATGTAGAAAATGGTGGATTAAAACTGGTTTTATAGCGCTAAACTTCTCACTTGTATGACAGTCACATCAAATTCTGTTATATTTACAACGATGTGTGAACAAAACAGATATAATATGTGAAATAGTCAAAATATGGGTACAGCGGTCATCACTTGGTTACATTATCTCAAAACAAACAAACATTTACAAAAAAGCACAAAAGTATCTATCAAATTAAAAAAAAACACACATTCATTGCTTCGCGTGTCTGACATCCAGTCAGGGGTACTACTTATACAAGTGTATTTTATTTACTTGAAGAAGTGAAAAAAAATATACACATATAAGTAAATAAATAATGTTTGAATAATCTCCCCTTAATTTTCTGAAAAATTTACTTGTACAAGTAAATTTTTCTTACAATCCCACAAAAATCCTCAAGTTTTGAGATGTAAAATCATGCCTTTAATAATTTTTCCCAGGTTTGCTCAAATTTTTTCATTAAAGTTCAATGTTTCATCTCATTAATTCATCAAAGAAACTGATTGAGCAAAGATCTTGTATATTTGCGCAAGGCAATACAAAATTGCTCCTTTGGGGCTTGTAAATGAGCAGTGTTAAGAAGATAACAGACAAATGGGACTTTCATTGTCTATGAAATCACACTTGAATGATTAGTAAAGACATCTGTAAAGGGTACACAATTTAAAATTCTATTAGAGCAAAGAAATCTGCAGAATTCAAGAAAAGAAGAAAGGATGATTTTTTTACCTATACAAGTAAAAAAATCTGGATGCGGAAGGGACATAACTCAGCCAATTTTTTTTTACCTATACAAGTAAATAAAATTCACTTGTATAAGTATCCTACAAATTTACTTATATGTGTATATTTTTTTTTACTTCTTCAAGTAAATAAAATACACTTGTACAAGTAGTACCCCTGACTGACATCAGAAAATGTAAACGTCAAATAAAAAGAAATTTTGTCATTTAAGGTTTATTAAATTTTTTTATAATTTTACAGGGGGTATGGTGGTATACAGGGTTAAAAAATCAAAAGTTATGTTAAAAATAGATTCAGAAACAGACTCAGCATATACACATAATTTTGTCGTAACAGTGATTTTATCAACATGTTTTATCTAAAGCAATTTAGCATGGCGCAACACCATTGCCTTTTTTTCTTTTTCTTCTTAAAATTTGATGCCATGTGCCCTTTTGCATTATCTGGACCGAGATTGGGGTTTTTGTTGATCAAAGTGCAACAACCACAACGAAGCATTGACCTAATTATTTGCATGTCATTACATGAAGACATTTTTAATCACTTCAGCGAGACTCGTGAGTGTAAATCAACAATCATTTCAACACTCAGCAAAATAAAAATAAAGTTGTTACTGCATTAGAAAGTGATGAAAGTTTCCTGAAATAAATTTGTAATCCATTTATTGCATTAAATATGTCTTATTCCTTTCCAAATTGCGTGCCAAACATAGTTTATTTTTGTAAATTTTCTTAGTCCATCATTGAAATATTTGTAACTTGTAAGAACTATGGATCATAGTATTAAAGGATTCATTGGAAACAGACCAGCTATGATCAAAATCCTGATTTTTTTTCACACACATTAACATACTTTTAAATATGTGTTTAATTATAGCAAAGTGTATAAAGATGTCAATATTAGTGACAATACACCTACCTCATGAAATTGCAGTAATTCTGAATACATTTATGTCCCCATCGTTCATGACTGAGAGTGGTAATTATTTCTCAGTAAAGGACCTGAATATAGTCCCCCTTCAATTATTAATTGGAATGAGTGTCTTATAATCATCCACAACTCACTCCGTACTTACTGCTCTAAATGGATGAAATAAGAAAAACGAGTTGAAATATATATTTATTGAATGACTAAAATGATCTGTATGTATTTTATAGGTTGTGCACCTCCTGTTGGCTCATATGATCCTAAACAGAAGGATAAAGCTGTTTCTATGCAATTTGATAAAGGAGGGGATCGTTTCAAAACACCAAAAGGTAATATATTGTTTAATACAGTAGGGGATTGATTCAAAACACCAAAAGGTAATATATTGTTTAATACAGTAGGGGATTGATTCAAAACACCAAAAGGGAATATATTGTTTAATACAGTAGGGGATTGATTCAAAACATCAATAGGTAATATATTGTTTAATACAGTAGGGGATTGATTCAAAACACCAAAAGGTAATATATTGTTTAATACAGTAGGGGATTGATTCAAAACACCAAAAGGTAATATATTGTTTAATACAGTAGGGGATTGATTCAAAACACCAAAAGGTAATATATTGTTTAAATACAGTAGGGGATTGAGTCAAAACATCAATAGGTAATATATTGTTTAATACAGTAGGGGATTGATTCAAAACATCAATAGGTAATATATTGTTTAATACAGTAGGGGATTGATTCAAAACACCAAAAGGTAATATATTGTTTAATACAGTAGGGGATTGATTCAAAACATCAATAGGTAATATATTGTTTAATACAGTAGGGGATTGATTCAAAACACCAAAAGGTAATATATTGTTTAATACAGTAGGGGATTGATTCAAAACATCAATAGGTAATATATTGTTTAATACAGTAGGGGATTGATTCAAAACACCAAAAGGTAATATATTGTTTAATACAGTAGGGGATTGATTCAAAACACCAAAAGGTAATATATTGTTTAATACAGTAGGGGATTGATTCAAAACACCAAAAGGGAATATATTGTTTAATACAGTAGGGGATCGTTTCAAAACACCAAAAGGTAATAAATATTGTTTAATACAGTAGGGGATTGATTCAAAACACCAATAGGTAATATATTGTTTAATACAGTAGGGGATTGATTCAAAACACCAAAAGGTAACATATTGTTTAATACAGTAGGGGATTGATTCAAAACACCAAAAGGTAATATATTGTTTAATACAGTAGGGGATTGATTCAAAACACCAAAAGGTAATATATTGTTTAATACAGTAGGGGATTGATTCAAAACACCAATAGGTAATATATTGTTTAATACAGTAGGGGATTGATTCAAAACACCAAAAGGTAACATATTGTTTAATACAGTAGGGGATCGTTTCAAAACATCAATAGGTAATAAATATTGATAGATAATAGGGGATTGATTAAAAATACAGTTGGACCCAACACTGCTTTGTCAGCTTGTCCAGGACAAATAAAAATAGGTGTATAGGACAAATAGCTATAGAAGCAAACATTTTATAAAAACAATGTTATTTCTTTTATAGAGAAAGGACACTGTCAATGCTATCAATGAAAAATCACAAAAAATGGTATCCATTGAATATTAATGAATCCACAGTACTTTAATCACTAGCAGATGAGTAGCTAGCCAGTCAACATCAAGGGCACTACGACTTCCTCCACCAATCAATAACTGGTCACTACCATATAGCCCAAAAGTGATGCTTAAAATTTGTTGTTCTTTAAATAGTTATTTTTATTTTTCAGATATTCTTCTCGGACCAGGATCTTTTGACATTGATACACCAGTTAAAAAGTGTCCATTGAATCAATCAACATGTAGTAATGGGGTAAGTAGAGGAAGCCTTTGATAGATCTCAATAATTATATGTTATATGTAGGAATGGTTGATGGTCATAAATCATTGGTTAGTCTGAAAATCTAAACTTGCAATATAGAACAACATGACTGGATTAACTCTTTTTTATGCCCCACCTACGATAGTAGAGGGGCAATGGCATTATGTTTTCTGGTCTGTACATCCATTCCTCTGTCTGTTTGTTCATCCGTTTATTCTGCTTCAGGTTAAAGTTTTTGATGAAGTTGAAGTCCAATCAACTTTAATCTAAGTACACATGTTACTGATGATATGATTTTTCTATTTTTAATGCCAAATTAAAGTTTTGACTCCAATTTCACGGTCCACTGAACATAGAAAATGATTTTTTGGTCAAGGTAGTTTTTGATGAAGTTGAAGTCCAATCAACTTGAAACTTAGTAAACATGTTCCCTATGATATAATCTTTCTAATTTAAATGCCGAATTGAAGTTTTGACCCCAATTTCACTGTCCACTGAACATGGAAAATGACAGTGCGAGTGGGGCATCCGTGTATTATGGACACATTCTTGTTAATAACCTATTTACTGCTAAGTTTACAATGAAAAATATTAAAATGTAATGCTTTATGACATAAAACTGTTACAGTGTTATGTTTACTTTAACATTTTTAACCGGATTTTTGTGACAAAAATGTCGGTTATTGATTTGGGGATGTACGGCGGGCGGCCGGGCGGGCGGCAATCAAATGTTGTCCGTGCATTAACTCATGAACCGTTCAACCAAAGCTTTTAAAATTTTAATATGTTGTTACTGACAACTAAATGAAGGTCAAGTTCAATAATGGCGATTTTGACTTTTACCGTTCAGGAGTTATGGTTCTTGAAAGATTGAAAAATGGAGTTTCCAGTCGTGTCCGTGCATTTACGCATGAACTGTTCTACCAAAGCTTCCCAAATTTTAATATGTTGTTACTGATGACAAAATGGAGGTCAATTTTAATAATGACGATTTTGACTTTTACCATTCAGGAGTTATGGTTCTTGAAAGATTGAAAAATGGCGTTTCCAGTCGTGTCCATGCATTTTCTCATGAACCATTCAACCAAAGCTTTTGAAATTTTTATATGTTGTTACTGATGACAAAATAGAGGTCAAGTTCAATAATGACGATTTTGACTTTTACTGTTCAGGCGTTATGGTTCTTGAAAGATTGTAAAATGGCGTTTCCATTCACGTTGTTGCATTTACTCATGAACCATTCAATCTAAGCTTTTCAAATTTTAATATGTTGATACTGATGACAAAATGGAGGTAAAATTTGATATTGACGATTTTCACTTTCACCATTCATCAGTAATGGTTCTTGTGATATTGCCAGGACACAAATAAATATTAATAAATCCGGTTTGCTGTCGTTGTGACAGCCTCTTGTAAGGATGTATTCTCCTGACGTTTCAGTCTCGTTGAAATCTCGTTCTTGAATTATTTCCAAAATATATGATAAAAGAGAAAAATATCAATGAATTTTAGAAAAATTATAACCAAAGTCAACTCTGAAAAAAATGTTTGTTTACAATGAATAGTTTTTGAGTAATTCAGTTTTTAAATTTTACGACCAATCAAGTCAGTCTATTTACTAATAGCCAAAATTTAGAGAAAATGAGTGAGAGGTACAAAAAATGATTTTACAAGAATCATGTGCATCCCATATCATTTTTGTCTTTTCAGATTTCTTAGATATGTATTTTTTCTATCATTTATAACAAAAAAGTTGGTATAATATGAGTTTTGTTCTGAAAACTGAAAAAAAAGTCACAAATTAACAAAATTGACAAAATGGTAAATATGACACAAAAAAGCATCAAAATATGATAAAACTTTCTTATGTATTAACACCTACCTATAATTTTTATGCCCCACCTATTATGTTTTCTTTTCTGGTAGGTCCGTTCGTCCCACATCAGGTTAAAGTTTTTGGTCAAGGTAGTTTTTGATGAAGTTGAAGTCCAATTTACTTGAAACTTAGTACACATGTTCCCTATGATATGATCTAACTAATCTTAATTCCAAATTAAAGTTTTGACCCCAATTTCATGGTCCACTGAACATGAAAATTGATAGTGCGAGTGGGGCATCAGTGTACTATGGACACTTTCTTGTTAAATCGAAATTTATTCAGATTGGTCCATTTCATCTTTATTGAAAGTATGAAAAAAAGTTTAATTGTGGAACTGTGATTTTTTTCACGATAATAGCCCAAAAATAGGTAAAAATTAAAGAAAAATGGGAAAATCACCGAAATTGGGTATTTTCAAAGGGCAGTAGGTCCAAGACCACAATTGTCGTCCCTTGATTTTCGTTGTTCACGAATATAGTCCCTAGTGTTGACAGTGAGTTACTTGCCATTAATTTCTATACCCGGTAACCCCTTCCAAATTTATTTCTCCTTGTTTAATACCTCAAATTGCAAGTAGGGGGGTGAAGTTACACTGTAAAAAAGTTTGGGTCCAGAATTTTAAAGGAAAATAGTGATTTGGTCCAGCTGAAAAAGGTTAAAAATTAGCACTTCGGAAGCTGTCAAAAGATTTCAAGACACTCTAAACATAAAATTGTCCATATTTTGAGTTAGAGCCGATGAAGTTTTCTATAATTTTGATATAATTTGTCCCAAAAGTAGTACAACACACTGTAAAAATTTCATTGAGAAAGCGCAGGTGGGATTTTTTTTAATTTTCATTTATGTTCTAAAAGAAATGCACTACGAAATTATTGTGGTCTCGGACCAGTAGCAAAAAAAGAAGTGCACCACCATATGAATTTTCATTCACCCATTATTATTTTAGTCATATAAACCCAAAAATCAGGTTTAGAAAAAAAGTTTAATTCTAGAAATTTTTGACTCCTCAGAGGTGTACATCCTTAAGGTATTTAACTTCATGCTGCACTTCACAGCAGTTTAGAATTGAAAATTTTCAATAAATAAAATCATGTTAGCATTGACCTGAAGCATAATGTTTTATGCTACTATAATTGCAAATCAGACATGTTTTCCATTAAGTGGATAGTATCTATCTCTCTCTGGTATGGAACAGAATTTAATGTAATAATTATATCTTTTATTTGCAGGGAGATAAAAAGAAAAATCACAAAACTTCAGAAAACTCCTTGGAAATGGCAAAAATCAAAGACCTGGAACGAGAGGTATACTATTGACTTTAAAAAGAAGATGTGGTATGATCACCACAAAACATGACCAAATGACACCAAAATCAACAGCTATACAGGTTTACGGCCTTCAACAATGAGAATAACCCATACTGCAGTCAGCTTCAAACCGCCTAATTTATTTATAATTTTTTTTACAAAAAAACAAAATATGTAACTCAGCATCAAATGACAACAACCACTGAATTACAGGCTCCTGACTTGGGAAAAGCACTTACATGTACATACAGAATGTGTTGCTGCATCAATATGGCAAATTATTCTCCATTTTTAAAATCAAATTTTACCTAAAATTTTCAAATTTAATTATGGATTAAAAATTCAATTCTTCTACATTGTTTTTCCCACCAATAGCAATTTTTTGACTATATAACACAATAATAATACATGTATGGCAGTTATTTTTTCATTTACAGACCTTTTGATAAATCATTGTCTACTTACAGATAAAAAGGTTAGTTCAGGAGAGAAATAACTTGGATAAGCAGTTAACACACAGAGAAGACGATATAGTTAAATTAGAAGGAAGATTACAAACAGCTCACACAGATAAAATCTCACTTCAGGCAAAAATAGCGTCTCTAGAAAAAGAATTGAAAGAATTAAAGAAAAGTAATGAAGTGCTTAGAAATAAGGTAGGTAAACACACAGATAACATCTCACTTCAGGCAAAAAAAGCTCCACTAGAAAAAGAACAGACCACTTTCGAGTTTGTCTGTCACCGGAAAGAACTTATCATTTATGCGCACCTTTAAGACATCATTTACCCGATAGAGGGGATCGCCTGTATCCTTGCATTATTGACGTTCATCAAGTGTCTTAGTGATCATCTTTGTGCATGATAAACTAGCAATAAATTTTGTTCTGTAGGTATATGTACTTAATCACAATTCCCTAATGACACAAGTGCTGATTTACAATTATTAGAATCCAATTTGCTGAATAATTCGTGCAATATAGTTTTCCAACCACTCGCTCAACATGTAAAAACGGAAGTGACGAGGCCCCTAAAAGCACAAGTGATGTTCACTAAAACCAAAGTTTTTGACGGGAATGCATCGATCTCGAAAGTTGTCTTTTGAAAGAACAAAAGAAAATTAACAAAATAAGATAGGTACCCCTCCCAATCACACAGATAAAATCTCACTTCAAGTTATAGACAGTGTCACTAAAAACTGAACTAAAGGAGCTGGAGAAAAGTAATGAAAGTCCTCAGAAATAAGGTGGATATTTCTTTTTGTCTAGCCTTTCGACTTTAGTCGAAAAAGCAAGAAAGTTTTTGAAATTTTAATAACTTTCTTAATCTATCCTGGATTTCAACATGTTCTAACAAACTTGAACAGAAGCAAGTTTATGTTCATAATATAGTATCCAGAAGTAAATTTTGTAAAAATTTCATTCCATTTTTTCGTTTTTTACTTATACATGTTATAAATGGACTAGTTTTTCTGCCAGGAAACATAACATTCACTTTGTGGTTCAAGTTTTTAAAATTTCAATAACTTTCTTAAACTATCCAGGATTTGGACAGAAGCTTGTTTCTGATTACAAGATAGTAACCAGAAGTAAGTTTTGTAAAAAAAATCCATTTTTCCATATTTTACTTATAAATGGACTTAGTTTTTCTTCCAGTCAACATTACATACAGTCTGCAGTTAAAGTTTTTAAAACATTTATAAGATTCATAAACTATCCTGAATTTTTACCAAACTTGGACAGAAGCTTCTTACGATCAAAAGATAGTATCAAGAGGAATATTTTTTATTGATTTTTTTCCTCATTTTTGTTGAGCCTGCGATTAACAGCAAAAGTAGGCAAGACACTGGGTTCCGCGGAACCCTTACAAGTTTTTTATTTAAAAAAATTTCTTTGATGCATTTTTGCTAGGCACAATGTCTGCCCCTATATACAGGAAAAATTTGCCTCTGAACATCGAGTAAAGAATGATCAATCTATTATGAGACTTGTTCTCTATGGAGCAAAGCTTTTCATCTCATGCTATACTGAATTTTATGATTTCTTTAGATATGAATTACTAGTATATAGTGAGGTAGGGCACACTTTGATTTCATTTTTGGAAAATTGTTAAAAAAATTAACTGGACTTTACTTTAGAATCACTTTATTATGTTGGTTGTACTTTTCTTTTGAGCAGATGACAAATGCAGACACAGCTTGTAAGAAACAAGAAAGTCTTCAGCATGAGTTATCTTCCCTGAAACACCAGATGGAGTGTAAGAATAAAGAAATATCTCGTGTTAAACATGAGTTGGATATCACACAGAATCACCAGAACAACGAACTACATATTTTAGAAAATGTTGTCATGGTGATAGAAGAAAGAATCCATCATTTGGGTATGTTTTAATCAGACCTATTTTCTGAGATTTATTTTTTTAAAAGTGTTATCCTACAATAAATGATGTAATTCTTCGTTTAAATGTATTTATTCCAGAGATAAAATTAATCTTGAAATAACATACTATGTAGACAGCTAGTATATACCCTGACATGAAAAATGTGAACCTACATGACCTAGGCTTTATTTATACAATATGAATTATGAAAAACAAATATGACAGACATGAACCAATGACAACCACTGAATTACAAACTCCAGACTTGGTATAGGCACATAAAGAATGTTGCAGGGTTTAACATGTTTATGAGTGGTCAGCAATTCCCTTACCTGGAACAGTGGTTACAGCACAACATATATAAATTGAAGTCCGGTACTTTGATAGAGAATGATGAGAGTTTTGTCATGACATTGTGATAATGAGAGAAGATGACATGTTGGATACTGTATAACAGTGGTAATATTTTACATTGTTTTTTGTAGATATTGATGCTGATCATAATGGCACACCTAGGAACAACTTGGAAATAAGCAGTAAGTAACATACAGTGGGGAAAAAAACGTTTATGTGGATTTACCTTCATCAGGAACATGCAATGCCCAAATATTTAAAAGCCAGTAGCCCTTTTCACAAAAAATCTTAAGTGTAAAATTAATCTTACGATAAAAATATTAAGTTGAATTGTTAAGGAATATTTTAAACTTACGATAAATTTTACACTTAAGATTTTTTGTGAAAAGGGCTATATGGATGTACACAAATAGAAACATTTAAAGAGCTATAAACCAAAAACAAATAACATTTTAATTGAGTAACCTTGAAAATAGAATTAATGTGAAAATGCATCTTAGAGTATTTGAATTACTTTAACAACAACTATTTCGCTTTAATTTCACATTCAAAAATTTTAATGGTATTTAAGTTGAAAAAAATCAACCCCAAGCTAAAAGTTTTGTTTAAGGTGGTACATAACACTACAGGGAGATAACTCTGAAAAGTCAGCTTAACGTTTTAATTACGTTGTGTTGTAAAAGGAATATTAAGCTTTTCAATGATCAAAATTGGTGTTTGTCAAACTGCTATATAACCAGTGTAATTTTTCTGACAAAACGGTTGGTTCAAAATTTTTGAAATTTTTATCTTTTTGTTAAAGGGTCAAAGTAAATACTTTGACAAAATTTTATGAAAATTAAACGAGCCAATTTAATTTTAGTGAAAGTGTTTGGAACCACCTTAAAACCAAAAGTTTTTAAAATTTGTGTCATATCTTCCTTTTAAAAGGTAAAACTTTCTTCAAAAATTTATATTTTCACTTAAATTTAATTTTGAATCTAGACATATGTGTGAAATTCTGAAAAATACACAAGAATAAAAGTTTCATGTATACTGGATGAAAAATGCAGTTGAAACCCTGTTTATGAGTCTAGACATTGAATGTTCAACAAAGCAGCCAATCACATCCATATTAAATATTCCTATAAAAAATAAATTGTCGATATCACAATATTGCAGATATCTTATAATGATGGAAAAATTATTTGAAAATGTTTAACTTACTGTTGAGGTATTCTGGTAAAAATGTTTGATTTCTTATTACAGGTTCCAAAAGAAAAGGCAGTGAAGATTTGGCTGTCAATATGAAAACAGAAAACCCCAAGAAAATTGTTGAGGTAAAACTGCATATCTATATAACAAGAAAATTGTTGAGGTAAAACTGCATATCTATATAACAAGAAAATTGTTGAATAAAATATATCTATATATAAAGGTATAGAACCACTAATATAGACCTGATCTGAAAGAAAGCAGTACATATTTTAAACAAAATAGTTCCTACGCATAGCTGTTTATTTGTCAATATGTGGAATATTTTGGCAGTTTTTAAAGTTTCTTTTGAATAATAAAGAGGCAAAGTTACTTGTCTTTATAACAAGTGAGAAAACGTAAAAATTAAAAAAAGAAGAAATCTAGAAACAGAAATACAGCTGTAATTTGGTCATTATGGTATCAACTGATTCAAAGATAACCCTTTGTAGCTATTAATGATATTTCATCATTTGACTCTGATTTGTAGAAGTTACAGAAACGTTTTAATGAGACAATTCAAGAGTTTGACAAGAAGATACAGTTGTTTAAGACCCGGTATGAAAGGATTATGGCAGACAAACTAGATCTGGAACAAAGTCTGGAGAAAAAGGAGATGGCCTTGAAAGATTATAGGGAGAAATCTGACACTCTTGAAAAAAACAGGTAATTTAGAATAACATGTGTAAAATAAAAAGATGTGGTATGATTGGCATTGAGACAACTGTCCAACACAGTTCAAATGATAAGGGATTTAAGCAACTATAGGTTACCTTATGACCTTCAATAATGAACAAAACTCATACTGTATAGACAACTATAAAAAGCCCAGACATAAAAAAAATGTGAAAATTTAGAGACAAAAACAGACAGGAACCAACGACTTCCATTTAATTACACACAAAAAACCTGGGACAGTGGTATTAAAGCACAACATTAGAATAAACTGTTAAAAGTCGACTCATCAGATCTTCACAAGGTGGCCAAGGGGGCCTCGGTGGCCAAGTGGTCTAAGTAGTTCTACTACTGTTATCACTAGTCAGTCAACACTGACATTGTGACATTGATCCCTACTCGTGCAGATGCACTCGATTTCAATCTTTATTTTCTGGGAATGTCAGTTTTCCTATTGAAGGTCTGTGGTTTTCTCAGAGCACTCTGGCTTCCTTCACCACGGAAAAAAAAGTGGTGTTAAAACACCAACAATCAATCAATGTGGTCAGGTTATAACATTAAATTATGTTGATTGATTCATTTTTATTTACACTAATCATTATACTATAACATGTTATATACTGTACTTTTTCAGGAGTATGTTATCAACTGTTATATACTGTACTATTTCAGTAGTATGTTATCAACTGTTATATACTGTACTATTTCAGGAGTATGTTATCAACTGTTATATACTGTACTATTTCAGGAGTATGTTATCAACTAAATATTCTACATTGAAAAAGATGATAAAAGATTTAAAAACAGAAACCTGGAGTCAAGAGGATGATATCAGGTATTAAACCATTTTAAAGATTTATAATAAGTAAACACCAAGATATTCCATTGAAGAATTTAACCCGAGTATCTGGGGAAATATTGTGCAGTCTTCTTGGTCCCTTATGTTTATGCAATTTCAAGGAAGACTTCAAAGATAAGGTTTCAATTATCAACTAAAATGAAATCAATTGAATTTGTAACCTTTATTGATTGTTGTTTGTGTGGAAAGATAAGTTATTTTTCAGAGAGAAAAATTCTTTTATCCTGGATTTTAACCTTTCAATGATGAAAATTGGAACAAATACAAAATTCCAATTTTATCAAATATACAAAAAATCTTCGTTTTCACATTTTTATTACCCACCTACGATTGTAGAGGGGCATTATGTTTTCTAGTCTGTGCATCTGTCAGTTCGTCGCTTGTCCGTCTGACCCTCTTCAGTTTAAAGTTTTGGGTCAAGGTAGTTTTTGATGAAATTGAAGTCGGAACAACTTGAAACTTAGTACACATGTTCGCTATGAAATGATCTTTCTAATTTTAATGTCAACTTAGGGATTTATCCCAATTTCATGGTCCACTGAACATAGAAAATTACAGTGCCAGTGGGGCATCCATGTACTATGGACACATTCTTGTTTTTAGTAAAAAAAATCTTTTTATAATAAATGAAGTGGACTATTACCATGTAACTAGTATTTTCAATGTATTATAACCAGATATGGGAATTTAAAGCCAGGATAAACTTGTGTTTTAAAATGGCTTAGAAGTTTAACAAAAATGGAACTGGACATTTAGGAAGTTTTTATATATTTGAAACATTTCACTTTCCACAATGTTTAGAGAATACTGGATCTATGCAAAGTAAATAGAATTTAGTAACTTTAAACCAGGTTTAGAGATAATCTTTGATTTCTATTTTTAGATATTTAAAAGGAGAGGTATTTTCCAAACAAGATAACTTGAAGGAAGAAGGACAGATATTGTTTGAGGTCAGAGCAGAGAAAGCCAGCCTCCTGGAGAAATTGGAAATCCTGGAAGAGTAAGATTATTTATACAACACCTTCATAGTCATTAAACGCTTCAAATAGCTTCCTTATTATCAAGTATGTAACAGAATTTTAAGCATACAGATGTTTTTCTGTTGGTGTCAGTGTTATCTTTTTGTATGAAGCTTTTGATTTCAGATGGTTGAAGAAATGATAATCCATATTTTGTATATTATGGTCTGAAGTTTTCATCTGACAGATGTCCATACTCCTTGACCTCATTTTTATATGCATATTATACAGTTTTCATGTGTCTTAAAAACATATTGTAGTTTTGATCCCATTGCTTTTAATAAGGAAAATCTGCATTTTGAAAAATTTAACTGTCTCGAATCGATTAATATGCTATCATACATGATGCAGTGGTAGAATCCATTTTCAACAATCTTTGTAAAAAATAAAATTTTATAAAATTATTCTGATTTTAGTGTAAGGGATGTCACTACTTCCCATGTAACTGTATCATTAGCCCTTTAGCCCTGATAATAACTTAGTTTTAATTTCACATTTAACAAAAAATAGAATTTTTTATATTGCTCTGAGATGGTGCAACTGTTTATAAGTCTAATGATATCTTATTCTTGATACAGTAATTAATCATTTAAATCATTTCAGAGAAAATGGAACATTGAATGAAAACATCAAGACATTAACAGAAAAGTACCATGTTATTGAAGGTCAATTTGGTGAGTCTATTATGTTATTGAAGGTCAATTTGGTGAGTCTATTATGTTATTGAAGGTCATAAAATTTTAGTTTATCTGCTGTATTTCTATGAGGCCACAATCTTTAAAACCATCAGATAATCGATAGAAAGAACTATTTTCACTTAATAAGTTTGTATATCTTGCCTGCAGTTCCTATCTGATGAATTTTTGTTGGAGGCCTACAGATGTTTCTTATCTCTGACTTTAGGCCTCCAACACTGGACATTGGATAGATGTCTCAATAGCAGTCATATCATATCTCTAACTTTAGGCCTCCAACACTGGACAGTGGATAGATGTCTCAATGGCAGTCATATCATATCTCTGACTTTAGGCCTCCAACACTGGACATTGGATAGATGTCTCAATGGCAGTCATATCATATCTCTAACTTTAGGTCTCCAACACTGGACATTGGATAGATGTCTCAATGGCAGTCATATCATATCTCGGAATTTTTATGATAGTTTGTATTTTTCAGCGGAGGAACAAAATCAGAATAATGTGAAATCCGATCAAGTTCAGTCCCAACTGGATGTTACTAAATGTCATCTGATGGAGGTCCAGGACCAATATCAATTCCTACAGTCCAAGAATAAAGAACTGGTCCATTCCATCAACAAAGAGAAGGTAATAACTTATAGAAAACACATCTTACATAAACAACATTTAATATCAGAGAGAGAGTAAACAAAAAGGTTTTCCTGACATAACTTATACAATTCTGTATAAAGGAATTACACATATGACACATCATGATCTCATTTTATGACATTGGTGAACTGTTGTAAAGGCTACTGTGGAATCAGTTATTTTCAAATTTTGTGGTTTGAAGAAAAGTTGCATATTCATGGATGTTTAATTTCGTGGTTTTGGCAAATTCGGCATACCTCCTAGGATAATTTGTTATTCGTTGAACATTTAAGTTTGTGATTCTCCTGTACCCACAAAATCAACGAAAATAGGTATATCATAGGAGAGTATGATTGTTGTTAGGAATTTGAAGGAAAAAAACCTCATTGTAACAGAGAAGACCTTGTTGTTAATGTGTTTATCTTGAGTATGGTACATCTATGTATTGCTTAGATGTTGTTATCAAGTTTTGTTTTAATTTTCAGGAGAATGTGGAAAAATTTATCTATGAATTAGATGAACAGAAACAGCTGACCTCTGACCTCCAGATGTTAGTTGTTGATAAAGAAGAGAAAATAACAGACTTGGAGATATCACTAGAAGCCACAAAAGTGGAATTACAGAACTTAATGGACAGCATAGAAGATAAGGAGGCAGATATC
Organism: Mytilus edulis; assembly: GCF_963676685.1. Taxonomy (NCBI): domain Eukaryota; kingdom Metazoa; phylum Mollusca; class Bivalvia; order Mytilida; family Mytilidae; genus Mytilus; species Mytilus edulis. Next base: position 675,126 of record NC_092351.1, read on the forward strand.
ACAAACTTACAACACAGAATTCACAGTCTAGAGGAAGTGGAGAGGTCACTTCAAAGTCAAATACAACAAGAAAACAAGGTCAACCAAGAAACAACAAGACAACATGCAGATAGAATATTACATTTAGAACATCGTGAGATTTCTGTTACTGAGGAAAACATCAAGTTATGTAGAGAACTAGAAGAGATGAATCATCTCAAATCTGCTGTTGAGGAGAAAATTGAGGACGGACACAAGGAATTGACAAACCAGTTACAACTGGTTCTGAAAGAAAAGGAAAGTATACAAACTGAACTTGAAATCACACAAAAAAAGCAAGCAAGTTTAAAGGAAGAAGTTTCTAACCTTGAAGGAAAATTAACAACTGTAGAAGATACACTAGAAATAGAAAAACAAACACGTCTTGATATTGCTGAGCAGATGACGGGTAACATTCAGACAGTTATCCAGGAGAAACAAGATTTGATAAACAACTTACAATCACTTACTTCACAAATAGAACAAGTTAAATCTGACAATGTTCAGCTGATAGAACAGATACAGGAATTAGAGAAAGTGAAAGTACAACAACAACAGGAAATATTACATCAGAAGGAGGAGTTAGGCAAAGTGAAAGTAGATAAAGAAATCACTGATGATAAACTGAAGAAGTTAGATACTAAATTCCACAGTCTAAACAAAGAAAATACACAGTTAATGAATGAGATTGACTTTTTACAGGAGAAAAAATTAAGGGATGAAAATGAAATTAAGGATCAAATTGAAACATTGAAGAGTGATTTGTTAAATTTGAAGGAGAAAGATGAGAGTCAAACTGAGGCTATATCTCAACATGTTGAGTGTTTGGAAGACGCTCATTCTGAGATTGAAAAGTTGAGGAATGACACTATGAATATGAAGGAGAAAGAGACAGTTCAGACTGAGACTATATCTCAACATCTCAAGTCATTGGAAGATGCTTATACACGAGAGAAAGAATTAGACAAAGAGAAAGTAGAACTGACATCAAAATTAGATCAAGTAACAACACAAAAAGAGGCCATCTCAAAACAGTTTTCTGGGTTAGTGAGTTCATTAGAAGAAGTAAGTAACAAATCAACAGAGAAGGAGACCAACTGGAGAAGTGAACAGGAGAGATTGACCACAGAATTACAGACTGTCACAAACCAAAAGGAGATCTTACAACAAAGGATTGCCTCCCTTGAGGAGGAAAAAGGAGCACTTGGGGAATTAGTTAAGCATTTAGAAACTAAGTTAGAAGATGTGGAAAGAGAAAGTAGAACAGAAATAGATTCTATTAAAACACTTTTAGAAAACACAGAACACCAGAGTGAGACACTACAATCTGTGAACTTGACATTACAGGAGACATTAGAGGATCAAGGTGTACGATCTCACAGCTTAGAGAACGATGTAGAAAAGTTAACACAAGAAATACATGTGTATAAAGATTTCAAAGGGAAATATGAAGATAAAGTCAAAGAAATATCATACATGGAACACGAAATGATGTCACAGATTGATTCACTAAAGGTTAAAATACAGGACACTGAGGCTGGAAAAGATATGCTGAATCAGCAGATTATCAATATTAATATTGTAGTCCAGACTTTGAATACTGAGAATGCAAGACTTGAAAAGGAAATAGACACAAAGGAAGAGGTCATAGAAAGGTTAACTTTACAATATGAATCTGAAATTAAAACTCTTAAAACTGAGGTCAAAGGTCAACAGTCTTGTAATAATGATTTGACTGAAAATATACAGCTTTTAGAAAACCGACTTAAAGAATTAGAAAGTGAAACTGTGAAATATAGAACACAAACTGAAGCGATACAAAACGAAGTAAAGCATAAAGAAAGTGAATCAATAAATAGAATAGAAGATTTATCTCAACTTCTCCACTCAGTGAAAGAGGACAGGAATCAACTAACACATGAAGTTCAATCTTTACAAAGGTAAACATGGTGTAGTTATGTACAATTGTCCATCTATTGTTCATTAATATGTCTACCTTTAATGGCAGTCTTCTGTGATTTATTCTATTGTATTCAAAAGAAGATGTGGCATGATTGCCAATGATACAACTTTTCACAAGAGACCAAATGATACAGAAATTAACAACTATAGATTACCATACGGTTTTCAACCACCAGTAAAGCCCAAACCGCTTATTTGTAAACAAATCAATCTCTGCTTATAGTAGGAAGAATGCAGTATGCCTATCATGATAATAGTTTGTTTTTTGTACAAAAATCTTTTGAAACAAATACCATACATTTGCCATATTGAAGGGTTAATTTATTTTCAGAAAAGAGATACTTTTGTTTATATGAGAATGTTTTTGTAATAAGGTGTTTGAGATTAATATGAATAACTTCATATCATTGTATATAACATTTGTATTAACAAGTTTTAAATAGAAATAATAATGCTTTATTATTTAGTCAAATAAACACTATAGAAGAAGAAAAAGAAGAAATGGCCAAACACTATGAAGATGAATTAATGGATCTGAGGGATCAAGCCAAGGCTATGGACAAGGATAATAAGTAGGTGTCTCAAACTTCTCAACTAATTAATAAGACAATATCAATGAATACAGCTTTTTTGTCTCGCTTGACGGAGTCAAAAAGCAAGACATAGGTATGCTGTTTCCGACGACTGTGGCGGCGGTAGGGTCAACAATGTATTAGTTTGTGATTAGGTCTAGTTTATGGTGAACCACTAGTGATAAGTCATAGATATTTAGTATGCAGCTGTATAAGTATTGGCACATCTCATTATCATGGAAATTATTTGGCCCAACCCCCTTAGTCTTGGTCTATTGACTTTGAAACTTTTGCTTAGTTTTCATGTATTAGTTTGTGATTAGGTCAGTTTATGGGAGACCACAAAAGATAAGTAAGGCTTAAATTAAAATATTGTTTGTTTGCCCTTTACCGACCGACCCTATAAATTCGTTCCGCCTGAAAATCTTTTATTTGTGTTTACAAACAAGATTTTATTTTAATTTATTTTTTGTTCCTACCAAAATTCTTATATTTGTATTTCCCGCTCAAAACTTTTTTACCGGAATTCTCGGGTTTTATCTTTACCGTATAAGGTCTAGTCCGTTTGGTATCACGTGAGCGTTTGACATAAATGAACACTTGCATTTGGAGTTTCAAAGCATTTGTTTGAAATCAATGTCAGGCGCGGATCCAGAGGGGGGGTTCCGGGGGTTGGAACCCCCATTTTTTTGGACGATAAATGCATTGGAATGGGGGCATGTAGTTGGAACCCCCCCCCCCCCCCCCCCCCCCTTTGTCCTGGGTTAGGAACCCCCCTTTTTAAAATGGCTGGATCCGCCCCTGAATGTTGAAAGCTTTGAAATCATGATTTAATGAACGTTACTCTGTATCTTTATACTTGAAGAGCAGGGTTCATTAAAAAAAATTCGTCCAATACTAAATTATCAACGTGTGTACAAAATATTTTGTAAACAGACTTTGTATCCTATGTAGGGATGGCCTTTGGTGGTCCATAGATTAGGATGATTATGTTAACGATGCCTTCGACCAGCATTGATATCTTCTGATTTATATCTGACATGAACCAAAAGTCTGTAAAGGGGAGAATATTTGGCAGTAAAATCGCCAAGTTTTTCCATACAGATCATTTATAAGTGCGATGTAAAATACGTGACAAAGTCAATTGAGTTTCAAGTCTTGAAGCATTTTTATTGAAAACACAGGCACACACAAAAATTTAAACACTCTAGGGACTTTTTCTACTAGTAATGTTCAATGTATATCTGCCCGGACATATTTTACCAGGACAAAGTTATCTCTTACAGAAAAACTTTAGGTCTATAGGTAAGCGTACAAGGTACATAGTACAGAATATTAGTGCAAGTAAAAACTCGAGTCTTAAAAATTCCAGGTATGTAAACGTTTAAAATATGCCACACAGCCCTATATTTTGATATTTGAAAAAAATTGTAGTGCATATATGAATTAACTTCACATTCTATACATGATATTTTTTTTTCTCTTCAAAACTTGGAACTATTATACTAATAGTCCTAGAAACTTATTAGCAAAAGCATACTTAAACAAAAGCAATACAGACAAAAATGACATCATGCAGATTGTGTATCTATAAAATAAAATATTATACCTACCTGCCTACCCATGACCAAAATGTACCGAGCTAAGTTATTTTTTGGGAAAGAAAAATAAAATATTTTACCTACCTACCTACCCTGTTTCAAAACATAGGGTCGGAAAAGGGCAAACAAACAATATTTTAATTTAGGCCTAAATGATATTTGGTATGCATGTATAATCATTGTCATATCTCATTTCCGTTGAGATTATTTGGCCATGACCTCTCAGTCATGGTCAATTGACTTTTGCTTAAGTTTTCATGTATTAGTTTGTGGTAAGATTGGTTTATGGAGAACCACTAGTGGTAGGTCAGTGATATTTGGTAAGCAGTTGTAATAGCATTGGCACATCTCATTTCCATGGAGATTGTTTAGTTATGTTCCTTCAGTCATAGTTCATTGACTTTGGATATTTGCAAAACTTGCATGTTATAGTGTTGCTATTTTAATTTCAACATTTGCATTATCTAAATTACAAAAAAGCGAGACATATCTCTGTACAGTTTATTGTGTATAACATTTCATGCATGTTTCAAAGTCATGTATTGGTCAATGTTCTGTGATCAATCAGTGTATATTGCAGACTCTACAAAAGGTGTGTGATATACCTTTCAAAGAGTTGTCAATCAGCCGTACTTTTCTTAAGCTGCAGATGAATAGTTGTCTTCATGACATCCACCAATACAGTGGAATCCCCTGTGTTCATGTGGTCAGTGATATCATGCACCAATACAGTGGAATCCCCTGTGTCCATGTGGTCAGTGATATCATGCACCAATACAGTGGAATCCCCTGTGTCCATGTGGTCAGTGATATCATGCACCAATACAGTGGAATCCCCTGTGTCCATGTGGTCAGTGATATCATGCACCAATACAGTGGAATCCCCTGTGTCCATGTGGTCAGTGATATCATGCACCAATACAGTGGAATCCCCTGTGTCCATGTGGTCAGTGATATCATGCACCAATACAGTGGAATCCCCTGTGTCCATGTGGTCAGTGATATCAAGCACCAATACAGTGGAATCCCCTGTGTCCATGTGGTCAGTGATATCATGCACCAATACAGTGGAATCCCCTGTGTTCATGTGGTCAGTGATATCATGCACCAATACAGTGGAATCCCCTGTGTCCATGTGGTCAGTGATATCATGCACCAATACAGTGGAATCCCCTGTGTCCATGTGGTCAGTGATATCATGCACCAATACAGTGGAATCCCCTGTGTTCATGTGGTCAGTGATATCATGCACCAATACAGTGGAATCCCCTGTGTCCATGTGGTCAGTGATATCATGCACCAATACAGTGGAATCCTCTGTGTCCATGTGGTCAGTGATATCATGCACCAATACAGTGGAATCCCCTGTGTCCATGTGGTCAGTGATATCATGCACCAATACAGTGGAATCCCCTGTGTCCATGTGGTCAGTGATATCATGCACCAATACAGTGGAATCCCCTGTGTCCATGTGGTCAGTGATATCATGCACCAATACAGTGGAATCCCCTGTGTCCATGTGGTCAGTGATATCATGCACCAATACAGTGGAATCCCCTGTGTCCATGTGGTCAGTGATATCATGCACCAATACAGTGGAATCCCCTGTGTCCATGTGGTCAGTGATATCATGCACCAATACAGTGGAATCCCCTGTGTCCATGTGGTCAGTGATATCATGCACCAATACAGTGGAATCCTCTGTGTCCATGTGGTCAGTGATATCATGCACCAATACAGTGGAATCCCCTGTGTTCATGTGGTCAGTGATATCATGCACCAATACAGTGGAATCCCCTGTGTCCATGTGGTCAGTGATATCATGCACCAATACAGTGGAATCCTCTGTGTCCATGTGGTCAGTGATATCATGCACCAATACAGTGGAATCCTGTCAGTGATATGCACCAATACAGTGGAATCCCCTGTGTTCATGTGGTCAGTGATATCATGCACCAATACAGTGGAATCCCCTGTGTCCATGTGGTCAGTGATATCATGCACCAATACAGTGGAATCCCCTGTGTCCATGTGGTCAGTGATATCATGCACCAATACAGTGGAATCCCCTGTGTCCATGTGGTCAGTGATATCATGCACCAATACAGTGGAATCCCCTGTGTCCATGTGGTCAGTGATATCATGCACCAATACAGTGGAATCCTCTGTGTCCATGTGGTCAGTGATATCATGCACCAATACAGTGGAATCCCCTGTGTCCATGTGGTCAGTGATATGCACCAATACAGTGGAATCCCCTGTGTCCATGTGGTCAGTGATATCATGCACCAATACAGTGGAATCCTCTGTGTCCATGTGGTCAGTGATATCATGCACCAATACAGTGGAATCCCCTGTGTCCATGTGGTCAGTGATATCATGCACCAATACAGTGGAATCCCCTGTGTCCATGTGGTCAGTGATATCATGCACCAATACAGTGGAATCCCCTGTGTCCATGTGGTCAGTGATATCATGCACCAATACAGTGGAATCCTCTGTGTCCATGTGGTCAGTGATATCATGCACCAATACAGTGGAATCCCCTGTGTCCATGTGGTCAGTGATATCATGCACCAATACAGTGGAATCCCCTGTGTCCATGTGGTCAGTGATATCATGCACCAATACAGTGGAATCCCCTGTGTCCATGTGGTCAGTGATATCATGCACCAATACAGTGGAATCCCCTGTGTCCATGTGGTCAGTGATATCATGCACCAATACAGTGGAATCCCCTGTGTTCATGTGGTCAGTGATATCATGCACCAATACAGTGGAATCCCCTGTGTCCATGTGGTCAGTGATATCATGCACCAATACAGTGGAATCCTCTGTGTCCATGTGGTCAGTGATATCATGCACCAATACAGTGGAATCCCCTGTGTCCATGTGGTCAGTGATATCATGCACCAATACAGTGGAATCCCCTGTGTCCATGTGGTCAGTGATATCATGCACCAATACAGTGGAATCCCCTGTGTCCATGTGGTCAGTGATATCATGCACCAATACAGTGGAATCCCCTGTGTCCATGTGGTCAGTGATATCATGCACCAATACAGTGGAATCTCCTGTGTCCATGTGGTCAGTGATATCATGCACCAATACAGTGGAATCCTCTGTGTCCATGTGGTCAGTGATATCATGCACCAATACAGTGGAATCCCCTGTGTTCATGTGGTCAGTGATATCATGCACCAATACAGTGGAATCCCCTGTGTCCATGTGGTCAGTGATATCATGCACCAATACAGTGGAATCCTCTGTGTCAATGTGGTCAGTGATATCATGCACCAATACAGTGGAATCCTCTGTGTCCATGTGGTCAGTGATATCATGCACCAATACAGTGGAATCCCCTGTGTCCATGTGGTCAGTGATATCATGCACCAATACAGTGGAATCCCCTGTGTCCATGTGGTCAGTGATATCATGTATAATGCATTATCTGATTTAGTCATATCCCCAATGTAACACAAATATAATAGCTGTATTTTCACTTGTATGCCAAATAGTCTGCAGTAACTTCAAATCACACAAGTTCCTGTAAAATTTGACATCACAATTTGATATATTTGATATAACATTTATATTTATCACAATTTGATATATTTGATATAACATTTATATTTATCACAATTTGATATATTTGATATAACATTTATATTTACAGCTGGAAGAAGATGTATGAAGACCTGATGACAAAGGTGGAGCCATTCATGGCACAGATAGACGCTTATGAGATGGAAAAAATGGCACTTCTTGGTAATTATTGATATCAATAGATTGTATTAAAAACCAACATTGAACCAAGGGGAGACACTATAAGTGGTTGTTACAGTAAAGATGTAAAATGATATTCTCAATTTGTCTCGATAGGTGGTCAGCCAAGTTTGAAAGTATGTTAAAATGGAACAGCCCCAAGAGATAATCAAAGCGCGAAAGCGCTGTAAAGGCAGTTAATTACAGGTTGTGTGTATTTCTAGTCCAGTTATATCATTATCTTCCATAGAACAGAGGTGGTTTGTAGTATTTAAGATTTAGAGTTCTCTTGTACCTAGTTCACCTATATCTATAGTCTACTGTTTACAGTATATTTTCTGTACCTCGCCATGAAATGCATTTTTAAGACATAAGAACTTTTCCTTTTTAATGTAAATGAAACTATTTTTAATTATTGATTATATACACATATTCAATTACTCCTATTCTATGAAAAATAATTCACAAAGATTGACTAGTCTCCGTTCTGTGTGTATTGCTAGAACATCAAGTAACATAATAGTTAATGTACATAGTAACATGTCAACTCTTTTGAAGACAGAACTTTTTTAAAATTCTCCCTCCAAGCAAAATTATTTTTCAGTATAAACATGATAAAGTTATCTACCTGTATTAATGACCTAGAGACTCTCAAGAGCCTGTGTCGCTCACCTTGGACGGTCTATGTGCATATTAAACAACGGACACATATAAAATGACAAAATTGTGTTTTTGATGATGGGGATGTGTTTGTAGATCTTTCTTTACTGAACATTCTTGGTGCTACAATTATCTCTATCTATAATAAACATGGCCCAGTATTTACAGTTGAAAATATTTTTTAAAAATTAACAAAAAATACAAAAATTTATGAAAATTGTTAAAAATTGACTATAAAGGGCAATAACTCTTTAAGGGGTCAACTTAAAAATTTTGGTCATATTGACTTATTTGTCGATCTTACTTTGCAGAACATTATTGCTGTTTACAGTTTATCTCTATCTATAATAATATTTAAGATAATAACCAAACTCTGCAAAATTTCCTTCAAATTACTAATTTTGGGGCAGCAATCCATCAACGGGTTGTCAGATTTGTCTGAAAATTCCTGGGCAGATAGATCTTCACTGAAGAGACAATTTCACCCTATGTCAGATTTGCTCTAAATGCTTTGGTTTCAGAGTTATAAGCCAAAATCTACATTTTACCTGTATGTTCTATTTTTGGCCATAGTGGCCATCTCGGTTGGTTGACCGGGTCTAACCACACATTTTTTAAATTAGATACCGCAATGATGATTTTGGCTAAGTTTGGTTAAATTTGGCACAGTAGTTTCAGAGAAGATTTTTTGTAAAAGTTTATGGACGACGAAACCAAGTGATGAGTCAGGTCAGGTGAGCTAAAAAGGAGTTTTTAATCAAGGTAACAATGACATCTGGTGGCCATAAAAGCTGTCTCATTAGCATTTTAACCACTTCCCATATTTGCTTTTAAGACAATAGAAGAAAATTATTCAATGCAAAAACAAAACTTACTTGTAAATATGAAATTCTCTTTACAGTATGAGTTTTTCTCATTGTTGGAGATTGTACAGTAGTACAGTCCTGTAACTGCTTATACCCATTTCTTATCCCCTTTAGTTTGATAAACTCACAGAATATCATATATTTACATTGTGCCACATCTCCTTATTTTTATATGCATTACAATAACATGAACAATTGTAATTCAAATCTATATATCAAAGCAAAATGAATTTCACTACTTTCATTCATGCATCCTTTGGAAAAATATAAGTTCTAAAATGACACAATATATGTTTATTTATATAAAAATAATATTTAGTTTTCGACTCTTAACAGGTATAAACAAGAATGTGTCCCCAGTACACGAATGCCCCACTCGCACTATCATTTTCCATGTTCAGTGGACCGTGACATTGGGGTAAAAACTCTAATTTGGCATTAAAATTAAAAAGATCATATCATAGGGAACATGTGTACCAAGTTTGAAGTCGATTGGACTTCAACTTCATCAAAAACTACATTGACCAAAAACTTTAACCTGAAGAGGGACAGACGGACGGACGAACAGACGCACAGACCAGAAAACATAATGCCTCCCTACTATCGTAGGTGGGGCATAAAAATGCACAGCTGTGTCATGATTTGTGAAATCTGTGCTGAAAACAAAGCATTTATGGTGTTTGAGTAATTCCATCTGTGAAGCTCAACATTAGCTCGTCAGTTGGTGGTGGACAGTTATAAATCTTTCCTGCAGGATGAATGTACATCTGTTCAGGAAAACCAATTTCACAAATCAAAACTTTCCTCTAGATTTCTCCTACAATATTCATCCAGTTTAGTTCTTTTGGTTTAACGGGACACCGTCCTGATTTTTAATTTTGTAAACCATTCAGTCTCTTGCTTACAAATGGTGCATGAAAATAGGATGGGAATGCATGGCAGTAGACAAGTCTCTATAAAGTGGTCATGTGCCCTGAAAAAAGTTTTATAACATTAGCTTTGTCATTGATATTTTTCAAGAAAGCCCGAGGCATAGCTCATGAATTCTTGTCATTACAACCGAAATTTACATAATTACTGCTAAAATAATTATCAGTATAATATATCTCTTGTAGAAAAACCATACAATTGTAGTATTAACCAAAAAATGTCAAACAGATGATATTGAATCGTAATCCCAAAAGTTATGACGTCTTGAATTCACCCCCTTTTTATTCTAAAACGATAATTGCGGTTGCAAACAGACTTTGGTTTACTTGCATGGCGATTATATAAATAACAGTATATATTTCTTAAAGAAAATAAAGTTTTACCATGAATAGTTTCCTGAACGTAGTCGTTTTCAGTAAAATGTGCCTTGCAAACAACAGCTGATTGATATGGGTTCTACGATTGCATCGCACATGACAATCTACGTTTGAGCCATGGCGTTGATCCAACTTTTCCTTCTTATTAAGTCATTTAGAAATGCAAGTCCTCCTCTTAAATGACACTCAGGTACACACCAACAAGGACTAGGCATCGTTAATTGTGTGATTGTTTTCAGTGCAAAAACGGAAGTTAAGGACGGAACTGACTGGTCTCACTAATAAGAGACAAGAAGAATTTTAGAGACAAACAGCGACAAGAAGTTTAATTTAGTGACGAAGTGACAATAACTAACAAGGGACAAGCGAATCGTAATTCTCTCACGAGGCTATTCTCATTTGATGTGATAGGGTGAAGCTACACCTATCAAATATGTCCCTATGAAAAAGAAGAATTTCACTGTTAGAAAGGAAATGATATTGCATGGTTTTGATTCAATAAATTCTTTAAAAGGAAATTGAAATTTTTTTGTTTTGATGGCCAATTTTTGGCGTGTGCATAAAATATATATTTTTTTTATATCTAATAAAAACTATTCCCTTTCTTCTTAATAAAAACATATTTTTATCTATCAATGTACAGTAATATAAAAAATGTTTTATAACCGCCCCTATAATAAAAAATAATGCATGTTTTTTTTAATATCTATGGGGAATAAGTTGTTGCAATGACATTTATTTTATTTATGTATAGTCGCTATATAGTCTTCTTGACGCTTCTTCTCGCTAAATTAATTATATTGTCGCTTCTTATCGCTATTTTAATTTTATTGTCGCTTCTTATCACTTTTTGACGCTTCTTGTCTTTAATTATTGGAACCCTATTCAGGAACGATAATTTCATATTTTACATAACTGAGACCGAAATAACTATAACGTCATACGGCTTCACGTACAGAATTACTTTAAATTGTATCTTATGCAATATAATTCACGGTCAGTCGACATTTAATTATAATATCATGTTATATCAACGAGTGAAATGATTTTAAAATATCTTTAGATCGCAAATAGTACTCGAAATTGAACGGACCTCTTTCCACACGGAATTCGAATAATGATAGTTTGTAATCAGATTGACTGCTTATAATGCAAAAGACACATTAATAAACATATTTTTAAAACGAACAATACACACTGATCGTTTCTTTATTTCCCAATGTAAATGAAAGGAACAAAAACCAATACATACCACAAAAAGTAGAGGAGAAATTTAAACATTTCCGGATCTATTTCTTGCAAAATGACCCCCAGCAAAGATTTGCGTAAGGAAAGATGAACCTCATGACTTGAAAGTCAGGCCTTAAAGCACTGCCTTTAAAAAATGATGTAATGTAAATTCAGAAAGTATTGCGTGCAGTTACAATTGTTTTTTGTCATTGTAGACTAAAATGTGATTTAAATTTTTGCGATATTGAGCAAAATCCTGTTTCATTCATATAAAAACAAGAATGTGTCCACAGTACACGGATGCCCCACTCGCACTATCATTTTCTATGTTTAGTGGACCGTGAAATTGGAATAAATTCTCTAATTTGGCATTAAAATTAGAATGATCTAATCAAAGGGAACATGTATACTAAGATTCAAGTTGATTGGACTTCTACTTTATCAAAAACTACCTTGACTAAAAACTTTAACCTGAAATTTGCACTATCATTTTCTATGTTCAGTGAACCATAAAATTGGGGTCAAAACTATAATTTGGCATTTAAATTAGAAAGATCATATCATAGGGCACATGTATACTAAGTTTCAAGTTGATTGGACTTCAATTTCATCAAAAACTACCTTGACCAAAAACTTTAACCTGAAATTTGCACTATCATTTTCTATGTTCAGTGAACCGTAAAATTGGGGTCAAAACTATAATTTGGCATTTAAATTAGAAAGATCATATCATAGGGCACATGTATACTAAGTTTCAAGTTGATTGGACTTCAACTTCATCAAAAACTACCTTGACCAAAAACTTTAACCTGAAATTTGCACTATCATTTTCTATGTTCAGTGAACCGTAAAATTGGGGTCAAAACTATAATTTGGCATTTAAATTAGAAAGATCATATCATAGGGCACATGTATACTAAGTTTCAAGTTGATTGGACTTCAACTTCATCAAAAACTACCTTGACCAAAAACTTTAACCTGAAGTGGGACAGACGGACAAACGAACAAACAGACAGACGGACGGACGAACGGACGCACAGACCAGAAAACATAATGCCCCTCTACTATCGTAGGTGGGGCATAAAAATCAAAATGCAAGTTTAAATTATTTCTATTATTTTCTCAATACTTTACGCAATAACAAAAACATTGCAATAATATATCTGAATTCACAGTAATAATTCACACAGTTGACAAATCGCAATGTTGATCATTATGCCCTTGCTTTAAAAAAGGGGGGGTATACTGTTTAATGTCAGTCTGTCCATCCATCAGTCAATCCATCATTCCGTCGGTCCATCCCATGAATATTTTTGTCGCATTTTTCTCAGGAACTACTTGACAAGGATTTCTGAAATTTGGTTTCAGGGTTTCTTTAAGTCAGCTATACCGTGTGATGCCTTTTCAGAATCATAACTCAACAACTTTTTGTTAACTGAACACTTGTATCATTTTACACATGATAGACAAGGTGATCATTTTTGTCACATTTTTCTTAGGAACTACTGGACAAGGATTTCTTAAATTTGGTTTCAGGGTTTATATAACTCAGCTATACCGTGTGATGGGTTTTCAGATTCATCACTCGACAACTACCTGTTTATGGAAATATTTCAGCGGGGATATCATCTGAGCAGTAGCTCTCATTTTTGTTTGTTTATACTGTTATTTTTTTAAGGGAAAGCTGTTTGCTCAGGGAAAAGATTAAACCATGCAAGTAACAGAACAATAGTTGTTTTCCTTGTAGGGAGCAGTCAGTTTGCCAAGTATTATTTGATTAAATTTGTTAAATTATACATGTAACATGTTGATGGTTGTTTTTCATTGTAGGGAGAAGTCAGTTTGCCCAGTAATAGATTAAATTATTCATGTAACATATTGATGGTTGTTTTTCATTGAAGGGAGCAGTCAGTTTGCCCAGTATTAGATTAAATTATTCATGTAACAGACTGATGGTCGTTTTTCATTGAAGGGAGCAGTCAGTTTGTCCAGTATTAGATTAAACTATTCATGTAACATATTGATGGTTGTTTTTCATTGTAGGGAGAAGTCAGTTTGCTCAGGCAGAGATGGATAAATTGAGTCAAGCCTATGCCAAACTACTGGGGCATCAAAATCAAAAACAGAAAATCCATCATATTGTCAAAATAAAAGAAGAAAATAATAGTCTGAAAAAGGTAAGCTATATAACTGAATAGGTGAACCTCACATTTGTATTGACTCATTAACCAAGTCCAGTGGCTTATATTTCATATATATTCAGATCGAGAACTGAATGAACAATAAACCAATAATGGGTTTAAGGTGGTACCTAACACTACAGGGAGATAACTCTGTAAAGTCAGCTAAACGTTTTAATTACGTTGTGTTGTAAAAGGAATATTAAGCTTCCCAATGATCAAAATTGGTGTTTGTCAAATTGCTATATAACCAGTGTAATTTTTCTGACAAAACAGTTGGTTCAAAATTTTTGAAATTTTTATATTTTTGTTACAGGGTCAAAGTAAATACTTTGTCAAAATTTAAATAAAATTAAACGAGCCAAATTAATTTTAGTGAAAGTGTTAGGTACCACCTTAAAAATAAAAAAATACAACAATTTAAATGTAAAAAAAAAAACAGCAATCCCTGTATTGGTACACACACATCAAAAAAAATCTTCATTGTATAGGATTTAAACTAATAGGTATATCTATCTCCATTAATTCCAAATATTGTAATAAGTGCAAATTGACATCTCTTAATATCACCATCCATTAAACTCTTGACAGAATGTAAAGCAACAACAGTGCAATCCCTTACCTTATAATTTGGTAAGGCCAAAAAAAAATATATGTCTGTTTACGGTTACCCAACCGACCCTATTTTGAGCGCCAACCCTAAGCCATTTTATATCCGTCGTAAAGTAAAAAATAAACTGAACTCGTGTTAAAAGTAAAGATAGTGTTGCCATGTTCATAATCATGAATATGATAGCTGTTTTAAGGAAATTCGGGACTAGTGTGATGAAATAAACATTTTGCCACCATTTTTTTCCAATTAATAACAGGGAACTAATCCAATCATTAAAATTACGTAACTCGCCGGCCCATGATCAACTCCAACCACGACAAGTCGAAACCACACACTCAAAATCATATCACAAAAAATGAAATGAAAAAATAAAATAAATTGAAAATAGTTCTACCCTATTTTTTTAACCCTTTCAACGCTATACACGGCATATGCCGCGATGACGTACGCCGTTCGCCACTGCTATTCGCGGCATATGCCGCGATGAAAAAGGATTTTTCATAAGGACTCTTAAACCATTCGGTTTTCATTCGGGTTCTCTCTAATTTTTCCTCGTTTGAATCTAGGATATGCAAGGTCTCATTTGCGCTTGAAATCCCGACAATTTTTATAGTAAAATCATGCAGTAGAAGGAAAATAGAAGGAAAATAAAAACAAATATTTTGACAAATGCAAATGGCGGAAATCGGAAACGAAGCTGTAAATATGGAAAAATTTCAGCATTTCCTTGGCGAAACTTACAACGAGGATTAGTTAAAAGGTTTCTTGTTATCTCAATGTGTTTATTACATAAAATTCGTGTGGGAAATATGATTTGATCGATCATTACGAGACGTAGAAAAAGGGGGAAAACGGAGGTTGACTGAAATTTTTTAGGACGGAGCAATTTATTTGTGCCACGATTACATAAAACGTTATGTATGGTACAATACGCTACGGAATCGGGCAACTGGTGTCTTCTTTACAATATGGCAGATAAAACAACAAAATAAATGAAGACTAAAAGTAGTTTTTATTCAAAATTCAACACAAATGTAATAAATTACACCTTTTACCTGTTAATTACCTGAAAACGCAGGTAACCTGATAAAAATTTCAGTAAAATAATTGCCTAACATTACAGTTCATGCTCTCCTGAGCATTTTTCATGCAATAACTTTCTCTGTATCTCATATAATAAAAAAGATACAGCAGTCTGAAAAGGAAAATACTGTTCTAATGAATGTACTAAAAAAAAATGCAGCAGCAGCAGCCATTTTTCTATTTTTTTGTGTAGCGTTGAAAGGGTTAAAGCATGTAACCTTAAACAGACATTATTTTTTTTTGGCCTAAGGATTTATGATCCAGCAACTCAACAAGCAACAATTACTAGTTATTATAGTGAGGTCAGACAGAAGTTTTATACTAGTTATTATAGTGAGGTCAGGCAGAAGTTTTATACTAGTTATTATAGTGAGGTCAGGCAGAAGTTTTATACTAGTTATTATAGTGAGGTCAGACAGAAGTTTTATACTAGTTATTATAGTGAGGTCAGACAGAAGTTTTATACTAGTTATTATAGTGAGGTCAGACAGAAGTTTTATACTAGTTATTATAG
The DNA here is from genome assembly GCF_963676685.1 of Mytilus edulis. Lineage (NCBI taxonomy): Eukaryota > Metazoa > Mollusca > Bivalvia > Mytilida > Mytilidae > Mytilus > Mytilus edulis. Next base: position 691,497 of record NC_092351.1, read on the forward strand.
TGAGGTCAGGCAGAAGTTTTATACTAGTTATTATAGTGAGGTCAGACAGAAGTTTTATACTAGTTATCATAGTGAGGTCAGACAGAAGTTTTATACTAGTTATCATAGTGAGGTCAGACAGAAGTTTTATACTAGTTATTATAGTGAGGTCAGACAACAGAAGTTTTATACTAGTTATTATAGTGAGGTCAGACAGAAGTTTTATACTAGTTATTATAGTGAGGTCAGACAGAAGTTTTATACTAGTTATTATAGTGAGGTCAGACAACAGAAGTTTTATACTAGTTATCATAGTGAGGTCAGACAGAAGTTTTATACTAGTTATTATAGTGAGGTCAGACAGAAGTTTTATACTAGTTATCATAGTGAGGTCAGACAGAAGTTTTATACTAGTTATTATAGTGAGGTCAGACAACAGAAGTTTTATACTAGTTATTATAGTGAGGTCAGACAGAAGTTTTATACTAGTTATTATAGTGAGGTCAGACAGAAGTTTTATACTAGTTATCATAGTGAGGTCAGACAGAAGTTTTATACTAGTTATTATAGTGAGGTCAGACAACAGAAGTTTTATACTAGTTATTATAGTGAGGTCAGACAGAAGTTTTATACTAGTTATTATAGTGAGGTCAGACAGAAGTTTTATACTAGTTATTATAGTGAGGTCAGACAGACGTTTTATACTAGTTATCATAGTGAGGTCAGACAGACGTTTTATACTAGTTATTATAGTGAGGTCAGACAGACGTTTTATACTAGTTATCATAGTGAGGTCAGACAGAAGTTTTATACTAGTTATCATAGTGAGGTCAGACAGAAGTTTTATACTAGTTATTATAGTGAGGTCAGACAACAGAAGTTTTATACTAGTTATTATAGTGAGGTCAGACAGAAGTTTTATACTAGTTATTATAGTGAGGTCAGACAGAAGTTTTATACTAGTTATTATAGTGAGGTCAGACAGAAGTTTTATACTAGTTATTATAGTGAGGTCAGACAGAAGTTTTATACTAGTTATTATAGTGAGGTCAGACAGAAGTTTTATACTAGTTATTATAGTGAGGTCAGACAGAAGTTTTATACTAGTTATCATAGTGAGGTCAGACAGAAGTTTTATACTAGTTATTATAGTGAGGTCAGACAGAAGTTTTATATTTTAGATCTATATTTTTAATACGATTTTTAATCTTTTTTTTAAAGGAAACTACCTCACTCAGAGAACAGGTTAATAAACTTAAAAGAACCAACCAGAAATTAGAGGAAAAGACCTTGACATTAGAAGGGCGAAAAAGATTTGATCCATCAAAAGCTTTCCAATCCAAAGAGAACACAGTTCCACCATCAAGTCCATTAAAAGATGGTAAATATTTCTTGTCAGCACAATATTATCATACTCTTGCAACAAACAGATTTATTATTTTAGATTCAAACCTATGAACACATTTATATTTAAATTTTTAATTGACTCTTAAATCCTGAAGCAGATAATACATACACAATTAGGCAATGCACTGTTTATAAAACATTGTACAAGTATAACTTGCTTTCTATTACTTCTTTTGATAACCTCATTCTTCATATATTTATTTATTTTTCTAGGAAATAGAAAATAAAGAAAAGAAGCCAAAAGAAAAGGATCCTATCCATAATGGACCTGTTGAATGTCATCGGTGTGAAGTCTAGGAGCACAGTATATAGTGTTATTGTGACATTTTGTATAATGATTATAACAATGTGTGTAATAAGTATGACAATATTTTATTATTGTTACATTGTGTATAATGATTCTAACAATGTGTGTTATAAGTATGACAATATAGTGTTATAGTGACATTGTGTAAAATGCTACCTTATATAATCTTACAGTGACATTGTGTAAAATGAATCTAACAATGTGTGTGATGTCAATTTATATAATCTTATAATGACATTGTGTAAAATGATAGAGAATTTGTATTGTATGTCAAGTTACACAGCACATAGTTTTAATGGTGTAAAATAATTCTAAAAATGTAAGAAATAATTGTGACAATGTATTGTTTTATCATAATAATACCCAATCATTATCAACAAACAAACATGATAGCAATATTATTTGTAAGATTGATTTTAAAGATCCCATTCCTACTCATAACCATAAAATATAAAACCCAAGAGTTGACTTCTCAAGATCTTATAATATTCATTTCAAGGTTGTGAATTTTAGTGTCTACCAAAACATATTCTCATATCACCTGGATAATAAAACAGTTATTACCCCAGTGACAACAGAGTCTAGTCAGAAATGTTAACTGAATATTACATTAAATGCAGCAGAAATCTTCATTTCTTACTGCATATGTACTCACACATATCACTTTTATGACAAGGAAATAGCAGGTTTTAATTATGTGAAGTACCACTGTAGTATAACTGTATTTTATACTGTACTTTAAATAGTTATTAGTGTTTTTAATGTAGAATTATGTATGCAACCACTTTTATTTTTTTTAAATCATTTGTTATAAGTCTATATGTATGATAGCTTTCTGAGTTATTATTTAGTATTTACCTATGACAATTTTAAATCTATGGCAGTACATTTTTCACACTACCTCTATTTATTTTTTATTAGTAAAAGTTTAAATCTTGAAGGTACTTTTTCATCTTTGTTCAATCTACAAGCGATAATATTTCTCTGTACCTTTATTTTTATAGTGTCTGTTTTTCTTTAGTTTTTAGTATGTAGTGATTAGTAATAACTAGATATAGACTTATGTAGAGAAAACAGTTTAGAATAAAACCTCAACTCAATTACACTTGCCTGAATTAGCAAATTTTTAACTGTAAAAGATTTCAAACAAATGATCTGGTAACACCAGTGCTTGATATGCCAGTCATATTTTTAAATATTACTAAATGAAATTCAAGCAAGTACTATTTGATGAATATGTACAATGACCTTTGATTTGACCTTTATATATGCAGCTACTTACAAGTATACTGTTCATCACCATGTCAACAATATTTTAAGTTTTCATGTTTAATAACTCTTTAGATAAGTCATCATGTCAATATGTGCCAATGTATTTTAAGAATAAAATGTATGTCTGACAGAGAGATTAAGTCGTGGGAAAGTTTTTAATGAGATTTAAGGTATAGTTTCCTTTAACACATTGACTTGTAACATTTGAACTTTATAACATCAACACATCCTGTATAAAAAATACTTGAAACCAGATTTAATATGTGTTAAAGTTTAGAGAGCCACAAAAATCACTTAGAAGTCACATTGATATGCACACTTTAAAATGCTGCCTTGAAACTTTTTGCCATAGAATCACATATGCAATCTTGTTACTTACTGATTCTTTATGTAGCATGTCAGTAAATAGAATCAAGTAAAACTTTTGTTTTGAATCAGGTTCAACTTTAGGCTGACATATCATGTGACTTTAGGCTGACATATCATGTTTTGAGTTTGATTGTTTATGTATTTTGTGCATGATCAAGATCAATTAAAATTTTAGACTGTGTTTAATTTCGTTTCTATGTTGATTCAGGCCATTTAAGTAGCACCTTTAACATCCCTGTCTGTGAGCAGGATAATTGGCAAACAAATTATACATGTTCGAAAGATGAACCCTGTGGTCTTTATAATAACACAACCCATAATTCTAGGTTCATTGCATTGGACAAAGTAAACCCTTAAGGCTTATGTCTCATTAATTTTTAAAAGATCCACATAAAACTTATTGTAAGGATGTATCTAGGGGAATATGTCAAACAGACAACAGCCAAAGGACACCAATGGGACTTCAACAAAGCGAGAAAAACACACACCCAGAAGTGTGTAAACAAAATGTGTAATCTTCTATTTTCTTTGCTTCATTGACTTCCATAAGTAAGTTTTTGGGCCATGAAGTATTGATAAATTGAAGTCGCATGTTCAGGTGTTTTAATTGAAATAACTGAGTTCATAATTGGCAAGTGTTTTACTGTCATGGGAAGGATCAGTATACACAGCCAAAAATGTGGTAAAAGGCACTATGTTCATGGATTGATAGATCACATGATTAGTCGAGTGTTAAAAGTAAAATTTAAAAAAAACCCAGCTCCAATGAGAATTCCAACTTAAAAGTACTTTATCAAGTGGCAAAATCAAAACCGTAAACACATCTGACAAAGAAATGGAAGTGTTTTATTTCTGACTTGTTACCGGTATCTCCTTGTGTTTCCTATTAATAGATTGATAGATCATATGACGAGACAGGTTTAATGGATGCTTAAATAATGATCAGTATAGCTTAATGGCTTGATAAAGCATACAACTAAACAGTTTAATTGGATTAATAGATCACATGATTAGACAGGTATAATAAATGGTTCATTGACATCATCATCCTTTTTAATTGATTGATATATAATCTGTTCAGACTGATTTGATAGATCACATGACCAGATTGGTTTAGTAGATTGATATACCACAGACCAAGCGGTCTCTAAAAACACCGCAAAGGACCTCCTTTGTGCACAAAGGAGCACACAGGAGCACTAAGGACTCCAAAGAAATTTGATAAGAGCACAAAGGACCTGAAATTCCCTTTAAAGCATAAAAATATTATGAATCCTAAAGAAAAATGTTAAAAAATTTAAATAGTTTCAATAAAAATTGCGATTTTTATAATGTACGATTTTGGTGTTATCACCGGTATCGGTTTGGAACCGACTTTATATCCGGGCTATTTGAAAGGGCCCGTGTAACACTAAGTCTTATCAATTCAAAGTTTTAAAAAGTTTTGAAATTTTAATTTAGATCTTTAGAATTTTGATCAAAGTTTTAAAATTCTCAAAATTCAATATTATGTAAAAGTTTTGAAATTTTGAAATTCTAATCAAATAATAAAAATATTAAAATTCTGAATATCGTTTTTAAATCTGATAGTATAGAAATTTAATCAAACTTTTAAAATACTAAACCAAAAGTGCAATCTTGATAATTTCATTTTTTGAAAATTTGATTTTTAAAATTTTGATTAAAATATCAAAAATAGAAAAGGGGCGAAAAGAGGGGTACCTGCAATCTGCGAAACGAAATAACAGCGGAAAGAAACGAAACAAAATGAAATGGAAACATACTGATGTTTAAAAGTATGTAAGTATTAGTTAGCACAAAGGACCACAAAAGAGTTTGATAAGTGCTCAAGGGAACTGAAATTGTTCAAAGAATTGCATGGGGGAAAGTGATTTCTTTCGGAAAAATGTGTATTTAATTAATATATTTGAAAAACAAAAGAAAACTTCAGATATAATTATGCACAATGATAAAAATACCAGTTTTCTAAATACAGATCTCACAAGCGGCGATCAAAGACATCGTCTATTGAAGTTTTAAAAAAAAAATGAGAAAATTTTTATAGAAATATAAGAATAAAAAAATCAGAGAGTTCTTCATTGAAACATTCAAAGCTGTACAAATACAACATAATTCACTCTCAATACAACTACTTTGTTTTGTTCCGAATAAAATTTTATGAAACAAAGTGTGTCAGATTGAAATTTCTGAAAAACGGATTGAAAAATTCATACCAATTTTCTACCTTTAGAATAAATCTCATACTGTTTGTTCCCTTTGTGTCTTATAAACGTTTTCGATAAAGCAATTTAAGAATCGTCATGTTAGAAAATTTCTGTACATACTTTGTTTTTTGTGCAGAATAAAATTTTATAAAACAAAGTGTATGTTGAAATTGATGTAATACGGATTGACAAATTCAAACTGATTTCGTACCTTAAGAATCATTGTCATACCTTTCCCTTTGTGCCTTTAGAAACGTTTTTTGTCATAGCAATACATATAACCATACATAAGAAAACAAGCTGATGATGAAATACGAGACACAAAAAAAACCCAGAAACATCGGTATCCTTACATAATTTTCGAAGTTTTGGTAAAGTCTCTTATTTTAAAGAATATAACAACAAGAAAATATTAAGAATAATATATTTTTTTTTTATCAATAATATCTTATTAAAACTATCTAAAAATATCACATTCATGAGCTATCACATAGCCCGGATATAAAGTCGGTTCCTAACCAATACCGGTGATAACACCAAATCTTACATTATACAAATCGCAATTTTTATTGAAATTATTTTATTTTTTTTTACATTTTTCTTCAGGATTCATAATATTTTTATGCTTTAAAGGGAATTTTAGGTCCTTTGTGCTCTTATCAAACTTCTTTGGGGTCCTTAGTGCTTCTATGTGCTCCTTTGTGCACAAAGGAGGTCCTTTGCGGTATTTTTAGAGACCCCAGACCAAGACCAATTTAAGAAATAGTTCGATCACAGCATTGTCCTTTTTCAGCAATTGATGGATTGAATGATTTGTCAAATTTAATAGATTAAATGGATCACATAAGCAGGTGGGTTAAATTTCAAGCTTAGTGAAATCATTTATCTTAATTGATTACTAGATCATTTGATCAATTAGACTTAATGAACTTAGTTGGTGGTTGCAGAGAATTGCTAAAAGTTATAGTTTTCGGATTCAAATCATGTCTGTTCCGGATTGATTTACTAATTCGGAACACTTTGGATTTTTCTTAAAGTCTGAAGAAGAATCTTCCCGCGAATTTTACGAAAGATGTCATCAGCAAATAACATTAGCGACGATTTTAAAGAGAAATGGTAAGTATTATTGTGTGTATTCTATCCTGTTTGAATCTATCGTATTCAATGCTTTATCCAGAGGTTTCAGGGATAAATGAATCTTTAAATCGCCCTGAACTTTTTATATATTCTCCGTTTATCCCTGCTGTTCACAGGCACTTGTTTCTATCCATTGGAAGACCTGTAATGATTTTGTAGGGTTATGTGTATGTGTTATATTACCTAAGTATAACAATCCTAGGCTTGAGTCATTTGTCATCTATAAGGTCGCTCATCTATGTTGGGACGTCCGATCTGGATAACAACTAGGATAATGACTGTCAAATATAACATGGGGAATCCCGGAATTCCTTAATATGACGTGGTAGTTGTCCGAATGTACATTGGTAATAGTAAGACCAGTTATATGTAGTTCCGAGTATACCATATTCATAACATTCCTCCCTCTTTCATAGAAATGGACCTCTTCTGGAATAAAGTCATGGCACCTTCTTTTATATCTCAACACTAAATTGTATAAACTGTTTGATGTTTAAATGCGAAAAAGACATCCTTAATTTGAAATCCTTGGAATACACTAGTCCGTAAAGTTGTAGTTGATACACATATGGTTGATACATGCAGATAGATTCTCCATTGTTATACAGTATAAAACTATAATCATATAAGTTATGAAAAACAGCTATCCTTTTCCTTCTGTACACAAATATATAAAACAATCTCTATATACGATTATGACGATAATGAGATATATTGTATCGTAAAGGTTTATTTTAAAACGTCCTATACAATAATATTGATAACATAGCTTTAGTTTCAACACGACATCTTGTGATTGCTGAACAAGTTCGTCTATTCAGAGGATAGCCAATTTGGAAGTAGAATTATCCAAAGATACAATATGCATGTCTCTTAAAACGCCAATGCTAAATATGAAATGAATATCCTTTCCACTTCCTCCTTCTTCCATAAACACAATGATTCTATTCTAAAAGCATTAGTTGCGTACGCTCATATGAATGCAACTACAATTTATTTGGGGTAAAATAGTTCACTTCGTTGTTGTAAAGATCCTACCAGTAGAAATCTTGGAAGAAAGGATATTTCTGGTATAAGAAAGAGACATATAAATGTTTAATATGAATAAAATGATGCCGACATACACCTAAAGTAAAGCTGAAATTATTGTAGTTTTTATGCAGAAACATCAGTTTAAAATGAATAAATGGATGGATTGTCTTTTGCTCATTTATGTCCAGTGGCGAATATCTAAAGACATGAATTTCTTAAAATTATTATATACATTTCGAATATAAATTCAAAAAACTTATACACTAGTATTCTGAACCAACACTTGTACATAATTATATACATGGCAGTAACTATAGCATTCAATATAAATGTAATTCTGATATAAATAATTCAGTAACTATATACATTTGTTTTCAATCAAATAAAAACATAAAAACACAACTCAAGAAACTAGTTTTTGCATGGCAACAATATCTCCATCTTCGGTTGCAGAAATATCAAATGGTTTGTCCCTGACCAAACTTTCAGTCTGAACATCATTTCTGTCAAGGTTCAAGTTCCAATCCGATCTCCCCAATGTTTTGCTATGGAATCTTTTAGCCTTAGGTCTCTTCCATCTAAGTTTCCCGTCTTTACCCCAACTCATCGTCTTTGGTAACATTCTCCTTGCTACGAGTTCGTCCTTTCTTTTATTTGTGCTCATCATATTCCTTTTACTTGTATCACTTTCTTTTTTGTTGGTGATGAACTTGTGCTTTATCTTTTTAATCTGTTGTTCCTTTTTAATTTGCTTGAATTTGGACGTTTTAGTCTTTACGTAAGCTTTCTTTTCTGTATCTTTCAAACTATCTCGACCTATATTGTTGTTCTCGTATGCTCTTGTACATCTCTTTGCTTCCTGAAGTTTTTCTGTATGTGTTTTTTCTTTTAATTGTGTTCCTTCAAGGAAACCAGGATCAATATGTTCATCCTCTGCTTTGACTGTATTGCGATGGTTGATGGCTGTCTGTGTAAAATGCATGTTCCATTCATGTTCTTGATCAAAGTGCATTGGAGTTTGCTTATCAACTGATGTTTGTGTACTCTGATCTTTCACCTCCTTTCTTTTTGTAAGACTGGATTCCTTTTCCGATGATAGGTCATCAGTTTGTGTCCATTGTTCCTTCTTCAGAACTTGTCTTTTGACGCAGTTATTCAGAGTATCTTCAAAATTGTTTCCCTCTTTATTACTATCTCTTTCCCTATCTCCTCCATCATGCTTACGGGTCATCCAGTAACGATATTGTTTATCCTTGAGTTCAAGAGTCAACAGGTTATTTTGGCAGTATACAGCATTTGGAGTAAGGCGGTCAATGGTGTTACCAAGCAATTCTAGTTCTGATTGACTTAACTGATTTTGGTATGAATTTAACTTGATAAAATGTTTCAAGTCTTTATTTCCTCCTTCCTCGTGTTTGGGTTGAGATTGCATGACCTGGTCGTATTTCAGTATACACTGTGAATCTTCATTGGTATTTATGTTTTCTTCTAAAATATGTTCCTTTCTGTTTGTTGACCTCTTTTTATCTAAGTCATTACTGTCTTTTACCATTGCTTGAACAAGTAGATGGAGTTTGTGTCGAGTTATTAACCTCGATGTTTCTTTGCATGATTTAGCTGCACTGACTTTACTTTTACTTAATTTGTTATCACAATCATGATTTTGTTCGTTGAAACAAAGGGAATTAGTAAGTTTTTTCTGTCCCTTTTCCTCGGTTTCACATATTGCATCTGACTTGTAGTTAGAACTGGGACTTTCCTCTGTCTGTATTTTATCATCATCATTTTCACCTAAACAATCTGTTTCGCACTTGGGAGTGGAACTTTCCTCTCTGTGCATTTTATAATCATCTTCACCTAACCAATACGCTTCGTAATTGGTATTGGGACATTCGATTGTGTAAACTGCATCTTCTTTCACAACGTTGGAATGGCATGATGTTGCATGGTGTTCTATTACTGGGTCTGATACTTTCTCGATTGTCTTTCCTTGCTGCGCCGTTTGCTCTGTTCCTTGTTCTATCATAACGGGACTGTGGACTTCCGTCTTTTCTATCAAATTGGTATCAGCGTCTTTCTTTTCCATTGCTCCATTACATTCCACTTCGCTCGAATGTTTAGGTTGGGTATAACATTCTGGTTCATCGTTGTTAATTGTTCTAGTTATATCTTTGGAATCAACAATTTCATCTGTTTCTTGTCTTCTTACAATAGGATCATGGTCTCCGGTCTTTTCAATCTTGAAATCAATATCATCTATTCTATTTGTCATTTTTGATTCCCATAAACTTTTCAGTTTTAAATATCTCTTAGATGTAAACTTACTTAATGTACAGAGGTAACGTTTTGCCTCGTACACTGAACCTTCGGCGACAGCTTGAACTAGTTCTTTCCCTTCTTCATCACAACACGTATTAGTAAGGTATTCTATTATCAGATGTTCTTTTACATTTTCTGATTCATTTTGGAATGCCCCTTCTACCAACTCTTCAATCCTGTCTGTAAATTCGTCCAATAACTCATCTGGATATGGAAAGATATTCTCTAGATTTTCCCTAATGAGTAATGGGTTGCCAACTGAATTAAATCGGTCGTTAAAGAGTTTGCAAACTGTTTCGTAGTTTGCTTGTACTGTATATGACCTGTTATTATAGAACTTGAGTGCTTTTCCGGAAATTCTCGATACCAATGTTTGCAATTTTTTTTCACTATTCCATCCTTTCACGAAAGCTGTAGATTCAATATCGGCTTTCAGCAGAGACCATCTGAATGGCACTGTTCCGTCAAAATTACTTGAGTTACTCATATTTTGAGTTCAGTTGGGATTTACTAACTAAGATTACAATAAAAACTTTAGAAAACGAAAATTACAAGGAATTACACACAAAATTTATACAATACAAATTGTGTAACACTACAATATACAAATACACTACATCCACAAACAAGATTTAAAAATAAAATCACAAACACCTGAACATACAATCACAATTTTAGAAAAATTGGTATTTTGATTTTATTCTGATTTGCAAATGAAAACACAAGTGTATATAAAAAATAATAATCTGAAAACACCTATGACATCAGAGGATCTGACGTGCAAAGCTGATTCAGAAATTTACTAATATTAATAACCCTGATTATATCATCATATAAGTCAAGGGACCTAAATATTCAAAACTTCCACATATGCATAAATGTAAATAAACATATAATTTGCACAAGAAAATATGTTTCTTTTTAATATCAAATATACACATTCGTAAACTCAGAAAAAAAACTATTTAAACACAGGCATGCAATTGTAAACAATGACGTATGTATACACAATTCACAACAAATAGAAGTACAGTACAAGGGTACCCAGTACAAGTTTTATTATCAACACATTCTTTAATGAGTGAACACTTTTCAGACGGTAAAACCGACAAGACAATTAAACAAAATGACAAAAACAAAACAACTATGACATTAGACGATCTGACGCACACAGTTGTATCAATAATTTATGAAAAACAAAAGAAAAACATAAAATGATATCTGACATCAGAAGATCTGACGCTCAACGGAATATCAATGAATGAAAAAAGAAATGTGTTGATTTGTAATTAATATAAATAAACAAAACCTGAAATAAACCAAAAAGATAATCAAAAGCTATCCACTAGTAGTTTGTTTTATAAGGTTATTTTGTCTTATTCTCCAGGTGTATGCAAATCTCTGTATTTTTTAAATGTGTTACAAAAAGGGGGATGGGAATTTTATCACACGGAAAGTCTGATAATCACAATATAAATATGAAACGAATATATCACTCGCGCAAATATCAATAGTACTGATAAATCAGCGCGCCATGAAATAAAACAATCGCGGGAGAGAAGAAACAAAGATTTTCCTCTCGCGAAAACAAAGAAAAAATATGAAAATATGGCGCGAATGGATGTCACCGATTAACAGTGTAAATCAGTGGATTCGTGCCGACTTCTGACACCACTGTAATGATTTTATAGGGATACGTGTATGCAATATATTACCTATAATATCACAATCCTAGGCTTGAGTCAATGGTTATCTTTTAGGCCGCTCATCAAATGGGGACGTCCGATCAGGATAACAACTATATTATGACTGTCAAATATAACATGGGGAATCCCGGAATTCCTTAATATGACGTGGTAGTTGTCCGAATGTACATTGGTAATAGTAAGACCAGTTATATGTAGTTCCGAGTATACCATATTCATAACAGACCCACTATCAACGTACATTTACGTTGATAGTGGGTCTTCCAATGGATAGAAACAAGTGCCTGTGTTGCTGTTCTTTCGTATGTCTCCTTACTTGCTGGTGCTAATAGGGTTTGAAGATCTATTTTGATGATTCTCCCAATAGTTGGGTTCGGGTAATCAAGTGGAAGAGTCTTACCTACAATAGACGTTATACTGGTCATTTAAATTAGATTTGAGGCCTCCTGTGCTGCATCTTTTGCTATAAACTGGTCCGCTATCTTGTTCCTAGCTATATAATTTAGCATGGCCTGGGATCCAAGATAGGGTAGTTTGTATGCCGCCTCTCAGATGAGTGCCAATGCTTTCTTTGATGTTTGTGATAGTGTCGATGTAGTCCGATGACTTCCAGTTGAGAGTCAAGATGCCAACTGCTGTCTGGCTATCTGTCAGATAGAATCTTTATTTCAGTGAACTGTTCACTAAGTGTGTAAATGCAGTGTTCTAGGACCATAAGGATAGCTATGAGTTCCGCTAAGAGTATTGAGCCTCTGCTAGCTTCTTGTCTTTTTAGTCTAGTTCCTTGCTTGTTCTCAGTATAAATAACTGCTCCTGCTCCACAAGGTCCTGGATTTCACTGACATGAAAAAAATGACAGTATCCATTGATCTGTAAATGCAATTTGAGTTTTCCACCCCGCATCTTCGCTAGCCAAGGGTTACGATCCTTGGCTAGCGAAGATGTCCAACCCGTTGACTTTGTATGAATAATTAAGGTCCTATAGATATTTACAGAAACAGATAGTGTTCAATTATATTCATACTAATGGCCAGTGGTATGGTTCTTGAAACTCAAATTATTTTCCTTTCCAAGATCAAGGCCATGTGACACAATCCATAAAAAGAATTTCACATATTGGATGAGGCCATCCGACTGTGCAAGGGCTGTCAAGTCAAGGTCGTTAGAAACTTCCCTTTGTTTGATGAGGCCATCCCTATGAAAGGGGTCAAACCTATAATCCAACAGTCATATAATCTGACAGTCCTATAACCTGACAGCTGATAGTCCTATTCACGGTCACTTGTCTCTGAAAACTATACGTACATAGACCTGTAAGGGGGTCCTGTGTCGGCCAGACTGTGTTTTTACATGTCACGCTTAAAAAAAAAATCGGCCAATGCTGGGTCTTGCTTAGACCCCAATGAGACCCATCTGTAAAAAATTTCACACTAAAAATTTCAAATCAGCAAGTATGACATCTTGTACAGGGCCACACTACACATGCACTAGTCCCATACAAAAACTACAAGGGAACAGTGGAATCTGAGGACACCATATTGGGATTAATGGAGATGGGTAAATAATGTATCTATATTTCTAAATGAATATAGAGAGAGCCATATCTCTTGCAAGTAAAAGACACCCTTGTAGATTTCGAAAAAGGGTATGCAGCACTAGCACCCCCAAAATAAAGAGGGATAATATAAGTTGCAATAACTTGTTTCCCTATCCACTATAAAAACTAAATGAATAGAGTTGAAATTGGGTGTTTCACGTTTTCTTCTTTCACACGAATATTGTTTTATACCACAGTTTATTATGTGTTCATTTCAAGATCTTTTGGGCTGTTTAAATAGGAAAAAAGCCAGTTTGGATCAACCGTCCTTCATGACATTTGGCTCTGAAATTTTTCTTGCTTTCATCATTTTGGTCATTGCACATCTGCCCAGCAAAATTAAATGTTATTTTTTAGCAGATATGGTAAATATTGACCTTACACTGACCCACTTTTGTGGAACACATTCCCATGACACTCTCAGCAATTAAACAACAGATTGCTTACACATCAAGAGCTTTTCCTTTCTGGGAACCGCAGCAATTCAACAAGAAAAGAGGGAAGTGATTATTTCGTTTTTCTGTTAAAATGGGTACAGAAATGTGTCTGGAAAGTGCAAATTCTTGATTATCCTTACTGTCATCATAAGAAATGATCATTTATACAACTTATTTTTAAAATGAATTGTCCAGTACCCTAGTATCTATAGCTATTTCATTAAATATGTATAAACATGAAATTAACTTTTATTTTAGTGAAATCACTGGTGTTAAAAATGCTAAGCGAGAGAACTATTTAGATTGGCCTGATTATTTCATGGCAATTGCATTTCTTTCTGCACAAAGAAGTAAAGATCCTAGAACCCAGGTATGATATATTGACATGACTGGTATATAATTGATGTTATTATGGTTAGAATTATATCTACTTGGGGAGTGACTCTTGGAATGGCGATACTGCCCCGATTATCAGTACTTGTTTTTGTTTGGTATGATTTGGCATATATCCTTTCACCAATAGGTCATGGGTAATTTGTTGGGGAGAGGGTCATGGGTGTTGCTTTTCTACCAGATGTACAAACAAAGACAACAACACAGGCACCAGATAACCTGACTAATTGTGGATCAACCAGAGTTTCTCTGCAGACTAAAATAGACCATCAAAAAATTTCTTTAGTCAACACTGCCTGAAAGAATTGTATAAAGGTTGTCCAGAGGAGTAGGTATATGATTTTTTTTGGACCAAAACATAACTTATATGATTTAGACAAGAAAATGATGTTCAGAGCATGAAAAACATCTGTGGAACAAAAATTTTGAAACAGTGTGTGTTATAAAATTGTTGAGGTAGGCAGCTTTATTAGGTGGTTGTGTAAGTCGTTAAATCAAACAAATAAAATTTAATTTTTGGCCTGAATTAAAATATTCATGAAATTTTTGTAATTGTGAAAGAAAAGGTTTTGCTAAATTAAAAAATTGCACATTTAAAATTTTATTAGCATTACTTTTTACATAAGCAGCATATCATAAAACTTCAATAATGAATATAGCAATAACATTGTTTAACAACCACAATAATAAATGCACTTAAAATTTTCTGAATCTTAGGTATAAGTATATAATAGTTTTGAAAGTACAGTACTGAATCTATATGTAAACAACTAAAACAAGTAATAGATGGTTTATATCAGTATATCTTTTAACTTCATAAGGTAATGAGGTAGCAGATTGAGGAAGTATTGGAATATATAAAAAAAAAAATAACCATTTGACAAATATCATGAATATTATTATATCTGTATCAAAGGAATACTGTTATCGGTTTCCTTCATTATGACAGTAACTTGATATTATTAAATCTTGAAATATAATTTTTAGCTCACCTGGCCAAGTGAGCTTTTCTCATTACTTTGCGTCATCCGTCGTCGTTAACTTTTACAAAAATCTTCTCTTCTGAAACCACTGGGCCAAATTAAACCAAACTTGGCCACAATCATCATTGGGGTATGTAGTTTGAAGAATGTGTCCAGTGACCCGGCCAACCAACCAAGATGCCCGCCATGGCTAAAAATATAACATAGGGGTAAAATGTAGATTTTGGCTTATATCTCTGAAACCAAAGCATTTAGAGCAAATCTGACTGGGTGAAATTGTTTATCAGGTCAAGATCTATCTGCTCTAAAATTTTCAGATGAATCAGAGAAACCGTTGTTTGGTTGCTGCCCATGAATTGGTAATTGTACGGAAATTTGGTCGTTTTTGGTTATTATCTTGAATATTATTATAGATAAAGAAAAACTGTAACAGCAATAATGTTCAGCAATGTAAGATCTACAAATAAGTCAACATGACCAAAATAGTCAGTTGACCCCTTCAGGAGTTATTGCCCTTTAAAGTCAATTTTTTACAATTTTTTTACAATTTTTGTAATCTTTTACAAAAATCTTCTCTGAAACTACTGGGCCAAATTAAACCAACTTTGGCCACAATCATCATTTGGGTATCTTGTTAAAAAATGTGTCCGTTGACCCGGCCAACCAACCAATATGGCCGCCATGGCTAAAAATAGAACATATGGATAAAATGCAGATTTTGGCCCATAACTATGAAACCAAAGCATTTAGAGCAAATCTGACAAGGGGTTAAATTGTTTATCAACTCAATATCTATCTGCCCTGAAATTTTCAGATGATTCGACAACTGGTTGTTGGGTTGCTGCCTCCCAATTGGTAATTTTTAAAGAAATTTTGCCGTTTTTGGTAATTATCTTGAATACTATTATAGATAGAGATAAACTGTAAACAGCAATAATGTTCAGCAAAGTAAATCTAAAAATAAGTCAAACTAGACCAAAATGGTCAGTTGACCCCGTGAGGAGTTATTGCCCTTTATAGTCAATTTTTGGGGAAAGACGGCTTCAAGCCGACAATCCCCTATGGGGTTGACCAGAGTGACACTCCCTCACATCATTCATTTTGTTTTTATACATGTTATAGTGTGGGAAAACCCCCAACAAATCTTACTTAGATTGAAGAGAAGGAGACCCAGAAATGAATAGTTTGACTTTAAACACTTTTTTACACATTTCCCTTCTGTTTCTCACGAAATTATCGTATCTTGAACTCTCCTTTACACTATTTACGTTTATTTAACAATCCGGAAAAATTAGTATGACGAGATATTCTAAATATATCCAACCTACATTGTATTTTATAGTGACGTCATTCTTGGAAGAAGCAGGGATATCCTTCACCAGTTCACTGGTTATTTAAATCATTCTTAGAGATCGTGCACTAATCACAAATTTGTATTTGTTAAATCTAAACATAATATTGTTTACTGTAGATGATTTAAACATCAACATGCAATACTTTAATTTGTAGGTCAACAACTTTCAAAATAAACAAAGATCGTGGGGTTACATGACACAGGGGAAAGAAACGATTTTATTACTTTTTTCGGGTCTCACTAATTAGAGACAAGAAGCGTCAAAAAGCGACAAAAAGCGTCACAAAATAATTATATTAAAATCATAATGTATTTTTAATATGAAATTTGTTTTATCATACTGAGCAAAGTTGGATATCATATCTAGATGAAATGAAAGATATGTTTTAGATTTTAAGCATTGGCTACTATGTTGATATTTTAACAAGTTTTCTTTTTTTCTTTTAACATCATAAACTCCCTATGTAAATTACACCCATGTAAGCATCTATTATATAGGTAATTTTATTGTCACTTGCATGAATAGGAAAAACACATCATTGACACATGTAAATAAGATAAGCATATGATAATAAACCAGTTAAAAAGCAATATCTGTATATATAACTTTAAAAGACACAACAAAACCAAAAAGTACATATAATAACAAACATACACATAATGTGCTGTACATAGTTGTAAAGAAACAAAAACAAAAAAAGTTATCCACAAAATTACCCTCATATATACTCTAATATCATTAGAGGTGTTCCTGTCTATAGGAAGCTTATACAAAGAAGAAGAAGAAGACTATTTAGCGACAAGAAAAACATATTCTTCTTGTCGCTTCTTGCCGCTAAAATTCTTTTTGTTGTTAATTAGTGAGACCACTTGTTTCTGTAAAAATTCTGAGAATCTTCCTCCAATTCAGGAGCACCTCAATTGATGAGTAATTATCCACTAAAATAAAAGTTAAAGTATTTAAACACTTCAAATGTGACATTTCATTGGATTAGTAGTCTTCTATTAAAACTAAATTTTTGTGTACCTACATAATCATTGTAATGGTAAAAAAAAATAAAAAAAAAATGCATTTTTATAGTTTTAACATATTTATATTTACAAATATTTCAAAATTATGATTTGGAAACAAGCTTCACACAGTTTACATCACTCATATTGTTTTTTTTTATTAGTACCTGTTTCCCTGTGATGAGAGTTGTAACTAAGAACTTTAACAATGGAAATTTAAAACTGAATAGATTTTTCAGTCCACACTTTCTAAAGAAAAAACTTTAAAATCCAAGAGTACTGTCACAAAAAATGGAAAATGGCCCTAGCCTGCAGTTCAGTGGTACACAATCAAGATTTCAAAAAATATTGTAGTTGTTGTGAAATGACAGAATTCAGTTGAGTTTTAGATAATTAGCTATCAACTTTAATCAAATGTTTAGATTTAGAAGATGCAGATCACTTCCATTGGTCCAAATTGAATCCTAAACTAAGGAAATGAAATTACATAAACAACAATTGATTTCAATATTGTCAACCTTTCTACATGTTCTAGCGGTTCTCTTTTTCATTCTTCATATGTAAACTATCAAAAGATACCCCCCCCCCCCTTTCCAAAAACATAATAAAATAGAAACAAGGGCCGTCTTTCCCCTCAGAGCTATTCAGCTCTTTGATTAACCGGATTTTTGTGACAAAAATGTCGGTTATTGATTTGGGGATGTACGGCGGGCGGGCGGGCGGTCGGTCGGTCGGGCGGGCGGGCGGGCGGGAATCAAATGTTGTCCGTGCATTAACTCATGAACCGTTCAACCAAAGCTTTTAAAATTTTAATATGTTGTTACTGACAACTAAATGAAGGTCAAGTTCAATAATGGCGATTTTGACTTTTACCGTTCAGGAGTTATGGTTCTTGAAAGATTGAAAAATGGAGTTTCCAGTCGTGTGCGTGCATTTACCCATGAACTGTTCTACCTAAGCTTTTAAAATTTTAATATGGTGTTACTGATGACAAAATGGAGGTCAAGTTCAATAATGGCGATTTTGACTTTTACCGTTCAGGAGTTATGGTTCTTGAAAGATTGAAAAATGGAGTTTCCAGTTGTGTCCGTGCAGTTACGCATGAACTGTTCTACCTAAGCTTCCCAAATTTTAATATGTTGTTACTGATGACAAAATGGAGGTCAAGTTCAATAATGACGATTTTGACTTTTACCGTTCAGGAGTTATGGTTCTTGAAAGATTGAAAAATGGTGTTTCCAGTCGTGTCTGTGCATTTTCTCATGAACCATTCAACCAAAGCTTTTGAAATTTTTATATGTTGTTACTGATGGTAAATTAGAGGTCAAGTTCAATAATGACGATTTTGACTTTTACCGTTCAGGAGTTATGGTTCCTGAAAGATTGTGAAATGGCGTTTCCATTCACGTTGTTGCATTTACTCATGAACCATTCAATCTAAGCTTTTCAAATTTTAAGATGTTGATACTGATGACAAAATGGAGGTCAAATTTGATATTGACGATTTTCACTTTCACCATTCATCAGTAATGGTTCTTGTGATATTGCCAGGACACAAATAAATATTAATAAATCCGGTTTGCTGTCGTTGTGACAGCCTCTTGTTTACAATTTTTGTAATCTTTTACAAAAATCTTCTCTGAAACTACTGGGCCAAATTAAACCAACTTTGGCCACAATCATCATTTGGGTATCTTGTTAAAAAATGTGTCCGTTGACCCGGCCAACCAACCAATATGGCCGCCATGGCTAAAAATAGAACATAGGGATAAAATGCAGATTTTGGCCCATAACTATGAAACCAAAGCATTTAGAGCAAATCTGACAAGGGGTTAAATTGTTTATCAACTCAATATCTATCTGCCCTGAAATTTTCAGATGATTCGACAACTGGTTGTTGGGTTGCTGCCTCCCAATTGGTAATTTTTAAAGAAATTTTGCCGTTTTTGGTAATTATCTTGAATACTATTATAGATAGAGATAAACTGTAAACAGCAATAATGTTCAGCAAAGTAAATCTAAAAATAAGTCAAACTCGACCAAAATGGTCAGTTGACCCCGTGAGGAGTTATTGCCCTTTATAGTCAATTTTTACAAAATATTTTCCTCTGTATCTATAGGGCCAAGTTTATTATAGATAGAGAAAATTGTAAGTAGTAAAAATGTTCAGTAAAGTAAGATCTACAAACACATCACCATCACCAAAACACAATTTTGTCATGAATCCATCTGTGTCCTTTTGTTTAATATGCATATAGACCAAGGTGAGCGACACAGGCTCTTTAGAGCCTTCTAGTTTTAAAAAACCACATGACACATATAGAAATATACATCTTTTTCTCTATTTCCCTTTCAGGTAGGTGCTTGTATTGTTAACGAAGAAAATAAAATTGTTGGAATTGGATATAATGGAATGCCAATTGGTTGTCATGACGATTTAATGCCATGGGGACGTGAACATTCAGATGTTTTGCAAACAAAACAGCTTTATGGTATTATATAATTTTTTACACCTAAGTTTAGAAGAAATTACATTGCTCTTCTCAAGCAACTAGCCTGTATGTTTCCAAATAGCAGTTTTCAACTCAAATTTTGCCCAAGCTACTGAAGTGTCATTTGTAAGACCATGAAGATGTTAAGTTTTTATGATGTCTAATATTTTACATTAAATTGAGTGGTCAGAGGTGAAACGTTTCTAAATTTATTCCACATGATACAGTTTATATTTGTTGATTTGTATAAAAAAAATGCAGAACATTTTGGGAAACCTCAAAACAAAAGGCAAATCAGTATTCAGTGAGTCTGCAGTAGGTTTTTTCAGATCATACCTAAGTAATAGAACACAGCAAGTAAACATTTGCAATGTTAACTCTGATAAAAAAAAAATGTGAAATTTGGTGTCCCCCAAGGATCTATACTAGGTCCTCTATTATTTGTCTTATTTATAAATGATCACCTTCCCCTTTGCATTAAAAATTGTAAAACAGACTTGTATGCTGATGATACTACTCTTCATAAATCCGGGAAAAGTATAGATAATTTACATGATGATGTTCAAGAAGATTTATGCAAAGTTGAAGAATGGTGCAAAATGAATAATATGTTCATCAATACCAAAAAAACTAAATGTTTGGTTACTGGAACAAGTCAGAAGTTATCAACCCAATCTTTTCAACCAAATTTAGTAATAAATTCAGAAACACTACAAAATTCATCATGTGAGAAATTATTAGGTGTTAAAATTGACAGCACACTTAGCTGGAAAAATCAAATTGATCAAATTTGTGCTAGTATTTCATCAAGAATATACCTTCTTTCTAAATTAAAGAAATTTTTAGATATTTATGCCAGGAAAGCATATTATAATGGGTATATTCTGCCTCTTATCGATTACTGCTGTATTGTTTGGGGAGAATGTAAAAATGAAGGGATAGTAAGAGCAGCAAGATTAATTCTTCATGCAGACCCATTATCCCCATCAGCCCCCTTATTTAAAGAACTTGGATGGAAGACTGTAGAAAACAGAATCAAATACCACAAATATTTATTGCTATTTAAATGTATGCGGAAAAAAGCACCACAGTACCTATTTTAAAAGTTTCAACTTCTATCTGTTAATAATCCTTATGCCTTAAGGGGTGTTACTCAAGGTAATTTGATAGTTCCAAAGCCAAAAACTGAATTGTTTAAAAAATCTTTTGCTTATTCTGGATCAGTTTAATGGAACGGACTACCATATGAAATGCTTAAAGTGCAAAACAACAAATTATAAAACAATACTTGAGACAGTCCCAATATTCAGTCTGAAATGATTGCAACTATTACTCTTAGAATGTATGATTTTAATGATTTGTATATTATATCTATTTACTACATACAATCTGTAACTGTTTTATATCTTTTAATCATGGTACATGTACATAAAACTATTATGTCTATACAATTGTGTTTATATGTGTATGTTTGCTTTTTAATCTTATTATTATTTTTTTTGTTTTTTTTGTTTTTTTTTACTTGTATTGTATACATGTATACAAGGGCCTCAGGGAAGATCAGTAATTGTAACTTACTGTGTTTACCCTCTTTAAATAAAGAATTTATTATTATTATTATTATTGCTTACTTTTCCATAAAATTCAATCTAAGGGAGCTACCATTTGATTTTCATGGGGGGGCTAGGATGAAATTTGAAAAAAATAGGCAGGACAGGAGTTTTGAGTAAAAAAAAAAGGCAGGATGAGCAACTTGGTAAAAAAAAAGGCAGGATGACAATTTGTGTAAAAAAAGCCAGGATAAACTAGTAAAAAAAAAAAGGCAGGACCGAATAGAGTAAAAAATAAAAAGGCAGGACAGAGATTACAACTAAAAAAAAAAGCAGAACAAAATTTTTCATCCTAGCCCCCCCATAAAAATCAAATGGTAGCTCCCTAATCATAATTGTGTTTAAAAACTTTATTTTCAGTTTGCCATGCAGAATTAAATGCTGTTCTGAACAAGAACTCATCAGATGTGAAGAACTGTACAATATATGTGGCTTTGTTCCCATGTAATGAGTGTGCTAAAGTTATTATACAGTCCGGTATCAAACAAGTCATTTACTATTCAGATAAATACCATGATAAACCAGAATTCATTGCTTCAAGGAAAATGATGGACATGGCTGGAGTGAAATACAGGTAAATAAATGATTAACATGGCTGGAGTGAAAAACAGGTAAATTAATGATGGACATGGCTGGAGTGAAAGACAGGTATATTAATGATTGACATGGCTGGAGTGTAATACAGGTAAATTAATGATGGACATGGCTGGAGTGTAATACAGGTAAATTAATGATGGACATGGCTGGAGTGAAAGACAGATAAATTAATGATGGACATGGCAAGGGTTAAAGACAGGTAAATTAATGGGTGCTATAAACAGTTTTGTATAAAAAAACTAGGGGTTATTCCCCGACTAAAAATAACCATGGAGGGAAACCCCTGTTTATTTACTCAATTGGTGAAAAAGTATCATGTTTTTTGTATTTGATTGTAAAAATTAGTTAATTAGCTTTGAATTAAAACAGGTTGAATGATTGAAATAATTTTTAAAATTATATTAACTTTACATGTTTTGAGGGGAGACAACACTGTAAACAACCTGTTTTTTTGGCAGTGAAAATTGAAAACTTATTTGCAGCCACTGTAGCTCTTTTTGGAGCAGGAATCCGTACCCTGAAACAAGATTTTTTTGATCGGCCAGGTAAAAACCTACAAATTTCATACAGTTTTGATTATGTAAAATGTGCATGGATCATGTCTTCATGGGTGTGCACATGACCTGGTTTCAAGTTTTTTTTGTTCAAATTAGACCTTTTTTTCCCCATGTTCATTGGATGGAATATTTTTAATATATTAAAAGTACACATTATTTTTATTTCATTATAAACTAGAGAACATTCTGATTCCAGTGATATCTAGTTTTATACAAGTATCTTTATTAATCAGTCCACCACTAAGGGTCACTTATGCATGGTCCCTCAAAATGTGACGTCATAGAAAAAAACTGTTGATTGCACCCAATGATGGACATGGCAAGGGTTAAAGACAGGTAAATTAATGATGGACATGGCAAGGGTTAAAGACAGGTAAATTAATGATGGACATGGCAAGGGTTAAATACAGGTAAATAAATGATGGACATGACTGGGGTTAAAGACAGGTAAATTAATGACTGACATGGCTGGAGTTAAATACAGGTAAATTAATGATTGACATGGTTGGCATGGCTGAAGTAAAATACAGGTAAATTAATAATTGACATGGCTAGAGTAGAATACAGGTAAATTAATAATTGACATGACTAGAGTAGAATACAGGTAAATTAATGATTGACATGGCTGGTGTTAAATACATGTAAATTAATGATGGACATGACTGAGGTCAAACACAGGTAAGTTAATGATGGACATGGCTGGA
This sequence comes from Mytilus edulis, assembly GCF_963676685.1. Lineage (NCBI taxonomy): Eukaryota > Metazoa > Mollusca > Bivalvia > Mytilida > Mytilidae > Mytilus > Mytilus edulis. The sequence goes on from NC_092351.1 coordinate 714,985, forward strand.
TATACACAAAATAATTAGAATAAGTAGCATCACAAGAATAAGGCATTGGAAACGGCATGTGTGTGAGAAAAGTTCAGATATGTGTGTGAGAAAAGACAGATATATGTGTGAGATAAGTTCAGACCTATGTGAGAAAAGACATATGTGTGTGAGAAAAAGACAAATATGTATGTGAGAAAAGTCAGATATGTGTGTGAGAAAAAGACAGATATGTGTGTGAGAAAAGGGCATGTGTAGAACAAAAAATGGAAAGACCTGCAGTCTGAGAGAAACATACAAGGTAGTCATCTGAAAGTCATGACATTTTTCAATTCTTAATTTATTTCTGATATCTCATTATGAAATATAAACTTAGCATATTTTTATTGGTAATGAGACGGCAACCCAACAAAAACAATGAAGACATTTAGAGGTTAATATACCTTAATAAACAGTGTGTATACAAAAATATAAGCTCTTAATCTTCTTGATTCTAAAAAGGGTATGATAAAGTTTAACAAAGTTTTGCCATAAAATATCATCTCATATATAATGACCTCCTAAATTATTTTTTTTACAAAAGACAATGAATATTTTTCTTATGTTATTATTTTTTCAGACAACATATCCCGAAGAAAACACAGATTCTAATAGATTTCAGTGTGATTGAAAATATGACACAAGAAGTGAAAGATGTATTAAACAAGGAATCAGATTAAGATGCATTACTTTATACATGGTGATAATGATAGAACAATGTACAGTGGAGTCATGAATACTAGTTGGATAGGGAGAATCAAGAAACTGAGATACTCTACACAATACACAATTTTAGCAACTTTGATAAGACCACATAACCAAACCAAGGATTTCTAAAAGTCTCCAACTATCATGCCTATTAAAATTTATTCCATAGAAAATAAATGAAGCCACAATACTTGATACCAGGGATTACAGATAATATTTCTATGTATAAAAACAAAAGTCTGTGATGGCAGTGAATAGCATAATGAATATAGAATGTAAACAGTTTGCTATTTATTTATCTTTTTGAAGTAAAACTGTTATGAAATGGTTCCTTTTTCTGAGGGATTATTGTGCTTGGGCATTCTTCTAAAGCCACAATGTCAAATTGTTTTTCACCACAAAAAACTGTAAAATATCAAAGGGGAAATATGAGGTATGGATGCCAAATGAGATAGCTGTACATTATAAATACTCTAAAAATTAAAGGAAATATGAGGTATGATTGCCATTGAGCCAGCTTTACATCAGAGTCCAAAGAAACGATATGTTTACAACTAAAGGGTACCATACAACCTTGTCCTTCAACAATGAGCAAAATCTATAATATATAGCTGTCAATAAGATTTCCTAGCATGACATTATTTCAAAAGATTTTACAGAAAACAAAAAGGAAACAAGCTTTTGTGTTATTGTAAGAGGGCAGCCTGCATTTGACATTAGAAAGAGGAAAAGAAACACCATTAAGGAAATCAGTTTGAAAAGGTAGGACATGTATGATCCTATGGAAAACAAAAGTATTGACATAATCCTGTACTTAAAATCATTTAAGAGTTCCATAAAAATTTGAAAGGTTTGGTTTGTTTTCGTCTCTACTGCGATAGAAGTTACAGAATGTATATGTAGGCATCACTATATCATGCAGTGAACTATTTGAATGAAGCTTTATATTTCAGAGGGTAGAATACATGCAGGTTTCACACCATAATTTTGCAGATCTTTATGTTACAAAGTTTCTGTCTGTCATATGTCCATTGTCCTTGACCTCATTTTCAGTTTCTTGCTAGGTCTAAACTTTCTCAAAGACAGGGTTCACCTGACCTGATCTCATTTTATGAATCATTGATCAATGTTTAATTCCTTTTCTAAGATACTATTAGCAGTACTATAGGTCAACTCTATATTTCGTGTATGGAATGATTGTTAAGTGAACATGTCAGTCTGGCAGGTTTCATTTGACCCTTACTTCATTTTTATTCACAATTTACAATGTTAATTTTTCCTGGTGAAATCTGTTTCTCAGATAATTCAACTATATTTGTTTCACAGAATGAACATAGGGTGACTATGTCTGGCAGAGTTTACCTGACCTTGTTTGGATATGCTGCTGGTTTTCAGTCTTCTTTTAATAATAAATACTGAAACATGAATTACACAAACTGTAGACGTTTATAGGGTATCATATAAACACTGAATCTTCCTACTAACAAAACAAAACTAATGACCCACTTTCTGTATCCTTCGTCACTATACAGGGTTTTAATTAGCAATGGCCCCTAAAATTTGGTGTGTGCTTCTTTAATTACTGCTTTTCTTGTATAGGACTAGATGTGGGCTACAATTGCCAGTCTTAAGTTCAATCCCAGCTATATAATTAGAACTGTTCAATAATATCCTGTATAATTTTATATTTGGTTTGCAGAAAATGTTGGTTGTAAGTTATAAGCAGTTTGTAAACATGTTTGCAAAAGAATTTAAAATTTTACCAGTTTATACAGTGAAAATTCCATTTCCAATTCATCAATGCACAGATGTAACATGATCAACATCTAGCTCAAACCAGTGCATGTGGATGCAAGTTTGTTTTTTTTTTAGATGTGTTGGAAAATGAACTCAGAAAAATGATGAACATCCAAAGTCGCTGTTCCAATGCTTTTGGTTTTGTCAGCAACAGTTTTCATTCTATGTTGGAGGCTTAACTCTGACATTAATTTAACCAACTGTTCCTATACTTTTGATTTTGTCAGCAACAGTTTTCATTCTATGTTGGAGGCTTAACTCTGACATTAATTTAACCAACTGTTCCTATACTTTGGGTTTTGTCAGTAAGAATATCTTGCCTGTGGGATGAACTAATATTTTCTGCTCCAATTGGTTCTACAGATGTCTTAAAAACTTGTATTGAAGTGAGAATGTTTGCTCTGTGTTGAAGGCATCACTGTGACTTAAAAGAAGAACACATAAAGTGCTGTTCCTTTGGTCTTTATAGATTGGTAGCCCATATTGTAACACTGACTGTGCATTGACCAGTGTGAAGTTTATGGTGTTGTCTGTTGCCAAATTTTAGTCTCATGGCTTTTTTATTGTAACTAATCTTTTGCCTCTGCATTTTGCCAGGTGCTTGTGTCATGTGTTTATGTACTCTTTCTTTTTTAGTCATTTCATTAAGAATGATCAGCTGACTTAGAAATAAGGGTCATGGATAAAGTGAAATATTGAAAGCTTAGTGAATCAGCTGGCAGAGATCACCTAGCACACAATGCCATTCAGACATAATATTTAAATAACAAGACAAACTAACCTTTTTTTCAATTTTAATGTCTCGTTTAAAGACATTATCAATGATCACTACAAAAATGAAACAAAACTCAATAACATGATAAATAGATCATGTTATATGGAGATAATACATAGAAGTTCACTCAAGTGGTTCAATACATAATGACTATAACCCAAAATATGACATCAGTATAATAATTGTCAGGCTTTATATTCATTGTTCTAATGTAACACTATTTGTAACGTTCATTTTAATTGGATAATGACACAAATTTTAGATCATCAATTCTTTCCTTGATTAATAACCTAAATTGTGTGTGCAAGTACAGATGATAGATGTAATCTTATATAACTAATAAAATTAACAATAAAAAGTTATATAATAACACAAGTCTTTTAGTTATATAATAACACAAAAGTAGTTTAGATATATATATAATATAACACAGAAGTCTTTGAGTGAAGTTATGTGACCAATAAAATGCAGAATGAAATACTTGAATAAGAATCCTGGTGTACCTTCATATATACCTAGTAATAGTACACCACAATACTTTATGATACAGGCAACATTATACAATAACAAAAACAACCAAAGCATAGTACTCAGGGATACATACAGTATTAAAGTGAAACCCAGCAAAATATATATCGCCATTTGAGTAGCCATATAAATGTTTACATAAATCCTTCAAGTGTGGTTTTGATTATAAATTATTCAAGTGAAAAATATAACTTTAAAATTACCAAGTATGAAAATAATATCTGCATAAAAAAACTTATTATAACTACTCTGTAAAGTATCCCTGGTAACAAAACAATAATAATAATACAATAATTATATTGAAATATGCACAAGACAAATACAAGTATTTGCATTGTGGATGAAGTCCATTTATTACTTGTGTGCCCACAAAGTAATAAACAATATCATCAATTTCTCTCCAGTGTCTATGTATTCAAAAAGGGGTTTATTTCAATATTCTAATATTTTTAGGCCATTTGTGTCTATTCTATATTTTTGGTGTCTGTTAATCTATTTTTGTATATTTCAGACCCATAATACTGTATTTTGTTAACTTTACCTAGTCCCTAATGATAACTAAACAACTTTAACAAGTTTTACATATTTGTACCACTATAAAAAGTCAATTATAAATAAGGTTTTAATAATGAATGAAGAGATGTAATGGTCACTATCAGTAACAACCTATCATTACAGAACTAATGGATTAACGGAAAGGTCAGTTACTTGACCGTGAAGCACTATCAGTAATAACCTATCATTACAGAACTAATGGATTAACGGAAAGGTCAGTTACTTGACCGTGAAACACTATCAGTAATAACCTATCATTACAGAACTAATGGATTATCGGAAAGGTCAGTTACTTGACGGTGAAGCAAACTAATGATATTTACATTGTATTGTTATTTTATTGTGGAGCTATTATTCTGACTTATAAAGAATGACAACAAATTACCATGGATATACTATAAAACAATGGTTACCATGGTTACCACAGACTAGTGATAACAGCCCACTGTAGAGAAGTTGATGATATAATAGGTATATAACAAAACAAAATAGTCTTATACAGACACTTGTACACATACAATTTCCTATCATTATAAATTACAGCACTTCTGGTATAATACTTCATACATATATAGACACATGTCTACGTGTTTTATATTCTACTTTAATTAGGCACCAAGGTCAATGGTCTATCTGAAGGAGAGGTTAACGCCATATAAAGAATCTATAAAACCCTGATGAACTTTGTATTTTAATGTGTAAGGGTCAAATATTCCTTTTCATTTACTTTAAGCATCTACACTGAATACATGATAAAGTGTCATGGATTGCTGTCTCATTGACATATACCCAATGTCTCCCTTTAATCCACACTACCCTAAAGTGACTAACAATGTATAACTGTTTTTGGTATAAAACAAAGGTTTTTAAAATATAAAGTAGAAATCAAATCTGTCCTCCACCATCTTATTTCAACTTCCAAATTTATTGTGAGCTCAATTGTTTGCCACTTTTCAGTGGATTGTTAAAACTGTTTAGTGACAATTCTAAGCAATTTCTAATATAAACCATCTTCTTCTTCAATTTTTAAACATTTCCAATTATAAAATAGCAAAAAATTAAGAATCTGATAGAAATTTTCAAATACAGATCTAAAATATGAATGTCAAAAAAATCTTTACATCAACTAACTCAGTTAGAAGTGTTTTTAAAGTTTTATACAATAAAACATTGGTATAATTATGATGTTTGTAGACCTGACAATGTTATTCAATCGTCGTCAATAGACCCATGAAAAATCCAACTTTCTTCTACAATAACTTTAACTCGTTTCTCATACTCCCTTTTATTGTCTTTGTATAGCTGGGCTGCCACATTATTTGCAGGGCTATTTGGATTTGGTTCATCAAGCAAAGACTGAAATTATACCCAAATTAGGACTAAACTTTATTTTAAAATTTACAGTATTTTATAACTACATGGTAGCATCCATTGATATTGTTATAATTTATAAACATTTAACTTTTATTGAATAGATGAACTGTTAACACAGGGATTTGTCTGTGTGACCTTATTACAAATCATCATTGCAGACAACAAGTTACCTCCCTTACCAACATGATCAAGATCTCTGAAATGTGTAAGTCATACTACATAAATCATTATCACAGAAAAAATCCTAAAAACTTTCTCATTTCAGATATCTGATCATAAAAATGCTTTGGTTACGATTGTTCTCAATCATAAGTTTTTTTGTAAAACCTGATAAAACACAAGCGAAAATAAAATAAATCCCTTGAATTTTACAACTGATTAAAAACATGATGCCGTAACTAGCAACAGATGAAAAATTACCCATTTGTCAGGCATATTTTTACTCTTTTTTTATCAGTGCTTACTAAAACAATACCATAACTCACACTACTTAACAAGACTGGAACACATCTAAATGGTACTATTCAATCAAACATTAACAAACATATGTTGCCCTTTCAGAAATGACTGTAAGGGGCTGTCTCATAACATATTTTTATTGAAATTAAAATACTTTACACCAAGTTCAAATGACATAACTATTTTCTGAATTTCAGAATAATAAACAGCTGAATATGCTGATTAACATTCTAAAATAATGTTAGTTATAACATCTACATGTAGTTTAAAATTAACGACACCAAAAAAAGAAAAGTTCTGAGACAACCCCTTAAAAGGAAAAGATATGTGTACATTATCAATGGAGAGATTTTTAACTGTAACAAAAAATATCGCATCTAATTAATGAAAGCTGTTGCTATGACAATTCTTTAGTTGTGTCCTCCTCATCGTCCGAATCATCTTGCCAGCTTTGCTGCACTATTGATGCTACTTTTTTCTCATATTCTCGACGATTTTCTCTATATAACTGAGCAGCTTCATTATTTGCAGGGCTATTTGGATTTGGATCATGAAGTAAAGACTAAAATCAGAAAGAGACAATAATGTGCTAGGATGACAGGTATGGATGATGAAGATGACCTAAAGTAATGTCGTCAACGATTTTAAGTTAAACCAAAATAATTTATTTTCTGTTTATTTCTTATTGTTTAATTTCCAAGCACTTACCTACATGTACAAAGTAACATGATGTTAGGGAAGCAACAAACTTAAGACAATAATCTCTCAATTCCTTATAAATGACTCATATGATAATTTCATTGTACACATACACAGTCATATTTGAATATTTGTTAAATTTGCCTGGCTATAACAAATGTCCTGAACTTATATGACTTAAGTAAATTTAAATATATTTTTTGTTTTTTCAATTTTCATTAAAATCCCAGCAAAGTAAAATGTGTAATGTCTTGTAATATATCGTACAAATGATACAATGGTTGATGATTAATACCCATGTACTGATATAGAGGTATATAGTGTTATATGTAACCTTACCTGTATAGAGATAAATATGGCTAGTGTTATATGTAACCTTACCTGTATAGAGGTAAATATGGCTAGTGTTATATGTAACCTTACCTGTATAGAGGTAAATATGGCTAGTGTTATATGTAACCTTACCTGTATAGAGGTAAATATGGCTAGTGTTATATGTAACCTTACCTGTATAGAGGTAAATATGGCTAGTGTTATATGTAACCTTACCTGTATAGAGGTAAATATGGCTAGTGTTATATGTAACCTTACCTGTATAGAGGTAAATATGGCTAGTGTTATATGTAACCTTACCTGTATAGAGGTAAATATGGCTAGTGTTATATGTAACCTTACCTGTATAGAGGTAAATATGGCTAGTGTTATATGTAACCTTACCTGTATAGAGGTAAATATGGCTAGTGTTATATGTAACCTTACCTGTATAGAGGTAAATATGGCTAGTGCTATATGTAACCTTACCTGTATAGAGGTAAATATGGCTAGTGTTATATGTAACCTTACCTGTATAGAGGTTAAAATGGCTGATGCATCATATGTAGGACTCCATCTATTTTGTAAAATATCTAAACATATACTACCATCAGCATAAACTGAAATAAAATAATGTAGGTAAATAAATACATGATCAACAAACAATTCATAAAATAATGTGGCCAAAGTACATGGATGCTCCACTCGCACTATCATTTTCCATGGACCATGAAATTGGACAAAAATCTAATTTGGCATTAAAATTAGAAAGATCATACCATAGGGAACATGTGATTGGACTTCAACTTCATTAAAAACTACACTGACCAAAAACTTTAACCTGAAACTCGCACTTTCATATTCTATGTTCAGTGGACTGTGAAATTGAAGTCAAAAGTCTACATCTCGTTGGAAGTACTTGATAAATTGCATGCTTATATTGGTGATTTTGAATCTGTTCAAAGTTTTGATTTTTCTACCCTGTATACCACATTGCCTCACATTCTCATTAAGAAAAAATTCACACACCTAATTAAATGGGCATTCAAAAAATCAGAATGTGAATATATATGTTCAAACTCTTTTAGGTCATTTTTTAGTAGCAATAAACAAAAAAACTATGTTAATTGGACATGCTTTGATACTATATATGCCATTGAATTTTTACTAGATAACATGTTTGTTCGCTTTGGGGATTCCGTATATCGTCAGATTATCGGAATTCCAATGGGGACAAACTGTGCACCACTTATTGCGGACCTGTTTTTGTATTGTTATGAGTTACAATTTATGACAAAAATAAGCAAAGACCCATCGAAACAACATCTGATAAACAAATTTAATAATACTTTTAGATATTTGGATGATATTTTGGCTCTCAATAATGACGACTTCAGTATGTATATTAATGAAATTTATCCTGTTGAACTTACTTTAAATAAAGCTAATACTAACAATGACCACTGCCCTTTTCTCGATCTTGATATCTATATCACTAATGGAAAGCTGAATACTAAAATTTATGATAAAAGGGATGATTTTTCATTTCCTATCGTTAATTATCCGTTTTTAGATGGTGACGTTCCCTTGTCACCATCTTACGGTGTTTATATATCTCAACTTCTACGATTCGCTCGTGTATGTAACAATGTTTTAGATTTTAACGAGAGAAATTTATGTATTACTGAAAAATTATTACACCAGGGTTTTCGATATCACAAACTAGTCAAAACATTTACTAAATTTTATCATCGGTATAAAGACATCATTCGTAAATATAGCTCAACATGCAGACTTCTAATACGTTCAGGTATTTTACATCCAATTTTTTATGGTAATATTCTTTATAAAGCACAAAGGTGTCAGTATTCACCTCAGAAACTTACAAAACCTTTGAATAGACTTATTAAGAAGGGATATAATTACGATACTGTTGTCAAGTCATTAAAGATTGCATATTTTGGCGTTAATATTGAGTCACTGATAAGGTCTTTGCATCGGAACTAAACACATTATTTTTTTTAAAAACAGTTGTTGGCATGACACGGGTTATGTTCTACTCATATATGTTATGATGGTATGATACTAAACCCCTAACGGGAAAGATTGTGCCTGATGTTCATATGATGAAATCATAATCTTTCAGTCAGTTTAATTGAAGTCAGGAGCTGGCATGTCAGTTAACTGCTAGTAGTCTGTTGTTATTTATGTATAATTGTCATATTGTTTATTTTCTTTGGTTACATCTTCTGACAACAGACTCGGATTTCTCTTGAACTGAATTTTAATGTGCGTATTGTTATGCGTTTACTTTACTGCATTGGTTATAGGTATAGGGGGAGGGTTGAGATCTCACAAACATGTTTAACCCCGCCGCATTTTTGCGCCTGTCCCAAGTCAGGAGCCTCTGGCCTTTGTTAGTCTTGTATTATTTTAATTTTAGTTTCTTGTGTACAATTTGGAAATTAGTATGGCGTTCATTATCACTGGACTAGTATATATTTGTTTAGGGGCCAGCTGAAGGACGCCTCCGGGTGCGGGAATTTCTCGCTACATTGAAGACCTGTTGGTGACCCTCTGCTGTTGTTTTTTATTTGGTCGGGTTGTTGTCTCTTTGACACATTCCCCATTTCCATTCTCAATTTTATAATTTGGCTTTAAAATTAGAAAGATCATATCATAAGGAACATGCATATTAAGTTTCAAGTTGATTGGACTTCAGCTTCATCAAAAACTACCTTGACCAAAAACTTTAACCTGAAGCGGGACAGACGGGCGGAGGCACAGACCAGAAAACATAATGCCCCTCTACTATCGTAGGTGGGGCATAAAAATAATTAAAAACATTCCTGTAGCATAAAGTGTTGTGGATTGATGGTTATTATGGGACTTTGTATAAAACACAAAGAAAGATGTGTTTGTTAACTCGTCATTATATACAGCTCATAAATTAATCAGTCAAATTTATTCGTTAAGTGTATGTTCACTTGTGTTAATATGTCTTTTGATTGAGTCAAGCCATTTCAACTGATATTTTATAGTGTATGCGTCTTTCTTTGTTGTGATGTTACACTATTGTTTCTGGAAAGGGTGAAGTTGTACCTACATGTAAACAATGTTTCAAAACATTTAAAACACAGCTGTATTTGTTTGCACCTGTCCAAAGTTAGGAATCTGATATTCAGTAGTTGTTGTTTGTTGATGTGGTTCATAAATTTTTCTCGTTTCTCTTTTTTTTTTTGAGATTTGATTCTTGGTTTTCTCGTTTAAATGGTTTTCTACTAGTCATTTATGGAGCCCTTTATAGTTTGCTGTTCGGTGTGAGCCAAGGATCCGTGTTGAAGACCATACTTTGACCTATAATTGTTTACTTTTACAAATTGTGACTTGGATTGAGAGTTGTCTCGTTGGCACTCATACCACATCTTCTTAAACATGTATCTATGAGTTTGTATGAGTATCAGGACCTAATAATATGTCAAGCTCTACATCATTCTAAGGATGTTTGTACTAAATACACACTTACCATTAGGGTGAAACATTTTAGATACAAATCGTACTGTTGGAGGTTTATTTGGATATTCTTCAGTGAATTCTACTGTTAATTTAAATGTACCATCTTCAAAAGGTGTGTCATGTGGCCTAAAACAGAATATATAACAAATGAAGTCCATGAAGCAAGCAATAAAATAAGACAGTGTAAACAAAATAAGCTCATATTTCAATATGCCTGTTAAGAAATCATTTTATAATTATATGGATGCAGTACTGTCAAGTCTCATCTTTTAACATGAGACTCCACATATTCATGCTTAATTGGTGACATTTTCTTTTGATTCATTGTTCTTCTCTGATGTTTTCTGGGAATCAAAACAGGGTCAGGATCGATATAATATCATAACAGAGATATCACAAAGGTGAATGACAGTCCATGAGTCCTGGACTAGTCATGATAATGAAAATCTGTATTTGAAAAATGTCAAAATAAATCTGGTGCCCTGTTGATTATTTCTTTGATCAGTCATTTAACCTTATAGTAATCAGGATACTAAAGAAAATAAATGTAGAATGGTATTGAGAGAAAAATAGCTCTAGAGAGGGAGTTATGATTTTTGTTTGAGAGAATTGTTCTTCAGAGTTTAAAGACGATGCCCCCATATTGTTGAGTCTGCAGTTTAGATGTTGTAAACTTGTATAACTGTTACTTTTGGTTTATTTCAATTATACAATATTTAACTTTTAATACACCTTATCGCTACTGGTCCGCCATTACTGGATATCACACAGGTTCCTGTAAAAAATTGACGTCATAAAACAAAATATCTGACGCCACAATATAAAAGTGATTGTTGTATGCATCAAAAGTTCAAGCAGTCGGGTCGTCCGGGATTAGCGATATGGTGTATTGACTTTGTGGTTCAGTTCAGACAACACCAGGATCCCATTTATTTATTTATGTGACCAGGATCCCCTAAATCACGCTACCAGAAGATATCTAGGGTAACCCTCTTAAAGTATTTCAGAGGCATTTCATGTACGTAGATCTGTGGTCTGTGGCTTATATGGCAATATGGCTACAAGATGCATCATTTTGTAGAAAATGATGCACATGTTTGTAATTGGCTCTTTATATAAATTCTTTCCATGAAAAGGCACCTGTAACTTGTTCAAATGTTCCTAAATAGAGTTTAATGTTGTTGTGCTGGAATTAGTAAACTCTGATTATTCAATGACAATGAATAGGCTAATAGTAATAGGGATTGACCTGATTATTATGACAAATTATCTTGTTTCTCGACAAAACTTACCCAAATATTACCGCATTCCACAACATTATGTTATTGTCTGTTGGGGCACCACTTACACCAGCAGGTGGATCTTCTTGTAATCTGAAAATGAACAGTAAGAACTTTGAAAAAAAATATATAAACAAAAACGGAAGCCATGTTTGATAACTGTTTTGAAGTACATAATTCGTTTTAAATGAGAATAGGGCTACACTACCTTTTAAAATCTCTCATCAATCGTCTCCTAGCAGGTGTGGACATTGTTATACGTTATATTTTACAATAATTGTGCGTTTATCGCAGTATTTGATTGATATTTCCCTAATTAATGCGGAGAGATATTTCTTGTTTATGACGTTCTCATACGGGTTCTTTTCGTTTTTCGGTATTCAGTGAAGATGGATAAATCTGATGAAATCTAACGAATGTTCCGAATGAAATAAGATCATGTGATATTTCAATCACATTTCAATAGGTAAATGCCATTCGTCACAACTCGGCCGATTCCGTACCTTCAGAAGGAGAGATTCACCGAGCATTGCCGAATGCGGTAATGCTTATATTTTTTCAAAGAGTTCTGTGTCCCTTGGAAATATAACACTATTGAAAATTTCATAAGTGCACAATTCTTGCCAGATATCATATTATATTTATATCAGCAATGCCTCTATACCAATTTTGAAAATCGGTGCCTATTAACAAATTGTTAAAGAATTGTAATCATTGGAAATATATTTAAAAATAAAAATTTAAACTGCAAATTTAAAAAAAATGTGATATCTGTGATCATTGGAAATATATTTAAAAATAAAAAATTTAAACTGCAAATTTAAAAAAAAAATGTGATCATTGGAAATTTATTTAAGAATAATTTTAAACTGCAAATTTAAAAAAAAAATAGTGCTTCATATATCATGTACATATGTTTTTCTATTTCGCAAGATACATGTATATGCTATTGCTTAGAGTTAATTTTTAGTGCTGCTTTTAATTATTTATTTTGCATGCTGCATGCCTTGTTTTATTTGTTATCAAGTTGCATATGTTTTTATATTCGGTGAAAAGGTCATTATCTAGAGCTTATGTTTGTACTGTTTGTCAATATGCCGAATCCAAATAAAGTTTTACCTACTTACTTTCTTACTTATATCTAAAAAAAATAATATAAAAACGGTTTTTAAAGAAAAAAATATGTTTGTCAGTTTAAGGATTTGCATAGTAAGTCTTACTATACAAATCCTTGGTCAGTTATTGTCCTGGGACTGATAAAATATGTACAACGTGGGCGCGGACAATGGAACTCTGTTCTTTTATATCTTTTACTAATGCAGTTTTTTTACATGTTTAAAATATTAATAAAATCTGACACTACTAGTGTATTATAGTAGTCTCAGATAAAAGGTTTAAATAAATCGATATGATGATATGAGGGTGGTAAAGGGGGTGCCTTCATGACGAATAACGGTAAAAATTCTTGCCAAATGACGTTTTCTTTAGTAGGCTTACGGTATTAAAAAAAAATCTTGCCAAAAGACGTTTACGGTAACTTTTGGTGCATGACGATAAAATATGCCGGCACTTTCTTTTAGACGATATATAAAATCGAATGATTTTTCAAAAATAACGGTAACGATAATTATTTGAGAACTCTGACGAATCACGATAAAGATATTTTGACGAATAATCATTTTGACGCTAACGGTAGCCGAAAATGCCCGTTTGATGCCTGACGGTAAAGGGCATTACTACCCTCTGATATATCTGTTATTCAGTGACACGAGTACAAACGGCCAATGAATATCACTTAAATATTTCCATAATATTTTTGAAATTGTGGCGTGTTACATATATATTATATTGCCTTTTCGGAAGAAACGGGCGTTCACCACGTTTTCTCGGATTGCATGTATTATTTGTCTCACGGACTGGTGTTGCTCAATTAATGTTTTTCTGTGTAATATTTTGTTTATTTGCATAATTTGTCATGTTTAATGTGTTTGTATCTTGGAATACGCATTGTATCATATGTGTTTTGTCCAATAAAATATTTGAATTTGAATTTTGTTTATATGAGTAAAATTATGCCGATTTTTTTATTGTCCTCTTGGTATTTTCTCACTATATCTCTTTAAGACAGGTAATTGCTAAAGGTTACATGTTTTACATGTCACAGTTATGCTAATTCTCAAGTTACTAAGCACGACCCTTGAACATGTTTAGAACATTTTAATACACACGGACATTTTTTTTCCTTCTATATGAATTGTAGATTTAAAAGCTGATATTAATCATTTGATTTATCATTGTCCAATGGTGAGTTGTTAAAACTGGAATCGTTAAGTTAACACCTAGTGCCAATTTAACAGTATTTAAAAAAAAAATATTATTTGACACAAAGGCGGATAAATTGGTAAAAGAATGGACTAGCAGTTACATACAAATAACTATCAAATGAATAGGCTAGTTAATATAATAATTTGGATTAAAATAGATAAATTATACAATTATAATAATCTGTGACAGATCAATTGTCGCCGGGTCCATACTTTACAGTCCTATTTGACCAGTCTAAAAAAAAAACAGTACCTAAATCAGATAAAGATGGCACAAAATAACTGGATTCTTGACATTGAGGAATAATCTTAAAGCCGGACCATTGAAGAAATTGTATATTCTAGTAATATATAGTACTTAGGCATTGTTAGCTCATATCCCATCTTAATTCTTATATCTATAGACAAGAGAACTCTAGTAATCTATGGTACTTAGGCATTGTTAGCTCATATCCCATCTTAATTCTTATATCTATAGACAAGAGAACAATAGTAATCTATGGTACTTAGGCATTGTTAGCTCATATCCCATCTTAATTCTTATATCTATAGACAGGAGAACTCTAGTAATCTATGGTACTTAGGCATTGTTAGCTCATATCCCATCTTAATTCTTATATCTATAGACAAGAGAACTCTAGTAATCTATGGTACTTAGACATTGTTAGCTCATATCCCATCTTAATACTTATATCTATAGACAAGAGAACTCTAGTAATCTATGGTACTTAGGCATTGTTAGCTCATATCCCATCTTAATTCTTATATCTATAGACAAGAGAACAATAGTAATCTATGGTACTTAGGCATTGTTAGCTCATATCCCATCTTAATTCTTATATCTATAGACAAGAGAACAATAGTAATCTATGGTACTTAGGCATTGTTAGCTCATATCCCATCTTAATTCTTATATCTATAGACAAGAGAACTCTAGTAATCTATGGTACTTAGGCATTGTTAGCTCATATCCCATCTTAATTCTTATATCTATAGACAAGAGAACTCTAGTAATCTATGGTACTTAGGCATTGTTAGCTCATATCCCATCTTAATTCTTATATCTATAGACAAGAGAACTCTAGTAATCTATGGTACTTAGGCATTGTTAGCTCATATCCCATCTTAATTCTTATATCTATAGACAAGAGAACTCTAGTAATCTATGGTACTTAGGCATTGTTAGCTCATATCCCATCTTAATTCTTATATCTATAGACAAGAGAACAATAGTAATCTATGGTACTTAGGCATTGTTAGCTCATATCCCATCTTAATTCTTATATCTATAGACAAGAGAACTCTAGTAATCTATGGTACTTAGGCATTGTTAGCTCATATCCCATCTTAATTCTTATATCTATAGACAAGAGAACTCTAGTAATCTATGGTACTTAGGCATTGTTAGCTCATATCCCATCTTAATTCTTATATCTATAGACAAGAGAACTCTAGTAATCTATGGTACTTAGGCATTGTTAGCTCATATCCCATCTTAATTCTTATATCTATAGACAAGAGAACTCTAGTAATCTATGGTACTTAGGCATTGTTAGCTCATATCCCATCTTAATTCTTATATCTATAGACAAGAGAACTCTAGTAATCTATGGTACTTAGGCATTGTTAGCTCATATCCCATCTTAATTCTTATATCTATAGACAAGAGAACTCTAGTAATCTATGGTACTTAGGCATTGTTAGCTCATATCCCATCTTAATTCTTATATCTATAGACAAGAGAACTCTAGTAATCTATGGTACTTAGGCATTGTTAGCTCATATCCCATCTTAATTCTTATATCTATAGACAAGAGAACAATAGTAATCTATGGTACTTAGGCATTGTTAGCTCATATCCCATCTTAATTCTTATATCTATAGACAAGAGAACAATAGTAATCTATGGTACTTAGGCATTGTTAGCTCATATCCCATCTTAATTCTTATATCTATAGACAAGAGAACAATAGTAATCTATGGTACTTAGGCATTGTTAGCTCATATCCCATCTTAATTCTTATATCTATAGACAAGAGAACTCTAGTGATCTATAGTACTTAGGCATTGTTAGCTCATATCCCATCTTAATTCTTATATCTATAGACAAGAGAACTCTAGTAATCTATAGTACTTAGGCATTGTAGCTCATATCCCATCTTAATTCTTATATCTATAGACAAGAGAACTCTAGTAATCTATGGTACTTAGGCATTGTTAGCTCATATCCCATCTTAATTCTTATATCTATAGACAAGAGAACAATAGTAATCTATAGTACTTAGGCATTGTTAGCTCATATCCCATCTTAATTCTTATATCTATAGACAAGAGAACTCTAGTAATCTATAGTACTTAGGCATTGTTAGCTCATATCCCATCTTAATTCTTATATCTATAGACAAGAGAACTCTAGTAATCTATGGTACTTAGGCATTGTTAGCTCATATCCCATCTTAATTCTTATATCTATAGACAAGAGAACTCTAGTAATCTATGGTACTTAGGCATTGTTAGCTCATATCCCATCTTAATTCTTATATCTATAGACAAGAGAACTCTAGTAATCTATGGTACTTAGGCATTGTTAGCTCATATCCCATCTTAATTCTTATATCTATAGACAAGAGAACTCTAGTAATCTATGGTACTTAGGCATTGTTAGCTCATATCCCATCTTAATTCTTATATCTATAGACAAGAGAACAATAGTAATCTATAGTACTTAGGCATTGTTAGCTCATATCCCATCTTAATTCTTATATCTATAGACAAGAGAACTCTAGTAATCTATGGTACTTAGGCATTGTTAGCTCATATCCCATCTTAATTCTTATATCTATAGACAAGAGAACAATAGTAATCTATGGTACTTAGGCATTGTTAGCTCATATCCCATCTTAATTCTTATATCTATAGACAAGAGAACTCTAGTAATCTATGGTACTTAGGCATTGTTAGCTCATATCCCATCTTAATTCTTATATCTATAGACAAGAGAACTCTAGTAATCTATGGTACTTAGGCATTGTTAGCTCATATCCCATCTTAATTCTTATATCTATACACAAGAGAACTCTAGTAATCTATGGTACTTAGGCATTGTTAGCTCATATCCCATCTTAATTCTTATATCTATAGACAAGAGAACAATAGTAATCTATAGTACTTAGGCATTGTTAGCTCATATCCATCTTAATTCTTATATCTATAGACAAGAGAACAATAGTAATCTATGGTACTTAGGCATTGTTAGCTCATATCCCATCTTAATTCTTATATCTATAGACAAGAGAACTCTAGTAATCTATGGTACTTAGGCATTGTTAGCTCATATCCCATCTTAATTCTTATATCTATAGACAAGAGAACTCTAGTAATCTATGGTACTTAGGCATTGTTAGCTCATATCCCATCTTAATTCTTATATCTATAGACAAGAGAACTCTAGTAATCTATGGTACTTAGGCATTGTTAGCTCATATCCCATCTTAATTCTATATCTATAGACAAGAGAACTCTAGTAATCTATGGTACTTAGGCATTGTTAGCTCATATCCCATCTTAATTCTTATATCTATAGACAAGAGAACTCTAGTAATCTATGGTACTTAGGCATTGTTAGCTCATATCCCATCTTAATTCTTATATCTATAGACAAGAGAACTCTAGTAATCTATGGTACTTAGGCATTGTTAGCTCATATCCCATCTTAATTCTTATATCTATAGACAAGAGAACTCTAGTAATCTATGGTACTTAGGCATTGTTAGCTCATATCCCATCTTAATTCTTATATCTATAGACAAGAGAACTCTAGTAATCTATGGTACTTAGGCATTGTTAGCTCATATCCCATCTTAATTCTTATATCTATAGACAAGAGAACTCTAGTAATCTATGGTACTTAGGCATTGTTAGCTCATATCCCATCTTAATTCTTATATCTATAGACAAGAGAACTCTAGTAATCTATGGTACTTAGGCATTGTTAGCTCATATCCCATCTTAATTCTTATATCTATAGACAAGGAGAACTCTAGTAATCTATGGTACTTAGGCATTGTTAGCTCATATCCCATCTTAATTCTTATATCTATAGACAAGAGAACTCTAGTAATCTATGGTACTTAGGCATTGTTAGCTCATATCCCATCTTAATTCTTATATCTATAGACAAGAGAACTCTAGTAATCTATGGTACTTAGGCATTGTTAGCTCATATCCCATCTTAATTCTTATATCTATAGACAGGAGAACTCTAGTAATCTATGGTACTTAGGCA